>NC_135802.1:17167267-17767267 GCF_964213995.1 Mustelus asterias
GAGAGCAGGTATTGCCTCAAGTCTTCGCTCATGAACGACGAGCCCCTGTCGCTGTGAATGTAGCTGGGGTACCCGAACAGGGTAAAAAGATCACGGAATGCCTTGATAACCGTGGCAGCGGATGTATCAGAGCAGGGAATAACAAAAGGGAATCTCGAGTACTCGTCAATGATGTTGAGGAAGTACACATTCCGATCTGTTGATGGAAGGGGGCCCTTAAAATCGACACTCAGTCTCTCGAAGGGACGAGTGGCCTTGACTAATTGTGCCTGGTCAGGTCGGTAAAAGTGCGGTTTGCATTCCGCGCATACCCGACAGCTTCTTGTTATGGACCTGACGTCCTCCATCGAGTAGGGCAGATTGCGGGCTTTTATAAAGTGGTAGAGCTGAGTGACCCCAGGATGGCATAGGTCATTATGGAGAGCCTGCAAACGGTCCTCCTGTATACTGGCGCATGTTCCACGCGAGAGGGCATCCGAGGGCTCATTGAGTTTCCCTGGACGATACATGATGTCATAGTTATAGGTGGAGAGTTCAATTCTCCACCGCAAGATCTTGTCATTCTTGATCTTGCCCCTCAGCGTGTTATTAAACATGAACGCCACGGACCGCTGGTCCGTGATCAGGGTGAACCGTTTTCCCGCCAAGTAATGGCGCCAGTGCCTGACGGCCTCCACAATGGCCTGGGCCTCCTTTTCCACCGCTGAATGCCAAATTTGGGGCCTTGGAGGGTGCGGGAAAAAAATGCGACGGGCCTGCCCGCCTGGTTAAGTGTGGCGGCCAGGGCGAAATCAGATGCATCGCTCTCCACCTGAAAGGGGATGGACTCATCAACAGTGTGCATCGTAGCTTTCGTGATGTCGGCTTTTAATTTATCAAAGGCCAATCGGGCCTCTGGTGTTAGGGGCAAAGAAGTGGACTTAATGAGCGGACGGGCTTTGTCCGCATAATTGGGAACCCACTGCGCATAATAAGAGAAGAAGCCTAAGCATCTTCTCAGTGCTTTTGCACTAGTGGGCAGGGGAAGTTCAGAGAGGGGGCGCATACGGTCTGGATCAGGGCCAATGACCCCGTTTTCCACCACGTATCCGAGGATGGCTAAACGGCGCGTACGAAACACACACTTCTCCCTGTTGTAGGTCAGATTCAGGCGAGATGCAGTGCGTAGGACATTCAGGAGATTTGTGTCATGGTCCTACTGGTAATGGCCACAGATGGTGACATTATTCAGGTACGAGAAGGTAGCCCGCAGCCCGTTCTGGTCCACCATTCGGTCCATAGCACGCTGGAAGACCGAGACCCCATTGGTGACAACAAAGGGAACCCTGAGAAAGTGATACAAGCGACCATCCGCCTCAAAAGCCGTGTATTGTCGGTCCTCTGGGCGAATGGGGAGTTGGTGATAGGCAGACTTGAGGTCTATGGTGGAGAACACCCGGTACTGCGCAATCTGGTTGACCATGTCAGATATGCGCGGGAGGGGATACGCATCCAGCTGCGTGTATCTATTAATGGTCTGACTATAGTCAATGACCATCCGGGGTTTGTTCCCACTCTTGACCACCACGACCTGCGCTCTCCACGGACTACGTTAGGTTGTATGATCCTTTCCTTGAGGAGCCGCTGAACTTCAGATCGAATGAAGATCCGATCCTCAGCGCTGTAACGCCTACTCTTAATCGCAATGGGCTTGCAGCCTGGCACAAGATTCTGGAACAGGGAGGGTGTGGTGATCTTCAGCGTCGAGAGGCTACAGGCGTGGCGCGTTGGGCAATTTGGAGGCTGCTGTTCTCCCACTGAAAGCGGAGGGAGTGGCCCACCGTACTGTAGGGTTACACTCCTCAGGTGGACCATGAAGTTTAGTCCGAGAAGTATTGGCGCGCAAAGGTGTGGCAACACCAGGATCTTGAAACGCTCGTAAACTGTGCCTTGCACCGTTAAAGTTACCACGCAACTCCCTAGCACGGTGACAGACCGGGACCTTGATGCCATAGAAATTGTCTGTTTGACAGGTTGAATCCGGAGTACACACTGCTTCACAGCGTCTGGGTGGATAAAACTCTCAGTGCTCCCACTGTCAAACAGACAATAAATCAAGTGGTCGTTTACCTGAATGTCCATCATAGACTTGTCGAGTCTATGAGGCTTGGCCTGGTCCAGGATGATCGACGCCACCGTTGGTTCATGAGCGCCACTGCAGGCAGCTGAAATTGACGAGGATGACCCCTGCTGGTCGTTCGCGGTCGGTGCCGACCAACATGGCCGCTCCCATAGGTCGCATGTGGGTGATGGCGCCAAACTCAGCGACCCCTGGTGGTCACACATCTCCGACTCCGTCGACCGTAATGGCGTCGTCCTGGCCTCGCACGTGGACGAAACCCTCGACGAAGTCGATGACGAAGAACCGGGCTCTGAGGAATCGCAGGCCGCACTGCTGTTCCGAGAAGCAGATTTAGATCGGCACACTTTTGAATAGTGCCCCTTCTTACCGCAGGCGGAGCACAACACAGCTTTAGCGGGACACCGTTGCCGAGTATGCTTCGCTCCCCCACAGAAGTAACACCGCGGGCCGCCCGGAGCTGCTGCCGTCGTCTGGCCCGAGTGTGAGCACGCCATTATGCAGCATTTCGAACCCGAGGGACGAGGAGGGATTGGCGACTGCTCCTGCCATGTTGTCTCCACGTGGTCTTCAGGATACAATACTAGGCTTTTGGAGGCCGTCTCCAGCATCTCCGCTAGTTCTATTGCCTGGGTGAGGTCAAGGTTACCTTTCTCCAGTAGTTTGAGTCAGATGTACGATGATCCGACTCCCGCCACAAACGTATCTCGAGCGAGGTCGTTCATATTCTGCTCTGCTGACACTGCTTTGCAGTTACAGCCCCTGGCTAGCTGTAGGAGCTCGTTCGCGTATTCCTCCATCGTTTCGCCGGACTGCCGTCGTCGAGTGGCTAAGAGGTAACGAGCGTGTATTTCGTTGGGCAGTTTAATATAACGCTTCTTAAGAAGCTCGAGGGCCTTTGTATAGTCGGTGGCCGCACGGATCGCGAGGTAGACGGTGTCGCTTACCCTCGCATGGAGGACCCGGAGTCTGTCATCATCTGTGGTGACCGCTGCGGAGGCTGCCAGGTAGTCCTCAAAACATTTCAACCAGTGGTCGAAGGTGTTAGAGGCGCCCACCGCACGTGGATCTAGTGTAAGGCGTTCAGGCTTCAGTATCTGCTCCATACTCTCTTTTTTTTTCTTCGACGAGAGTTTATTTACAGCAAATAAAATTGATGCGCGTTATCACACACGAGGCTTGATGCTCAGGAAATAAAGCCTTTTATTTGCTGTAACAAGGCAGCTACTAATTATATACACGATCCCAGACTGAGGGGTCCCAGACAGAGCAGAGACCTTTATACCTCTCCCAGGAGGCGGAGCCCGACTGGGATGTACCACAATAACTATAATACAAGGTGTAACAGCCCAACCCTAACCCCAACAGCAACAAGTAGAACAACCCATCCCCAACCCCAACAGCAACATATATACATACTTGTAGTACTGGCCAGACCCTGGCTCAGTACTATCTAGTGGGAACCAACGATGGTTCACCACACTGCTAAAGCACAAATCTCTCTCTGTTTATGAATCTTGTTTCTTGTATTTTGAGCTTGTCCTTTAGTTCAGTGTGAGGAGAACCTGTCTTTCAGGATGAGAAGTTTAAACAATGCCCCATTTGCCTTCTCCCATTGGAAGGAGAGCAGTAGAGTTCTCCCTGGTGCTCTGACCAATATCTATCCCTCCACCAACATTGCAAAAGCAGACAGTTTGATCCTTCCCACATCCTTGTTTCTGGGATCCTGTTTCTGGGACCTTCCTATGCACACATTTATTACCGCATTTCTCTGCAGTCACTACTCTTCTCAAAGTATTTCACTGACTGTTGAACATTATGGGATGTTTGGGGGAATGAGGAAGAGGGGGAGGTGATGGTCCTAGTGGTATTATCGCTAGACTATTAATCCAGAAACTCAGCTAATGTTCTGGGGGACTCAGGTTCGAATCCCACCACGGCAGACGGTGGAATTTGAATTCAGTAAAATATTATATGGAATTAAGAATCTACTGATGACCATGAAACCATTGTTGGAAAAACCCATCTGGTTCACTCATGTCCTTTAAGGAAGGAAATCTGCCGTCCTTACCCGGTCTGGCCTACATGTGACTCCAGAGCCACAGCAATGTGGTTGACTTTCAACTTTGGGACTAGGCATAAAATGGTTCGGCACAGACAAGAAGGGCCAAAAGGCCTGTTTCTGAGCTGTAATTTTCTATGGTTCTATGGTTCTATGCCCTCAGGTAACTAGAGATGGGCAATAAATTCTGGCCAGCCAGCGACGCCCATGTCCCATGAATGAATGATAAAAAACTATGTAAATGCAAATCTTTCTGTCTTTCTTTAACATATGGGTTTGAGATATTTGTTTCTTTATTATCAGGTTCTGAAAACAATGATGAGATTCTTAAAGAAATCCTGTCATTACTGCCTCTGGATGCCGATGACTATATTGATGTGACCCTGGAGGAAGAGGAAGAGCTTATCCTGGAATATCTGGCCAAACTTACTCCACCTGTCAAGGAGGCTGAGGAGGATGCACCACCCGCCCCAAAGAAGAAAAGGCAAATAGAAAAGGTGGAGATTACTGTTCCCATAAAGGATACTGAGATTTAAATCAACCCAAAAGCCAACCATTTACTACAATGGTCTCCAATGACCTCCTATTTTCTGTCTGCTGTGCCTGGCCGCTTTTGTGAGCATTTAAAGGGAATGTTTCTTGTGTGTGGTCGGTTGTTCCTTACACTGGACATTCCCAATTGCTGTGTAGACATTCAAAGAACAAAGAACAAAGAACAATACAGCACAGGAACAGGCCCTTCGGCCCTCCAAGCCCGCGCCGCTCCCTGGTCCAGGATTGAATCCTGAATCCAGGATCCCCGCCCAATTTTCCAGCCTATCTACATACCAATATCCTATCCACCGAGCTGTCCCTCACAGCTACGATGCTTTGTTCATTACAACCTATTAACTTACCCCCACCCCCCCATTCCAGACCATGTGATCTCCAGGGAGAGGCGAAAACCCAGAGTGAAAAACCCCAGGGCCAATATGGGGAAAAAAAAATCTGGGAAATTCCTCTCCGACCCCCTGAGGCGATCGAAACGAGTCCAGGAGATCACAATGGCCCCGATCGGAAAATGCTTCCCAACCCTAGTCATTTCCACTTCCACGAACACCATATGAATTCCCTGCCCCCGAGACAGGTTCCCAACTATCCGCAGTCTCACTCTGTACTGGCACCAGCAAGATGATCGTAGAATGAAGCCTTGAAACGAGAAACCAGGAACAATTAGCCCGCGCCGCTCCCTGGTCCAAACTAGACCACTCTTTTGTATCCCTCCATTCCCACTCCGTTCATATAACTGTCTAGATAAGTCTTAAACGTTCCCAGTGTGTCCGCCTCCACCACCTTGCCCGGCAACACATTCCAGGCCCCCACGACCCTCTGTGTGAAATATGTCCTTCTGATATCTGTGTTAAACCTCCCCCCCTTCACCTTGAACCTATGACCCCTCGTGAACGTCACCACCGACCCGGGGAAAAGCTTCCCACCGTTCACCCTATCTATGCCTTTCATAATTTTATACACCTCTATTAAGTCTCCCCTCATCCTCCGTCTTTCCAAGGAGAACAACCCCAGTTTCCCCAATCTCTCCTCATAACCAAGCCCCTCCATACCAGGCAACATCCTGGTAAACCTCCTCTGTACTCTCTCCAAAGCCTCCACGTCCTTCTGGTAGTGTGGCGACCAGAACTGGACGCAGTATTCCAAATGCGGCCGAACCAACGTTCTATACATCTGCAACATCAGACCCCAACTTTTATACTCTATGCCCCGTCCTATAAAGGCAAGCATGCCATATGCCTTCTTCACCACCTTCTCCACCTGTGACGTCACCTTCAAAGATCTGTGGACTTGCACACCCAGGTCCCTCTGCGTCTCTACACCCTTTATGGTTCTTCCATTTATCGTGTAGCTCCTCCCTACATTATTCCCACCAAAATGCATCACTTCGCATTTATCAGGATTGAACTCCATCTGCCATTTCCTTGCCCAAATTTCCAGCCTATCTATATCCTTCTGTAGCCTCTGACAATGTTCCTCACTATCTGCAAGTCCTGCCAGTTTTGTGTCGTCCGCAAACTTACTGATCACCCCAGTTACTCCTTCTTCCAGATCATTTATATAAATCACAAACAGCAGAGGTCCCAATACAGAGCCCTGCAGTACACCACTAGTCACAGGCCTCCAGCCGGAAAAAGACCCTTCCACTACCACCCTCTGTCTTCTGTGACCAAGCCAGTTCTCCACCCATCTAGCCACCTCCCCCAAACCGGGAACTTAGAGGGAACATTGCTTATATCAGGTCAGAGACTGGGAATTTTGTGTCAGTAACTCATGCAAAGTCTGTCCGCCATCTACAGGACACACTCATTAGTGATATGCAATATTCCCCACAGCCCCAACATCACTCAAGAATCTCAACACCATCCAGGACAAAGCAGCCTGCTTGATAGGCACCCGGTCCACTATTTTCCTGCATTTTCTCTTTTGGTACCCAATCCACCACCTTAGTTTGATTCCTTACTCCACTGGGATATGTTGGCAGCAAATGCATGCATCAATTCTTTTGTAAGAGGAACAAATAGATGTTTCTGGGCACCAGGGTAGTATGTTGCCTCCCTAGTGCCAGGCTCAATGATGTCTCAAAGCGGCTGCAGAATATTCTGAGCAAGAAGGGTGAACAGCCAAACGTTGTGATCCATGCGAGGAACTAAAGTAAAAAGTAGGACCTCAAAGGTAGTAATCACAAGATCACTCCCAGTGCCACATCCTAACGAGATAGGAATAGAAGAATAGACCAGATGGCTGGACAGATGGTGTAGGAGGGAGGGATTTGGATTCCTGAGGCTTTGGGACTGATTTCTGGGGGTGATGGGACCTGTAAAAGCTGGGGGGAGGGGTTGCACCCCAGTAGCACCAAGCCTAGTATTTGCTAGTACTGTGGGGAGGGTTTAAACTAGAGTGAGAGGGGGATGAGAACCTGAACGGGGAGACACATGAGAAGGAAACAAAGATAGAAATGAAAGACAGAAAAGTAGAAAGCAAAAGTGGAAGGCAGAAGAACAAGAGCTGGCGGCAAATAGGGCCATTGAGAAGGGGTTAATTAATCTTGCTGTGGGTGTCCTTTGGGGAACAGTGATCGTAATACGATGGAATTTTTCATTAGGATGGAAAGTGAAGAAGTTGACCTGAAACTAGGATCCAAAATCTAAGCAAAGGAAATTACAAAGTCATGAGGCATGAGTTGGCTATGATAGATTTGGAAACTTCATTAAAAGGCGACAGTGAATAGGCAGTGGCTAATATTTAAGAAACTAATGTTTGCATTGCAACAGTTAAATGTTCCTCTCTGGCACAAAAACACAACGAGAAAAGCAACTAAGAGTAAAGGATCCAGCTTTGCTGACAACATGAAGCTAGGTGAGAATACAAGCTGTAAGGAAGACCAAGCAGAGGCTGTAAGGAACTACAGACAGGTTAAGTGGCAGGGCAGCCAAGTGGCAGAGAGAGTATAATGTGAACATGAGTGAAGCTCTTCATTTTGGTAATGAGAATAGAGAAACAGAGGACGCAATTCTCCCAACAATTTCTAAGTGTTCCCAAGTGGGAAAGCTGGTGAGATTCCTGTCGGGAGGGTTGGTGCGATTCAGTTCACATTTCAACCACAATTAGTTTTTTTGGAGACTGGTGGGAGATTCTCACTGAAGTCTCCCGCACTTAGGGCAGGATTCTCCGATCTCGTTCATCCCACCCCCGCTGCCAGCGAGAATGGAGAATTTGGTGCTCAGCCGAAACTTAATTCACTGCAGTGGCACTGGAGAATCCCAGCCGCGAATGAGGCTGGAGGTTTTGGTGTTAGAATTTTTTTTTGGAATGGGCAACTGAAGATGCCAGCCAGGCTAGCTCCTCGGAGACGGGGCGCCATTTTAAGCTGTACCCTGATCTCCACACAACCAGACACCCCCCTCCAACCCACTGGCTACAAATCTCGCCCCCCCCCCCCTACTATCAGGTCTTACCCCATTTACTGTTAACAGGCTCTCCCCCACCACTCACTGACATCAGGCCCACCCCTCCATCAACACACCTCCCCCCAAGTGAGCAACACCCCACTATAGGGTGACCAAAGGCCTTCCCTTCAGGCCCCCCCTCAGGAGTCCTGGCCTTGCCCCCCTTTAAGGCTCCCCCATGCCCTACTTTTCAGGCCTTTCCCTTCTCCACCCTCATCCTCACCTTCTTTTCAGCCACCCCTCCCTTTGGCACTGCCAAGTTGATGCCTTGGCAGTGCCAATTTGGAGTGCCAGTGCTTTCAGTGACTAGTGCACAAGGATGCCCAGGTCCCTTTGTACATCAACATTTCCCAATCTATCACCATTTAAATAATATTCTGTTTCACCGTCCAAAATGAATAACGTCACATTTATCCACATTAAACTGCATCTGCCCTATTGAGTTCGCCTCCACCACCACTGACGGCAGCCGATTCCACTCGCCCACCACCCTCTGTGTGAAAAACTTACCCCTAACATCTCCCTGTACCTACCCCCCAGCACCTTAAACCTGTGTCCTCTCGTAGCAGACATTTCCACCCCGGGAAAAAGCCTCTGAGAGTCCACCCGATCTATGCCTCTCAACATCTTATACACCTCTATTAGGTCTCCTCTCATCCTTCGTCTCTCCAAGGAGAAAAGACCGAGCTCCCTCAGCCTATCCTCATAAGGCATGCCACTCAATCCAGGCAACATCCTTGTAAATCTCCTCTGCACCCTTTCAATCTTTTCCACATCCTTCCTATAGTGAGGTGACCAGAACTGAGCGCAGTACTCCAAGTGGGGTCTGACGAGAGTTCACTTAAACAGCTGTTTTTCATATCAAGCTATAGTGAGGACACTGGAAAGTCACAGGTCAGAGCCAGTAACTAGCCAGAGTCCAAAATTCAAGAATACACAAGTAGTTATAGTTTCAAATTCAATTACAAATAATTAGCATATACCAAACAAGGAACAAGTTATCTCTATCCATTTATAGCTATTGATTAAGGTTGCATCATTCATAAGGTACAGATATTAAAACCAATCACAATCATTGCATACCTGCTTAATTATACTATCCAATCAGTGTGAAGACTTAATCATGTTAGCTGACCTAATTTATCATTATTAGAAGTTATCATTGATGTCCCAGTTTGTGTTTGTGTCTGTGTATATCACTTCTCCCAGGTCCAGATGTCTGATTTAATGAATTATCTCAGATTAAAGGCCTTGATGCTTATCTGTGACAACTTTTATGAAGACCTCTGTTGTTTTCTCATAGCAGCTTATGTAACTTATAAACTTGTGTGATTATTAACCCTTTAAGTGCTTCCTTTTGGCCATTGGATGACTATCCAAAGAGGCCAATACGATGTTGAGAATACCTCTCCGAATCCTTTGGGTGGCCAGTCATCCAGATGTTGAGACGTATCCTAATCTACTCTGCTGTAAATTTTAGCTTCGAACTTTTCCCTTCTTTTATACAGGGAGCCATGGGAACACTACCCCTATCCTTACAGTCATCCCCATCCTGATTATTTCCCACCAATTGGTTAGACAGTTGCCTGCCATTCCCAGAACAAATGTGTCGCACCAATGGTGTGTTCCTGATTGTTTTAGTCTGGTGGCAGTCTGGGTGGCTGGGTTTATCTGTTATGTCCCTTATGGGTCTGTTCTTTGGAGCTTTTGACATGTTCATGGGTGATTTCCAAAGCTTCGCGCATGGCCTGTCGGACCACTTCTCCTGGTGTCTCGTTAATGTATAACGAGTCATCTCACCGGGCACCAAACAAGTATCCCAATGTTTTTCCAGCCAAGTGGAACTTTCCCACAGTCAATGGGTGGGATTTTACGGCCTTGCTTGGGTGAGACTGGAAATTCCCACCTGAGGTCAACGGAGATTTCCGTTGTCGGACTCTCGTCCGCTTCAATCCTGTGGCGGGTGAGGTGGTCGAGTTCCAGTCAATGAGTCTGTCACTTGCAGACAAAAACTGTGATTACTTTCACAAAGTAAATCCCCAGAGATTATTTCTGTTTCCGAGGTGATTATGCACAACAGCGTGGGTCCCACCTGCACTCCTTTAACTGCCTCCTTCAATGGTAAGAATCATAGAATCCTACAGTGCAGAAAGAGGCCATTCGGCCCATCGAGTCTGCACCAACCACAATCCCACCCAGGCCCTATCCCCATATCCACCCACGAATCCCTCTAGCCTATGCATCCCGGCAATTTAGAATGGCCAATCAACCTAGCCCGCACATCTTTGGACTGTGGGAGGAAACCGGAGCACCCGGAGGAAACCCATGCAGACACAGGGAGAATGTGCAAACCCCACACAGACAGCGACCCGAGCCGGGATTCGAACCTGGGTCCCTGGAGCTGTGAAGCAGCAGTGCTAACCACTGTGCTACCGTGCCGCCCAATCAATGATATCAATGATTATCTTGCTGGTATTCCCTGGAGGCTCGAGGGTCTGACAAGCACACACTAAGTAGCGCTCTGATTCTGTGTTCTGACTCACATATGCCAGGTCTTCCTTATGGGTCATATATCCTTTAGACCCGGCTCAGTGAACCCTGTCTCAGTTCCTCCCCATGACGGCTCGATTACTCGTGTCCAATGACTGGTGGGGGACAATTGATCCGATATCCTGATGTTGGGTTTCTTTATCCACTCTCCTGTTCCTCCCTGTGGGTAGCTAAACGTACACAATTCCACAATAGTCATCAGGGTAAACTGTGAAAACATTAAAGCTGGTCCCCGCCAGTCGGGCAGTCGTCAGGTTTGTTCGGGTTCAGGGCCCTCAGACATTTTTAGCTGATTATAATGCTCCCACCAACTTCCTGGGGGCAATCTTATCATCGGCCCTGCCAGCTGATGCGTGGGGCAAGCTGGTAAACTCGGGCGAGAGCTGAGCAATCAGGTTCGCGCCCAATTTCTCACCTCTCACGATCTTACCGGCACTATATATCCGGCGAGGTCAACCTCCCACCCGTTTCCAGTGAATACATTATTTAAATTAAATTTAAATATCTTTTGCATGTGTTTAGCGAGCCTGAGACTCAATCAAGGAACAAAGAAAATTACAGCACAGGAACAGGCCCTTCGGCCCTCCGAGCCTGCACCGACCATGCTGCCCGACTGAACTAAAACCCCCTACCCTTCCGGGGACCATATCCCCCTATTCCCATCCCATTCATGTACTTGTCAAGACGCCCCTTAAAAGTCACTCCTGCTTTCACTATCTCCCCCGGCAACGAGTTCCAGGCACCCACTACTCTCTGTCTAAAAAATCTGCCTTGTACATCTCCTTTAAACCTTGCTCCTCGCACTTAAACCTGTGCCCCCTAGTAATTGACTCTTCCACTTTGGGAAAAAGCTTCTGACTATCCATGCCTCTCATAATCTTGTAGACTTCTATCAGGTCTCCCTTCAACCTCCGTCGCTCCAGTGAGAACAAACCAAGTTTCTCCAACCTCTCCTCATAGCTAATGCCCTCCATATCAGGCAACATCCTGGTAAATCTTTTCTGTACCCTCTCCAAAGTCTCCACATTCTTCTGGTAGCGTGTCGACCAGAATTGAACACTATATTCCAACTGCGGCCTAACTAAGGTTCTATAAAGAGAGCTCCCGACTCACTTGCCTCTGTGGCCTCGCTGAGAGAGCTTCTCTTGGCAAGAATCATAGGTGGTCCCCAGCAACGCGGACCAGAACCGGAGGCCATTGAGGCCCTCCGGGGAGGTTGGGGGCGAGGAAAGGTACCTCTTGGGCATTGCCAGCCTGGCACCCTGACACTGCCCACTGGCCACACTACCCATCTTTTCTCCTTCTCCTCTATGAACGGTATGCTTTGTCTGGCGCACAAGAAATAATACTTTTCACTGCATACCAACACATGTGACAATAATAAATCCAACCAAATCAAATTGACTTGAATGTGTTCTCTTGAATGATTAGATTGATGCTCCTTCCTCCCTGACACTCCACCTGTAGATCACCCCACTCAATATCATTCAAAATAACACCATGCATGGACTTAAAATATTCCCCAGCTCTCCATTTATCTGTATCTATCTTATGGATATTCCTCACCAGGTTTATTTGCTACTAAGCATTTAATTGTACCCATCCGAATTACTTACTTTTTCACTATAGTTTTGCTCCTTGAATTTTTGACAGGCACTGATATATTTAATTCTGTCCCAATGCATCAGTGCCTTAATCACTTTGGCCCTATTGTTCTATGTCATGTTGTTTGTCAAGGGATGCGCATGTTTGAGACCTGGCCTTAAATGTATAATTGCAAGCACTTCCAAGCCCTTGAATGGATCCATTTTGGACTCATTTCCTGCATATTAGTTACTTTGTACGTAACCCAACTGCACACTAATGCAGGATCTCAATATCATGCCAATACCTTCTTGACTCTCAGGTGATCTTATCAAAAGATTTTGAAGCCTTTGCTCATCTCTCCACGTATGGTCCAGATGCCTCAAGTGGCAATCAGAGTATCAAATTCTGCTCTCTTAAAAAATGTAGACAAAGACACGAATACCACCAATAGAAAGCTATCAATGTACGAGCCCATCTATACTTTCCTTTTGCTAGAATATACATTCATGTCAAATCGAAATATTCCAATGAATTGAATTGCACTCAATACCCCAATTCCCATTTACTGTTTAATTTCCGGTCTCTACCTTCTACCCTCAATTACTTAATCTTATCCAGTTTGCTTCGTAACATCTTTAAAACAGAAAGCTAATCTTTCTATTTGATTCCGAGCAGTAACCTATTTTGATTGCTCGCTCTTTGTCTTAAGTAGCATCATTGTTAAGGTAACGGTGCATTTTTCCTATGTCAGAATTACCCTAAATTCAAACAGTGTTGTTGGCTTTCAAATGTCCATTAATACCTATCTTATCTCTTCTTTAAAAAAAACTTCATTCCTCCGTCCGTAGCTACCACCTAAACTGTGCATTATTTTTAGATTTCCTTTAAATGTTTTTTTTTATCACCATCATCATTCTCGTTATCCATCAAATAAATCCCACCTTTAATTCTGTCCTACCCTGTTCAACTGTTGCCCATCCTGTTCTTGGCTCTCCTTTAACTCCACTGTAACCCGTCAACAAACAAGGTCACATCAACTCCCCTCTAACGCCTCTTCTATTACCCTGCTCAATTTCTCACATCCCATCTGCACATCGCATACATGGTCCTTTCCTGCAATGTTCATCCATCCCTCAGTGTAACCCGAACAGGCACCAGAGTGTGGCGACTAGGGGATTTTCACAGCAACTCCATTGCACTGTTAATATAAGCCTACTTGTGACACTAATAAATAAATTTTAAGCTAGTTTAAAAAGGGGATATTAATAAGTTTGTGATGATTCTGAGCCAGGAAAACTGACGTTGGGCAGAATTTTATGGCCGTCTGTTTTCCAGTGGGAAAATACTGCAAAATTGGGCGTAAAGCGGCTAGTGCGATTGGCGCCGGTTTTCGCGCCTGTCATGATTTTATGACACCCGGATTTCCGACGCAGTCAGCCTCACACCAGAAATGGGCGAGAGGCTGACTAATTTATTCAAATATATTCTAACATTCATTTCCATCTGTTTAACAAGCCCGGCGCTCAATCGTCCAGGCTCATTTGCGTTTATGGCCTCGCTGGGAGAGGTTCTCTCCAGGAGGAATAGACATGCTCCCCATGAACGGAGAACAGTCATGTTGGCATCGCCGGTGGAACTGGAGGCCTTTGAGGCCCCCCCAGGGAGGACGGATACAAGGCGGGAGTGCCCCTTGGGGAGTGACAAAGTTGTACGTTCACTGTGTGCTGTCTGACCTAATATTAGCTGCATGAAGAAATGACTCTCTTCAACTGAACATTAACATCTGGTGTCAGGGGAAGGCGAGCGGACTCACACAATCATGTTCCCTGTCCTCCTCTTCAATGTCCACAGCTAATGTCAAAATGAGTGAAACAGAGTAAAAAGAGGTTTGAAATGAACAATAGCAGACACATTTTAAATAAATGTATCCAGTCTTCTGAAATCTTTTGTTTTGTGATTCTGTCCAGGATTTCCCTGCAGTCCCGTCACCAAGTGATCCTGATGAAGATCCAACTCCAGTCCCACCGTCTCCTAATACCCCATCTCCAGGTAAAAATGAAAATGTGAGATAAGAATTCTGCAAAACTCTCCACTTCGTTGTGACTAAAAGCGACATAAAGGGATTTGCGCGTCTCTCTTTTCCGATTGTCTTTGCTCTATCTGGAGCAAGGTCTTTGTAATGCTAGTAGGTGCCAGCGATGGCCAATTGTATCGCTCTCCCGTCTGAGACGGGTCATGGGGCTCGGGATCTCTGTCAGAGGCTGGAGCACATTCTCCAGGTTCAGTTTAGCGTGAGGAGAAGCAGTCTTTTGGGGTGAGACATTAAGCCGAGGCTCCATCCACCCTCTCCCATAACACTAGCTAAAGAAGAGCAGGCGAGTTCTCCGCTGATTTCCTGACCAATATTTATCTCACAGACAGCGAATGCAAAAACCCATGATTTGGTCATTTATACAATGCTGCATGTGGGATCTTGCCATGTGTAAGTTAGTTGTTGAGTTTTCCTACAGCACAACAGTTCGAACTTCTAAATGTAATTCATTGGTGTAAAGCCCTGTTGACATGAAAGGCATTACGTAACCACAAGTCCTTGTGTCTGTCTGTAACAAGTGGATTTGATTTTCTTCTTTATTATTAAACACAGACGTACAACCTGAGCCCACAGCAGACATCGTTGACCAACCAGACATCCCAGACCCAAGAACCATCCTGAACTCACCAGAATATGAATCAAACATCACTGACAATCCTGGCCTAACAATTAATGATGAAAAGGAGGAGCCGGAACAGGTGAAGACAGAACGCGGGATGACAGCGGAAGAAGGAAACAGGGGCTGGAAATGCTGTTTTCTGATTGTTTTATCCATCTCTTTATATTTTCTCATTCGCCGGATACGCCGCATCGCTCACTAGGATAGTATTTATTGCCCATCCCTATTTGCCCTTCAGAAAGTGGTGGTGAACCGCCTTCTTGAACCCCTGCAGTACATGTGGTGTAGGTACACCCACAGTGCTGTTAGGGAGGGAGTTCCAAGGTTTTCTCCCAATACCATGCAATGACCATCTCTAATAAGAAATAATTTTCATTCACCATGTGACATTCAGTGGCATGACCATCACTGAAACTTCCACTATCAATATCCAGGGAGATTACCATTGACCAGAAACTGAACTGGACTAACCAAATAAATCCAAGAGCAGGCCAGAGGTTAGGAATCCTCTGGCAAGTAATTCAATTCCTGACTTTCCAAAGCCTGTCCACCATCTCCAAAGCACAATCCGGGAGTGTGATGGAATACTCTCCACTGTAAAAAAGAAGGATAGGAAGGGTAGGATTCGAGAGCCGTGGATAACCAGGGAAATTGAGGGATTGGTCAAAAAGAAAAGAGAGGCGTGTGTTAGGTCCAGGCAGCTAAAAACGGAGGGAGCTCTGGAGGAGTACAAAGAAAGTAGGAAAGAACTCAAACGGGGAATTAGAAGAGCAAAAAGGGGTCACGAAGTGTTCTTGGCAGACAGGATTAAGGAGAATCCCAAGGCATTTTATTCATACATTAGGAACAAAAGGGTTGTCAGGGAAAAAATCGGACCTCTCAGGGACAAAAGTGGGGAATTATGCTTAGAGCCCAAAGAAGTAGGGGAGATCCTAAATGAAAACTTTGCGTCGGTATTCACAAAGGAGAGGGGTGTGTTGACTGGGAGTGTCTCGGAGGGGAGTGTTGACCCGTTAGAGAAAATCTCCATTACAAAGAAGGAAGTGTTAGGTTTTTTAGGGAATATAAAGACTGACAAATCCCCAGGGCCTGATGGAATCTATCCAAGGCTGCTCAGGGAGACGAGAGATGAAATCGCTGGGCCTCCGACGCAAATCTTTGTCTCGTCACTGGACACAGGTGAGGTCCCAGAGGATTGGAGGATAGCTAATGCGGTCCCATTATTTAAGGAGGGTAGGAAGGAGAACCCGGGTAATTATAGGCCAGTGAGCTTGACGTCGGTGGTAGGGAAGTTGTTGGAGAGGATTCTTAGAGATAGGATGTATGCGCATTTAGAAAGGAATAAACTCATTAACGATAGGCAGCATGGTTTTGTGAGAGGGAGGTCATACCTCACTAACGGTATACTGCGGATAGTTGGGAACCTGTCTCGGGGGCAGGGAATTCATATGGTGTTCGTGGAAGTGGAAATGACTAGGGTTGGGAAGCATTTTCCGATCGGGGCCATTGTGATCTCCTGGACTCGTTTCGATCGCCTCAGGGGGTCGGAGAGGAATTTCCCAGATTTTTTTTTCCCCATATTGGCCCTGGGGTTTTTCACTCTGGGTTTTCACCTCTCCCTGGAGATCACATGGTCTGGAATGGGGGGGTGGGGGTGAGTTAATAGGTTGTAATGAACAAAGCATCGTAGCTGTGAGGGACAGCTCGGTGGATAGGATATTGGTATGTAGATAGGCTGGAAAATTGGGCGGGGATCCTGGATTCAGGATTCAATCCTGGACCGGGGAGCGGCGCGGGCTTGGAGGGCCGAAGGGCCTGTTCCTGTGCTGTATTGTTCTTTGTTCTTTGTTGTTCTTTAACCTGGTGGAGTTTTTTGAAGAAGTGACTAGAATGGTTGACGAGGGAAGGGCCGTGGATGTCGTCTATATGGACTTTAGTAAAGCATTTGACAAAGTCCCTCATGGTAGGTTGGTGCAAAAGGTTGGATCTCATGGGATAAAGGGGGAGGTGGCTAGATGGGTGGAGAACTGGCTTGGTCATAGAAGACAGAGGGTGGCAGTGGAAGGGTCTTTTTCCAGCTGGATGCCTGTGACTAGTGGTGTTCTGCAGGGCTCTGTATTGGGATCTCTGCTGTTTGTGATTTATATAAACGATCTAGAAGAAGGTGTAACTGGGGTGATCAGTAAGTTTGTGGACGACACGAAATTGGCTGGACTTGCAGATAGTGAGGAGCATTGTCAGAGGCTACAGAAGGATATAGATAGGCTGGAAATTTGGGCAAAGAAATGGCAGATGGAGTTCAATCCAGATAAATGCGAAGCGATGCATTTTGGTAGAACTAACGTGGGGGGGAGCTATACGATAAATGGCAGAACCATAAAGAGTGTAGATACGCAGAGGGACCTGGGTGTGCAAATCCGCAGATCCTTGAAGGTGACGTCACAGGTGGAGAAAGTAGTGAATAAGGCATATGGCATGCTTGCCTTTATAGGACGGGGCATAGAGTATAAAAGTTGGGGTCTGATGTTGCAGTTGTATAGAACGTTGGTTCGGCCGCATTTGGAATACTGCGTCCAGTTCTGGTCACCACACTGCCAGAAGGACTTGGAGGCTTTAGAGAGAGTGCAGAGGAGGTTTACCAGGATGTTGCCTGGTATGGAAGGGCTTAGTTATGAGGAGAGATTGGGTAAACTGGGGTTGTTCTCACTGGAAAGACGGAGGATGAGGGGAGACTTAATAGAGGTGTATAAAATTATGAAAGGCATAGATAGGGTGAAAAGTGGGAAGCTTTTTCCCAGGTCGGTGGTGATGTTCACGAGGGCTCATAGGTTCTAGGTGAGGGGGGGGAGGTTTAACACGGATATCAGAAGGACATAATTTACACAGAGGGTGGTGGGGGCCTGGAATGTGCTGCCGGGCAAGGTGGTGGAGGCGGACACACTGGGAACGTTTAAGACTTATCTAGATAGCCACATGAATGGAGTGGGAATGGAGGGATCCAAAAGAATGGTCTAGTTTGGACCAGGGAGCGGCGCGGGCTTGGAGGGCCGAAGGGCCTGTTCCTGTGCTGTATTGTTCTTTGTTCTTTGTTTGCCTGGATGAATGCAACTCCAGCAACACTCAAGAAGCTGGACATCATCCTGGACCAAGAGTCCGACTGATTAGCACCCAGTCCACAATATTGCCTCCCTCCACCACTGAAGCACAGTGGCAGCCGTGTGCACCATCTCCAAGATGCACTGCAGGAACTCACCAAGACTCCTGAGGCAGCACCTTCCAAATCCATGACCACTTGAGGAAAAAGGGCAGCAGGAGGAGAGTCAGAGGGTGAGTGACTCGCCGCAGGATTCCTAGCCTCTGATCTACTCTTGTAGCCACAGTGTTTATACGGCTGGTCCAGTTCAATTTCTGGTCAATGATAAGTGCCAGGATGTTGATGGTGGGGATTTCAGTGATGGTAATGCCATTGGAACATCACCACTTGGAAGATCCCCTCCAAGTCACTCACTACCCTGACATGGAAATATATTGCCATTCTTCCACTGAGAATCTTGAAATCATCTGTCACAGATGACTTCTTTGAAAACGTTTCCCGGATTTAAGTGCTGTTTTTTCGAGCTGTGTTATATAAAAACCCAATATTATCCCAACAGAAACAGGAGATTTCAGAACGCACACAAAAACTTTGGTTAAATCTTTCACCGGATTTTGGTTCAAATATTCCTGCCATTCTTGTGAGCTGTTGCCTATCAATCACTTTGATCATTATAGAACCCAGTTTTGATTTGATTTGATTTATTATTATCACATGTATTGGGATACAGTGAAAAGTATTGTTTTTTGCACACTATACAGACAAAACATACCGTTCATAGAGTACGTAGGGGAGAAGGAGAGGAGAGGGTGCAGAATGTAGTGTTGCAGTTACAGATAGGATGAAGAGAAAGATCAGCTTAATATATGATTTATTTTCTGCCATTTGCCTTCACAAGTTCCACTCGGAGTGTTATCTTGGTTATATTTAATCCCAGTTGCGAGATTGGGTGGGAGGAAGGGTAAGAAGCCTCCAGCCCTGATGTCCAATCCATGCACACTTCAAGTGCAAAGCCACACATTGGCAACATGGTGTCTGTGTACTTACCCAGACATTCCTGAGGGGACACAGACTGTTAGCAGAATAAGGGCGCAGCATCATACAGTAAAACAGTCAAGTCAGAGGGAGTGCAGCTGTATTAAGTTTCAAGGGAGTAAGGCCAGGCTGGATGGCCTCTACTTTAACGCCAGTGTGTTGAAGGTAAAACGGATGAGATGAGGGCGATGATTGACACATGGAAGTGTGACATAGTCGACATCACAGAGACATTAAAGGAATGACACAATTGGCAACTCAACATTCCGGGATATAGAATCTTCAGGTGAGACAGAGGAGGAGGTAGAAGGGGGAAGAAGCATTGCAGTGTTAGTTAAGGATTCAGTTACTGCAGTAAAGAGAAATGATATCTTGGAGGGGACATCAAATGAAGCTTTGTGGGTAGAGCTTAGGAATAAAAAAGGGGCAGCCACATCGTTAGGTGTTTACTATTATGAGGGGCGACCTGATTGAGGTGTACAGGCTTATGAGGAGCATGGACAAAATGGATAGGGAGCAGCTGTTCCCCTTAGTTGAAGGGTCAGTCATGCGGGGACACAGGTTCAAGGTGAGGGGCAGGAGGTTTAGGGGGGATGTGAGGAAAAACCTTTTTACCCAGAGGGTGGTGACGGTCTGGAATGCGCTGCCTGGGAAAGTGGTGGAGGCGGGATGCCTCACATCCTTTAAAAAGTATCTGGATGAGCACTTGGCACATCATAGCATTCAGGGCTATGGGCTTAGTGCTGGTGGATGGGATTAGGTGGGAGGTCAGGTGTTTCACACATGTCGGTGCAGACTCGATGGGCCGAAGGGTCTCTTCTGTACTGTATAATTCAATGATTCTTGAGGGGCTGGGGGAAAATAAACCAATCGCCTCTGTATTGCCATTTGGTTTGGACTGGATAGGAGAGAGGATTGGGTGCTGGCGAGAGAGAGAGAGCATGTGACAGGGTTGCAGCTCAGATTCAGCAGAATGACGACTGCTAAAATGGGTTTTACAGACGAGGTGGGTATTCCTTAGCATATAAAAGATTAATGGGTGATCAATTGATCTGCTTAGGGTGATTGAACAAGTTGTCGGGGTAAATAGAGAGAAATCAGACTGGCAGTTCATGGATGGTCAACACTATGGGGGTTTGTAGATATGTTACTGTAGTTACTGTTGGTGTTAGGGTTGGGCTGTTCTACCTGTTGATATTGGTTCTGTGGTACACTCCAGTTGGCTCCGCCTACCAGGGGAAGTATAAAGGTCACTGCACTGCCTGGAGACCCTTTAGTCTGGGATTGTATTGTATATAGTGTCCTCCATTCTTGTCAGTAATAAAAGCCTTTATTTCCCGGGTACAATCTAGCCTCCCGAGTGATTTAATCGCGCATCAACACCCTTTCACGCTTAGCAACTGTTGGAAGCTACACCACAGTGATGGACAGTCTGGGATAGCACCCTCATCATCCACCGGAGCCTAGGCCACTGGGGTATGGAGCTGCGGGACATTAGTTTGTGAAGCTTGCCATGATGACGGCCTCCCTCGCTGCCCTGCCCTGCTGGACCCTCGCCGTCACCCAGCCTCCAGCTCCTCCTCCCTGTCATCCTCCTGGTCCTCCTCCTCCTGAAAATCCCCCCACTGCTGCACCAGGTTGTGGAGCGCACAGCAGACCACCATGATGTGGGAGATCCTCATGGCGCTGTACTGCAGGGCCCCGCCAGAGCGGTCCAGGCAGTGGGACTGCATCTTCAGGAGCCTGATGCGCCGCTCGGTGACGGACCGAGTGGCAGCGTGGGCCTCATTGTATCAGGATTCCGTCCCGGTCTCAGGCCTCCACACTGGCGTCATCAGCCATAGCCGCCGTGGGTAGCCCTTGTCCCTCACGAGTCATTCTGGCTGCTGGGGGTGGTCCTCAAAGACCCCGGGAATGTCTGGTCTGCGCAAGATGTACCTGTCGTGCGCGGTCCCCGGGTGGCAGGCATGATGTGCAGCAGGTAGTCACACACTATCTGGGTGTTGAGGGAGTGGAATCCCTCCCTGTTGATAAAGGGCACTCCCTGATTCCATGGGGCCTGCAGAACGAAGTGTGTGCTGTCGATAGCCCCCTGCGCATGGGCCATCCCAGTGATGGCAGCGAAGCCTGCCGCCTGGGCATCCTGCTGGGCCTGGCCCACACCAAAGTGGATGTCGTTGAGTGTTTGGGTGTACGGAGCACCCGTAATCTCACAGATGCCCCCTGTGTGCAGACGACTGTGAGATTCCGCAGAAATCCCGGCTCGAGCCTGGAAGGACCCGGACGCATAAAAGTTGACGGCTGCTCTTAACTTCACCAGGAGCGGGTGTCCTCCTGACCCACGAGGTGCCAGGTCCACTAGGACATGGCACAAGTGCCGCACTGTCTCCCTGCTGAGACAGCGTGCAGCGACACATGGCGTCTAACAGACCATCGAAGGACATGAGGGTCCTCTGAAGCTGGGGTCTCCGCTGTCGCTGGCCCATCCCTCAGCCGAATGCAATCTAAGAACTCATCCCACCTAGCACCTGATCGACGATACTCTGGAACACTATAGCAGACAGCCCAGATGCTAACCTTTCATAGTGTATGAATGGTAAGTACTTCCTTTCTCTTGTCAGCTATTTTTAATTCCAAATATGCGTTTGGCAAATTTATCTTGAATTATCTTCCAGTGGCTAAGTTAGAAAACAAATCTTCATCGGTAGGCAGTGGGTAAATATCAATCGCAATCACCCTTATTTACCGCTTGATTACAATCTCTACAAATCTGAAGAGACACATCTGCTTTTAGAACTACCACAAGGTTAGGATTGTTTATGCTGGAGTTCAGATGAATGAGGGGGGATCTCACAGAGACTTATAAAATTCTAACAGGACTAGACAGGGTAGATGCAGAGAGGATGTTCCCAATGGCTGGGGAGTCCAGAAACAGGGGTCACAGTCTGAGGATCCAGGATAGACTATTTAGGACGGAGATGAGGAGGCATTTCTTCACCCAAAGGGTGGTGAGCCTGTAGAATTCATTATCACAGGAAGTAGTTGATGCCAAAACATTGAATGTATTCAAGAGGCGGCTGGATATAGCACTTGGGGCGAATGGGATCAAAGGTTATGGGGAGAAAGCAGGATGAGACTATTGAGTTGGACAATCAGCCATGATCGTGGTGAATGGCGGAGCAGGCTTGAAGGGCCGAATGGCCTCTTCCTGTTCACATCTTCTATGTTTCTATATTTCTATGAACCATTGCAAGAGACAGGATTTTCACTGCTTCCAGCTAGCCAGCAGAATTTACAATACCAGGGAGAGAGGAACTAAACCTGCCTGCAGCTTGAAAACCAAGATAGCCTCTGATTCTGAACCAAACCTGAAAGTGAATCCATTGATTCCTCTGTGGAGGAACTACCTGAATTTGACTTGTCAATCAATCTTATCCCTAACAATTCAAAAGGTCATAAAATCCCAGACACGACATGAGGCCCAGAGTAAAAATAAACAAAACCCCATTTAAACCATTGAAGCAGCAATAAAGGGGCTGCTAAGCTGCCAGCCGTTGCCACAATGAAAAAAGCTGCTTACAATCTGCAGAGAACATGATTTCTTTAAAAATTTCTTAAAGGCACACTAACATCACAATTAACGGAGTTTCTGAATTAAAGTTTTTCAAGTTTAAAAGTTAAAGTTTATTTATTAGTATCACAAGTAGGCTTACATTAACACTGCAATGAAGTTACTGTGAAAATCCCCTTAATTAATTATCTAGCGATAATACCACGAGGCAATCACCTTCCTCAGGAGTCCTCCTTTTTGGGTACTTTATGTGCCCCCTACAGATTCATTTCTGCAGGGACCCCGCATAATTATGCCACAGTAATTTGGAGAATTGTCCTCGATTCTCAGAGGCAAAACTTTCATTCACCCTCTCTTGATTGTGGAGACCTCAGTCCCTTACTCAGGTTATTTTCCAATACTTCCAAGCTACTCTGCAGGTTATATTCTTTTATAATAAGACACTGTGAGGCCTACTACATATCCTCCCAAATCCAAATAAGGCAATCTTACAGCTTCTGTTCCTCATAAAATTCCAAAAGGAGATGAAGCTTCACCAGCGTTCCATACAGTCAATAATGAAATTAGTGTTTTAATCTGCTTACAGTACAGGTCTGTCTAACAGTCTTTTACTTTGGCTAACTTCTCTCAGTGAGCTGCAAACCACACAAGGTCCACTCTGCGAAATCTTCTCCCAGCAAACATCCAGATAAATTGAAACCAGAGAGCCTTCCTAAGCTTCGCTCATTTCCTTGATGATGTGGCCTGCAATGTGCTGTCCTCACGTTGACCTTTAAGTTGAAGGTCATTTACAATTTACAATTTCTTCTTTGAGCTGATGAAGCAAATAGTCTTTATTGAATGTTTTCAAACTAATTGACTTCCCAGAACAACAGCATCTCTCTGGACTGTACTTCATTGCAAGCATTGCAGATTCCTGACTCCACCTCTTTAGCTAAGTAAGTCTAGCTGCTGTTTTATGACCTTACCATTCTGGCTGTTAACCTATCAAGTCAGCATGTTTTAAGTGTAATAGATTCCAATATTATTTGGATTGCATTGATCCCATTTCCACAGTTAAGACTTCAATTCCCAAAACCAAAAGCTATATTTTAACACACACAAACAATGACCTAGAAAAATAAGTTCCAGATGGAACTTTGATGTTCACATGGACGGGATCTCCCAGTCCCACTGTGGGTTTTGCTGTAGCGAGGGGTATATTCAATGCGATAACCCGTTGACAATGGTAGGACCAGAAGATCCCGGCAGGTCACCGCTCGCCGGCGTGAAACACATGGTGGGTTTTGTGGTAAATCCCACCAAATATCTTTGCAAAATAAAAAGAAATCAGCCTCAAACTTGGATCATGCTCAACTCAAAGTTCAGGTGCGCAGTTGGAACAATTATCCATAGTTTCCTTGGAAGTGTGCAGATGTTGTGTTGACAAAGTTGTACGTTCACTGTGTGCTGTCTGACCTAATATTAGCTGCATGAAGAAATGACTCTCTTCAGCTGAACATTAACTTCTGGTGTCGGGGAAGGCGAGCGGACTCACACAATCATGTTCCCTGTCCTCCTCTTCAATGTCCACAGCTAATGTCAAAATGAGTGAAACAGAGTAAAAAGAGGTTTGAAATGAACAATAGCAGACACATTTTAAATAAATGTATCCAGTCTTCTGAAATCTTTTGTTTTGTGATTCTGTCCAGGATTTCCCTGCAGTCCCGTCACCAAGTGATCCTGATGAAGACCCAACTCCAGTCTCACCGTCTCCTAATACCCCATCTCCAGGTAAAAATGAAAATGTGAGATAAGAATTCTGCAAAACTCTCCACTTCGTTGTGACTAAAAGCGACATAAAGGGATTTGTGCGTCTCTCTTTTCCGATTAGAAAACCATAGAAACCCTACAGTGCAGAAGGAGGCCCTTCGGCCCATCGAGTCTGCACCGACCACAATCCCACCCAGGCTCTACCCCCATATCCCTACATATTTACCCACTAATCCCTCTAACCTACACATCTCAGGACTCTAAGGGGCAATTTTTTTTTTAACCTGGCCAATCAACCTAACCCGCACATCTTTGGACTGTGGGAGGAAACCGGAGCACCCGGAGGAAACCCACGCAGACACGAGGAGAATGTGCAAACTCCACACAGACAGTGACCCGAGCCGGGAATCGAACCCAGGTCCCTGGAGCTGTGAAGCAGCAGTGCTAACCACTGTGCTACCGTGCTCTATCTAGAGCAAGGTCTTTGTAATGCTAGTAGGTGCCAGCGATGGCCAATTGTATCACTCTCCCGTCTGAGACGGGTCATGAAAATAGAACATAGAACATAGAACAGTACAGCACAGAACAGGCCCTTCGGCCCACGATGTTGTCCCGAGCTTTATCTGAAACCAAGATCAAGCTATCCCACTCCCTATCATCCTGGTGTGCTCCATGTGCCTATCGAATAACCGCTTAAATGTTCCTAAAGTGTCTGACTCCACTATCACTGCAGGCAGTCCATTCCACACCCCAACCACTCTCTGCGTAAAGAACCTACCTCTGAGATCCTTCCTGTATCTCCCACCACGAACCCTATAGTTATGCCCCCTTGTAATAGCTCCATCCACCCGAGGAAATAGTCTTTGAACGTTCACTCTATCTATCCCCTTCATCATTTTATAAACCTCTATTAAGTCTCCCCTCAGCCTCCTCCGCTCCAGAGAGAACAGCCCTAGCTCCCTCAACCTTTCCTCATAAGACCTACCCTCCAAACCAGGCAGCATCCTGGTAAATCTACTCTGCACTCTTTCCAGCGCTTCCACATCCTTCTTATAGTGAGGTGACCAGAACTGCACACAATATTCCAAATGTGGTCTCACCAAGGTCCTGTACAGTTGCAGCATAACCCCACGGCTCTTAAACTCCAACCCCCTGTTAATAAAAGCTAACACACTATAGGCCTTCTTCACAGCTCTATCCACTTGAGTGGCAACCTTTACAGATCTGTGGATATAGACCCCAAGATCTCTCTGTTCCTCCACAGTCTTCAGAACCCTACCTTTGACCCTGTAATCCACATTTAAATTAGTCCTACCAAAATGAATCACCTCACATTTATCAGGGTTAAACTCCATTTGCCATTTTTCAGCCCAGCTTTGCATCCTATCTATGTCTCTTTGCAGCCTACAACAACCCTCCACCTCATCCACTACTCCACCAATCTTGGTGTCATCAGCAAATTTACTGATCCACCCTTCAGCCCCCTCCTCTAAGTCATTAATAAAAATCACAAAGAGCAGAGGACCAAGCACTGATCCCTGTGGCACTCCGCTAGCAACCTGCCTCCAGGCCGAACATTTTCCATCCACCACCACCCTCTGTCTTCAATCAGACAGCCAGTTACCTATCCAATCAGCCAACTTTCCCTCTATCCCACACCTCCTCACTTTCATCATAAGCCGACCATGGGGGACCTTATCAAACGCCGTACTAAAATCCATGTATATGACATCAACTGCCCTACCTTCCTCAACACACTTAGTTACCTCCTCATAAAATTCTATCAAATTTGTGAGGCACGACTTGCCCTTCACGAATCCGTGCTGACTATCCCGGATTAATCCACATCTTTCTAAATGGTCGTAAATCCCATCTCTAAGGACCTTTTCCATCAATTTACCAACCACCGAAGAAAGACTAACCGGTCTATAATTACCAGGGTCATTTCTATTCCCTTTCTTAAACAGAGGAACAACATTCGCCATTCTCCAGTCCTCTGGCACCATCCCCGTGGACAGTGAGGACCCTTGCCTCCCAAAGAATCCTAGGATACATTTCATCAGGCCCAGGGGACTTATCGACCTTCAGTTTATTCAAAACTGCCAGGACATCCTCCCTCCGGACATCTATTTCCTCCAGCCTATTAGCCTGTAACACCTTCTCTTCCTCAAAAACATGGCCCCTCTCCTTGGTGAACACTGAAGAAAAGTATTCATTCATCACCTCGCCTATCTCTACTGACTCCATACACAAGTTCCTACTACTGTCCTTGACCGGCCCTAACCTCACCCTGGTCATTCTTTTATTCCTCACATAAGAGTAAAAAGCCTTGGGGTTTTCCTTGATCCGACCCGCCAAGGACTTCTCGTGTCCCCTCCTAGCTCTCCTAAGCCCCTTTTTCAGCTCATTCCTTGCTAACTTGTAACCCTCAATCGAGCCATCTGAACCTTGTTTCCTCATCCCTACATAAGCTTCCCCCTTCCTTTTCACAAGACATTCCACCTCTTTCGTGAACCATGGTTCCCTCACTCGGCCATTTCCTCCCTGCCTGACAGGAACATACCTATCAAGGACACCCAGTATTTGTGCCTTGAAAAAGTTCCACTTTTCATCAGTTCCTTTCCCTGACAGTTTCTGTTCCCAACTTATGCCCCCTAATTCTTGCCTAATCGCATCATAATTACCTCTCCCCCAATTGTAAACCTTGCCCTGCCGTACGGCCCTATCCCTCTCCATTGCAATAACAAAAGACACCAAATTGTGGTCACTGTCTCCAAAGTGCTCTCCCACAACCAAATCTAACACTTGGCCCGGTTCATTTCCCAGTACCAAATCCAATGTGGCCTCACCTCTTGTCGGCCTATCCACATATTGTGTCAGGAAACCCTCCTGCACACACTGCACAAAAACTGCCCCATCCAAACTATTTGACCTACAAAGGTTCCAATCAATATTTGGAAAGTTAAAGTCCCCCATGACAACTACCCTGTGACCCCCACACATATCCATAATCTGCTTAGCAATTTCTTCCTCCACATCTCTATTACTATTTGGGGACCTATAGTAAACTCCTAACAACGTGACCGCTCCTTTCCTATTTCTAACCTCAGCCCATATTACCTCAGTGTGCAGATCCCCCTCGAAGTGCCTTTCCGCAGCCGTTAAACTATCCTTGATTAACAATGCCACTCCTCCACCTCTTTTACCAGCTTCCCTACACTTAGTGAAACATCTATACCCCGGAACGTCCAACAACCATTCCTGTCCTTGTTCTACCCACGTCTCCGTAATGGCCACAACATCGTAGTCCCAAGTACCAATCCACGCCCCAAGTTCACCTACCTTGTTCCGGATGCTCCTTGCATTGAAGTAGACACACTTCAACCCACCTTCCTGTCTACCGGTACCCACCCTTGACCCTGATACCTTCCCCAATACCTCACCACCCTCACTGACTTCTGGACTACAACTCCCTTTCCCACTCCCCTGACAAATTAGTTTAAACCCCCCTGAAGAGCCGTAACAAATTTCCCTCCTAGGATATTGGTGCCCCTCTGGTTCAGGTGCACCCCGTCCTGTTTGTACAGGTCCCACCTTCCCCAGAATGTGTTCCAATTATCCACGTATCTGAAACCCTCCCTCCTACACCATCCCTGCAACCACATGTTTAACTGCACTCTCTCCCTGTTCCTCAACTCGCTATCACCCTATAACGCTATCAAAATGTTAAATAAGAATTCTGCAAAACTGTCCACTGTCCATCAGAGGATACAGCAGGATATAGATCAGTTGGAGACTTGGGCGGAGCGATGGCAGATGGAGTTTAATCCGGACAAATGTGAGGTAATGCATTTTGGAAGGTCTAATACAGAGAGGAAATATACAGTAAATGGCAGAACCCTTAAGAGTATTGATAGGCAAAGGGATCTGGGTGTACAGGTACACAGGTCACTGAAAGTGGCAACGCAGGTGGAGAAGGTAGTCAAGAAGGCATACGGCATGCTTACCTTCATCGGCTGGGGTATTGAGTTTAAAAATTGGTAAGTCGTGTTGCAGCTTTATAGAACCTTAATTAGGCCGCACTTGGAATATAGTGTTCAATTCTGGTCGCCACACTACCAGAAGGATGTGGAGGCTTTGGAGAGGGTACAGAAAAGATTTACCAGGATGTTGCCCGGTGTGGAGGGCATTAGCTATGAGGAGAGGTTGGAGAAACTTGGTTTGTTCTCACTGGAGTGACAGAGGTTGAGGGACGACCTGATAGAAGTCTACAAGATTATGAGAGGCATGAACAGAGTGGATAGTCAGCTTTTTCCCAGGGTGGAAGAGTCAATTACTACGGGGCATAGGTTTAAGGTGCGAGGGGCAAGGTTTAAAAGAGATGTACGAGGCAGATTTTTTACACAGAGAGTAGTGGGTGCCTGGAACTCTTTGCCAGCGGAGGTAGTGGAAGCGGATACAGTAGTGACTTTTAAGGGGCGTCTTGACAAGTACATGAATAGAATGGGAATAGAGGGATACGGTCCCTGGAAGGGTAAGGGGTTTTAGTTCAGTCGGGCAGCATGATTGGTGCAGGCTTGGTGGGCCAAAGGGCCTGTTCCTGTGCTGTAATTTTCTTTGTTCTTTGTTCTTTGTTGTAACTAAGAGCGGCATAAAGGGATTTGTGCGTCTCTCTTTTCCGATTGCCTTTGTACTATCTAGAGCCATGTTTACTCCGAGTTCAAATCAATCCCGTTTTCCAAGGTCTTTGTAAGGTTAGTAGGTGCCAGCGATGGCCAATGGTATCGCTCTCCTGTCTGAGACGGGTCATGGGGCTCGGGCTCCATGTCAGAGACTGGAGCACATTCTCCAGGTTCAGTTTCGAGTTAGGAGGAGCTGTCTTTTGGGGTGAGACATTAAGCTGAGGCTATATCTGCCCTCTCTCATGACACTAGTTACACAAGAGTAGGGGAGTTCTCAGCTGGTATTCTGCCCAGTATTTATCCCACAGCCAGCGAACATAGAAACCCATGATTTGGTCATTTCCGCAATGCTACATGTGGGTGGGATTTTCCAGCCGCGCTCACCCCAAGACCGGAAAATCCCACCCGAGATTAATAGACCTTTGAATGGTCTCCCCCCGACCCCAAACCCACCCCCCCCCCCCCCCCCCCCCGCCCACTACCATTCCCGTGGCGGGCAGGACAGGAAAATTCTGATCATAGGATCTTGCTATGCACAGGTTAGTTGTTGAATTTTCCTATAGCACAACAGTTACTGCACTTCTAAATGTTCCTCCATAGACGCTGTCAGGATTATATTCACTGGAGTTTAGAAGACTAAGAGAGGATCTCATATAAACTTATAAAACTCTAGCAGGGTTAGATAGGGCGGATTCAGAAAGAATGTTCCCAATGGTGGGGGAGTCCAGAACTAGGGATCATAGTTGAAGGATAAGGAGGACTGAGGTGAGGAGAAAGTTTTTCACCCAGAGGGTGGTGAATGTGTGGAATTCACTACCACAGAAAGTAGTTGAGGCCAAAACGTTAGGCCCGATTTTACCATTTTGATTCTAAATGCTGAATCTGGGTGAATCTGGGTGCAATTCAGATCCGACTTGGAAAACTGTTCTCAGGCGCCCCCATACGCACTTAGCCTGAAAAAAAAAATTGCGAGTCTGAATCGCACTGTGGGCTGCAGCTCCAATTGGAACTTTGAACTGAGCATGCAAAGTGGAAAAGAAATTTGGAAATCGCGCTCCTGTCACATCGCTCCCGAGCCGCAAAAAGCAGATAAAGCAGCTCGGGAGTGAAAAGCGGGAGCGATGGCCCCCACAGATGTCACTCCACCCCCAAAACATAACTATCCCCCTTATCTACCCATCCCCCCACTACCCAGACCGATTGTGATTCTCTGCTCCCTTTCCCTCCCACCAATCGTCTGCAGAGTGGCAGTGGACCCCCCTGCCCTGCCCCCCCTACCCCACCCCCCGCCCATCCCACCAGAGATCCATCTGGCCTCCCCCTCACCAGAGAATGATTGGGCCTCCCTCCTCCCTCCCCTCCCACCAGAGAGTGATTGGGCCTCCCTCCCTCACCCCCACACCAGAGAACGATCGGGCCTCCCTCCCTCCCCTCCCTCCCACCCCCACCAGAGATACATCTGACCCGCCTCCTCCTCCCTCTCCCCGCCTCACCAGTGAATGACCTGGCCCACCTCCCTTCTCCCCACCCACCACCCCTCCCCCCACCCTCCACCGATCTGAGTCAGAGAGCCGTTGGAAGCTCTGAACTTACCTCTTCAGAAGCTGGAGCGCCCGAAACAGACCTTTGCCGAATCTGGACGCGCGAACGCGATGGTAAAGGGGGAAATGCTGGTAAAGTTGGGCTTGCACCCATTAATTCAATTTAAATACATGCAAATGCATTTAAATCACCGTTGCGCCCGTTTCAGCTGCAATTCAGATCACGGCCATTTTCGGGCCTTGGTAAAGTGGGCATCTGCACGGCCGCAGGCGTGGATCGCGTTAATGGCCTCACGCCCAACTTTACCAAGTTTTCGCGCCCAAAAACGGGTGCGACGCAATGGTAAAATCGGGCCCGTTGTGTGATTTCAAGAAGAAATTTAAAAATATAGCTCTTGGGCTAAAGGGATCAAGGGATATGGGGTGAAGACGAGATCAGGATATTGAATTTGATGATCAGCCATGATCAAAGTGAATGGCGGAGCAGGCACGAAGGGCCGAATGGCCTCCTCCTGCTTCTGGTTTCTACGTTTCATCAGCTGTAAAGCACTTTGGACATGAAAGGCACTGGATACCACAAGTCCTTGTCTGGTCCTGCCAGCGATTGTAAAAACCGATGATTTGGCCATTTGTACAATGCTACATGTGGGATCTTGCTATGCGCAAATTAGTTGTTAAATTTTCCTATAGCACAGCGGTTGGAACTTCTAAATGTACTTCATTGGTGTAAAGCTCATCGGATATGAAAGGCACTATGTAACCACAAGTCCTTGTGTCTGTTTTTAACAAGTGGATTTGATTTTCTTCATTATTATTAAACACAGAGATACAACCTGAGCCCACAGCAGACACCGTTGACCAACCAGACACCAGAGACACAGACGCCATCCAGAACCCACCACCAGCAGACAAAGATGAATCAAACATCACTGACAATCCTGGCCTAACAATTAATGGTGACAATTCCAATGAGGAGGAGGAAGAGGAGCAGGCGAAGACGGAATGTGTGGTGACAGCAGAAGAAGATAACTTGTGTTGTGAATGCTGTTGTGTGATTAGTTGATTTATTTGTTTATGTTTATTTTTGTTCATTTGTAGGACATGGGCATCGCTGGCTGGCCAGCATTTATTGCCCATCCCTAGTTGCCTGAGGGCAGTTGAGAGTCAACCACATTGTTGTGGCTCTGGAGTCACATGTAGGCCAGACCAAGTAAAGATGGCAGATTTCCTTCCCCAAAGGACATCAGTGAACCAAATGAGTGATTCATTCACAGGATGTGGGCGTCGCTCACTGGACCAGCATTAATTGCCCATCCCTAATTGCCCTTGCAAAGGCGGTGGTGAGCTGCCTTCTTGAGCCACTGTAGTCCATTTATTCTGGGAACACCCTCTGTGCCGTTAGGGAGGGGATTCCAAGGGTTTTCTCCCAGCGACATTGCCAGGCAATGACTACCCCCAACGTTGTGTGATTTCAAGAAGAAATTAGACATAGCCTTCAGGGCTAAAGGGATCAAGGGATATGGGGGAAAGGGGGGGGATCAGAATATTGAATTTGATGATCAGCCATGATCAAAATGAATGACAGAGCAGGCTCGAGGGCCGAATGGCCTCCTCCTGCTTCTAGTTTCTATGTTTTCTGAGAAAGAATCTTCCATCAACCCTTGACACTCAATGGCATAACCATCAGTGAAACTTCCACTATCAATATTTAGGGGACTACCACTGACCAGAATCTGAATGGGAGTGATCAAATAAACACTGTGGCTACAAGAGCAGGTCAGAGGTTAGGAATTCTGTGATATCTAATTACCACTGACCGAGGTTCTCCTTTCATTTCAACAGACAGAGCTGTTTGCGGTGATTTGTGTGTTACAGGTGACTAGCCCTCTCACTATGTTTTCTCACAGTCACTTTTACCTGCTTGTATTTAACTGATTACCTAGCTGAGAGGCGGCAACAGCCCTGAGGGGTGGTCAAAGTCCAAGTAAGTGTTTAAAAGTGAGACTGAGAAGGTCAAACAGCTCGCTACAAATATGAGAGCCACCCATAAGATTGCAAAGTCAGATAAATACAGTTCATAGTGAAACATCCCCTTCAGATCTCACAGGGGTAACTGATGGGCCTTGGAGTAAGCTGCAGATTGACTATGGAGGATTCAGAAGGCTAATCCGAACGCCTTTGTTATGATCGACTGTTTCCCTGAATGGGTTGAAGCTGACCCTGGGAGACTCGAATGCACAAAGGTCATTGTTGGGCAGGTTTTCAACCATTGGTCAATGCCAAAAATAAGTCCAATCGTGGGACTGATTTCACTGGTCAGGTCACAACGGTGACACCAAGGAACCAGGCTCAAATTTCGCAAATAATCCTTCAACAATTGCTGTTCCTGAACAAAGGCTATCTTGTAGCAGGTTCGTCCTGTCTGTTTGCAGCATAGTGAAGATGATGGCCTAGTGGTATTATCACTAGACTATTAATCCAGAAGTTCAGCTAATGATCTGGGGACCCAGGTCGAATCCTGCCTCGGCAGATGGTGGAATTTGAATTCAATTTTTTAAAATCTGGATTTACGAATCTATTGGAATCCTACAGTGCAGAAGGAGGCCATTCAGTCCATCGAGTCTGCATCGACCACAATTCCACCCAGGCCCTATCCCCATAGCCCCATGCATTTACCCTAGCTGGTCCCCCTGACACTAAGGGGCAATTTAGTATGAACAATCAACCTCTAACCCGCACATCTTTGGACTGTAGGAGGAAACCGGAGCACTCGGAGGAAACCACGGGAAGTACGTGCAAACTCCACACAAAAAGTGACCCCACACCGGAATTGAACCCAGGTCCCTGGCGCTGTGAGGCAGCAGTGCTAACCACTATGTCACTGTGCTGCCCCGGGTCACTGGCGCTGTGAAGCAGCAGTGCTAACCACTGTGCTGCCCCTTGCCACCCCTTGCCGCCCCTGTACACTGATAACCATGAAACCCATTTGGTTCACTAATGTCCTTTAGGGAAGGAGATGTGTTGTCCTCACCTGGTCTGGCCTACATGTGACTCCAGAGCCACAGCAATGTGGTTGACTCTCAGCTGCTCTCTGAAATGGCCGAGCAAGCCACTCTGTTCATAGGGAACCACGGATGGGCACTAAATGCTGGCCAGCCAGCAACACCCATGTCCCACAAAGGAATTAAAACAAGTGTGCAGATGCACAATTCTTTCCCTTTAAGAGGTCGTGGGAAAGTATGGGAAGGATTCCCGAGCTGATCATCAGCTCATTGAACTGCCTTGGGAATGCTCCTTCCATGGCCAACAAGTTCGGGCATTGGACTTGAAGAGCTTTTGGTCCAGAGGACATTATCATTGCTGGGCACTTACACATCACTGTACATCAAGTGACCGACACCAGTGTAACTGAAGCTGCTTGTGTGTATGGAAATAACTCACCTTCCAACTCCTCAATTCCAAGTCAGGAATGTGTCGGAGTAACCTCCACTTGTCTGGATGAGCGTGGATCCAACAACAGTCAAGAAGCTCAACACCATCCAGGACAAAGCAACCCACTTGATTGTCACCCCTTCCACGAACATTCACTCCGTCCACCACCGATGCAGTGGCAATTGCTGCTACCATCTACATGGAGCACTTCAACAACTTTCCATGTCTCCTTCGACCAGACCTTCCAAACCCCTGACTTCCATCACCAAGAAGGACAATGCTCGTAGAAGCATGGGAACACCACTACTTACAAGTTCTCCTTCCAGACACACGCCATCCTGACTAAAGGACTGTTGCTGGATCAAAATCTTAGAGTCATAGAGTTCTACAGCACAGAAAAAGACTCTTCGACGCATCGAATCTAAACCAGCCAAAGACTAAGTATTCTAATCCCATCCACACCCTTGCTATGACTGTAACACTACATTCTGCACTCTCTCGTTTCCTTCTCTATGAACGGTATGTTTTGTCTGTACAGCGCGCAAGGAACAATGCTTTTCACTGTATGTTAATACACGTGACAATAATAAATCAGATCAAATCAAATCAAAATCAAATCTTGATTCTCCCTCCCTCACAGCACAGGGAGTGTACCGATACCATGTGGACTGCAGCGGTTTAAAAAGGCAGCTCATCGCCACCTTCTCAAGAGCAATGAGAGATGGGTAATGGATGCTGTCCTAGTCTGTGATGTCCACATCCCACAATAGAAGAAAATAAATCACATCTCCTCCCGACATATCTTTCAATCCTTTACTCCCTTTGGACCTGCACCACCAACAATTTCACCATTTAATCTCTCCTGCCTTCCCTCTGATCACAGATCTTCCCTTTTGTTCTTTGCCCATCCTTCCCCCTTTTCACTTACTTCAAATTTGTTACATTTATAACTATTCCCAGTTCCAATGTCATGAACCTGTTTCTCACTCCAGCAATCCTGCCTGAGTCCTTCCAGAACTTTCTATTTTTATTTTAGATTTCCAGTGTCTGCAGTATTTTGTAGCACTTTATCAAATGTCTTTTGCTGGTTAAACATGTTACATCAACTACATTCCCCTCATCAACCCTCTTTGTTACCTCAACAATAAACTCACTCAGGTTAGTTGGACATGATTTGTCATTAACAAATCCATGCTGACTTTCTCTAATTAATTCTCTAATTATCCACGTGACTGTTAATTTTGTCCCGAATTATTGTTTTTTCAAACTCTCCCCCAACTGAACCGGTGTGTAGTTTCTGGGTTTATCCTCACATACAGTTTGGACAAGGATGTGCCATTTGCAATTCTCCAGTCCTCGGCACTGCTTCCATATCCAAGGAGGATTAGAGGATTATGGCCAGTGTCTTTGTACTTTCCCAAGCTGGATACACATACATACACACAAACACACATGCACACACACACACACATATGTGCACACAAACACATACACACATATACACACACACACACGTGCATTCACACACATATACACACACACATGTACACACACACACATATATATACATACATGCACACATACACATGCACCTATATACACACATGCACATACATACACACACGCACATATACACACACGCACACATATATATACACATGTGCACATATATATACACACACGTATGTACATCTATACACAAACGCAGACATACACAAACACGCACGCATTCAAACACACACACAGATACAAACACATGCACAAATAAACTACACACAAATAAACATACGCACACACACATACATACATGCTCATGCACACGCTCACTCATGCTCACACACCCATACTCATGTTCACATTCAAACACACCCATATGCTCACACATACATACCCAGACACACACCTTTTCCACACTATCACCAGACATGTATGGAAGATTAACTTACATTTGAAGGAAGCAGTAACAACTGGTAATTATTCTCTGAAGCTGCCAGTAATTCACACACAGCCTCAGAGTTGTGTCAACTTTAAGTGAGGGTTTGAACAATGAATTTACAAAGGACAAACTAATAGATCTTGAGAGCTCCGACAAATACATTATCCAAAAGCTCGAGCTAGGGAATTGCTGCTGTCTTAATAGCGGAATGCAAAGAGCTCACTTCATTCTTGTTTTGCTCATTAATTGCTGCTGTCGATGACGGTTTATATCAATGAGGCTGGCTGATAATTTCCAAATCTCACTCCCACCTGCTTTTTCAGTGACTTCCAGCAGGTGTCACTGCAGCCAGCACATACACACAGCAGGAGCAGGGCGATAGTGAGGTGGTGTGCTGGTAATGTCACTGGACTAATTATCCAGAGACCCAGGCTAATGCCCAAGGAAATTGTAATTGTATTAATAAAACGTGGAATACAAAGCTAGTCTGAAAACCCCCATCTGGTTCACTAATGTCCTTTAGGGAAGGAAATCTGCCGTCCTTACCCGGTCTGGCCTACACGTGACTCCAGAGTCACAGCAATGTGGTTGACTCTTAACTGCCCTCTGAAACGGCTTTGCAAACCACTCAGTTTAAGGGCAATTAGGGATGGGCAACAAATGTTGGCATTGCCAGCAATGTTCGCATCCTATGAAAATAATTTTTAAAATGGAATCACACGCTACACTTGAACCATTACCTCAGAAACAGTACAACCTCCTTGGTATATCAAACTAAACTCAAGTATGAGGCAACGAGATCATAGAAACCCTACAGTGCAGAAGGAGGCCATTCGGCCCATCGAGTCTGCACCGACCACAATCCCACCCAGGCCCAACCCCCACATATTTTACCCACTAATCCCTCTAACCTACTCTAAGGGGCAATTTTTTAAAACCTGGCCAATCAACCTAACCCGCACATCTTTGGACTGTGGGAGGAAACCGGAGCACCCGGAGGAAACCCACGCAGACACAAGGAGAATGTGCAAACTCCACACAGACAGTGACCCGAGCCGGGAATTGAACCCGGAACCCTGGAGCTGTGAAGCAGCAGTGCTAACCACTGTGCTAACCACTGTGCTACCATGCCGCCGAATCAGTGGATGTCATCGGATTATATATCACTGGAACAGGCCATTTGGCCAACAAATCCATGCCAAACCCTCTCCCTCCTATCCTCATCTGAGGGCTGTATTTATTGTGTTGTGATGGGAAATTCAAGTCACTTCTGCGAGGGATAGCTGACACTAGGTTAAACGGAGAGAGTCGGATCCCCACTGAACTCAATCCCTAAATGGCCGAAATCCTACCCCTCAGAGCTGACGGCCAATCAGAGGCTCGACTGGCACCCCATCTACAAACACTCACTCCCTCCACCACCGACGCTCAGCAGCAGCAATGTGTGCTATCTACAAGATGCACTGCTGCAACTCACCAAAGGTCCCTGAGACAGTGCCTTCCAAATCCACAACCACTTCCATCTAGAAGGACAAGGGAAGCAGATATATGGGAACACCACCACCTGCACTCACCATCCTGACTTGGAAATATATCGCTGTTCCTTCGTAGTCGCTGGGTCAAAATCCTGGAATTCCCTCCCTAACGGCATTGTGGGTGTACCTACACCATGCAGACTGCAGCGATTCAAGAAGGCAGCTCACCACCACCTTCTCAAAGGCAACTAGCGCTGCGCAATAAATGTTGGCCAGCCAGCGACACACACATCCCTTGACTGAATTTTACAAATGTTTTGAGATATTAATTGATAAGATATTAATTGATTAGTTGACAATCTCATTATCACCGCCACGTTATGTGGTGACCAAGACGCTGAACCGGATAAATCTTATTTTTTCTTTTGGCTAACAACACCAAAATCGTTAGGAGAGGGAGACAGAGAAAATACACAAAATGATCGATGTCTCCGCATTATCTGATGTGGTTCATTATAGAAATGATTGAGATGCAGCCTTGAATCTGGATTATTCCGGTAACAATCCGAGGGGGAGGAGAACCAAGGGATAAAAATCCCAACCCTGGAAGGAGGGAATTTGAAAAATAAATTTTAAAAATGTTGCAGTTGGTGATACACGAAACAGAACAGAGAAATCGTAAATACTCGATCAGGATTTCTGTTTGTGCTGGGGTCCCTTGCAATGCAGCGAATAGTTTCATAGCAACACAACCCAGTAGCAGTGTGAACCCCAGCCATACACAGTAATACAAACAGATGTACGGACGTACAAAATAGGATTAGAAGTAAGACTTTCAGTTCCTCGAGCTTTTCAAATAGATCATGGCTCCCCTGTTTGTCTTTCGAATTCCACATTCCCAAATACCCCTAACCTGATTATAATTACGTCTCTCCGGCTGCTGTCAAAAATACAGTGGAACAATGGTTAGCACTGCTGCCTCACAGCGCCAGGAACCCGAGTTCGATTCTCGGGTTGGGGTCACTGTCTGTGTGGAGTTTGCACGTTCTCCTCGCGTCTGCGTATGTTTCCTCCGGGTGCTCCGGTTTCCTCCGAAAGACGTGCTGGTTAGGGTGCATTGGCCATGCTGAATTCTCCCTCAGTGTACCCGAACAGGCGCCGGAGTGTGGCAACTAGGAGATTTTCACAGTAACTTCATTGCACTGATAACGTAAGCCTACTTGTGACACTAATAAATAAACTTTAAACTTGGGGGATTCTCCCACATCCCATCAACAATGCAATCTGAGGGTCCCAGTGTGCAGGGTCATAAAGTTGGGTTCGGGGAAGAAACTGCACACCTCCCTTCATTATTGGGAGCAATGCAGAGTAAAGGCCTCTCTTACTATAACACAATAGCTACAGATTTCCTTGTTCAGTAAGGAGAGTCCTTTCATCATGATTCCTATCTGAAGATCGTTGATAGTGTGAATGTGTGCGCTCTGAAGGCAGAGGTACCAAGTTGTGACCTTCTCCATGGTGCATGAGTCACTCCTTCCCGTGAACACTGACTGGGAAAGGCTGGTACTTCTATTTCAATATGTCTTGAGAGTTAATGAGTTCAATGACACTTTACCTTTTGAGTCCCAATATTCCCATTGGTCACATTAAGCATCCTGTCCCAAGCAAAATTACAAATGGAATGTTGAAGATCAGAGAGGAAGAGATAACGACTAATACCTTTATCAAATTCAGGGCTCTCAGCATATTGCATTGTCTTCATTTGTCACTGTTTGTTATATTGGGTGGGACCCACCTGTGGAGGGATCTGTTGATAGCAAGAACGGAGAATTTGGCATTCCAGCCAAAACTAATCCCTGGGTGGGTTGTTGAGAAGACCATGGAATCTGCTTTGGTCACATCTGTCATTTATTGTGTGGTGTAGTCTGTCCGACCACAGTTTGTCTGTTAATTCACATGTAGCTCACGCTTACTCTGAATATTAGAGTATGAGATAGATATTGTAAATTGTTGCATCTGTCTCTTTATTTGTTTCGCACCCGGGGGATCTTGTGGCTTTATTCACTGAGCAAGTGTCGTGAATCTCAAACTTTGTCGACTAATTTTGCACACTAACCTCTTATGTGGGACTTTATCAAAAGCTTTCTGAAAATCCGAATACACCACATCCACTGGTTCACTCTTATCTATTCTACTAGTTACAACACATGATGGGTTCCGAACTGAATCAAGTTGGCCAAGGGTGATAACAAGACTAGTTTTGGTCTATGTCCCTACTGCCCTCCTCTCCATTAAGATGTTTCTTGAAACCTGCCTCTTTAGAATCCGATAGTGCAGAAGGAGGCCATTCAGTCCATCGAGTCTGCACCGACCACAAACCCATACAGGACCTATCCCCATGTATTTACCCTAGCTAATCCCCCTGACACTTGATCCCCCTTGATCAAGTGTTTGATCATCTACCCGAATATCTGTTTCTATGGTTACAATATACTCCGTCAGTTCTCTCTGCTTACACGCACTAACTGTTTTCACCATATCATCAGTGGTTACTGATAATGTGCACTGGAGAAACTGGCTCTGTACAAATGCTTGGTGCCCTGTCTGTTTGTGGCTGTGACTCCAAGGTAGCATCTTTGCTCCACAAGCACTGACTGCCCCAGTCCCTCTGAGTCACATTGTTATCCTGGGTGCTGTGAGGGACAGGGCCAAGGCTGTGTAGTTGTACCCTGATCGATGGGTGGCAAAAGTGTAAGTGGAAGGGATGATGAGCATATCCCTGTTCACCATTCTTCCACCCACTGAGTCCTGACACTAACTACATGACTGCAGTGTACCGGATGCCACTTCCATGCCTGTACCTGCGAATCCACTCCGTGGTTTCAATACTTCAGTAGAAAAATAGAAACATTGAAAATAGGTGCAAGAGAAGGCCATTCAGCCCTTCGAGTCTGCTGCGCCATTCAACATGATCATGGCTAATCCTCTTTGGGTGGCACGGTGGCACAGTGGTTAGCACAGTGGCCTCACAATGCCAGGGATTCAATTCTGGCCTCGGGTCACTGTCTGTGTGGAGTTTGCACGTTCTCCCCGTGTCTGCGTGGGTTTCCTCCGGGTGCTCCGGTTTCCTCCCGCAGTCCAAAGATGTGCGGGTTAGGTTGATTGGCCATGATAAATTACCCCTTAGCGTCAGGGAGACTAGCAGGGTAAACACGTGTGTTTACAGGGATAGGGCCTGGGTGAGATTGTTGTCCGTGCGGGCTCGATGGGCCGAATGGCCTCGTTCTGCACTGTAGTGACTCTGTGATTCTATGCCATACTCTTGCCCTCCCCATGCTGCTTGACACATTCAGAGTCTAGGGCTGGGATTTTCTGGCCATGCTCGTCCCAGGGCTGGAAAATCCCACCTGAGGTCAACGGATCTTTGCCTGATCCGTCCCCCGCCCGTTACAATTCCCGTGGTGGGCGGGACTGGAAAATTTCACCCTAGAAATCTATCTATTTCCTTCTTAATGATTTGGCCTCCACAGCCTTCTGTGGTAGAGAATTCCACAAGTTCACCACCCTCTGAGTAAAGAAATTTCTTCTAATCCCAGTCCTGAGTACATAGATAAATGGCCTAGCTCATATCCTGAGACTGTGACTCCCCAGCCAGAGGCAACAACATCCCTGCATCCAGTCTGTCCAGCCCTGTCAGAATTTCATATGTTTCAATGAGATCCCCTTTCATTCTTCCAAATACAAAATGAATACAGGCCCAGTACAATATTAAGGGAAAGACTCTTAGTACTGTAGAGGATCAGAAGGACCTTGGGGTCCGGGTCCATAGGACTCTAAAATCGGCCCCGCAGGTGGAGGAGGTGGTTAAGAAGGCGTATGGTGTGCTGGCCTTTATCAATCGAGGGATTGAGTTTAGGAGTCCGGGGATAATGATGCAGCTATATAAGACCCTCTTCAGACCCCACTTGGAGTACTGTGCTCAGATCTGGTCGCCTCATTACAGGAAGGATGTGGAAAAGATTGAAAGGGTACAGAGGTGATTTACAAGGATGTTGCCTGGATTGAGTGGCATGCCTTATGAGGATAGGCTGAGGGAGCTCGGTCTTTTCTCCTTGGAGAGACGTAGGATGAGAGGAGACCTAATAGATGTTGAGAGGCAAGAATCGGGTGGACTCTCAGAGGCTTTTTCCCAGGGTGGAAATGGCTGCTATGAGAGGACACAGGTTTAAGGTGCTGGGGGGTAGGTACAGGGGAAGTGTTAGGGGTGGTGGGCGAGTGGAATCGGCTGCCGGCAGTGGTGGTGGAGGCAAACTCAATAGGGTCTTTTAAGAGACTCCTGGATGAGTACATGGAGCTTGATAGGATGGAGGGTTATAGGTAGGCCTAAAAGGTAGGGATATGTTCGGCACAACTTGTGGGGCCGTAGGGCCTGTTTTGTGCTGTAGTTTTTCTATGTTTCTATGTTTCTAACCCAATCTCTCCTCATGTGACAATCCTGCCATCCCAAGAATCAGTCTGGTGAACCTTTGCTCCCGCTATGGTAAGTATATCCTTTCTGAGATAAGGAGCCCAAAACTGTGCAAAATTCTCTAAATGTGGTCTCACCAATGCCCTGTACAGCTGCAGTGAGACATCCTCGCTCCTGTACTCAAGTCATCTGGCAGCGATGACCAACATACCACTTGCCTTCCTAACTGCTTGCTGTACCTGCATGCTTACTTTCAGTGGCTCGTGTACACCCAGGTCCCTCTGTACATCAACATTTCCCAATCTATCACTGCCCATCTCCGTCACTCAAGACACATATTTGCTGTTCTGACACACTTTGACTCGGTGAATCTTAGTGTTTCCAAACTTTTTCTTAAAATTTATATTTTATAATATAAATTTATCATTATATTATTTTCTTAGAATTCATTTAGTTCAAAATTCTGGGTTATTTTGGTGAAAATCGGGCTTTGCCCCAGGACCCAATCCCTGATGAGTAACACTGTTGTGGGAAAATCAGTTCCAACTTACGACGTTTCAGATTAAGATTTGGTTTTCTGGAAGCAATTGCATTGTACATCCAAAGACTGCCTGTAAATCCTATGGCCTAGTAACCTTGGAAATCAAATCTCACCCAAAGTGGTCACAGAAATTACGTTGCATTGATAAAATATAGTGCCAAACGAATATTTAAAATAAAGAAAAATGCGTACATGCAGCACGGTGGCACAGTGGTTAGCACTGCTGCCTCACAGCACCAGGGACCCGGGTTTCATTCCCGGCTTGGCTCACTGTCTGTGCGGAGTCTGCACGTTCAAAGAACAAAGAACAAAGAACAATACAGCACAGGAACAGGCCCTTCGGCCCTCCAAGCCCGCGCCGCTCCCCGGTCCAGGATTGAATCCTGAATCCAGGATCCCCGCCCAATTTTCCAGCCTATCTACATACCAATATCCTATCCACCGAGCTGTCCCTCACAGCTACGATGCTTTGTTCATTACAACCTATTAACTTACCCCCACCCCCCCATTCCAGACCATGTGATCTCCAGGGAGAGGCGAAAACCCAGAGTGAAAAACCCCAGGGCCAATATGGGGAAAAAAAATCTGGGGAATTCCTCTCCGACCCCCTGAGGCGATCGAAACGAGTCCAGGAGATCACAATGGCCCCGATCGGAAAATGCTTCCCAACCCTAGTCATTTCCACTTCCACGAACACCATATGAATTCCCTGCCCCCGAGACAGGTTCCCAACTATCCGCAGTCTCACTCTGTACTGGCACCAGCAAGATGATCATAGAATGAAGCCTTGAAACGAGAAACCAGGAACAATTAGCCCGCGCCGCTCCCTGGTCCAAACTAGACCACTCTTTTGTATGCCTCCATTCCCACTCCGTTCATATAGCTGTCTAGATAAGTCTTAAACGTTCCCAGTGTGTCCGCCTCCACCACCTTGCCCGGCAACACATTCCAGGCCCCCACGACCCTCTGTGTGAAATATGTCCTTCTGATATCTGTGTTAAACCTCCCCCCCTTCACCTTGAACCTATGACCCCTCGTGAACGTCACCACCGACCCGGGGAAAAGCTTCCCACCGTTCACCGTATCTATGCCTTTCATAATTTTATACACCTCTATTAAGTCTCCCCTCATCCTCCGTCTTTCCAAGGAGAACAACCCCAGTTTCCCCAATCTCTCCTCATAACCAAGCCCCTCCATACCAGGCAACATCCTGGTAAACCTCCTCTGTACTCTCTCCAAAGCCTCCACGTCCTTCTGGTAGTGTGGCGACCAGAACTGGACGCAGTATTCCAAATGCGGCCGAACCAACGTTCTATACATCTGCAACATCAGACCCCAACTTTTATACTCTATGCCCCGTCCTATAAAGGCAAGCATGCCATATGCCTTCTTCACCACCTTCTCCACCTGTGACGTCACCTTCAAAGATCTGTGGACTTGCACACCCAGGTCCCTCTGCGTCTCTACACCCTTTATGGTTCTTCCATTTATCGTGTAGCTCCTCCCTACATTATTCCCACCAAAATGCATCACTTCGCATTTATCAGGATTGAACTCCATCTGCCATTTCCTTGCCCAAATTTCCAGCCTATCTATATCCTTCTGTAGCCTCTGACAATGTTCCTCACTATCTGCAAGTCCTGCCAGTTTTGTGTCGTCCGCAAACTTACTGATCACCCCAGTTACTCCTTCTTCCAGATCATTTATATAAATCACAAACAGCAGAGGTCCCAATACAGAGCCCTGCGGTACACCACTAGTCACAGGCATCCAGCCGGAAAAAGACCCTTCCACTACCACCCTCTGTCTTCTATGACCAAGCCAGTTCTCCACCCATCTAGCCACCTCCCCCTTTATCCCATGGGATCCAACCTTTTTCACTAGCCTACCATGAGGGACTTTGTCAAATGCTTTACTAAAGTCCATATAGACAACATCCACGGCCCTTCCTTCGTCAACCATTTTGGTCACTTCTTCAAAAAACACCACCAGGTTCGTGAGGCATGACCTCCCTCTCACAAAACCATGTTGACTATCGTTAATGAGTTTATTCCTTTCTAAATGCGCATACATCCTATCTTTAAGAATCTTCTCCAACAACTTCCCCACCACGGACGTCAAGCTCACCGGCCTATAATTACCCGGGTTATCCTTCCTACCCTTCTTAAATAACGGGACCACATTGGCTATCCTCCAATCCTCTGGGACCTCACCTGTGTCCAGTGACGAGACAAAGATTTGCGTCAGAGGCCCAACGATTTCACCTCTCATCTCCCTGAGCAGCCTTGGATAGATTCCATCAGGCCCAGGGGATTTGTCAGTCTTTATATTCTCTAACAAACCTAACACTTCCTCCTTTGTAATGGAGATTTTCTCCAACAGTTCAACACTCCCCTCCGAGACACTCCCAGTCAACACATCCCTCTCCTTAGTGAATACCGACGCAAAGTATTCATTTAGGATCTCCCCTACCTCTTTGGGCTCCAAGCATAAGTCCCCACTTTTGTCCCTGAGAGGTCCGATTTTTTCCCTAACAAAGTTCTCCCCGTGTCTGCGTGGGTTTCCTCCGGGATGCTCCAGTTTCCTCCCACAGTCCAAAGATGTGCGGGTTAGGTTGATTGGTCATGCTAAATTGACCCTTAGTGTCAGGGGGATTAGCAGGGTAAATATGTGGGGTTGCAGAAAGAGGATTGTGGTCGGTGCAGACTCGATGGGCTGAATGGCCTCCTTCCGCACTGTGGAGATTCTATGATCATTTAAAAAGCTGCTCACCACATCCCTCCACCATCTTCGAGAATTGGATATGAAGACAGATTTCAACTCTGAACCTTTTTGCTTGAAAGACGGGCACAACCATCTCGAAGTTGACTGGGTTTGTGCTTTTGTTTCGTTAAGTAATTTCTGCTGAATTGTAATCAGTTCCTTTGAATTAATATTGAATTTCGAAAGTGCAGCGTTTGCTGAACGTAGCGGGAGCTTAGACAATGATTGACACATCCAATGCACTGTCCCAGTGCGCCTCTTGAAGTGAGTGACAGTATCAATTTTAACAAGAAGACTGTTTAGTATTACTAAGCACAAATGACAGATTCGCTACCGCCCTGTCACCCCCTCGAATGAAAGGCAGCAACGCCCTCCCGCTTTGTAAATTAGTCACAAATTGGAACTCAAGCATCACGCGACAGTCTTTTACACGTTACTTCATGGACTGATTATTATAATTTATCAGATCCAGAAGCAACACAATTTGAACAGTCACTTTGAACTTGTGTCAATGTGCATGAGGGAGAGAAATGGATTGAGGTTATAGGGCGGTACTGTGGTTAGCACTGCTGCCTCACAGCGACAGGGACCCGGGTTCGATTCCGGCCTTGGTCACTGTCTGTGTGGAGTCTGCATATTCTCCCCGTGTCTGAGTGGGTTCCCCTCCGGGTGCTCCGGTTTCCTCCCACAGTGTGTGGGTTAGGTGGATTGACCCTTAGTGTCAGAGGGATTAGCTAGGGTAATTGTGTGGGGTTATGGGAAGAGGGCCTGGGTGGGATTGTGGTCGGTACAGACACAATAGGCCGAATGGCCTCCTTCTGCACTGTAAGATTCTATGTTTCATTCTAGGAAATGCTCATTTAAAATAACTCTTCATCAAACATTATAATGAAATTCTCATCGTGTATGTCCATTTGATCATGCAATTGCTCGGCAGCACAGAGCTTGTTGAACAAAAAATAGCTTTTGTTCGGATATCCCATACATTCTGGAAACCTGGAGTCAATTAGAAAATGTGTGAAAGGTCAGTCAGGTTTAGGAAGGGAAGGAATGGGTTAATTCTTCAGTCACAGGTACTTTGTCACAATCCTGCCTTTCTATTGCAAATGCTAATTAACCTACTTCCCACCTGTTTTTGCTTTGTTTTTACTTTCGCTGAATTTGTTTTGCCTTTTTTTCCAGTTTTTATTCCCCGCAAAATAATATGCCCACCTGACGACGTGAGAGGTCACACGGCACCAGGTTATAGTCCCACGGCAGCGCTCCGAAAGCTTGTGATTTCAGATGAACCTGTTGGACTATAACCTGGTGTTGTGTGACCTCTCACCTTGTCCAGCCCACTCCAACACTGGCATCTATCTCCACACTTACCAGCATGAGCTGCTCTCATTGGAGCACATTCTCGCTTCTGAGTTCAAGTCTCGGTCCAGAAACCTGAGCAAAAAAAAAAATAGCCCCAGGCTGACAGTCCGGGAATGCAGGGAATGCTGCACTCTCAGAGGTGCATGTATCCATTGGACGCCAGTCTCCCGTCACGGAATTTTACTGTCCCTCCTGCCACGGGAATTGTAGCGGGCGGGACACGGACCATGAAAAGGTCCGTTGACCTCAGGCAGGATTTTCCAGCCTTGGGGAGAGCACGATCGGAAAATCCCGCCCAACTAGTTTATAATTCACAACCGGGCTATCTCGGGGAGCAGTTACCTTTCAACCACATTGATCTGAGATTGAAGTCAAACCACGTAAGGAAGGTCGAATTCCTTCCTAAAAGGAAATTAGCGAACATGGGGAGGCAGTGGTACAGTGGTATTGTCACTGGGCTAGTAACCCAGACACACAGGCAGTGTGTGAAATTTGAAATTAATATGATATCTGGAATTAAAACATTGTTGTAAAAACCCACCTGGTTCACTAGTGCCCTTTAGGGAAGGAAATCTGCCATCCTTACCTGGTCTGGCCTACATGTGATTCCAGAGCCACAACACTGTGGTTTCCCCCCTCAAGGATGGGCAATAAGTGCCGGTCCAGCCAGTGATGCACACATCCCATGAATGAATAAAAAAAATAATGGCGACAATCACTTTTACTGATATCAGTTTTATCAGTGGGGGCAGCACAGTGGCACAGTGGTTAGCACTGCTGCCTCACAGCGCCAGGGACCCGGGTTCGATTCCTGACCTGGGTCACTGTCTGTGTGGAGTCTGCACGTTCTCCCCGTGTCTGCGTGGGCTTCCTCCGGGTGCTCCGGTTTCCTCCCACAGTCTGAAAGATGTGCTGGTTAGGTGCATTGGCCATGCTAAATTCTCCCTCAGTGTACCCGAACAGGCCCTGGAGTGTGGCGACTGGGGGATTTTCACAGTAACTTCACTGCAGTGTTAATGTAAGCCTACTTGTGACTAATAAGTAAATAAATAAATAATTTTAAACTGTGTCTGTGTGGGTTTCCCCCGGGTGCTCCGGTTTCCTCCCACAGTTTGAAAGAAGTGCTGGTTAGGTGGATTGGCCACGCTAAATTGCTCCTTCGAGTCAGGGGGACTAGCTAGTGTGGGGCTATGGGGATAGGGCCTGGGTGGGACTGTGGTCGGGGCAGATTCAATGGGCTGAATGGGCTCCTTTTGCACTTTAGGGATTCTATGATAATAATTGAATTCAAATTCTCAAGTTGGCATGGTGGGATTTGAACTTGCGATTCCTACCAATAACTGCAGCACCACACAAATGTATCCTAATGGTGGCTTTTTCCACCTCTCAGATCTGATTAAGGAGAACTCTGCTCTGTTAAGGCATCCGGTGTGACACTAACCATTGGCCATTTTTTTTTTACATTGAAGGAGGGCAGTTCATCAGGGGGTGGGGAGACAGCGAGAAGAATCAGAAGCGACTGTCGGACATCATCTGACACCCGCACTCGTGTTCGTTCCGACAGATACGACTGGACATGAATCAGAAGAGGGAGGGAGCCCTCGCTGATTTCCCCCAACCCAGGAGTGTTGACCAATTGTGATCCTCTCGCGGTATCCGAGTTGAAATTAGCCGACACCATTTGATCAAACTCGGGATCTAAGTCGGTGTCACTGGGTGGTGGCGTGACCCACCCCAACCCTTCCTACAAACCATCAGCAGAATCAGTGGTGGAATCACAATGTCCCAGTGCAATTGTATCTCTGCCTCTTTCCTCAGAATTCATGCTCACCCGTGCAGACCAGAACAATGTGCAAGGGCCACGGTACATTTAGAATTGATGAAGCTCTGTGTCGTCAAAGCCTTTCTTGGCAGGTACATGATAGATTTATAAATTCCAGAGTCACCTCCCTCGCTGCAGGTTATCAGGCAGAATAATGATCACCTTGAGGCTTCTTGGCTCCAGTCCACGCATAATTACTCATGAAAAATTAGACATAGATGGGGAGAGTGGTAAGTGCAGGTACTATAAATAGACACAGCAGATGGTCAGCACTGAATTGCAAACACTTACATGCTCCTGAATTGGTTCTGAACACGTAAGACAGCAGGAACAGGATGGTATTGCCTTTATCCGTATTCAGCTGTTCAAACACAGACCACTTGCTGTTGCTTCATTCCCTGGTTACCATCTGGTGCTACTTGAACCAACAAGTAACAGTCACAGTGAGAGTGAGGTGATGCCTGTTCCGGAGCACACTGGGTGACTGGCATTGAGGTTCAAAACTGTGGACAAGTTCGAAACAAAGAACCATTACAGCTCAGAAGGAGGCCATTCAGCCCATCGTGTCAGTGCCAGCTGAGTGATCCAATTTATGCCACTCATCCTGTTCTTTCCATAAAGCTGCAAATCTTCCCTTTACAGATATACAACTCCCTTTAGAAGATTGCTACTGGATCTACATTAGGTGCTCTCTAAGGCACCATGTTCTAGATCTTAACTCACCGTATAAAAGATTCTCGCCTTCCCTCTGGCTATAACATTTTAACATGTTGATTCTGAATTTTGGAATGTGAAAGTGGATAAAGAAGTTTGTATAATTATCACAAAGCTGTATTGATTAGAGGGTTCACTGGTGATAAACATCGGAAGTTCTTTATCTTGATCAGAACATCAGGGCATGACGTGCCAACATGAGATGTTTTTCTATTCATTTACAGGACATGGGCATCTCTGGCTGGGCCCAGGATTTATTGCCCATCCCTAATTGCCTTCCAATTTCAGGGAGCATTTGCAAGTTGACCACATTGCTGTGGCTCTGGAGTCTCATGTAGGCCAGACCGGGTAAAGGCGGCAGATTTCCATCCCTAAAGAACACTAGTGAACCAGATGGGTTTTTTCTGACAAATCATTTCACGGTCATCATCAGACTTTTAATTTCAGATTTTTTATTGAATTCAAATTTCACCATCTGCCGTGGCGGGATTCGAAGTGATGATGCCACCGCATTTATCCCTGACAAATGCTGCTTCCCCTAAGGGAGTGAAGTGGACAATAGGTGGTCCGTGCTGTTTTCTCAGTTTCCAATCACTGAACAGCAAGAGGAGAAACAATGTGAGTAAGAGAGAGATTGTCCAATCTCATTAGCCCGGGACTGACTGCTGTTTGATCTAGAAACATCTAACCAAGAGAAAGGATGGCTTGATATGGCTCCTGCTCTGACCAAGACTACAAGAAACTACAAAGGGTTGTGAATGTAGCCCAATCCATCACACAAACCAGTCTCCCATCCAGTGACTCTGTCTACACTTCCCGCTGCCTCAGCAAAGCAGCCAACATAATTAAGGACTCCACGCACCCCAGACATATTCTTTACCACCTTCTTCCATCGGGAAGAAGATACAAAGGTCTGACCTCACGTACTAACTGATTCAAGGACAGTTTCTTCCCTGCTGCCATCAGACTTTTGAATGGACCTACCTTGCATTAAGTTGATCTTTCTCTACACCTAGCTATGACTGTAACACTACATTCTGCACCCTCTCTTTTCCTTCTCCCCTATGTACTCTATGAATGGTATGCTTTGTATAGCGAGTAACAAACAATACTTTGCACTGTCTTCCGATACATGTGACAGTGATAAATCTAAATCAAAATCAAGGATGCAGGAGCATGTTAGAGACAAACCTGCCAGTGGTTGGAGTGGAACATTGTCCATGTTCTTTGTAGCCAGGGCCAACTCCAAACACTCTAGGCAAATTTTCATTTGTATCGGAGGTTGAATGCTGACTGTCTGAGAAGGCAATGAAAAGAGGGTTGCATGATTCACACAGCCTGACATTACCCACAGGTGAAAACTCCACCTCATCCATAAGGGAACCTACACATTTATTCATTCGTGGGACATGGGTGTCGCTGGCTGGCCAGCATTTATTGCCTATCCCTAGATGCCCTTGAGAAGGTGGTGGTGAGCTGCCTTCTTGAATCACTGCAGTCCATGTGCTGTGGGTTGACCAACAATGCCGTTAGGGAGGGAATTCCAGGATTTTGACCCAGCGACTGCAAAGGAACGCAGGGAATGCAATGAACATTACAAAGTTTCCATCACACTGTCACAAAAGTCATCTTTATCTGAGCAAAGCATCAGTATGATAGATCCAGTTCTCACAGGAAAGGCTTATTGTTCTTTCATAGAGTCCCTGCAATGAAGAAAAGGCCATTCGGCCCATCAAATCTGCACCGACTCTCCGCCAGAGCATCTCATCCAGTCCCTCTTCCCCATCCTATCCCCGCAACACCACACTTTCCCATGACCAATCCATCCAAACCACACATTTTGGGACACCAAGGGGCAACTTAGCATGACCAATCCACCTAACCTACATATCTTTGGACTGTGGGAGGAAACCGGAGCACCCGGAGGAAACCGACGCAGACATGGGGAGAATGCGCAAACTCCACACAGACAGTGACCCAAGCTGGGAATCGAACCCAGGTCCCTGGCGCTGTGAAGCAGCAGTGCTAACCACTGTGCCACCATGCCACCCTCTTTGGGCTGTTACTGTAGTAGCAAGCAAAAGAGAATCAAATAGAGAGACTTGCATTTCTGTAGCACCTTTCACAACCTCATGATATCCCAAAGTGCTTTGCAACCAGTGAAGTATTTTTCTTGAAGTGTAGTCAATATAATCTCGAAAAGTTGCCAAGATGCCAACTTGCATAAAACAAGGTCCCACAAACAGCAGTACGTGCCTGAGACGGCCATTGTTTTTATTAGATATTGGTTGAGTAGTAATTATTGACCAAAATACCCTGCTCTCCTGCAAAGTAGTGCAATGGGATTGTTTATGTCCACCTGAGAGGACAGACAAAGCCCCCGGTTTAATGTCTCATCTGTAAGACACAGCTTTGACAACGCAGCTCACCTTCAGTACTGCGCTGGTGTGTCAGTCTAGTTGGGGCATTCCAGGACTTGGAGTGACACTTGAACCCATGCAGAAGCGAGACTGCTTCTGAGAAAGGGCGAGAGAAGAAACATTCTGTCAGTACAGATAAAGAGGTGGAAGTCCTCATAGGGGATATAAACTTATTAATATTAAACTAAATTTTTCTCAATAGCTGTTATCCAGTGTTGCCATCTTGTGACTATTGAATGGCATTGCCAGTGGAAGATTTGGATACCACTACTAATTGGGCGACACGATGGCACAGTGGTTAGCATTGCTGCCTCACAGCACCAGGGACCTGGGTTCAATTCCTGGCTTGGGTCACTGTCTGTGCGGAGTCTGCACGTTCTCCCCGTGTCTGCGTGAGTTTCCTCCGGGTGCTCCGGTTTCCTCCCACGGTCCAAAAGACGTGCTGGTTAAGTGCACTGGCCATGCTAAATTCTCCCTCAGTGTGCCCAAACTAGGGGATTTTCACAGTCACTTCATTGCAGTGTTTATGTAAGCCTACTTGTGACACTAATCTTTAAACTTTGGTTTCCTTAGCAGCCTGAGATATATTTCCCTGGTAATTAATCCACTTTCAAGGTTACTAAAAGCATTAATATTTCCAGTTTTAATCCATTACGCCAAGATCTGCTTTTCCCCTCTCTGTTATGTTTACAGATGTAGATGTAAGGTACTCATTAAGAACCATGACCACACTCTCCAATTAGCTCTCTTCCTTATTCTTTTTCTCTTTATGTATTTATAAACGTCCCTGGGTTTTCCTGTCTTTTACTTGCCAATATTTTTCCAGACCCTCTCTCAGCTTTCTTCATTTCCTTTTTGATTTTACTTCTGCACTTTCTGGGCTTTCTGCAGCTGTTTACATCTGACATCAGCTTTCTTTTTCAGCATTTTGACATCCGGGGTTGGCGCCCCCTGCGGGCGGGGGGACAGGAGTCTAGATTTATTCATCACTTTCCTTTTCTCTGTGGGAATATATTTGTCCCGGACCCTCACTAACTCCTTCTTGAATGCCTCCCACTGCCCTGACACTGATTTACCTTCAGCTGATCGTTTCCGATCCATTTTTGCCAAATCCACCTCAGTTCAGTCAGAATGGCCTTTTCCCGATTTAAAACTTTGACTCTTTGTCAATTTTTATCCTTTCCCATAGAATCCCCACAGTGCAGAAGGAGACCATGCAGCTCATCGAGCCTGCACTGACAACAATCCCAACCTGGCCTTATTCCTGTAGTCCCATGTATTTACCCTGCTGATCCCCCGACACTAAGGGGCAATTTAGCATGGCCAATCAACCTAACCCACACATCTTTGGACTGTGGGAAGAAACCGGAGCACCTGGAGGAAACCCACACAGACACAGGGAGAACTACACTAAATTTATCTGACTGGTGATCACCACCACCATATACAGATACTCCTTCCACCTGCCCAGATTCCTTGCCTAAAACTAAGTCCAGAACTGTCCCTTTTTTCTTGTTGAGCTTGTTAAATACTAACTGAATTAAGGTGCAAAGCAATAACATTTAAGAATAATCCAATGCTACAATCTGGTATGTCCGCTACGACTGTCACCAGCCTTTACAAATGCACCATAGAAAGCATCTTTTCCAGATGTATCACAGCTTGGTATGGCTCCTGCTCTGTCCAAGACTCCAAGAAACTGCAAAGGGTCGTGAACGAAGCCCAATCCATCACTCAAACCAGCCTCCCATCCATTGACTCCATCTGCACTTCCCACTGCCTCGGAAAAGCAGCCACCATATTTAAGAACCCCACACTCCCCGGACATACACTCTTCCACCTTCTTCCACCAGGAAAAAGATATGAAAGTCTGAAGTCATGTACCAACTGACTCAAGAATAACTTCTTCCCTGCTGCCATCAGATCTTTGAATGGACCTACCTTATCTTCAGTTGATCTTTCTCTATACCCTAGCTATGACTGTAACACTACATTCTGCACTCTCTCCTTTCCTTCTATCCTATGTACTCTATGAAAGGTATGCTTTGTCTGCATAGTGCGCAGAAACAATACATTTCACTGTATACTAATACACGTGACAATACTAAATCAAATCAGATCAAATACATCTCATCTGCACAATGAACAAATTCTAATGACTGTTAAACTTAGAACCCTGATAACATAAAGACTCTAATCAAATAATTAGTATGTTATTCTATTCTGTTCTTTGTGTCATGTTTTTGTATTTTATATTTTACTTGTGATGCTTGATTGTAAAACCTACCTCAATTCAGTCCTTGGTCGTAATGGGAGTTGACTTTTTAAATAAATAAATCTTTGTGATCTGATTAGGGGCCGGTAACCTGCTGTGAATTAGCCAAAATTTTAAATCCTAGGTATTTGCTAAGAGAACAAAAAGAACAAGATTCCACAGTTTCAAACAATTAGAAGAGATTTTAGCGAATAAGAATCAACAAAGTAAACAGTCAATGCTATCTATTTTATACATCCAGAATTAATATGAGATGAGAATGAATTAACAGGAAACCTTGTGGTTGAAGACACAACAAATTGCAGGTTAAATGGCAGAAACAAACAAAGTACATCCCACAACTTTTCTCAGCAACCCACCCAGACGTCAATGATCACGCTGATCACAAAAGTCTTCAAATTCTGACTTCCTCATGAGGGATTACTGCTCCTCTCCTCTGAGGATTTAACCCCTAATTTCCCTTCGATGGCAGTCCTATTCTGGAGGCCCTTCTGCTTCTTCTCCAGTCTGCAAGTAGCTGTCGGGTAACAGGACTCAAACTTAGAATGCCCTGGAAACTGCTCACCTCCCAGCTGCTCAATCTCTTCTCCTGAGACTGCATCCCATTGGGTTTACAAGACCACCATCCCAGCATCTAATCATCAGCACCACCCTAACTTCCTAGCTGCACTGAGCAGACAGCAACTGCTCATGGGTTTTCCTTTGCTCCGACTCTCAGCTTCATGGAGCAGACAACCACAACTGACAAGAGCTCCTCACAGGCTTCTCCGAGCCCCAACTCCCAGCTTTGCACAGCCGACAACTGCGGTTCATTGCTGCTGTGTCCTCTTACAGCACGAGCTCTCATGAATACATAAGGAGGAGAGTAGCTAAAGTAAATCCTGGCCACTTAATGACACAGGAGACATGTCAGAGACATGGAACAAATATTTTGTGTCTTTCTTCATGGCAGTAGACACATTACATACCAGAAATACAGGGTAACTAAGTGACTGGAGTGAAACTTATTAGATAAGAGTGAAACTTCAAATAACTAATATCAATGGAGGAAAAAATATTAGAGAAGCTTAAGGATCTAAAACCAATAAATCCACAGGATCTAATGAACTATATCCTAGGGTTCCAAAATAAGTACCAACATGGATAATGGGTGTACTGGTTTTGATTTTCCCAAATTCCTTAGATTGTAGAATGTTTCTGGGAGATTTGAAGTTAACAAATGCTATTCAAGAAAGGAGGGAGAGAGAAAATAGGGAATTGTAATTGCAGAATAAAAGCAAGTTACTGCGGAAGCTGGAACCTGAAACCAAAAGAGAAAACGCTGGAAAATCTCAGCAGGTCTGGCCGCATCTGTCAGGAGAGAAAAGAGCTGACATTTCGAGTCCAGATGACTTTGACAAACGGTTATCTGGACTCGAAACGTCAGCTCTTTTCTCTCCTTACAGATGCTGCCGGACCTGCTGAGATTTTCCAGCATTTTCTCAATTGTAATTGCAGGTCAGTTAACCTGACACCAGTCATAAGAAAAGCAGAAGAATTTATTATTAAGAAGCTTGGGATAGTTATAGCCTGTTGTCTCAGCTCACTTTCAGAGTGATTTTGCTAGCCTCAATCCACCCTTCCCCCATAGCCTTGCTTATTTTTCATCTCCAGATGCCTATCCAATTCCCACTTGAAAGCGACAATTGAACCTGCACCCACACTCTCTCAAAACGTATATTAACCAATCGCTGCATAAAAAGTGTTTCTTCACATCATCTTTGGTTCTATTTCCAATCACCCTAAATCAGTTTCCTCTGGTTCTCAAACTCTCTGTCAAACAGAACAGGTCCTCCCTACCTTATCTGTCCCAGACCCCCAATGATTTTGAACCCCTCAATCGAATCTCCTCTCAACTTTCACTTCCCTAATCTAACCTCAAAATTGAAGTCCCTTATCCCTGGTACCATTCTCATGAATCTTTTCTGCACCTTCCCTAAAGCCTTCACATCGCTTACCACTCTGAGGAGACCTGAACAGGTCCACAGCCGACGCCATCTCCCTGGCCCTGCACTCAATCCTGAAATACCTAGATAACAAAGACACTTATGTCAGCCTTCTATTTATCGACTACATTTCCAAACTTCGAGGCCTGGGCCTTGGCACCTCCCCCTGCAACTGGATTCTGAACTTCCTATCTCACAGACAACAAGGATAGGCAACAACACCTCCTCCACGATCATCCTCAACACAAGTGCCCCACAAGGCTGTGTTCTCAGCCCCCTACTATACTCCTTATACACCTATGACTGTGTGGCCAAATTCCCTTCCAATTCGATTTTCAAGTTTGCTGATGACACCACTGTAGTGGGTCGGATCTCAAACAATGACGAGACAGAGTACAGGAAAGAGATAAAGAATCTGGTGAACTGCTGTGGCAACAATAATCTCTCCCTTAATGTCAACAAAACAAAGGAGTTAGTCATCGACTTCAGGAAGCAAAGTGGAGGACATGCCTCTGTCTACATCAATGTGGATGAAGTAGAAACGGTTGAGAGCTTCAAGTTTTTAGGTGTCCAGATCACCCACAACCTATCCTGGTCCCCCCATGCCAACACTATAGTTAAGAAAGCCCACCAACGCCTCAACTTCCTCAGAAGACTAAGGAAATTTGGTGTGTCTGCTACGACTCTCACCAACTTTTACAGATGCACCATAGAAAGTATTCTTTTTGGTTGTACCACAGCTTGGTATGGCTCCTACTCTGCCCAAGACTGCAAGAAACTACAAAGGGTCGTGAACGAAACCTAGTCCATCATTCAAACCACCCATTGCCACTGTCTACACTTCCCGCTGCCTTGGAAAAGCAGCATAAGTAAGGACCCCACGCACCCCGGACATTCTCTCTTCCACATTCTTCCGTTGGGAAAAAGATGCAAAAGTCTGAGGTCACGTACCAACCGACTCAAGAACAGCTTCTTCCCTGCTGCTGTCAGACTTTTGAATGGACTTATCTCATATTAAATTGATATTTCTCTATACACTAACTATGATTGTAACACTACATTCTGCACTCTCTCATTTCCTTCTCTATGAACGGTATGCTTTGTCTGTATAGTGCGCAAGAAACAATACTTGCCATTGTATGCTAATACATGTGACAATAATAAATCAAATCAAATCAAGAACTTGTCACTGTTCGGCCCAGATCACTGTTTTATAGAGATTCACCTTAACTCTCCTTCTTTTGCACTCTGTGCCTCTATTTATAAACCACAGGATCCTGTGTGCATTTTTAACCATTTACTGCCACCGTCAATGTATAACTCCAGGTCTCTCTCTGTCCCTACACCCTCTTCAGAATTTTATCTTTTGTTTATATTGCCTTTCCTCTTTCTTCCAATCAAAATGCATCACTTCACACTTCACTGGTGTATATCTCCCTCCAGCCCAAAAGACAACTATTCACCTTTACTCTCTGTTTCCTGTCATCCACTGTCCCTTTTATCCCAAGAGCAGCGATTTTGCTGAAAAATCTACTGTGCGGCACGTTATCAAACGCCTCTCAGAAGTCCATATACACCACATCCGCCGTGTTATCCTTATCCCATCTCTTTTACCGCATCCAAAAAATTCAATCCTCCCTTCTCTATCCCAGCTAAAACCTCTTTCATAGAATCATGCAATAGCACAACAGTGAGGCAAGCCCGGTGGAACAGTGGTTAGCACTGCTGCCTCACAGCCCCAGTGTCCTGGGTTCAATCCCAGCCTCGGGTCACTGTTTGCGTGGAGCTTGCATGTCTTCCCTGTGTCTGTGTGGGTTTCCTCCGGGTGCTCCGGTTTCTTCCCACAGTCCAACGATGTGTGGGTTAGGTTGCTGGGCCATGCGAAGTTACTCCTTAGTGACAGGGAGACTAGCAGGGTAAATATGTGAGATTATGGGGATAGGGCCTGGATGGGATTGTGGTCGGTGCAGACTCGATGGGCTAGAAGGCCTCCTTCTGCACTGTAGGGATTCTATGAGAGGGAGAGGGGGTCATTCAGTTCATTAATCTGCACTCGCCTTTAGGACAGCAATCCAGTTTGTCCCACACTCCTGCTCACTCCTCATATCTCTGCAATAGTTTATCTTCTGAGTATTTCCTTTTGCAGGTTACTATCGAATTTGTTTCCACCGCCTTATCAGGCAGTGCAGTACAGCGGCTAACCCCTGGTCCCGTCAGGAAGCTTTTCCTCACATCTCCTCTATAGAAATGCAAGCTCTTACTGAGGTTGGCGACGAGCCTCTCTACCTCTCCACACGAGATCCTGCCCTGTCTGTGAAACCTAAATTCAAATCCAAACGGGAAAGAATACACGTGGCCATGAATGTCTTTCTTTTTAAACGGTTTTATTCATTTTGTAGTTTTGAAAGTTGATGGTGTAAGCTTGACCTCAGCAGAAAGGAGCGCTTGCGGCTCGTTAGAAGTAGTTGACCACTCTTCGCAAGGACTGGATGTTTCCGTTTTGCGCCTGCCACTCGGAATGCGAATGGTAATATCCTCGCTCCACGATGTACATTCTACCTCGGTAGTTGGGTTCATCGTATAAAACCCAGCTGGGGATTAAAGGGAGAAATGGCAAGTAATTAAATGGCCGCAGAACGAAAAGGCTTGAATCATGACAACAGATTATACAGACCAGGTTCGCGTTCATTCCTTTTGGTAAAATATTAGTTAGGTAGCCGACTCACGCAAACAAATTTAAATTCCCATAAACAAAAGTTGCTTCATGATACACGCAAGTCTCTTCAGTGCCGAAGATTCGGGGGCGATCTCACTGAAGTATTTGCAAGGTTAAAGGGATTGGTAGTTCAGAGTGTCAGGAACTACGCCCTCTAATGGGCCCAATCATGGATTGACGATTGGCTGTCAGACAGAAGGCAGAGAGTTGGGATAAAAGGTTCTTTCTCAGAATGGCAACCGGTGACAAGTGGTGTCCCGCAGGGTTCAGTGTTGGGGCCACAGCTGTTCTCTTTATATATTAACGATCTAGATGACGGGACTGGGAGCATTCTGGCCAAGTTTGCCGATGATACAAAGATAGGTGGAGGGGCAGGTAGTATTGAGGAGGTGGGGAGGCTGCAGAAAGATTTAGACAGTTTAGGAGAGTGGTCCAAGAAGTGGCTGATGAAATTCAACGTGGGCAAGTGCGAGGTCGTACACTTTGGAAAAAAGAATAGAGGCATGGACTATTTTCTAAACGGTGACAAAATTCATAATGCTAAAGTGCAAAGGGACTTGGGAGTCCTAGTCCAGGATTCTCTAAAGGTAAACTTGCAGGTTGAGTCCGTAATTAGGAAAGCAAATGTAATGTTGTCATTTATCTCAAGAGGCTTGGAATACAAAAGCAGGGATGTACTTCTGAGGCTTTATAAAGCACTGGTTAGGCCCCATTTGGAGTACTGTGAGCAATTTTGGGCCCCACACCTCAGGAAGGACATACTGGCACTGGAGCGGGTCCAGCGGAGATTCACACGGATGATCCCAGGAATGGTAGGCCTGACATACGATGAACGTCTGAGGATCGTGGGATTGTATTCATTGGAGTTTAGGAGGTTGAGGGGAGATCTGATAGAGACTTACAAGATAATGAACGGCTTAGATAGGATGGACGTAGGGAAGTTGTTTCCATTAACAGGGGAGACTAGGACGCGGGGGCACAGCCTTAGAATAAAAGGGAGTCACTTTAGAACAGAGATGAGGAGAAATTTCTTCAGCCAGAGAGTGGTGGGTCTGTGGAATTCATTGCCACAGAGGGCTGTGGAGGCCGAGACGTTGAGCGTCTTCAAGACAGAAATTGATAAATTCTTGATTTCTCGAGGAATTAAGGGCTATGGGGAGAGAGCGGGTAAATGGAGTTGAAATCAACCATGATTGAATGGTGGAGTGGACTCGATGGGCCGAATGGCCTTACTTCCGCTCCTATGTCTTATGGTCTTATGGTCTTATAGTCCAGAACAAGCCCAGAAAATCCAATTTCAGCCGTTCAGGGGTGAGGTCATGAGGAAGAGATGGCGTGGTGGTATTGATGATGCGGAGATGCCGGCGTTGGACTGGGGTGGGCACAGTAAGAAGTCTCACGACACCAGGTTAAAGTCCAACGGGTTTATGTGGTAGCACAAACTTTCGGAGCGCTGCTCCTTCATCGGGTGAGTGATGAAGGAGTAGTGGTATTGTCATTAGACAAGCAATCCAGAGATTCCAGGCGGCATGGTGGTACAGTGGCTAGCACTGTTGCCTCACAGCGCCAGGGACCCGGGTTCAATTCCGGCCTCGGGTCACTGCCTGTGTGGAGTTTGCACATTCTCCCCGTGTCGGCGTGGGTTTCCTCCGGATGCTCTGGTTTTCTCCCACACTCCAAAGATGTGCGGGTTAGGTTGATTGGCCATGCTAAATTGTCCCGAGTGTCAGGGGGATTTCCAGGATAAATATGTGGGGTTACGGGAATAGGGCCTGGGTGGGATTGTGGAGGGTGCAGACTCGATGGGCCGAATGGCCTCCTTCTGCAATGTAGGGATTCTATGAAAATCTGGGCAGCTGGATTTGAATCCTGCCATGACAGATGGTGATATTTGAATTCAAATTTTAAAAATCTGGAATTTAAAGTCTAACGATGACCATTGTCAATTTTTATAAAAATCCATCTGGTTCACTAATGTCCTTTAGGGAAGGAAATCTGCCGTCCTTACCCGGTCTGGCCTACATGTGACTGCAGGCCTGCAGCAATGTGATTGACCCCCTGAAATGGAGAGCAGTTAGGGATGGGCAATAAGCCCTGATCCAGGCAGCGGTGCCCACGTCCCATAAATGAATTAAAAGAAGGTGTCTCTTTACCCAAGATTGAAATCTGGAATCCTCTCCCCATGAGAGCAATTGGTGCTATGGGAGGGTCGATATCAAGTCTGAGGATGACCAGGTTTTTTTTGGTAGGTAAGATATTAAGGATCGCAGAAACAAGGCAGATAAATGGTGTGAAGATATAATTTCACCATGACCTAGCTGAATGTGGAACAGGCTTGAGGGGCTGAATGGTCTATTTCGGTCCCTGGGCAGAAATTTTACAGTCCAGTTGTGGAAGGGGTGGGGCTGGAAAATGCGCCGAGCTGTTCAAAACTCCATTGACGCCGGCAGGACTGGAAAATTGCCCCGGTGGAAGGGGCTGGAAAATTCCACCCATCGCGTTCCCAAATGCCAATTGTAACCATGTAACTGGGTACGGGGAGCGGCAGGGATTTGTAATTGGGAAACGACATTTTACTAAGGGAGTAACTAAATGACAATTTACCAGTTCGAGCTATGAGATGACTTGTAACCTATCAAAAAGTGGAATTGAGAATCATTCGGTAAGAGTGTCAAGAGATGGATAAATGGATTTGAAGAGCAGCTGCAAGCAAATTTGGAGCTCTATCCTGTTATTGTGGTCCTTTTGTAAGATGTCCCTGGACTTTGCTGAGTTAGCCCAGTTCCTTCCCTGTGTGGGCCATTTGGAGTGGGGAGGTGAGAAGTTCAGGGGCCCATTCCTTGTTACATCCTGGGACACCTTTGGCGGTGCTTCTGGGGCAAGCAATGGGATATCCCGTGAATTCTACCCAGCTCATCCACGCTGGGCCCAACTGGGCCTACACTTGTTGAGGGCTATGGGTCCTGCCAGGGTCAAAGAGAGGTCAATGCAGCTTGCAGGAACTCGATACCAAAGGGCTTGTTTCTATTCGAAGAGAGGGCCAGAGGGATTGCGGCTCCAAGTGAGAAGATTCAGAAAATGTTTATCTGCTCTTGCCTTTGGTCCGATGAGAATCTGGGGTCGCTCCTCTCCAAGAAGCAGGATAGCTTTGGAATTTCCTGCCTCTGGCAGTCCTGCCCCACCACAATAGTTACCTCGAGTAAAATCCATCAATTCTCTTTTTGACTGCTATCTTCAAAAGAGGGCAGGAGACCCAGCCAGAGAGAATATCATCACCAGTCTGTGCATTTCATTTTCCATTTTCCAATGAGTTCAAAAAAAAGATTGCGACTTCCAAACCAAGAATGGACATTAGATTTACCTCAGGTAAGAGTTTCAAGCCAGCAGAGAAATCTATACTTACGCTCCATCACCATAAATCCTGAGGGAGTTGACACAAGTCTTGTTCCAGCCTCTTCCCTGCAGGAATGGGCAATCCTCACAGAACTCCATACACTGGCCGTTGAAGTCGCAGTTTTCAAACAGCTCTATCCTGTAATGTTCACCGTGCTGGAACAGATCAGAAGCAAAGAGTGAGCAGGTTACATGCTGTTCGTTAGTCCTGGAAAATTCTGGGTGCCTAGACTCCAGCCGTGATCAAGAAAACAGCAGGAAGATATCATTCGATACACCCAGTACAGCTCAACCAGTTCATTATTTGAGGTTACAGAGATAAGAATGAATACATAATCTAGATTTTATCTACTGGTCAGAGATTCTTTGAGCGCTTTCAGTGGGTAACAGAGTCCAGGAACGTTCAGAATACCCTCATGTTTCACAATGATAAATAACCATGGAGAGTAGGGGGGAGAGTAAAATGTGTATATTTGGTGTGGGATGGACTGTGGTGGGGGGGTGTGGGTTGATCATAAGAAATAGGAGCAGGACGTAGGCCATTCAGCCCTTCGAGCCTGCTCTGCCATTTGATAAGATCATGGCTGATCTGATTGTGGTCTTAACTCCACTTTCCTGACTGCCCTCCGTCCTCCCAACCCATCCGTCCCCCCATAATCCTCGACTCCCTTGTCGACCAACAATCTGTCGAACTCAGCCTTGAACATTGTCGATGATTCAGCCGCCGCTGCTCGCTGGGGAAATCAATTCCAAAGGCTAACAACACCCTGAGAGAAGAAATTCCTCCTCATCTCCGTCTCAAATGGGAGACGCCTGACTTTTAAACTGTGTCCCAAAGTAGTCGATTCTCCCAGGAGAGGAGGCATCCATCCGCCATCTACCCTGTCAGGCTCCCTCAGAATCTTATTTCTTATCTGTGATGTACTTGGATGGATGGGCTGAATGGCCTCTCACAAAACCATTGGAACGCCAATGTTTTCAGCACTCGTGTGTTCACTGTGTGGACTGCTGTGTTCAAGAGGAAGGCTCATCGCCAATCAGGGATTGGCAATGTATGTCACCCACCCCATCCCCCACCCCCCCACTACCCCATCTCCCCCCACCCCCACTACCCCATCCCCACCCCACCCTCATACCCCACACACCCCCCCACCACCCCACACACCTGCCCCCACCATCCCAACCCCGCCCATCCAGGCCAAAGACAATCAATGAAGATGTGTTGCTATTCACTCTTGCACAGATCTTGCTCCACAATAAGCTTGTGCTGGGTCCCCTCCTGCAGGCCGTTTTCCACCCTGCTCTCCGGTGAATTTGAACGTACCATTTTCACAGGTCTGCAGGATCCCATGTGGTCGTTGTGGGCGTTCCAGCGGTAGAAGTCAGGATACTCTCCTCGTTCCAGGATGTATTGGTGCCCTTTGAAATCAGGGTGATCGTAGCAGATCCAAGCACTGCTCTCCACCCGGATGGAGTTCACTCTGTTCATGAATCCCCTGTCCTGGAAGTTATCGCAGTCTCCGCACACCTCCAGCTTCCTGCCCGTGAAACATTTCCCCTCGTAGAAAATGATCTGAGGGAGGGGATAGAGAACACAAACATCTTAACTAATGTCCTGGCAATGTAGCTAATTTCCCGAGAAATCCAAAGCAAGCTGGGATCTATTGAGCTAACTCAATACATACAAACATAAACTTTATTATTAGCATCACAAGTAGGCTTACATTAACACTGCAATGAAGTTACTGTGAAAATCCCCTAGTCACTGCACTCCGGCGCCTGTTCGGGTACACTGAGGGAGAATTTAGCATGGCCAATGCGCCCAACCAACACATCTTCGGGCTGTGGGAGGAAACCGGAGCACCCGGAGGAAATTCACGCAGACACGGGGAGAACATCCAGACTCCGCACAAACAGTGACCCGAGGCCAGGAATTGAACCTGGGTCCCTGGTGTTGAGCTGCCCTATGAGCTGGGAGTAGGAGGAGGCCATTTAGTCCCTCTGTGATTCAATAAGATCGCGGCTGATCTGATTGCGGCTTCAACTCCACATTCCCACCTGCCCCAATAACCTTGGAGGTCATCCTGACTTAAAACCTTGGCTCCATTCTCTCTCCATAGATGCTGTCAGACCTGCTGAGATTTTTTTGTTTTTGATTGAATACATATTGGCCAGGTGGCTGGGAATGACACAGTTCCTCTTTGAAATATTGTGTGGGCTCTACCTGAAAGGACCCTCAATTTAACGCCTCATTCAAAGGATAGCTATCTCCAACACTGCAGCACTCCCTCGGTTCTACAATGCAGTGTCAAACTAGATTTAAGTCTCTGGAATGGGATTCGAACCCTTAACCTTCAGACTCGGAAAGGAGAGAGCTGCCCACTGAACCAAGGCCAACACCCAATCCGACCGTGTCATCCCAAGAAACCCCATGTGTGAACTATCCAGCCACAGTTCCAAAGGAGATTATCTTCCATCAGTGCACTGAGCTGGCATACACAGTACAGTAGCCCTCACCCACCATAGAGGTTTACAGCATGAAAACAGGCCCTTCGGCCCAACTTGTCCATGCCACCCTTTTTTTTAACCCAAAAGCTAGTCCCAATTGCCCGCGTTTGGCCCATATCCCTCTATACCCATCTTACCCATGCAACTGTCTAAATGCTTTTTAAAAGACAAAATTGTACCCGCCTCTACGACTACCTCTGGCAGCTTGTTCCAGACACTCACCACCCTCTGTGTGAAATAATTGCCCCTCTAGACACTTTTGTATCTTTCCCCTCTCACCTTAAACATATGGCCTCTAGTTTTAGACTCCCCTACCTTTGGGGAAAGATATTGACTATCTAGCTGATCAGTGCCCCTCATTATTTTATAGACCTCTATAAGATCACTCCTCAGCCTCCTACGCTCCACGGAAAAAAGTCCCAGTCTATCCAGCCTCTCCTTATAACTCAAACCATCAAGTCCCGGTCGCATCCTGGTAAATCTTTTCTGCACTCTTTCTAGTTTAGAGTGGGCATTAGGTTTGGGCTGAGCTGTGATGCTCCTGTGGTCAAATAGGTCACTTATGAAGAAGGGCTTCTGAGATGACAGTCTGGAGTAGATTCAGCCCATGTGAGGGAGAAGCAGCTCAGGGCTAAGGTTGAAGCATTGGGGTGGGAGTGATCCCACGCTGCCATCCGCCACATTTGGCCAACTTGGGACCTCACTGCCAATAAGCTTGTCCGCTCCAACCTCATGCCGCTCTTCATGCCAAATTCAAATTGGCATCCCAGCGTTTAAAACTCAAAGGACAAAATGATTTCCAGTCAGTTTTGGCTGAGTTAATCTTTACTCCATTCCTAAAGTTACAAAGCCAATGCTCAGAATGGACCGGGCAAACCCCAATCCATTCCTTGCTTTGAGTTCTGACCAATGAAACAGGTTAACCTCAAAGTGACCAGGGCAGCAAAAGTTCATAACCTTTCCTGACCAATCAATCAACCAATCAATCCTGCCCTTTGTTCTGCCACTGGAGAGAAGAGACAATAATATTGTCTAAGAGACAAAAGAAAATCATTTATACAACAGCTAAAATAGTCTAAGAGGCGCCATTAAGGCCCACATGACTAACATTTGAATATAAATTCATGATTAATAACAAGGAAGTTAATAACAGAATGAGTGTCCTTGCCAAGGTTTGCTTTATAAATTACACTCAATTACTATGCTGATTAAGTTTGACTTCCCTCAAATATCACATCATTGACCTTTTGACTGTAACAAACTGATGTGAAAATCTCAAACACAGGGACAAAACGAGCACAGGCTTCATTTGTCGAGAAGGTACGAGGAACAGTCACTTCACAAAACAGTTAACTAATTCCAATCAGCAAGAACTGAGGAGCATAATAAAGGGAGAGCGTCGCCCCCCCCTTGCCCCAAGCTTGTGTTTATCGAACCACGGCTAAACTAGGGTTATTCCATTCCCATTCTCTTCAGCCCTGCTGTTGTCCTGGACTGTGGCACCCTTTATGTAGGTTCTGAATCGCAGAACAAACAAATCGATGCATGAAGTGAAATTTGCTTTTATCGGCTTTGTAGTTTAACAAAGAAAATAAATACCTTGCATTAATGTAATGCTTTTCACAACTTCAGAACGTTCCAAAGCACCTTGCAGCTAATGAAGTACTTTACAAGTGTAGCCTGGGTTGAAAGGCAGCCATCTTCACACTCAAAAACAGCTCCCACAAACCACAATGTCTTCATGACCCCAGATACTTGGTCTTAACATTTAGTAATGCTGTTTCAGGAATAACTATTGGCCAGTACTCTGGGGAGAATCCCCTGATTATCTTACCAACCAATTAAATTACCAACCGACTCAAGAACAGCTTCTTCCCTGCTGCCATCGGACGCTTGAATGGACCTGCCTTGCATTAAGTTGATCTTTCTCTACACCCCAGCTATGACTGTAACACTACATTCTACACACTCTCTTTTCATTCTCTATGAAGCTATGCTTTGTCTGTATAGTTCTCAAGAAACAATACTTTTCACTGTATCCCAGTGCATAATAATAAATCAATTCAATCAATTAAATTCAATCCTTGAAACAGAGCCACAGGACTCTTTACATCCAATCGATGGCCAGGCCCTGGATTTTACTTCTCATCCTAAAAGTGGCATCTCTGACAGTGCAGCACACCTTCAGCACTGCAGCGGAAGCCCCAAAGCTGATTTTGTGCTCAGGTCTCTGGAGTGAGACTTGACCAGGTGTAGACTGCAGTTACAAACATCATGGTTCCCTTAAACAGAAGTAAAGTAGTTGGCCTCTTACCTTCCCGGAGTACTGTGACATGTTGTTGCTGGATTTTGTCCAACCAAGCGAAATGCCAGAATGCTTTTTGACAGCTGGGAATAGTTGGACACCCCAATATATATCTCCGAGGCTGGGCGAAGTCCACCCCTCGCGAGGATTCCTCGTCAATAGAACTGCAAAGCGGGGCTGAAAAGATTTTGCTTCCCTCACCAAACCATTTGGAATGCGTTCTGCTGACTCCGAGCTTCTGTGACTGTTGCGGGCGGCTCGACAAAAGATTTGCCCAGGGGAGGGGATTAGGGAGGATTAGCCCCCTTCATTCAATGCCTCTAATCTGCTGGCTGGAGCTGGGCTTGGACTGATTCAGGAGGGGTATTGGCAGATGCCAGAATTTGAAAGAGTAAGTGTAATCTGTGTGTTAAATAAAGGGCAGGATGATAATATCTGTAACAGTTTGTACATCAGAGGTCAGATTGTCAACTACACACCACGAGCTGCTCTTCTGAAATCTCCTTCGGTACTGCACAGAGGGACAATCACCAAAATAAATCCAATGAAGGAAATGTCGGGAGGGAAACCCAGTCAACGAGGTTGCTCCAAACTTCTGCAATTGATTTGATTTGATTTATTATTGTCACATGCATTGGGATGAAGTGAAATGCATTGTTTCTTGCCCGCTATACAAAGCAACCATTCATAGGGTATACAGGGGAGAAGGAAAGGAGAGGGTGCAGAATGTAGGTTTTTTTTATTATTATTCATTCGTGGGACATGGGTGTCGCTGGCTGGCCAGCATTTATTGCCCATCCCTAGTTGCCCGAGAGCAGTTGAGAGCCAACCACATTGCTGTGGATCTGGAGTCACATGTAGGCCAGACCGGGTAAGGATGGCAGATTTCCTTCCCTAAAGGAACCGGATGGGTTTTTCTGACAATCGACAATGGTTTCATGGTCATCTGTCGATTCTTAATTCCAGGTATTTTTTATTGAATTCAAATTCTACCACCTGCCGTAGCGGGATGCAAACCCGGATCCCCAGAACGTTAGCTGAGTTACTGGATTAATAGTCCAGTGATAATACCACTGAGCCTTGCCTCCCCTGTTGCAGTCATAGCTAGGGGTGCAGAGAAAGATTAACTTAAAATAAAGTAGGTCCATTCAAATGTCCGATGGCAGCAGGGAAGAAGCTGCTCTAGAATTGCTTGGGACGTGACCTCAGACTTTTGTATCTTTTTCCCAATGGAAGAAGGTGAAAGAGAGAATGTCCCGGGGTGTGTGGGGTCCTTGATTATGCTGGCTGCATTTCCGAGGCAGCGGGAAGTGTAGACAGAGTCAATGGATGGGAGGCTGGTTTGAGTGATGGACTGGGCTATGTCACAACCCTTTGTAGTTTCTTGCGGTCTTGGGCAGAGCAGGAGCCATACCAAGCTGTGACACAACCAGAAAGAATGCTTTCTATGGTGCATCTGTAAAGGTTGGTGAGAGTCATAGCGGACATGCTGAACTTCCTTAGCCTCCTGAGAAAGTAGAGGCGTTGGTGGGCTTTCTTAACTGCAGCATCGGCATGGAGGGACCAGGACAGGTTGTTAGTGATCTGGACACCTAGAAACTTGAAGTTATCGACCACTTCCACTTCATCTCCGTTGATGTAGACAAGGGTATGTCCTCCATTACGCTCCCTAAAGTCAATGACTATCTCCTTTGTTTTGTTGACATTGAGGGAGAGATTATTGTCATCGTACCAGTTCACCAGATTCTCTATATCTCTTTCCTATGCTCCTATCATGAGGCCCAGTTGATGGGAGGTTAATGTGGGTGAGTTTTCACTCACCTCCAATGGGGGAGGTGCCCCGTTTTATGACAGCGCATGGAACACATCGGGAGTCTCTCCCGGATCTGAGGCACAAGCACGATGGAGAACAAAAAATGCACTGGCTTTCCAGGAGAACCCCAGCTCCCCAATGGAAACTGGAAAAGCTGAGGTGCAGCAACAGAGAAACAACTTCAACTCCAAACAAAACCAAATGTTTTCACCTAAAACAAACCTTGTATTTACATTGCATCTTGCACAAGTATCAGAGCAAGCTAGAGTTTCCTCCTCTGTCACCAGGTCCTGAGTAGCATCTGCTTCCTGGGTAAAAACAGATGCAAAGTATATATTTAATAAAACAGCCAAGCCCCTCCTGTTTTAGATCCCTAATTGGCTCTACTCACCCTTTAACTATTTATATACCTGGAGAAGCCTTTAGGATTCCCCTTGATGTTGACTGGCAGTCTTTTCTCATGATCCCTCTTTGCTTCTCTAATGTGTTTTTTCACCTCCCCTCTAACCTTCTGCATTATAATTGAGGGCAGCACGGTGGCACGGTGGTTAGCACTGCTGCCTCACAGCTCCAGTGGACCTGAGTTCAATTCTGGCTTTGGGTCACTGTCTGTGCAGAGTTTGCACGTTCTCCCCGTGTCTCCGTGGGTTTCCTCCGGGTGCTCCGCTTTCCTCCCACAGTCTGAAAGACACACTGATTAGGTTGATTGGCCATGTTAAATTGACCCGAATGTCAGGGGGATTAGCAGGGTAAATCTGTGGGGTTACAGGGACAGGGGGTGAGATTGTGGTCGGTACAGACTCGATGGGCTGAATGGCCTCTTTCTGTACTATAGGATTCCATGATAATTGGTTCTCAACTGTATCTTCTACCTGGCGCCTGTCAGAAGCACACATTCCCTTCCTTATCGGAATTTCTATCTCCTTTTTCATCCAGGGAACTCTGAATTTATAGAGTTTGTTTATTTATTAGTCACAAGTAAGGCTTACATTAACACTGCAATGAAGTTACTGTGAAATTCCCCTAGTTGCCACACTCCGGCGCCTGTTCGGGTCGATGCACCTAACCTGCACGTCTTTCAGATTGTGGGAGGAAACCGGAGCACCCGGAGGAAACCCACGCAGACACAGGGAGAACGTGCAAACTCCACATAGACAGTGACCCAAGCCGGGAATCGAACCCAGGTCCCTGGCGCTGTGAGGCAGCAGTGCTAACCACTGTGCCACCGTTTGTTTGCCATGATTTTCCGCTTTTGAGGGAATATACCTTGACTGCACCCAAACCATTTCTATTTTGAAGGTAGCCCATTGTGGAGCTACAGTTTTTCCCGCCAACCTTTTGTTCCAGTCTAACCGGCCCAGCTCTGTTCTTGCTCCATTGAAGTCAGCTCTCCCCCAGTTAATTACTTTTACTCTAGATTGCTCATCCTCCTTTTCTACCATCATCCTAAACCTTACAATACAATGATCACTGTCTCCTAAATGTTCCCCCAATGACGCTTGATCTACTTGGCCCACCTCATTTCCAAGGTCCAAGTCCAACAGTGCATCCTTTCTTATTGGACTGGACATAAGGGAGGTGGTGGCGTAGTGGTATTGTTGCTGGATTAGTAATCCAGAGACCCAGCGTAATTCTCTAAGGACCCAGCTTCGAATCCCACCATAGCATAAGATGGAATTTAAATCCAATATTATTAAAATTCTAATGATGACCATGAAAGGATTGTCGTGAAAATTGCCTTTTGGGGTTGAAACCTGCTGTCCTTACCTGGTTTGGCCTGCATATGACACCAGACCCACAGCAATGTGGTCAACTCTTATCTGCCCTCTGAAATGGCCGAACAAGCAACCCAGTTGTATCCAGCCCAGCCCTATCAACCTGCAAAGTCCTCCTTACGAACATCCGTGGGAATTTGGAAGAGGCGGTTTGAGAAAAAACTCTCTCACTGGAGGGTGGTGGGAATCTGGAATGCACTGCCTGGGAAGGTAGTGGAGGCTGGAAACCTTACAACCTTTAAAAAGGTTGGGGGAGCATTTGAAATATCATTAAGTGCAGGAAAATGGGATTAGCGCAACTTTAATGGTAATTATTGTTAGTGCAGGCTTGATGGGCCGAAGGGCCTTTTCTGTGCTGTATGATTCTATGACTCCAATGCCATATTCCTGCTTTCTCTCCATATGAATTGATGCCATTAAAATCTAAAAAACTATCTCTTTCTTGAATACATTCAGTGACTTGGCCTCCACAGCCTTCTGTGGTCGAGAATTTCAGAGGTTCACCTCCCTCTGAGTGAAGAAACTTTTCCTAATTTCAGTCCTAAATTACCTTCCCCATGTCCTGAGACTGTATCCCCGGATTCCAGATTCCTCAGCCAGGGAACATATTCTCCCTGCATCAAGTGTGTCCAGCCCTGTTAGAAATTATACATTCCAATCAGATGTCATCCATCTGAATTCCAGTGAATGCAGGCCCAATCAAACAAATGTCTTCTCATAGGACAGTCCCCCCAACTCCAGTACCAGCCTATTAAATCTCTGCTTATTCTTTCTTAGGTAGGGTGACCAAAACCGCACGCAATACTCCAGATGTGGTCTCATCAAGGCCCTGCATATCTGCAGTAAGATATCTCTACTTTTTACTTTATTCATTCATGGGACATGGGCGTCGCTGGCTGGCCAGCACTTATTGGTCACCCCTAGTTGCCATTGAGAAGGTGGTGGTGAGCTGCCTTCTTCAATCACTGCAGTCCACGTGCTGTAGGTTGACCCACAATGCCTTTAGGGAGGGGATTCCAGGATTTTGATTTTAGGGAGTGATGCACTATCAATCGAGCCGAGACTAGTTGTGAGCAAGACAAATAGGCTTTTATTGGCAAGAACTTGGAGCCATCCCTGTCGGTGATCTGGTCTGAACTGAGAGCAAGGGGGGAGGAGCCACCGCCTTTATACCCACACCAGGGGGAGGAGACTTGGGCGGAACCGACAGGGATGTGCCACATATACAGGTTACAGATAGCAGATAACAGTGGTTTACCACAGGGAGGGGACATTCAAATGCAGGAATTGGCATCAAAGGCACTGTTTTTATCACTGCCTGTGGCTTTCCTACCATCTGACACCTATGACAGGTAGGACAAAATTCCACCATATCTACATATAATCCAGGCCAATAAAAATGCTTTTGTATCTTAGCCTGAATCTTCCTCACTCCTACAGGCAATTTGTGTGCTACCCATAATACTTCCTGTCTGTATTCTACTGCCAACACAATCCGCTGAACTTCCGCCCATTTCTCAACTGCACTAACCTGATGCAAGAGGGAGGGATTCAAATTCCTGGGACATTGGAACCGGTTCTGGGGGAGGTGGGACCAGTACAAATTGGACGGTCTGCCCCTGGGCAGGACTGGAGCCAACGTCCTGGGGGGGAGTGTTTGCTAGTGCTATTGGGGAGGGTTTAAACTAATGTGACAGGGGGATGGGAACTGATGCAGGAAGTCAGAGGGAAGTAAAGTGGGGACAGAAACAAAATGCAATAAGGGGAAAAGTGGAAGGCAGAGAAACCAAAGACAAAAATTAAAAAGTGAATGTGTCCAGTAAGGCTAAGAGAAATAAAACATAGGGAGGGTGTATAAAACATGACAGGATAGATGGTCTGAGGTGTGTTTGCTTTAACACAAGGAGTATGACAGGTGAGACGGATGAACTTAAAGCTTGGATTACTACATGGAACTATGATGTTGTGGCAATTACGGAGACTTGGATGAAAGAAGGGCAGGACTGGCAGCTTAACGTTCCAGGATTTAGATGCTTCAGGCAAGATAGAGAGGGTGACAAAAGAGGTGGGGGTGTTGCTCTATTGATTAGGGAGAATGTCACAGCTATACGGAGGGAGGACAACTTGGAGGGATATGGGTAGAGCCCAGGAACAGGAGCGGTGCAATCACACTGTTGGGGTTGTACCTCCCAACAGCCTCCCAACAGCCAGTATGAAATGGAGGAACCGATATGTCAGCAGATTATGGGAAAATGTAAAAATAACAGGGTTGTTGTGATGGGCGATGTTAACTTCCCCAACATAGACTGGAATTCCTTTAGTCCCAGGGGCTTGGATGGGGCAGAAATTGTTCAGTGTGTCCAAGAGTGCCTCTTGAGGCAATATGTAGATAATCCAACTCGGGAAGGGGCTATCGTAGACCTGGTTCTGGGAAATGAGCCCAGACAGGTGATTGGTGTCTCAGTGGGGGACCATTTTGGGAACAGTGATCACAATTCTATAAGTTTCAAGATACTTGTAGAAAAGGATAGAAGTAGTCCCAAAGTGAAAGTACTAAACTGGCGGAAGGCTAACAACCACAATGTTAAGCAGGAACTAGGGAATGTAGACTGGGAGTGGCTGTTTGAGGGTAAATCCACATCCGATATGTGGGAGTCTTTTAAAAGTCAGCTGTTAACAATTCAGGACAAGTATGTCCCTGTAAAAGTAAAGGATAAAGATGGCAAGATTCCAGAACCCTGGATGACAAGAGAGATTGTGAGCTTAGTGAAAAAGAAGAAAGAAGCATACATAAATTTCAGGAAATTGAAAATGGATAAGGCTCTTGAGGAATACAAAGATAGCAGGAAAGAGCTTAAACAGGGACTTAGGAAGGCACAAAGGGGCCATGAACTGTCCTTTGTAGGCAGAGTTAAGGCGAATCCCAAGGCTTTTTATGTATATATAAGAAGGAAGAAGGTAGCTAAGGAAAGGGTGGGTCAACTCGAGGACAATGGAGGGAATTTATGTGTGGAGCCAGATGAGGTGGGTGAGGTCCTTAACAAGTACTTTGCATCAGTATTCACAAAGGAGAAGGATGTGGTGGATGTGGAGTGTAGAAAGGAGGATGTTGACATTCTAGGACATGTCGAGATAAAAAGGGAGGAGGGATTGGAGGTTTTGAAAAACATTAAGGTGGACAAGTCCCCAGGGCCAGATAGGGTCTATCCCAAAATACTGAGAGAGGCGAGGGAAGAAATTGCTGAGGCCTTGGCCAAAACTTTTGTATCCTCTTTAGCTATGGGTGAGGTGCCAGAGGATTGGAGAGCAGCTAACATTGTTCCTCTGTTTAAGAAGGGCAGAAGAGACAATCCGGGAAATTACAGGCCTGTGAGCCTTACATCAGTGGTGGGGAAATTATTGGAGAAGATTCTTAGGGACAGAATGTACTCACATCTGGAAGAGAATAGGCTTATTAGCGATAGGCAGCATGGTTTTGTGAAGGGGAGGTCGGGTCTCACAAACCTGGTTGAGTTTTTTGAGGAAGTGACAAGGAAAATTGACCAGGGCAGTGCAGTGGATGTTGTATACATGGACTTTAGTAAAGCCTTCGATAAGGTTCCTCATGGCAGGCTGATACAGAAGGTGAAGTCATATGGGATCCGAGGTGAGCTGGTAAGGTGGATACAAAACTGTCTTGGGCATAGAAAGCAGACAGTAGTAGTGGAAGAGTACTGTTCTAACTGGAGGTCTGTGACAAGCGGTGTTCCACAAGAATCAGTGCTGGGACCTCTGTTGTTTGTAATATATATAAATGATTTAGAGGAAAATGTAGGTGGTCAGATTAGTAAATTTGCAGATGATACAAAAATTGGGGGAGTAGCAGATAGTGAGGAGGATTGTCAGAGAATATAGCAGGATCTGGGTCGAAAGATGGCAGATGGAATTTAACCCGGACAAATGTGAGGTGATGGGATATGGAAGGCCTACTGCAGAAGGAAAGTATACAGTAAATCGTAGAGCCCTTAGAAATATTAGCATTCAGAGGGATCTAGGTGTGCAGATCCACAGTTCCCTGAAGGTGGCAACTCAGGTGGACAAGGTGGTCAAGAAGGCAAATGGCATTCTGGCGTTCATCAGTCGGGGCGTTGAGTATAGGAATTGGAAAATTATGTTGCAGCTGTGTAAGACTTTGGTTAATCCGCATTTGGAGTATTGTGGGCAATTCTGGTCGCCACACTACCAGAAGGATGTTGATACATTGGAAAGGGTGCAGAAGAGATTTACCAGGATGTTGTCTGGTTTGGAGGATATGAACTAAGAAGAAAGGTTGAACAAACTTGGATTGTTTTCATTGGAGCGTTTGAATATGAAGGGGGACCTGATCGAGGTTTATAAGATTAAAGTTTATTTATTAGTCACAAGGCTTAGATTAACACTGCAATGAAGTTACTGTGAAATTCCCTTAGTTGCCACAGTCCGGCGCCTGTTCGGGTCGATGCACCTAACCAGCACGTCTTTCAGAATGTGGGAGGAAACCGGAGCACCCGGAGGAAACCCACGCAGACACGGGGAGAACCTGCAAACTCCACACAGTGACCCAAGCTGGGAATCGAACCCGGGTCCCTGGCACTGTGAAGCAGCAGTGCTAATCACTGTGCCACCATGCCACCCGGTATGATTATGACAGGCTTTGATAGAGTGGATAGTCAGAGTCTTTTTTCCAGGGTCAAAGGGTCAATTACTCGGGGGGCATCGGTTGAGAGTGAGAGGGGGAAAGTTTGAAAGAGATGTAAGGGACAAATTTTTCACACAGAGGGTGGTGAATGCCTGGAACGCGCTGCCGGAGGTGGTGGTGGAAGAAGATTCTATAACAACGTTCAAGAACATCTGGATAGATACATGAATAAGCAGGGAATAGAGGGATATGGACCACATAGAGGCAAGAAAATATTAGATTAGAGAGGCATCTGTGTCAGTACAGACTGGTGGGCCGAAAGGCCTGTTCCCGTGCTGTACTGTTCTTTGTTCTTTGAATCTTCCACTATTAACATCCTGGAGGTTATCATTGATCAGAAACTGAACTGGACAAGCCATATACAAACTGTGGCTGTCAGAGCAGGTCAGACGCTAGGAATCCTGCAGCGAGAAACTCAGCTCCTGACTCCCCAAAGCTTGTCCACCATCTACAAAGCAGAAGTCAGGGGTGTGATGGAATACTCTCCACTTGTCTGGGTAAGTACAGCTCCAACGGCACCTAAAAAGCTTGACTCCATCCAAGACAAAGCAACCCACTTGATTGATATCCTTCCACAAACATTCACTCCCTCCACCACCACTGCACAGTGGCAGCAGTGTGTACCACCTACAAGATGCACTGCAGCAACTCACCAAGGCTATTTAGGCAGCAGCTTCCAAACCCATGACCACTACCATCTGGAAGGACAAGGGCAGCAGATACTTGGGAAAGCCATGACTTGGAGACATCCCTCCAAGCCACTCATCATCCTGACTTGGAAATACATCACCGTTCCTTCGCAGTCAGTGGGTCAAAATCCTGGAACTCCCTCCCTAACAGCACTGTGGGTGTACCTAAGCCACATGGACTGCAGCGGTTCAAGAAGGCAGCTCATCACCACCTTCTTAAGGACAATTAGGGATGGACAATAAATGTTGGCCTTGCCAGTGACACCCACATCATCAAATAGTTTCAAGGGTTTATGGTTTCTGTTATTGCTACTTTAGGGCCCTGTATTGCCTTGTATTTTTAACACAGTGAAAAGTAATGAATGAATTAATATCTTCTAAAGTTTTTTTAACACATGCTACTGTCAAAGAACAAGGACAAAGAACAAAGAAAAGTACTGCACAGGAACAGGCCCTTCGGCCCTCCAGACCTGTGCCGATCATGATGCCCTAACTAAACTGAAAAATTACCTCCTGGTATCGCCCTTACTCACTCTGTATCCCTCTATTCCCTCCCTATTCATGGACCCATCCAGATGCCTCGTAAATGTTGCTAATGTGCCTGCTTCCACCACCTCCTCTGGCAGTGCGTTCCAGGCATCCACTACTCTCTGTGTGAAAAAATCCCCCGCACATCTCCCTTAAACTTTCCCCCTCTCACCTTGAATCTGTGCCCCCTTGTAATTGACACTCCAATGTGGGAAAAAGGATTCATGGGTTCTATACAATGTATAGTGGGTCAATAGGCATGGAAGTACCATAGCTTAGAATAGTGGACATGATGGTCCGTGGGGGGTGGGTGGAGAGGTATAGCTTGGTATAGGCTATAAGGGGCCATGTAGTGCCATAGCTTGGCATTTGAGGCTTGAGGTGGGATGGGAGGTTGGGGGGTGGCTGGAGTGCCGTAGCTTGGAATGAGAGTCAAGACAGGTGCAGCTGGGAGGCATTGAATGTGTGAGATGGCATGGACAGGGCACGGGGAGTGTGGGGGTGAGAGTAGAAGGGCCTTTGATGTTTTTATTTTAATTGGGACAAAGTCCCACAGAACTGAGGTGAGCCTCAAACTTTTAACCTTGGCTCCCGGCAGCCCCGCTGGCTGCCTTTTCACTCCCTCGGTCAGCTGTACCAACTCAAGCCCATACTCAGTGCCTGGCAACGAAGATCCCTGTCTTTGTGGGTGGTTTCTCCCAAGGCTGGTGGTCCGAGCCAGGAATCTTCCCAACTCCCGCTGTCCACCTTGAGGATGCAAATTCAGGCCAAAGCATTTGTTTAGTTTCTCTGTCATCTCCTTATTCTCCAAGATAAATTCTCCTGTCTCTATGTGGAATGGTGACCATTCGTCTTTGTTCGTCTTTCTCTTTTTACTATCACAGCTTTTACAGTCCGTTACTCTTGAATTAGTTATTTTCAGTATTATTTAATTCAACAATAATTATTATCTAGTTTCTCACTAGATTACTGACATATTCTATTTTCTCTTTCTTTATCACTTTCTTTGTCCCCCTTTGCTGAATTTTAAAATGTTCCCAATCCTTCACATTACTACTTTTTTTGGCAACTTTAGAAGCCTCTTCCTGTGATCGAATATAAACTTTAACTTCTCCTGTTAGCCATGGTTGGATCACTTTCCCTGTTGAGTTCTTGTGCCTTAATGCAATTTAAATTTGTTGTAAATTACTCATTAAATACCAGCCATAGCCTGTCCACCATCCTGTCTTTTCATGTAGTTTCCCAATCGACCTCTACCTCTCGCACCTCACACCTTCACATTGTCCCAATTTAGATTTAAGAACTTAGTTTTGAGGGGTCAAGACAGGTGCAGCTGGGAGGCATTAATTACATCAACCTTAATGTAAAATTCTACTGTATTATGATCACTCTTCCCTCAATGCTCCTTTACAGCAAGACTATTAATGATCCCTTTCTCATTACATAATGGCATGTTGGCACAGTGGTTAGCACTGCTGCCCCACAGCGCCAGGGACCCGGGTTCGATTCCCGGCTTGGGTCACTGTCTGTGCGGAGTCTGCACGTTCTCCCTGTGTCTGCGTGGGTTTCCTCCGGGTGCTCTGGTTTCATCACCAAAGATGCGCGGGTTAGGTGGATTGGCTATGCTAAATTGCCCCTTAGTGTCAGGGGCAAATGCATGGGGTTGTTGGGATGGTACCTGGGTGGGATTGTGGTTGGTGCAGACTCGATGGGCTGAATGGTCTCCTTCTGCACTGTAGGATTCTATGAATCTATGATTCTATAATGCACCAACTAAAATAGCTTATTGATCAAGAAAACATGCTGTTTTAGAAAACCATCGTGTATACATTCCAGGAATTAGTCCTCAACATTAGTGCGAATTAGGTTCACCCAGACTCTTGTAGATTGAAGTCCCCCCAATCTCTGTATTACCCTTCTTACAAGCACCTCGAACCTCCCCATTTATACCATGACTTACATGACCACAGCCGTTTGGTGGTTAATAGACAACTCCCACCAAGGTTTGGTGCCCCTTGCTGTTTAATAGCTCCCCAAACTGATTCGACACTTTGATCTTCAGATCTACAATCCTCACTCACTAATCTACTGATGCCATCCCTTACTAACGGCGCTGCCCCACCTCCTTCTGCTTTTTGTTATCTGTCCTAAATGTTGAATACTCGAGAATATTCAATTCCCAGCCTTGGTCAATCTGCAGCCACGTCTCCGCTTTGGAAATTAGATCATACCTGTTTACTTCTATTTGTGCCGTTATTTCACCGCCTTGTTGTGAATGCTGCATTCATTTAATTTCACCTTTTTAACTTTTTTCCATATTTTGACCCTGTTTGATATTGCCCTTTCTTTCCATCACCGTGTGATTTCACTTACTGCTTTTTTTTCCCAACCATTTCCCAGTTTTGTTTCTCTCCTACACACAGAGGGTGGTGAGTGTCTGGAACGAGCTGCCAGGGCGGGTACCGTGTTGTCTTTTGAAAAGCATTTAGACAGTCACATGAGTAAGATGGGTATAGAGGGGAATGGGCCAAACGCAGGCAATTGGGATTAGCTTAATGGTAAAAACTGGGCAGCAAGTTGGACGAAGGGCCTGTTTCCATGCTGTAAACCTCTATGACCTATCTGTATTCCCTCTTAAGTTCGCAACCCTTTGCAAAGCTAGTTTAAACCCTCCCCAACAGCAAAAGCAAATTCCCCTGCAAGGATATTGGTCCCAGATCTGCTAAAGTGCAATCTGTCTTCCTTGTACTGGTCCCATTGGCCTCAGAACTGGGTGTTTTTTTTCAAAACGTTTTTATTTATTGGTGTCACAAGTAGGCTCACATTAACACTGCAATGAAGCGACTGTGAAAATCCCCTAGTCGCCACACTCTGACGCCTGTTTGAGAGAGAATTTAGCATGGCCAATGCACCTAACCAGCACATCAAAAAAAAAGAGACCTGGAGGAAACCCACACAGACAAGGGGAGAACGTGCAGACTCCGCACAGACAGTGACCCAAGCCGGGAATTGAACTCAGGTCCTTGGCGCTGTGTGGCAGCAGCGCCAACCCATTATGTGGCAGGATGAAATTTGGGGCAACTGGATGCCAAGGAAATTGTGAAACAATTTTTTACAATCAGTATGCATAGCATTGTATGACCATGAAAAACACGATTAATCTACTAATGCTTTCCAGTGAGGACTGCAGAAAAATGGGAATCACACTTCATTGCGTTAGTTTGAATGTAAGAAATTTCTCTGGTATTTAATGCAAGTATTAACCTCTTTAAACTAAACAGTCTCCACATTTGTTAGAGGAACCCATTTGCGCCAGTTTAATTATGTCTAAATATTGCAAAATTACATCCGCTAATGGCATAAAATTAAATCAAAATTACAAAGCAGAAAGAGGCCCTTTGGCCCAACTAATCTGTGTTTGTTTTTATCCTCTCCGTGGCTCTAATCATATGTGCATGCCCTGAGTCATCCCGATGCAACCGATCTAGCCATAGAATCCCTACAGGATCAAATCCCAACAACTCACAGCGCCAGGGACCAGGTTCATTCCAGCCTCAGGGGACTATCTGTATGACGTCTGCACGTTCTCCCCATGTCTGCGTGGGTTTCCTCCGGGTGCTCCGGTTTCCTCCCACAGTCCAAAGTTGTGCTGGTTAGGTTGATTGGCCATGCTAAATTGCCTCTTAGTGTCAGGAGTACTGGCAGGGTAAATATCTGGGGTTACAGGGAGAGGGCCTTGGATGGGATTGTTGTCGGTGTGGGTTTGATGGGCTGAACAGCCTCCTTTTGCACTGTAGGGATTCTATAGCTGGGGAGAAAGATCACACGTTTGAGCTGTGGCTCAGTCTGGAAGGTGCTTCCTTCTGGGTCAGAATGCTGTGGGTTCAAATCCTACTCCAGAGCAGACAGTCTGAGGCGATGCTCCAGTGCAGCACTGGGGGTGGTGCTGCTTTATGGACCAGGCATTAAACTGAGGCCCTGTCTGCCTTTATCTGGACATAAAGGATCCCGTAGTATTATATTGAAGTTTCAGAGGGAAGTTCTTCCTGGCCTCTTGACCAATATTTACCTCCTCAACAAACATCAGTTACAAAAGTAACCACTAATCTGGTCACTGCTGGGTGTGGGAACTGGCTGTGTGAGAATTGACTCCACAGTGACTGCACCTTCATTAGTGCTTCGAAAGCACATTGGAACTTTCTGAGATTCTGAAAGGTGCTATATAAATGCAAGTCCCGGGAGCGTAGGAGGCTTAGGGATGATCTTGTAGAGGTCTATAAAATAAGGGCATAGATCAACTAGATAGTCAACATCTTTTCCCAAAGGTAGGGGAATCTAAAACTAGAGATTTAAGGTGAGAGGGGAGAGATATAAAAGTGCCCAGAGGGGCAATTCTTTCACACCGAGGGTGGTGAGTGTCTGGAACAAGCTGCCAGAGGTAGTAGTAGAGGCGGGTACAAATGGGCCAAATGGCCTCCTTCTGCACTGTAGGTTTAAAAAGCATTTAGACAGTTACATGGGTAAAATGGGTACAGAGGGATATGGGCCAAACGTGGGCAATTGGGACTTGCTTAGTGGTAAAAAAAAAGGGCAGCATGGACAAGTTGGGCTGAAGGGCCTGTTTCCATGCTGTAAATCTCTATGACTCTACGGCTGGAATTTTATCGGCATGCCCGTCCCAATTCCAGCGGTGGGCTCAGCTCGGAGAATGGCATTCTCCGTTCGTACGAACCTCGGGCGGGATCGTACGAACCTTGGGCGGACGTGCCAATAAGATTCCGCCCTATGACTCAAAGTCTTGAATGAATGCCAGTTCAGAATGTTCTGAGCAGGTGGCACAGTGGTACAGTATTTAGCACTGCTGCTTCATTGTGCCAGGGACCCGGGTTCAATTCCAGCTTCGGGTGACTGTCTGTGTGGAGTCTGCACACTCTCTCTGCGTCTGTGCGGGTTTCCTCCGGGTGCTCCGGTTTCCTCCCACAGTCCAAAAATGCATGGGTTAGGTGGATTGGCCATGCTAAATTGACCCTAATGTCAGGGGGATTAGGAGGGTAAATATGTGGGGTTATGGGAGTAGGACAGGACGTGGGTGGGATTGTCGATGCAGGCTCGATGGGCCAAATGGCCTCCTTCTGCACTGTAGGGATTGTATGATTCACATTGCAGATCATGGAAAAAATGAAAATATTTTCGTAACAAGTTCATTTATTTTCAATTGTAAGCTGGTACAAAAGCCATTCTGGCAGAATAGTAGAAGATAAACACTCCCAGATTTGTGGCTGTGTAATGCATCTCAATACAATGCTTTGCTTCCAGACCAAATGATATCCAACAATTCTTCATTTATGTTTGTGAACTGTCCCATGTGGATCGCGCTGCCCTACATCTGTGTACGCGTTTTACAAGCAAACATTTTGAATAGAAATGTATCCGTCGGTACATCTCCACGACATCAGGACACTCAGAAATACAAATGATTACAGGGCAGTTAGATGGTGTTCTGTAATACAGAAAATTTTGTAATCTTCAATTAAAGATGAAATTACTAAGTGTTGCGAGGAAGGGCAAATCATTTGAAGCAGTCAACAGTTGCGAGACTTTGGAATGCTCGCCCCCAGAGGGAAGCTCAATTATTGAGCATATTTAAAGACAGATTTCTAAATGCCATTGACGGAAAGGGGTAGTATGGGAAAAAGGCACTGAAGTGGATGGCCAGCCATGATCATATTGAATGGCGGAGCCGGGTCCATGGGCTGAATGGCCTACTCCTGCTTCTATATTCCTATCACAGCTTTCAGAAAGGAAGATCATGCTCCACAAACCTGATGGAGTTCTCTGAGGAGCTGACACATGGTGTATGGAAGAAACGCAGCGGACATGTGCTTTTAGAAGGTGTTTGACAGAGTATGACCCAGGAGACTGTCAGAGAGGATTATGGAGCATGTAAGGCCTGGATAGAATGGACGTAGGAAAGATGTTTTCACTAGTAGGGGAGACTAGGATCCGAGGGCACAGCCTCAGAGTAAAGGGATGACCCTTTAGAACCGAGATGAGGAGGAATTTTTCAGCCAGAGGGTGATGAATCTGTGGAATTCATTGCCACAGAAGGCTGTGGAGGCCAGGTCATTGAGCGTATTTAAGATAGAGATAGATAGGTTCTTGATTGATAAGGGGATCAAAGGTTACAGGAAAAAGGCAGGAAAATGGAGTTGAAAAACATATCAGCCATCATTGAATGGTGGAGCAGACTCGATGGGCCGAGTGGTCCAATTCTGCTCCTATATCTTATGGTCTCATGGCCTTATTAGAAGCAGGTTTACAAATTGGATTAAAAAACTGCGTTGAAAGAGAAAAAGCAAAGAATAGAGGTTTGAGTGCAGGGTGGTTGAAAACCAGGCTGGTGTCCCACATATTCCGTCCTGAAACTGCGCAGTCCAGCGATTTGGATGTTGAACAGGAGGGAGTGATGCCAAATTGTGTAAACGCTGCTGAAGTAGTGAGAAATTCCGAGGACCAAAGAAAATGACAAAAGAATATTGAGGAGTTGATGGAAAGGGCTAAAAAAAAAGTGGCAGGTGGAATTTAATGTTGTTAGGTTTGAGGTAGCACATTTTGAAGCAAAAAAATAATATTTATCCCTTGAATGGTGAAAGGTTATGGAAGGCCAAAGGGGATTTGCAGGGAATGGGGCTGGAGTTGTGTTCACAAGATACTGAAATGGGTGAGGACATAAAAATCTAACGGAATATTGGGTTACATGGCAGGAGGCTTAAAAACTTAGAAAATAGGAGTAGGCCATTCGGCCCTACAAGCCTGCTCCGCCAATCATTATGATCACCTGCTCCCGCTTTCCTCCCATATCCTTTGATCCCTTTAGCCCCAAGGGTTATATCTAATTGAGAGACACTTGTGAATCTATTCAAAACTGTTGGAGCGCAGTAAATAAACAGATGGGACAGAGTGGATAGAAATTGTTTTTCTGTGGTTATATTGAGCAGACATAGGTATAAGAAATTAAATGTAAGTGGTATAAAATACAGAGAAGGAGAAACATGGGATAAAGGGAGAGGTGGCTAGATGGGTGGAGAACTGGCTTGGTCACAGAAGACAGAGGGTGGTAGTGGAAGGGTCTTTTTCCGGCTGGAGGCCTGTGACTAGTGGTGTTCCGCAGGGCTCTGTATTGGGACCTCTGCTGTTTGTGATTTATATAAACGATCTGGAAGAAGGTGTAACTGGGGTGATCAGTAAGTTTGCGGACGACACGAAAATGGCTGGACTTGCAGATAGTGAGGAACATTGTCAGAGGCTACAGAAGGATATAGATAGGCTGGAAATTTGGGCAAAGAAATGGCAGATGGAATTCAATCCAGATAAATGCGAAGTGATGCATTTTGGTAGAACTAACGTAGGGGGGAGCCATACGATAAATGGCAGAACCATAAAGGGTGTAGATACGCAGAGGGACTTGGGTGTGCAAGTCCACAGATCCTTAAAGGTGATGTCACAGGTGGAGAAGGTAGTGAATAAGGCATATGGCATGCTTGCCTTTATAGGACGGGGCATAGAGTATAAAAGTTGGGGTCTGATGTTGCAGTTGTATAGAACGTTGGTTCGGCCGCATTTGGAATACTGCGCCCAGTTCTGGTCGCCACACTACCAGAAGGACGTGGAGGCTTCAGAGAGAGTGCAGAGGAGGTTTACCAGGATGTTGCCTGGTATGGAAGGGCTTAGTTATGAGGAGAGATTGGGTAAACTGGGATTGTTCTCATTGGAAAGACGGAGGATGAGGGGTGACCTAATAGAGGTATATAAAATTATGAAAGGCATAGATAGGGTGAACGGTGGAAAGCTTTTTCCCAGGTCGGTGGTGACGTTCACGAGGGGTCATAGGTTCAAGGTGAGGGGGGGGAGGTTTAACACAGATATCAGAAGGACGTATTTTACGCAGAGGGTGGTGGGGGCCTGGAATGCGCTGCTGGGCAAGGTGGTGGAGGTGGACACACTGGGAACGTTTAAGACTTATCTAGATAGCCACATGAATGGAGTGGGAATGGAGGGATACAAAAGAATGGTCTAGTTTGGACCAGGGAGCGGCGCAGGCTTGGAGGGCCGAAGGGCCTGTTCCTGTGCTGTATTGTTCTTTGTTCTTTATTTGTACACAAAGGATCACTAGGCTGTGAAATGCACTACCACTACCAGAGTTTGTGATTGAAGCGGAGGTAATCTCAACTTTTGACAAATATGTTAAGGTGGCACAGTGGTTAGCACTGCTGCCTCACAGCGCCAGGGACCCGGGTTCAATCCCAGCCTTGAGTCACTGTCTGTGTGGAATCTGCACATTCTCCCCGTGCCTGCGTGGGTTTCCTCCGGGTGCTCCGGTTTCCTCCTACAGTCCGAAAGAAGTGTTGGTTGGTGGAATGGCCATGCTAAATTGCCCCTTATTGTCCGCTTAGGTGGATTAGTCATGATAAACGTGTGGGATCACAGGGATAAGGCGGGGGGAGGGGGGTTGGTGGTGAGGGGGTCTGGATGGGATGTTCTTTCGGAGAATCATAGAAACCCTACAGTGCAGAAAGAGGCCATTCGGCCCATCGAGTCTGCACTGACCACAATCCCACCCAGACCCTAACCCCATATCCCTACATATTTACCCACTAATCCCTCTAACCTACGCATCCCGGGACACTAAGGGGCAATTTAGCATGGCCAATTAGCCTAACCCGCACACCTTTGGACTGTGGGAGGAAACCGGAGCACCCGGAGGAAACCCACACAGACACGGGGAGAATGTGCAAACTCCACACAGACAGTGACCCAAGCCAGGAGTCGAACCCAGGTCCCTGGAGCTGTGAAGCAGCAGTGCTAGCCACTGTGCTACTGTGGCACCCGAGTCGTTGCAGACTAGATGGGCATAATGGACTCCTTCTGCAATTAGTGATTGGGGTTTGATCCTGGTGTGGAGATTGTCCAGTGAGGTGGGTATTTGTATTAGGTTTGGCTGAGTTACGTTGCTGGGTGTTTTCTGCGTTGTTGACATTCAAAGGTGCAGTCTCAGTGAGAGGTGACATGTTTACAACTAGTATGGGCTGGTGGTGGGAAGAAGTTCCCAGCTTGTTTGACTTATTTATAACCTGTCGATGCCTTGGAGAACATTAACCCCTAGGACACCGACTTTCAATTTCAACAGCATGACTGGGGAAAATACAATTTGTCCTCCATTACCAGGCAGTACAGGGTTGCTCTCCACTTCCTGCTACTCCAAGAGGTTAAACACTGGTCAGGTCACATGAAGTTCATGGAGTGTATACACTACATACTGTGTGAGGGATGAGCAATGTGAACAGACCAGCCAGCCAGAGCTCTTAAACATTACAGAGGAAACCATATCAAGACATGAAGGTGTTTTAAAGTTTATTTATTAGTGTCACAAGTAGGCTTACATTAACATTGCATTGAAGTTACTGTGAAAAGTCCCCACACTCCGGCGCTTGTTCGGATACACCGAGGGAGAATTTAGCATGGCCAATGCACCTAACCAGCACGTCTTTCGGACTGTGGGAGGAAACCGGAGCACCCGGAGGAAACCCACAGGGAGAACGTGCAGACTCCGCACAGACAGTGACCCAAGCCGGAAATCGAACCCGGGTCCCTGGCGCTGTGAGGCAGCAGTGCTAACCACTGTGCCACTGTGCTTCACAAGAGAAAGTAAACCCGAAACGAAAGGGTGTGACATTAAACTGAGTTTCCTCTGTCTGTGTTAGTCATTGGGTTTTGGCCTCTTGAACATCTCCAGATTTTCGTTGCTCCACTATTCGTACCTTCAGCTGCCTGGCTCCTCAGCTCTGGAATTTCTTCCATTGGCCCCTTTGCTTTAATTCCACCTTTAAGTGACTCCTAAAACCTACTTCTTTGATCAAGCTTTGGGTCATCTCTTCTGTAATGTACCTTAGGATGTTTAACTCCATTAAAGATGCTTTAAGAGAGCAATGAAAATCCGGGGATGTTCAAAAGGCCAAAATTCAACGACTAACACAGACAGGGGAAACTCAATTTAACGTCACACCCTTTGCTTTTGGGTTTACTTCCTCTTGTTAAGCACGGCTTACACAGAAATAAAATACTGTAACATCAAACGGAATTATTGCCAGGAATCCTACCAGTCTCCTGGCCAACATCACGTCAGCACCTCATTTATTGCACTGATGTGTTCAGGCATGTATGTGTGTATATGCGTGTGTTATGCTTGTGTGTATGCATGCATGTGCAGTCCGAGATGGTTAGAATCATAGAACCCCTACAGGGCAGAAGGAGGCCATTCGGCCCATCAAGCCTGCACCAACAACAATCCCACCCAGGCCCTATCCCTGTAACCCCCATGTATTCACCCTGCTAATACCCCTGACATTAAGGGGCAATTTAGCATGGTCAATCCACCTAACCCACACACCTTTGGACTGTGGGAGGAAACCGGAGCACCCGGAATGAACCCACGCAGACACAGGGAGAACGTGCAAACTCTACACAGTGACCCGAGGCTGGAATTGAACCCGGGTCCCTGGTGCTGTGAGGCAGCAGTGCTAACCACTGTGCCGAGAGACACACTATGAGGTGCTGTGTACAAAGGGCCTCAGCTACAGAAGCCTAGGCATTTTATGCAAGTACATCCTTCACAATAGGATGTATCTAACTCTGACATCAGCATGATTCATAGATCATAGAATCCCTACAGTGCAGAAGGAGGTCATTTGGCCGATCGAGTCCACACCGGCCACAATCCCACCCAGGCCCTATTCCTGTAACCTCAAGTATTTACCCTAGCTAGTCCCCCTGACACTAAGGTGCCAATCCACCTAACCCGCGCCTCTTTGGACTGTGGGAGGAAACCGGAGCACCTGGAGGAAACCCACGCAGACACGGGGAGAATGTGTAGACTCTGCACAGACAGTGACCCAAGCCGGGAATTGAACCCGGGTCCCTGGTGCTGTGAGGCAGCAGTGCTAACCACTGTGCCACCCAATTCATAATGAGAAAGACATGGCGAGGAATTGTGCAAGCATCTTCAACACATCCACACAGGTGTAAAATACTGTCGATGCTGGAAATCTGAACCTGCTGGAAATACGCAGCAGCTTTGGCAGCATCTGCCCAGAGAGAAACAGAGGCCACGTTTCAGGTCGATGACCTTTTGTCAGAACAGGGAAATAGTTTCATTTCTCTTTCACATGAAGCGAATTACCAGAGACATTGGTTAAAAAATATCCAGAATTAAAACCTGATCACGAAGGTCTGTTGCAAAAAGAACAGTTCAGACTAGCACCCTGGAAAGACATCTTTCTGGGACAGTTCTGGCACATATTAGTGAGACCTTACAGGGCATTGAGTCCATTAACTATACATGCGTCTCTGCATTACCATAAAGTGAGAATTGGAACAACTGCTGTTGTCAGCACCAAATGTGATCCATAAGAACTGTGTCAGCTTTTAATTCCAATGTGAAAGAATGCCAGCTCAGATGTTCTGTTGTTGTGACTCACTTCATATTGTTTCTACCACTACCCCCACCCGCCCGCAACCCTGTACTAGAATAAACTGACAACTGTTTGCTCTGCACATTATCCCAGCTGCCTTACATATACAATTATTCCAGTCTGCCTTCTGAATGGCCAGAGCGACCGGCTTGGGGGAGAACTTTCCTCCCTCACATTTACTTTATCACGCAAACTCCCTGTCAAACTAGGCCTCGCTCCTCCATCGTTCTTACCTCTCGGGTGATTTACCCCTCACTTCCCTCCTCGCAGACATTCTCACCTCAATTCCTTCAAGACACTCCTTTCCTCTCAGATACCCCCCTCATTCCCTCCCACCCTGCGTTCTGTCTCTGGGACGCTCACCCTCACACCGTCTCTGGGACATTCCTCCCACTCTCTTCTTCCCAGACACTTCTTCCTTACTCCCCACTCCTACCGTTCCTTCATTCCTATCTCCGACTCTCACCCTCTGGGACTCTCCGCCTCTCTTCTTCTATGTAACTTTCCCCTCACCCCCCCACTCTCCCCTCACTCCCTCCTTCCAAGACACTCTCCCTTAATTCTTTTTGATTTATTATTGTCACATGTATTAGCATACAGTGAAAAATATTGTTTCTTGTGCACTATACAGACAAAGCATACTGTTCATAAAGAAAGAAATGAGAGAGTGCAGAATGTAATGTTACCGTCATAGCTAGGATGCAGAGAAAGATCAACTTAATGCAAGGTAAGTCCATTCAAAAGTCTGATGGCACCAGGGAAGAAGCTGTTTTTGAGTCGGTTGGTATGTGACCTTAGACTTTTGTATCTTTTTCCTGAGGAAAGAATGTGGAAGAGAGAATGTCCAGGGTGTGTAGGGTCCTTAATTATGCTGGCTGCTTTGCCAAGGCAGCAGGAAATGTAGACAGAGTCATTGAATGGGAGGCTGGTTTGCATGATGGATTGGGCTACACTCACGACCTTTGTTAGTTTCTTGTTGCCTTGGGCAGAGCAAAAACCATGCCAAGCTGTGATACAACCAGGAAGAATGCTTTCTTTGGTGCATTTATAAAAGTTGGTGAGAGTCGTAGCTGACATGCCAAATTTCCTTCATCTTCTGAGAAAGTAGAGGCATTGGTGGGCTTTCTCAACTATAGTGTAGGCATGGGGGGAACCAGGACAGGTTGTTGGTGATCTGGAACCCTATAAATTTGAAATTCTCGACCCTTTCTACTTTGTCCCCGTTGATGTAGATGGGGCATGTTCTCCTTTATGCTTCCTGAAATCAATGACAATTTCCTTCGTTTTGTTGACATTGAGGGAGAGATTATTGTTGCCGCACCAGTTCACCAGACTCTCTATCTCATTCCTGTACTCTATCTTGTCATTGTTTGAGATCCGACCCACTACGGTGGTGTCGTCGGCAAACTTGAAAATTGGAGAAGAATTTGGCCACGCACAGTCACAGGTGTATAAGTAGTAGAGGGCTGAGAACACAGCCTTGGGGGGTCACTGGTGTTGAGGATGATCGTGGAGGAGGTGTTGCTCCCTATCCTGACTGATTGTGGTCTATGGGTCAAGAAGTTCAGGATCCAGTCGCAGAGGGAGGAGCCGAGGCCCAGGCCATGGAATTTGAAGATGAATTTCGTGGGAAAATCCTTCCATTTTTCTGCCATTACCTTTCCAAACATGGGACAAATCGATGAGAATATTTGAATGCAGTATTTTGTTATGATCTGGAATGCATTGCCTGTAAAGGTGACGGTGGAAGATGTTACCAACGAGTGCAGCTCCAACAACACTCAAGAAGCTCAACACTATCCAGGACAAAAGCTGTTCATTTGGTTGGCACCATATTCACCACCTTAAGCATTCACTTCCTCCAACATTGGCTGTACCATCTATAAGATGCAAAGCAGCAACTCACCAAACCTCTTTTGCCAGCACATTCCAAGCCCACGACCTCAAAAACCTAGAGAAACAAGGTCAGCAAGTCCCCTCCAAGCTACGTCCTGATCTAGAACAATATCACTGTTCCTTCACTGCTGCCAGGTCAAAATCTTGGCACTCCCAACCTAACTGCAGTGTGGGTGTACCTACAACAGATGGACAGTGGTTCACCACCACCTTCTCAAAGGTAATTAGGGACAAGCAACAAATGTTGGCCCACTTAGCAACACTCGTATCCAATGAACATTTGTAAAAGATTGACCCCATAGCCTTCGATTTTCAGTAAACTGGCTCATGTCAAATGCAATATCTGTTTATCGAAATGAAAAGATTGCATAAGTCAAAAAACTCAACAATAATGGAGTAGAGGGCAAATTTTGCACTCAAACTCCTGATGTGTTGGGTCTACCTTTTGGCCAATAAAACACCAACCTACAATTTTTCATGGCCTCTGATCATAGAATCCCTACAGTGTAAAAGGAGGCCATTCAGCCCATCGAGTCTGCACTGACCACAATCCCACCCAGGCCCTACTTCTGTAGTCCCACATTCACCCTACTAATCCCCTGACACTAAAGGGCAATTTAGCATGGCTAATCCACCTAACCCACACATCTTTGGACTGTGGGAAGAAACCAGAGCACCTGGAGGAAACCCACGCAGACACGGGGAGAACGTGCAAAATCCACAGTCACCCGAGGCCGGAATTGAACCCGGGTCCGTGGCGTTGTGAGGTAGCAGTGCTAACCACTGTGCTACCCCGATATGCAATTTACAAATATGTACTCTCAATGCATGCCAGGAATGCAGCAGCAATCAATACCACTTTTCCCGAGCAGGAACAAGTGACAACATGGAAAGCACCAGAGTTGCTGCTTGGCTGGAGATGAGACAAATTGGTAGTGATATAGATAGCCAGGATGTCTGATGGTTCAAAGTAGCAAGGTGGGGCCTGTTCTTCTCCTCCACTCCATTTACAGGCTCACTGGACTCTGCTCCTTCCAATAAACCAGATTCCAGCAACCCAAATATTGCTCACGAGTCTCTGCCTCTTCACTACAACAACATTCCTCCTCACCCCTGCCAGAGCCCAATTTCAACTCCATGCCCACAAATCCTGAGAACAACTCTGTGCTCACAAACCTCGAGACCACTCCAACCCCAGGACAATATCTGATATTTCCATACGCAGCCCTTAACCTACCTTAAGAACAATGACACCCCATTACAAGGAAGTCACAGTTTATTTATTAGTGTCACAAGTAGACTTACATTAACACTGCTATGATGTTACTGTGAAAATCTCCGACTCACCACACTCCGGCGCCTGTTGGGGTACACTGAGGGAGAATTTAGCACAACCAATGCACCTAACCAGCATGTCTTTCGGCTGGAGGGAGGAAACCGGGGCACCTGGAGGAAACCCAGGCAGACACGGGGAGAACATGCAGACTCCACACAGTGACCCAAGCTGGGAATTGAACCTGGGTCCCTGGTGCTGTGAGACAGCAGTGCTAACCACTGTGCCACCCAGTCCCAGAGTTCACACTGCGACCCAATATTGGTAAGTCATCGCCCTATTAATAACATGGTGCCACATCACTGCTCACATAAAGCTTTCTGAGCTACTGTGTACAACATCCCGGTTTGATTAAAAAATGCTCCAGATATTATTCCATACCAACACCAAATGCCAGTGGATCTCCCTCCACCATCACCAACAGAAGTGAAGCTCGAACCAGGAACTTTATTTTGATCTGACATTATTTCAGTGGATGTTCTAACAGCAGATTCCCTTCCCTTTTTCTCCGAAGTATCTGGCCCACTGAAACCATTTCCCAAATGTCCGGGGAGAATTGGCAGCTGTGAACTTGTGGGATTTGGTGACAGCGATGATACTCCAGCATACTGAGGTAACCTTCCCCCCCCCTCATCCCACAAATCAGAGGTAGCCAACACAACAACTGCCCACATACGGTCAGTCCACATTGTAAGGTTTCAATTCCCAAAATAACCAGACAATGAATAGGGTTAATGAATTCACAGTACTGACATTTTATCAAAGCTTCTTTATTGTTATAAGAGTACATGAAGTTTCATTTTCCAAATGGCTGGTAGAAGTTCCTTCAGATTGTCTTTCTAACCGAATCACTTGCGAATTTTTGTTTCAAAGCCTGCAAATAAATTTACTTGTACAGAGGATGTTACGAAGAGTTAGTTTTGTTATCCAGCAAGAGCTTAGGGCACACAATCCTTTATAGTGAAATGCTCTGATGCTCCCTACATTACGTTGTACTTATTTATATATTAAATTTCCCATTTGTATCATGCACTCCTTATTTGGACATCACTGTTGAGTTACACCTGCAGCTGTATGCTTCTACCACTAGATGGAGTTTGCAGATACCAACACATACATTAACTTAATCCCAACCTGTCCAATAAGTTCTGCACCTCCATGTCCCCACCTCAATCTTTTCCTAAAGCACTGCAATATCTTTCCTTTTCAAGTACATATGTAATTTTCTTTTGGAAGTTACTACGCGATCTGCTTCCAGTGCCTTTCAGATAGTGCCTGCCAGGTCCACACTGAATAAAAATAATTCTAATCTCCCCACTGCTTAGAGTAAGAAAAAAAAATCCAATTTCTCTTATCTCTGCTTAACTGTGAAGCCCCTCATCCCTGGCATCATTCTAGTAAATCTCCTCTGTACCCTCTCCACTGCCCCAAGTATGATGACCCAAAACTCCAACTGAAGCCGAACCAATGTCCTTTAAAAGTTGAGGAACTTTGTCACTTTTGTATTTTATTCTTAAAGCCAACAATCCTGTCTGTATGCTTTAAAAAAAAATAAACCTCACCAACTCCAACCACTTTCAAACCAGCTCTTTCGCTATTCAAAAGGTTATGAATCTGACGTAGATTTACCAAAAAAGCTTTTCAAAAACTTCCTTCAGAAACTTGATTCTTTTGAGTTTCATTCTTTATCCATTATTTTAAAGTTTTAAGTTTATTAGTGTCGCAAGTAGGCTTACATTAACACTGCAATGAAGTTATGTGAAAATCCCCTAGTCGCCACTTCAGTGCCTGTTTAGGTGCACTGAGGGAGAATTTAGCATGGCCAATACACCTAACCTGCACATCTTTTGGACTGTGGGAGGAAACCGGAGCACCCGGAGGAAACCTAGGCAGACACGGGGAGAACATGCAGACTCCGCACGCAGCCCTTAACCTACCTTAAGAACAATGACACCCCATTACAAGGAAGTCACAGTTTATTTATTAGTGTCACAAGTAGGCTTACATTAACACTGCTATGATGTTACTGTGAAAATCTCCGAGTCACCACACTCCGGCGCCTGTTGGGGTACACGGAGGGAGAATTTAGCACAACCAATGCACCTAACCAGCATGTCTTTCGGCTGGAGGGAGGAAACCGGGGCACCCGGAGGAAACCCAGGCAGACACGGGGGAGAACATGCAGACTCCCGTGCAAACATGGGGAAAACGTACAAACTCCAGACAGTGACTCAAGCTGGGAATCGAACCTGGGTCCCTGGTGCAGTGCGGCAGCAGTGCTAACCACTGTGCCAATCTTTGGTTAAAGTGCAGCTGTTTTCCACTTGGATAGAGATTTGGATCAGACATTTGAGGCAAGAGTTGAGGGCAGGAAACAGCTCGTCTGATGGGCATTTCAGCTCTGCACTTTTGGCATCCAACCAGTCAATATTCTTGCAAATATTTCTCCTTGTTTTCCGCAAATTCCTAATAGGTTCAGCTTCAAACTTGACTCACCCTACGTACCTACCATATCGAAATCCTGGACTCAAAACTTTGGGATAACCAAAGTAAAGTTGCAATCATCTGGTGGCGTTAACAACCCAAACCTGGCCTCACCTAATGAAATTCCCCATTTAACTCAATCACCACATTGGTTGCATTCTGAGCCAGAGAAGCCAGAAGCTCTTCATGCAGGTCTTAGATCTTAAATTACTGTGCAAAAAGGAATGAATAGATTGCCCAAAGGTTATAGAGATTTAACATGGCGGAAAGGTTTCTCTGCGAAGTCTCATTTCACTTTGTGTTGTTCACATTAGGGTAAAATTAGACTGATTGAAATCTACACGCTTTAGAAAGTCAGATAAAACATTGACTAACTGAGATGGCAAAGTAACAATTAACAAGGGTTTGATTGCCTAGGATGCTGCAATGTTGCAACCTTTCCAAAAGGAGCTCAATCTCGAGAGACAGTCAGTAACTTTGATGTAAATGTTTTTCTTCTAATAGTTTTGTGAGCTTGTTGAGGTATAGGCTACAATAAATGCAGCCTGTGTAACATCGCTATTCTAAGCTACAATAAACACATATTTCACCCAGTGGATGAGCAGATTTTCAGCAATTTTCTATGAAAGTTACAGTCCACTATTGTTGTTGCTATTTAATCACATTTTAAGTGCATTTTTTAAAGGAAGCGGTTTGAAGGTTTTCATGGTGAGAGCAGCAACATTGAGTAAGATGACTTCATATTTGCATCTTCTAAAAATTGCTCTAAAAAGAGCAGCTGTTATCTTAAGTGTTGCTGAGAAGAACTGGTAGGCCTCAATCCAATATTGCAACTCTAGACTTATCTATCCATCACACTATGGCATATAAAGACATGTCTAGAAGAGGGATGAGCCAGCTCCACCAATACCCTCAAGACAGCAGCCTCACCAGCAGCATCTGACCATCTTTACGAACCATCCTGCACTGTCAACCGAGCAGCAGCATCAACAGGCACCAACCTATTTCATTCTCTGAGGGTTGTCTCTGGAACTCTTGCCAATGGCAGTGGAAGCAGAATCTTTAAAGGCAGAGCGGGAGATTCTTGATTAACAAGGGGGTGGAAGGTTAGCAGGGGTAAGCAGGAATGTGGGGTTAAGATTACAGTCAGATCAGCCATGATCTATGGAATGGCAGGGAAGGCCTGAGGGGCCGAGTGGTCTACTCCTGCTCCTAATGTGTGTGTGTGTACTACTAATAAAATAGTGTGGCCAATCAGCAGTAAGATCCTGCCATATTCCCCATCTCCCTTTCACCTGTTACAGTCAGACATCAGGCAACTACACTCCTGAAACATCCAGGCCTACCAGTTTTTCTGAAGGAACAAGGTAACAACTGCTCTTTTCAGGACAAAGTTTACATAATGCAACTGTAAAATCTTCTTGCTCAAAAGTTCAGGCATTTCTCTTGCTGTCCTGTGCCACCTTCTTCCTAACTGCAGAGTTGTTGCCATGTTGCAGTGACATGGCTTCCAATCGAGCTGAGCTCTCAAATAGTTTGCAGCATTCAAGTGAGGTGAGATTAAAATATTTTTATTGCATTTTTAACCGATCACAGTAATATTTTCATCGTGTCGTAAATAGCATTGCCCAAGGTTGTAAGACCAATTGGCATCACAACAAATTTATAGCCGAGAGACAAACTAAGCCTTCCTCATCTTTAACTTAAAAAACATTAATATTTTGCATTACTTCAGGCAAACAAAATTTCATTACATCTATCCATGTACTAAATCCCACTTTTTATTAGCTGGCAAATACCCTGTGTGTACGAATTACAACAAAGGATGGAATAGGACATTTTATAAATCCTCCAGCAGAGTGTTTGCAAATCATTGGGGGGGAAAAGAACATGAAGTGCATTTTCCTTGCAAACAAGGACAAATGCTACCCAGTGAAAGTATTAAAGGCAGTCCGTGTGAATATTTATGCATTAGTTTCAACCTACATAAATAATTATTTAAGGATGGTCTGCTTAAAAAGTAGATAGTATACAGCAGTTGTACTACTGCAGATTGTCAATAGCTACATCAATTTTATGTTTCTAAATAACATTTGAGTGAATGGTAATTTCATAAATACATATAAAAATCTGTTTTGTTGCATTGCATTTTTAAGAGACCTCTCAAGTTTTAACCTTTAACCTGCTGAAAACCCATTTAAATACACAATAGAAACCTGCACGCAGCAAGCTAATGACTTTCAATTAATGAATGTTGTTTTCAACTTTAAAAATGTTAGAAACAAAAAAAAAGCAGATGTCAGTCAACTCCCCGCCCCCCCTGCCCCCCAACAAGCTCCACGCTCAGAGCAAGAATGAGGTGTAAGCATCATCTTAAATACAACTCGTCTCGATTGATTTAAAATACCTTTGTACAGCAAGTCTAGTAAAAACTTAATACAGCATTTTTCTACCAGCAAGTATTAAAAACAAATCAGTTTGCTGCTAATGTTTATTTACAAGTGTACATACAACATGAAGAAAAAACACTGATATATCCAAGCCCGTTTGTGTAAATAGTAGTGTAACAATATGCACTTTTCAGTTTACAATCAACTACTTCCAACTGACATTCACGCTACATGAAGAATGAATGCTGGCAAATGATTATTCACTGCCCATGTCAAGAAATACAATATACAATTTGAAAAATATGAATTGCTTTTTTTAAAGTTTTTTTTTATGCCGAAGTGAAGCTGTTTGCAAAAAAAGGGTCAGAGTTCAACTTAAGTGAGGAAAGATAAAGGAAGTCTCTGACCACCTGTAGAACTGGTAAAAAGGCATAGTTTTTATTTCAAGGGAAAAGTGGCAGCATGCCTCTTCAAGTGGAGCAGTTTCACCGGCAGCTTCAGGGCTCACATTACAGAGCATGAAGACTTCGCTTGCTGACAACCTCCATCTGCCCTTTCAGCCTCCATAATTATTCGCTTAAAGACCTCAACTGCAGTCTGAAAAGTAAATGCAGGACAATTAATTGAAAGACTTTTTTTTTTTTGCCAGGATACCACAAATTCTGTAGGACAGTCAAATGTCTTTAGAGTCAATACATATTCATGAGAATCTGAGCAGCGCCTCCATTTTTTGGCTCTGTTCCAATATTTCCCTTGTGCGCATTGCCCAAGATCACAAATCAGTTCTAATCAACCAGGGGTACTCAATATGCTCCCTTCCCCACTGAACTGAGACGTGAATCACCGAATTCACCTGCTCTTTGGGACAGAAGAAACAGACTATCAATTGAGTTTATTAGTAGGTACAACGGCAAAATTCCTCGGAACAAGAATGCTTAACTTGTATCTCTCCCAAGTGAAAAAATGTAAGAGAAGCAACACTGGGCTAACTAAACCCGGACCACTGTCTCCAACATTAAACATACATATCAGATTTTGTCTAACGATCGTGGAGTCTATGTACAATCTGTCACTTTCTAAACAAGTGCAGAAGAAGAATCTGAAAGAGATAGCCAAAGATACATGCCTTTGGCTGGACACTGAGGTTAGTTAACTCTGTCAGTGACATCCCGCGGGAATATTCCCTTCTGCCCTGTTCCCTCAATCATGCGTTCACCAAATTGCATAAGTTTGCCATCATTTAAATTATGTCAATAGTTTCAACCAGACAACCTTGCAACAGATTTGAGATTCAAATCCATTCACAGTCAAAGCCAAGCACCTTTATTGACTTACTTCAGAGCCAAGTCAGAAACAGATATGAACCGATGCTGCAGGAGCACTCGGGGGCGGGTAAGTGGAGCCGAGTCCACGGAATGATCAGCCATGATCTTATTGAATGGTGGAGCAGACTCGAGAAGCCAGGTGGCCTACTCCTGCTCCTAGTTCTTATGTTCTTCTCTGATGTTTCTTGATAATTCAAATAGATACTCGGGAGAGCTAAATTTTGAATCTGCTAGAAGCACAAAGCGGCCTAAATACATCACCACCTTTAGTGTAAACACAGGGCACAGTTTTAAGACAATATTTAGTGTAGGTTTCCGATGTCACACCATCCTGATTTGGACAGATATCTCTGTCCATCAGTGGGCTGAAATCCTGGAACTTCCTACCGAATACTGTATAGGAGCATTAGCATTACAAGATTGCAGCAGTTTATGGCAATCTTCAAAGGACAACTGGAAACATCTAATAAATGTGGCCTTGCCTGCACTGCCCACATCCCAAGGAATAAATTAAAATACGAATCTGCTTTTTAGGAAGTTAATGGAGCAGGAGAACAAATTTCTACAACCTCTTTTCTCACTGTTGATATCTGCATCATGAATTATCCTGTGCATTTAAAAATATTTTCACATCAGATGCTGTGGAACACCGAACACATTTTAATATAAAACGTCAAGTGCCTTTCACAATCTCAGGACATCCCAAAGCACTTTATAACTGATTGGTGGCACGGTGACAAGCAGTGCTGCCTCACAACGCTAGGGACCCGGGTTCAATTCCTGCCTTGGGTCACTGTCTGTGTGGAGTTTGCACGTTTTCCCTGTATCTGCGTGGGTTTCCTCCGGGTGCTCCAGTTTCCTCCCACAGTTCAAAGATGTGCAGGTTAGGTTGATTGCCCCTTAGTGTCAGGGGAATTAGTGCGGTTGCAGGAATAAGGCCTAGGCGGGATTATTGTCGGTGCAGGCTCGATGAGCCGAATGGCCTCCTTCTGCACTGTAAGGTTCTATGATTCTATGAAATATTTCTGAAGCACTTTAGAAATACAGCAGCCAATTTCCACAATTAGCAATATAAAATTGATCAGATGATCTATTTTGAGGTGTTGGCTGTGACTCCATAGTTGGTCTTTAAAAGTGTTGTGGGATCTTGAGCATTCATCCAAAGAGGGAAAACAGAGCTACTGTTTAATGCTTCATCTGTTCAACAGTGCAGCTCCCCTTCAGTACGACATTTGAGAGAGAGACGTGAACCGACAACCTTGTGTATCACATGTTTCCCACTAAGTCACGTACTGTGGATATCATGGTTCCAGGCTACTTAAATATGAAACTTCACATAGCCAATTTAGCAAGACCAGCTAAGGATGGCAGATTTCCTTCCCCTAAAGGACATTAGTGACCCAGGTGGGGTTTTACTACAATTGACAATGGTTTCATGGTCATCATTGGACTTCAATTTCTGATTTTTAATGAATTCAGTTTTCACCATCTTGCCATGGTGGGATTCGAACCCGGGTTCCCGGAGCATTACCCTCGGTCTCTGGATTACTAGTCGAGCAACAATACCATTGCGCCTCTGCCTCCCCCCCAATTGTCCACCTGTCCATAACCAGCGAATGGGGAATGGGAGATTGTGACATTGTGGTAATGTCACAGGATCAGTAATACAGAGGCCCAGGTTAAAGTTCTGGGTAGAAGGGTTTAAATCCAATCATGGCAGCTGGTGGAATTTAAATTCAACTATTAAGTTTAGGTTTATTTATTAGTGTCACAAGTAGGCTTACATTAACACTGCAATGAAGTTACTGTGAAAATCCCCTAGTCGCCACATTTCGGGTACACTGAGGGAGAATTTAGCATGGCCAATACACCTCACCAGCACATCTTTCGGACTATGGGAGGAAACCAGAGCACCCGGAGGAAACCCATACAGACACACAGAGAACGTGCAGACTCCACACAGACAGTGGCCCAAGCTGGGAATCGAACCCAGGTCACTTGCACCGTGAGGCAACAGTGCCAACCACTGCGCCATAATAAATCTGAAATCTAAAAGCTTGCCTCAGTAATGGTGACCACACTATCATTGATTGTTGTAAAAATCTATCTGGTTCACATGTCCTTTAGGGAAGGATATCTACCATCCTCACCCTGTCTGACCTACATGTGACTCAGGAGCCACAAAATTGTGACTGACTCTTATGTGCCCTCTGAACTGGCCCAGCAGGCCACTCAGATCAAGGGCAATTAGGAATGGGCAACACCTACATCCCATAAAAAACTAATTCCAATCACAAAGTTGTTCCAAGGAGAATACTTGTTGAAATCATGGGCTGACAGTAGTTACTTGCGTTGAAATAGGGCTACTTAGATTACTCCAATTGTTTAAAAAGCTGTAACAAGTCGGAATGATTCAAAGTACTTCAGTTTCCTTAGTGTTTCACTGCTGGGATCAAGCAAAGAAAAAACTCTTGCCAAGTACCAGCAATCACCGTCTCTTATCCAATGAATTTGTACTCCCCACGTCGAACACTGCATAATTGTGCCCAAACACCGATCCCGAAATCTATGGAAAATCAGCAAGTGCCCATTTTCACACCTTGATACAAGGAGGGGCACAGACAGAGTCAGGGAGAGAGAGACAGAAACAGCTACTGTGGTGAAACGCAGAAATCTGTTTATGTTAGCCACCAAGCAGGATGCTGGTGAGCACCGATTCTCTGTTCCAAGACATGAGACTTGCAGATATTTACAAATCAAGGAATTATAGAGTCAGAGTCATGCAGTATGAAAGAGGCCATTCAGCCCATGGAGTCTGCACCGAATAAGCTACACTAAATCTATACTAATCCCAGTTTCCAGTGCTCAGCCAATAGCCTCGAATGGTATGACATTTCAAGTGATCCGCCATGTAATTTTTAAAAGGTTGTGAGGTTTCCTAGTGTCCAGCCGTTCATCGAGTTCTCGCTTGTCGTCTTACTCCTGCCAAAGTGCATCACCTAGCACTTTTCAGGGTTAAATTCCATCTGCCACTGGTCTGCTCATCTGACCAACTCATTTATATCTTCCTACAACCCAAGACATTCTTCCTCACTATTAACCATCCTGCTAATCTTAGTGCTATCTGCAAACTTATCACCACCTCACATTCTCATCTATATATATCACAAACAATAAAAGGACTGATCCCTATGGTACGCCATTGGACACTAGTCACACAAAGAGTGCAATGCTCAGGGGACCCGAGTTCAAATCCCACCACAGCAGATGGCGAAATTTGTATTAAAAAAAAAACGGAATTAAAAGTCTAATGATGACTATGAAATTTTGGGGACGGATGGTGGTACAGTGATCAGCACTGCTGCCTCACAGCGCCAGGGACCCAGGTTCAATTCCACACAGAGTTTGCATGTTCTCCCTGTGTCAGTGTGGGTTTCCTCCCAGAGTCCAAGTTGGGTGAATTAGACTGGCCATGATCAATGCATGGGATTATAGATACAGTGATAAGGCAGGGGGAAGTGGGTCTATGTCGCGTGCTCTTTCGGCACCTACTCATTGAGCCAAATGGCCTCCTTCTGCATGTTGGGATTCTATGCTCTATGAAAGGAGCTTGCTGAAAAGTCAGAGGAGCATGGAACTTAATCTTCTGGGCTACTTTACTGCTGGGAGTCTGGTGTAAAGTAAAAACGGGTCAAAATATTTCAGGTGTGTTAGTTAATGGAGAAGCACCTTTTCTGAATTCTGGTGAACTATCTGTCGATTCAGGTTCAGTCTCTGTTGATTTTAGTTTGATTGTTACAGTAACAGTCAAAATGTGAAATTCTTTGAATCTTGTCCCATGATTCTGTCAGCTGCTAGGAAATTTATTTATCTTCATAAACATCACTGGTCTCTAAGGGAATCATAACTGCCACAGGGAATAGTTGAGATGAATAGCATCAAGGAAAAGCTACAGAAGCATGAGGGAGAAATTAAAAGCAGGAAATGTGGATGGGATAAGATAGTGTAGGATGAGAGAAGGTTGGAGCAGACCATTAATTATTTAGGTTAAATGGCTAGTTTCTGTGCAGTAAATTCTAGGCAATAGTTAATGCAGCATTCAAAATCACCAACTGGCTTTTTGGAACACCGCCTTTTGTCACTTTCCATCTTTGATGTTGTTTTGCAATCTGGAGTACAGCTGACTACTTAAAATTAAAAACAGAGGAACTAAAACTTGTGGGTCTACAAACAGCTTTGTATCCAGTCAAGTAAAATTTTGTTAGTTGTCGCTTTGCAATTGCTAAGAACCGTGATTCTATTCAGCTCCAGAATGTTATGGCTTCTCAGATTGCCCCAGAATGTTAAATGTGCCAAATACAACTCCATCTTCAGGACTTTTAATGGTAACAGTAAAGAAAAATTCCAGCGCTGATGATTAGGCTGGGTATGGACCTTAAACACACATGCACGTTACCTTGTGTGCCTACGCTGTGTTTATGCAGCAGAAATGATACTGCAGAGTCACGATGATCTGGCAGTGCTCCAGATTGATTTACTTCAGCCTTGTAATTAGGAGGGCTATTGCTTTTTACAGAGTTTTTGCAGACTAACCCTTCAGCTCACAGGGAAGGATGCCAGATTTGATTATGTGCTTATCCTGCCATTAAACCGGTCACATCAGAGCTGAAAGAATCCACACTGCAGAAACCTGCCGGGGTCATATTAAAGCTGACCTATGGATCTCGCCCACCACACAGGTTAGCGCAGATTTCCAGAGGTTGAATAGATTACAGAAACAAAACCTTGAAACTCTGCCTTCAGGATTTTCTTCTGTTCTACGTTGTTCAAAGATGCAAGACATTAAGCAGTTCTGCAAGAAGAAAACCTTTCCGCTTAAATTTAAACCTGCATGCGCATTCTCAAATTACAATGAATACTGTACTAATGAATCTTCTGTGCCATAGCTTAGTGAGCTGGGAGATAAAATTGTTCCCTGATGCACGCAATATTTCTTAACTTTGAAAAGCACTGCATCCACATCAAGATATACAAGGTTGGAGTTAGGCGCTCAATGCAGGGTACTATTTTGGGGGAGGGCAGAGTAGGGGTACTAGACTTGCAACACCAAAGAGGGCTTTAGTGAGGTGGGGTGGTTTGCAGGGTTGAATCAGTGTTCCTGGGGATTTTCTGCACTGCACTAAGTTTGATTTGATTTATTGTCACATGTATTAAGTGAAAAGTATTGTTTTTTGCACGCTATACAGACAAAGCATACCATTCAGAGAAGGAATGGGGAGGGTGGAGAATGTAGTGTTACAGTCATAGCTAGAGTGTAGAGAAAGATCAACTTAATGCAAGATAGGCCCATTCAAATGTCTGATGGCAGCAGGGAAGAAGCTATTCTTGAGTCGGTTGGTATGTGACCTCAGACTTTTGTATCTTTTCCCGACGGAAGGTGGAAGAGAGAGTGTCCAGGGTGCATGGGGTCCTTGATTATGTTGGCTAGAATACAAGCGCAGGGATGTACTTCTGAGGCCATATAAGGCTCTGGTCAGACCCCCATTTGGAGTATTGAGTGTTTTGGGCCCCATGTCTAAGGAAAGATGTGCTGGCCTTGGTAAGGGTCCAGAGGAGGCTCACAAGAATGATCTCTGGAATGAAGAGCTTGTCGTATGAGGAATGATTGAGGACTCTGGGTCTGTATTTGTTGAAGTTTAGAAGTAAGAGGGGGGATCTTATTGAAACTTACAGGATACTGCGAGGCCTGGAGAGTGGAGGAGAGGATGTTTCCACTAGTAGGAAAAACTAGAACCAGAGGATACCACTTCAGGCTAAAGGGACAATCCTTTAAAACAGAGATGAGGAGGAATTTCTTCAGCCAGAGAGTGGTGAATCTGTGGAACTCTTTGCCACAGAAGGCTGTGGAGGCCAGGTCATTGAGAGTCTTTAAGACAGATAGATAGGTTCTTGATTAATAAGGGGGGGTCAGAGGTTATGGGGAAAAGGCAGGAGAATGGGGATGAGAAAAATATCAGCCATGATTGAATGGCGGAGCAGACTCGAGGAGCCTAATTCTGCTCCTATGTCTTATGGCTGCTTTTTCCGAGGCAGTGGCAAGTGTAGACAGAGTCAATGGATGCGAGGCTGGTTTGAGCGATGGACTGGGCTGTATTCACAACCCTTTGTAGTTTCTTGCGGTCTTGGGCAGAGCAGGAACCATAGCAAGTTGTGATACAAACAGAAAGAATGCTTTCTATGGTGCATCATATGGAGAGACAGTGGAGGGACTCTTGTGATTTGCACACAGTGGTGGAGGGTACGGGAGAGCAATCTGACTTTGGGAGAACTGGGGATTTGGTTGAGCAGGGGAACAGGAAAGCTGGGATGGAGCCCCCGCGGATTTTCAGTATGAGATTGGATCATGGTGTCTGAAGCACTGGACAAAGAATCTAGGGCGGTTTCACAGATTGAAAGCAATGCCTGGGCTGTAACAGAATTGGGGAATGAGATCCCAGATCCCGTGTCCCGGCAGCATCAGAAAATGGTTCCAGGGCATGTGAAAGCACAACAGTTGGAAAGAGATTGGAGCCCACCAGCACTGGGAGAGTGCCAGAGGCTATCCAGAGGATGTCCATGACATTTTTACCTAAAGGCTGTAAACATGTCAAACACTGATGCTCACAACACCACTTGTCTAGAGACGCACTTAGGAAGTTTCGACAAGAACTTGCAATGACAAATTTGACGTAATAAGACGTAACAAAAGACTCCACGGGGCATTATAAAACAAGGTCAGCCACACAAGGAGATATAAGGAAGACAGCCAAAGAGACTTTAAGAAGTATCTTAAAAGGAAGAGGTGTAGGGAGGGTTCTAGAATTTAGGGCCCAGTTAGGTGAAAGCACTTCCACCAATGGTGGAGCCATTAAAACCAGAAACGGAAGGATAGGTTCCAAAGTTGGAGGAAATTAGGGAGGGAGGGGCTATGGGGGGATTGGAAATCAAGGTCGAGAGTCATTGCCTTACTGGAGAAAGAAATGGTGCTCAGTGAGCACACGGATGATGGGGGAAAAAGGGATTAGGTACGTATTAGAACATGGCAACTGAGTTTTGGGCGACCAAAACTTCTGGAGGGTAGACGTGGAAACAAAAAGTTACCGTTAATTAGCTGGAGACCAACCACGGGGAATCCAAGTTTTTAAATCAACAGAAAACCAGCAGGGATAGAGGTCATGTGACAGCATGATGTTAGAAAGAGGAAATGCTAAACTCAACATTCACCGAAACCATTCCAGCTGCTGCAGAAAATCAGTCACTTCTTCTCACGCAATGCTACCTCATTTAACTGCCCGATTTTATAAACCTATTGCTCAACTACTTCACCATCATGTACTAGTCTTTTAATCCCAAGAACAAAATTTGGCAGTGACAATGCAAATTAAGAATTAGAATGTTAAAAAAAAATGTTGCTATGGTAACAGGAGATGGAACCCTCCAAGGCAGAATTCGACAGTGCCGATCAAAGATGGATGATACAGTTACAGGTTCAGTATGGAGTGTCGAAACTCAGGACAATCTCAGCAGCTGCCTGCTAACACCTGTTAACAGACTGCCTAACCACTTCAGACTTTTGCATATAATGGAGGAGTGGATTTTGGTTATTGTCTGGAAACTACTAGGCTGCTGTTATCTTGAATTAAATGAACAGCTTCTTCTACTGAAACCACAGTCCGGAAGAATCATTTCTCCATTCCATCCTCTTCCCCTCTTGCTTTGGGCAATGATTTATTATGGTTGATTAGAATCTCAAAGCAGCTCGCACACAATTTCAGTCTAAACTTAGGTTGACATTTCTCATGCACAACCAAATGTATTTAACACTTGCAAGACAAAGAGGGAATGTGACAGAAATAATATTGGGACACAAAGAAAAAAAGATGGCAGTGGATGATATTTCCATCATTAGGCCTTTTGGTCATGCATCAGAATTTACACATGCAAATTTGCACTAGACTGGGGGGAAAAAAAGTCAACCATTTTCAACAGGCAGGGGACCACCATCACTTACTAGAACACAGGACTCAGATCCTTTTACTGCTATCACATCAAAGGAACTTTTTTTTAAAAAAACAGTTTCTCTCCGTTCATGCCTCTCCAAACTCATGCCCACAAGATCTCCCTCTTGTTCTCAAACACATTCTTATTAAACTGCTGACCACTCAACTTTGGAGAGGGTACAGAAAAGATTTACCAGGATGTTGCCTGGTATGGAGGACATTAGCTATGAGGAGAGGTTGGAGAAACTTGGTTTGTTCTCACTGGAGCGACGGAGGCTGAGGGGAGACCTGACAGGAGTCTACAAGATTATGAGAGGCATAGAGAGAGTGGATAGTCAGAAGCTTTCTCCCAGGGTGGAAGAGTCAATTACGAGGGGGCATAGGTTTAAGGTGTGAGGGGCAAGCTTTAAAAGAGATGTATGAGGCAGATTTTTTACACAGAGTGATGGGTGCCTGGAACTCGTTGTCGGGGGAGGTAGTGGAAGCGAATACGGTAGTGACTTTTAAGGGGCGTCTTGACAAGTACATGAATGAGATGGGAATAGAGGGATAGGGTCCCCAGAAACGTAGGGGGTTTTTAGTTAAGTTGGGCACAGCATGGTCGGTGCAGGCCTGGAGGGCCGAAGGGCCTGTTCCTGTGCTGTAATTTTCTTTGTTCTTGTTCTTTGTTCTCTTCCTAGCCCTCATGTTGCCAAACGTGGTTCTCTCCCCTCAGGTCTGGTTCCGCTCCCTTTCAAAACCACTGACATCACCCACTCCTCAAAACAAAAAAATCCATGCGTGAACTTTGTCCTTGAAAACCTCAAATCTTCAACCTCTATACTATCAGTAAAGATTAGTCTACATAATTTCTGCCCCATCTTTCCCAGTCTGACCAATACAATATTCAGTTACAACTCAACGATACGTCTGCTGCCACCATTAAGGAATATTTAAGCTACAACCTTGGATTTCCTTTAGGTGCTCTGGTTTCCTCCCACAGTCCAAAGATGTGCCCATTAGGTTGACTGGCCATGCTAAATTGCCAGTTAGTGTCAGGGGGACTAGCTCGGGTAAATACATGGGGTTACGGGGATAGGGCCTGGGTGGGATTGTTGTCAGTGCAGGCTTGATAGCTGCCTTCTGCACTGTAGCGATTCTATGAACTGTCCTAACATGAAAGTATCCAGACATCAAGACTGTATTATTGATAATCTGCACCATTTACAAGTTACTCTTTCTTTTTGTAAATTTATAACTCTGTAAACAATCATTGCAAAAGAAAGCAAAGGAAAGTCATTATAATGTATCACTCCAACATGGAAATCCTTTTGCAATGTCAGGTATTGAATGCCTCAAAATTTTGGACAATTTTCTACTTTCCAATTCTGAATTCAAATTGACAGAACATGACATTTAAAAGGAGCAGCTGTCTAAAATCTTCACCAGAGAACTATGCAATACTGCAGTCAGCAAACCTTGTGCTTTGGTAACCCTATGATGTGGGGATTTATTACATTTCCAATCAAAGATCACTTTGGTAAATGTTAAACCTGTGTTTTAGAGCACAATGTATAGGTAAGCTGTGAAACCTTCTAGTGTAATCATTGCTAGTCCTTACCCCAAGTTCTACTTTTGTATTAGAAAGTATACTCAACAAACTTGTATGATGTAACAGGACATGGAATGATGATATAGGCATGGCAAAGATGTAGACTTGCAAAAATGATGGTCTTTCCAACAATTCCAGAAAGGAAGCTGGCTATTGGAAATGTAGGTAACGCTAAGCTAAATAAAGGTCACGGTTTGCATACATAACAGCAGTGTCAAAATTTCAAAAAAGCAATTAGTTAGCTGTGCAGTGCTTTGCAACATCCTGAGGACATGAATGCTCTGTAAAAATATATTCGATATACTAACAGATGTTGACAGAATAAGGACAATCAACTTGCAAAGTTGATCTTGGTAGCTACAGTACAGAAATTAAAGGCATCAATTGGCCAATTTACAGAAGTGCTACAGAATAAGAATCGGGTATGCAGGTCTGTGCCTAACGACTTCAACACAGCACAAATTCTCCAAATAATGTGTCTCAGTTCTAGCTGTGGATGCAGCATGTGAAGTTTTGCCATTGGTTTTCTGTACAGGCACTTAGGCATCAAGCAGCAGGCTTAGTTCAAAATCAAATGGTCTTGGCTTCAAGTCCCACTCGAGACTTCAGCAAATAACCAGTGATAGCAGCAATGAGGGAGCGCCTTAGTGTTGCAGGTGCCATGTTTCAGACAAGATGTTAAATCGTTCAATCGTTCAACTAGACGTCAAACATCCCAAGATACCCCTTGGAGGTGTAGGGGTGCCTTGGGCAACCATTTATCAATTAACCACCGTACAGAAAACAAGATCAGTTATCTCATTGACGCTTGTAGGGACTTGCTGTGAACAAACTGTTTGCTGCATTTTCATGAATTACGAGAAAGCCTGCACTTTATTGGTTGTGAAGCACTGAGGGATGGTCCTGTTTTGTGAAAGGAACAGCTGTAACAGATATTAATACAAGCATAGGGACAATACTGCTTTAAACCCCTGAACAACCTCTCAACAACGTTACTACCCTTACCTGATTCTCTTTAGCAGAGGATTCCATAAAAGCAGCACTCCAGGAATCAGCTAAGCTCTTCCCTTCTTCATAACTGATCACCCTAAAAATAGCAATTAAAAAAAAATTAATTGATGATCAACTATTTGATATGGACAGATAGGAGGGTGTTCTCTGCTTATCACACACAGCAAGAAAGAAAATGGCTGCAGAAAAGAAAATTAGTGCATACCAACAAAGTGAGAAAATATAATATTTTGGCCACATTATTAGAGCAGACAGACAATTATTGAAAGGAAAAGTTGACAGAAGTGGTAAGAGGGGGAAACAAAAGAGAAAATGAACAGATATAATAGACCGAATGGAGTTGTCCTTTGCAGAATGTGTAAGAGCCACACAGAACAAACTGAGGTGGCAGTCTAAAGCGGTCAACCTCCTGCGAACATGACACCAACCAGCAAACAACTTTTTAACTGGAGGCTAAAAGCAAAATACTGTGGATGCTGGAATCTGAAACAAACAGAAAATGTTGGAGAATCTCTGCAAGTCTGACAGCACCTGTGGAGAGAGAATAGAACCAACGTTGAGTCAGAAAGGTCATCCTGACTCAAAACATTGACTCTGTTCGCTCCCCACAGATGCTGACAGGCCTGAGATGTTCCAGCTTTTTCTGGTTTTGCAACTTAAATGGCTCAGGCTGGAAATACTTGACAAAAGTTGGAAAATGACTTCAAAAAACTTACTTGCCTTTATGAATTAAAGGACTACATGCAACTGTGAAATATGTTGATTTTTACAAAATATAATTTGGAAAACAATGCAGATCTTGGCACTTGAAATAATACTAAATTACATACATTCTATCTGGTGATACTTTTCCAAACTGCCCATGTAAAAAATACCTACCTTTCCATATGTAGATCTTTTTTATTTCCAACCAACATAATGGGAACTCTGCAAAAGAAAAATTAAGTGTCAGATTAAAACAAAGTTAAAATACAATCTGGAAAAAATATTTTGAAAATGGTATTCATTTCTTTTTTACTTACTGCACTTTCCCCACCATATCCAACAATTTTTCATGAATAACCTTGATCACCTCAAAACTGTCAACATGTAAGAAAATAAATAAATAAATACATTTGGATCCAATCCTAGCCAAATGAGAGTTATGGGTGACTACCCATCACGTTAACATAACCACGCTCATCTTTTCACAGTTGTCATCCTTTATTCTGAAGACAGAATACGTATACTGGGGAAAGCTTATACTTAGTGAGAAAATGATTAATGAATCCTAAGTAATTTCACCATCTTTGAAAATTCAAAACACTTACTGATATTTATTACTTCTAAGAAAGACACAGCATATCAGGTCTTCTTGATCCTAAGCCACTCTCTTAACATTAGTGAAGCGTTGGTGGAAGATTCCTGGATTGGTTTTGGTGCAAGTATGGGAGATTAGGATGTGGGGTAGGAAGGAGGGGGATCAATTCTGACTGAGCTGAACTAGAGATGCTGAATGCCAGGAAAGCACAGTGTCAGCACAGGTCATTAGGGTCCTTCTTTAAAAAAAAGACGTACTCTAAACATCTTGCATTATTGTTAACACTTCAGTTGAGTTACATTAAAATTTACAATAAATTGAGATTAAAAAAACATACTGGTTTAAGACTAATCCTAGAAGTGTAGCTCTATAAAGCAATTCATTGCCAATCGCTGCAAAAGTGTGAGACATGTGAACCAAAATTTGTAACCCTTTTAAAGTATTACAATTGAATTACTCGGCGTTACTTGGATTGTATTGGGCAATGTTCAGATTAATTCCAGCGAGATCCAATTTCTTAATTTTACAGGGTAGCTCCTCCCCATTTTAGGATCAAGAAACATTCTACATTAACTCTTTACTTTCACTCACTGGTCAGCTTCACGTCTAAACTTAGAAACATAGAAGCTAGAAGCAGGAGGAGTAGGAGGAGGCCATTCAGCCCTTTGAACCTGCTCTGCCATTCATTTTGATCATGGCTGATCATCAAATTCAATATCCCAAACCCCCTTTCCTCTCATATCCCCTGATCCCTTTAGCCCCAAGAGCTATATCTAATTTCTTCTTGAAATCAGGTAATGTTTTGGCCTCAACTGCATTCTATGGCAGTAAATTCCACACATTCACCACCCTCTGGATGAAGAGATTTCTCCTCACCTCAGTTCGAAAAGGTTTACGCCTTGCATTGCATCCAAGCTCCCAAAGTTCTGCTTATTTATTAAAATCAGCAGCCAGAAAACAATATTGTTATAAGTAAAATTCAAGGAGTCCTCAATAACATCCAGTAGCATCCTAGAAGGCAGCAAGGTCTTACTTCAAAGTTATAAGCCCAAATATGTTCAGTTAGCAAACCAGTTATAAATAATTAACATTGCAAGATGATTCCAGTTAATGAAAATGTATTTTCTTAACTGAAATCTTGCCAATTAAGATTTACCAGAATACGAAGAATGTAAAAGGTTCCCATCACAGAAAGGCTTGAAAAATTTATTCATAATTAATATCAAAAAAAGGCTGGTGAATTGCATATTTCAATTTTATACTTTATTGGAATGCTATCAGACAGCATAAACTATGATTTTAGTCAAGGGAAATACAATTTTTAACAACTTAATTTGAATGCTAAAAGCTCTGGACCACCATAGCAAGTTGCATCTATTCTTTGGTGAAATATTGTGTGGGCATATTATAACGAATGTGTGCAGTTATTTGGGAATGTCACAATGCACTGTATTCTAATGATAATGAATGCAACTCCCACTTGCAATAAAGCACTGGAGTTTTTCTTTAAGTCAGTGCTGACTGAAAATTTGATTAAGCAGCAAACTCTATGCTCACTCTCAAACTCTGATCGTCTGCTGCAAGTACCCTGTCCTGAAAGACGACCAGGTTACACTTCCTCCTCTAATGTCTTCAACTTGAAATCCATGTCTTCATTAATAAATGTCTCCAGGGACCTGCTCCAACCCATCTCTGCAATCTAAGCCAGCCTTACACAAACCTCTTCCCTGCCAAATATTCATTTTCGCAAATGTCACCCTCCTTGCTCCACTTATCCTATCATTCCATCAGAGGCCAGGCATTAGCTACTAGGTCCTTCTTTGACCAGCCATTTCTTCCTTTAAAAAAATCTGCTCGAATCCCACCTCTGATCCCTAGTGATACTACCCGAGGAAGTCTTTTATCCAGCCATGAAAATGTTGGCTTTGTCAGAGAAATCCTAAACTAATCCCACTGCCCCATTCCCAGTCTAGTCCGGATATTTCCTTTTCTGGCTCAGCATTCATTTTCAATATGCTTATTCCATGAAGAGCCATCACTTCTTACCTCAAAGGTGCTATCCAGAGGGATACTTCCCACTTTCTCCACTATAGAATCCTTCTTCACTTAAAATAAAACTCTATTCTATAGAAAACACAATGCCAGGAAGGAAGTTCAAGGTTGTAACTTAATTTTTCTGGAGCTGCTTATAAACCATTTCTATATCAACACACACACACACGCCTTTGAAAGGCTGCTTTCATAAAGCCCTAGCAGTTTGAGGAGCTCAAATATATAAAGTAGTAGAATTGGAAGGCATTTTAGCGTCTTGTTGTAAAAGGATAACTACTGCAATAACACAACAATGTTCAGCATTTCTGGAAAAAAAAAACAGCTTTGTGTCAAAAAGCATTTCTTCATCAATAGCAGATTTCCATTTTGCTGAATAATGCAGACTCGAAGCAATGACACCACTTCAATGCAACTATCAATACGGCTGGTAATTGGCTCCTTGCTGTCTTCTGGAACAGCAATATGCTAACACAAGCTAATGCAGCTGTCTTACTGAAAATGAATATTAAATACAAATCCTTACCTTTTGTTCGATGTAACTGAATACACCAGAATGTATCCATTAATGTCTATCGAATAGGTCTGAGGGAAAATAGAGTACTCATCCTAATGATTAAAAAGACACAAATAGCAGGATGTCAGGGTAATGAATATACATTACTATCAGTCGTAGAGTCCAAAGCAAGGTTCAAATCATGACTTGCAAATTTGCTTGCAAGCATTTCTACACAAGAACTCAAATGCAATGTTTTGCATAATATTCTGACTTTGCTGCCAGCATTGACACTGCTTTAATAGAGATGAGTTTAAATTCATAGTATGCATTAAAGTGTTGAATACATTTAGAAGTCACTCTCACTAACTACATATTTATGTTGTTACAACCTTGGCCAGACCCTGGGTTGTGGGGGCAATCTGGCTCGGAACCAAAAACGTTTTGTATATAAAAGACAGTTGACTAAAATACCTCATTCAACAGCCTGGAATACATTGCATCCGGCCCTGAAGATTTATCTACACTTAAGCCTGGAATATTCAACTACCATAAGACTTAGGAGTAGAATTAGGCCACTTGGCCCACCGAGTCTGCTCCGCCATTCAATCATGACTGATATTTTTCTCATCCCCATTCTCCTGTCTTTTTCCCATAACCCCTGAACCCCTTATTAATCAAGAACCTATCTCTGTCTTAAAGACACTCAATGACCTGGCCTCAACAGCCTTCTGCAAAGAGTTCCACAGATTCATCACTCTCTGCCTGAAGAAATTCCTCCTCATCTCTGTTTTAAAGGATCGTCTCTTTAGCTCGAGGTTGTGCCCTCTAGTTCTAGTTTTTCCGACTAGCGGAAACATCCTCTCCACGTCCATTCTATCCAGGCCTCGCAGTATTCTGTAAGTTTCAATAAGATCCCTCCTCATCCTTCTGAACTCCAACGAGTACAGACCCAGAGTCCTCAACCATTCCTCATACGACAAGCTCTTCATTCCAGGGATCATTCTTGTGAACCTCTCCTGGGCCCTTTCCAAAGCCAGCATATCTTTCCTTAGATACCAATCCTGCCCCTCTTGCAACCATGTCTCAGCAATATCATATCCCCATATTTAATTTATGCCCTCAACTTATCTGCCTTGTTGGTCAAATTGTGCTATCCTCTGTGGCAACAAGTTTAAATCTCTTCAGTACATTTATTCCCTCTAAGCTGCATGGCCACCCAAAAGTCCACATACAAACCAACCCCTTTAAGTTTCAACATGTACGTGGCCACACACAAATGTTTAAAGCAGCTTTGCATTTAAATTGCCCATGCACTCAAAAATAATTTACAGAACACAGATTCTTGGTGCAATACCAGATGGAAAAAGGATGATGAATGGAACAATCTTAAATAGCAAAGTGAGGTGCTGCCAAAGGAATAACTTTTGGGATGCCATCTAAAGTAGAAAGAATCTATCTCTGCAAGTTCACTGATCCTTCATGTGAATATACATGACAGCCTGAGCAGTTGTCTGAATCAAAAGGATCCCAGATTCACATGAATCAATGGCTTGAAGAGTCAATGGGTTTGGTGGTAAAAAGAAATGAAGGCGCGAGTAAGTTCTACATATAGGACAATTGTAATAGTCATCTGCAAGTCGATTAAACAGGTGCTCAGGAAACCAATGAACAGTACGATCGCAGTTAGCAGTGTCTATCTCAGATATCAGTAGCTGCTGGAAATTGAGCTTCTCGAAATTGACCTAATCAAGAACTTTACCACCAGGTTAAAAAACACTCATGGTTTTACCAGATTTTTTTCCTCAAGTCAAGATAGAAATTTAAAGAACTGACTTTTTCATGGCTATCACTCTGCCAAAAGGATGAGACATTTCATTCTCCTGCAGCTAGGAAAAACAGGACAAAGCTCTTGCCCTGGCATGGAATTAATGGCCTGCATATACACAATGCTGCAGCTGGAAATAGGCAACACTGAAGGCCCCACAACCCTCAATGGAATTATCATTTACCAGAAACTGAACTGGACCAGCCATATAAATACTGTGGCTGAAAGAGTCAGTCAGAGGCTGGGAATTTTGCAGAGAGTAACTCCCCTCCGGATTCTTCAAAGCCTGCCCACCATCTGCAGGCACAAGTCAGGAGTGTGATAGAATACTCCCCACTTGCGTGGATGACTGCTGCTCCAATAGCTCCAAGAAGCTCGACACAATTCAGGACCATGCAGCGTGCTTGATTGCTACCCCCATCCACCATCTTAAACATTCATTTCTTCTACCTCCAATGCACCTTGGCAGCAGTGTATACCACCTTCAGACTGCACTGCAGCAACTCACCAAGGCGCCATCAAAACACCTTCCAAACTTGTGATCTCTACCATCTAGAAGGACAAGGGCAGCAGATGAATGGAAACCCCACCACCTGCAAGATTCCCTCCAAGCCACACATCACCCTGACTTGGAACTATATTGTCGCTCTTTCACTGTCACTGAATCAAAATCCTGGAACTCCCTTCCCAACAGCATTGAGGCTGTAACGGTATAACACTGACTGCACAATTCAAGAGGGCAGTTCTTCACCACCTTCTCAAGGGCAATTGGGGATGAAAAATGCTGGCCTGGCCAGCAATGCCTATATCCTGTGAACGGAAATTGAAAGATGTAAGCAATTCCACTATACAGGAACCTCTGCCAATTACAATCCAAATTGTAAAAGAATAATCCTACTGGTGATTTGTAGACAAGGCAGACAGGTACATGCAGTGTCACAGACTGAGATGCATTTTTGACACAAGAGTAACGTCCAACAGCTTCCTACGTTAAACAGAACACACTGAAAGGAAGGCTATTAATAAAGTAAATAATGAGAAAATCTGGAGAAACAAAATGCAAACTCTGACTTGAGAACAGCAGAAGGCAGTGATTTTTGATGGGATAAACCAAAATGTGTGTGTGAAAGTAAGTGAATCATAAATAAGAGAACATCTTAAAAAGGCAGCTTGCCTCTCTCTCCCCCTACACCCCAAATTCCTTATTTCCAAATGAATGATGGTTCATATCCACTGGCTGAATAATAGATGCATTAAATATCTGCTTGACTAAAAGATCTTTCAAGAAAAAAAATTTGCTCTATTCTTTCCTTAGAAAGGGGGTGGAGGGAAAGGAGGAGGAAATGGAATAAACTGAGGTGCAACAGATTCAGTGAAGTTGTATTATTGCAGCTATCTTCTGGCAACACTAAACAGCATTAAGCTAGTTGGCTAGAATGAATTGCTTTTTTAAAAAAAAGAAATCCATATAGGGATGTGGACATCACTGGATAGGCCAGCATTTATTGCCCATCCCCAGTTGCCGTTGAGAAGGTAGTGAGCAAGCTGCCTCCTTGAACCGCTATAGTTCCAGATGTGTAGGTAAACGCACAGTGCTGTTAGGGAGGGAGCTCCAGGATTTTTACCCATTGACAGTCAGGTATTTCTACATAATTAATTATATTTATCATTAACTTGCATTGCTGTAATATTTTTCTGATGTCAATTTTGCTTAGTACAGTGAGCACTGCAAAAACAGTGAATTAAACTCGGCAATATAACAATTCATTAACCGTGCAATCCTCTGGCATAATGCAGTCTGATGTTGCACTTCACTGAATACATCAGCTTAGAACAGCAAATCCATTGATGGAGCAGGATTATCCTTACCTGTCCAGCTGTATCCACAAGCTGCAGGTGGTAATCTTGCCCATTCACTGTGATCAATTTAGTAAATGCTGAAAACAGACAAGAAAAAAAGCAGTGCGTTAAAAAGATCCTGGGAAACAAAGAAATCCATGCATAATAAACTAAGAACAACAATAGTTTCTTGAAAGATTTAGCTCAAAGATATCCAAAAACGAAATGTAATTGAACTATATCAAAGGGCAGAGTAACATTTTTTCAGATGCAAAGTCTCATTGCATTATTGCATCGAAGCTTGATATTTAAAATTTTACTCGAGTTTAAGAAATGAAAAATATTGGAGGCATTATAACCACTCCAATTCAGAGACCGTGCTAAATTTTGAAACTTTCAGAATTTCACATTGGAGCAGAATACATTCCAAACAGATTCTATGCCTATAGTACAAGATTGAACATGACCGTGAAACAGTGAACATTTGAGTAAAAGCTTGGAGCTGAAAACTGGTAACTGAACCCATAGTATTTTGTAAATTCTAGCTCAAAATAAAAACAAAGAAAGAAACCGTTTCAGCACTTCCACACAGTTGCAAAACTCTTTCACTGTCCAGCACATGAAAACCAGTCGAGATAATTAATGGTCAAAACGATCAGCGTGTTCAAAAAGGGACCGTAACACTCACAATAAGAGTATTCTAGTAGTCTCCACATACTCCATAGTACATCGAGCTCTGGCTAACATAATAATAGCTTGAATTTATATAACACATTTCTTAACCTGAGGAAGTCCCAGAACATTTCACAGCCACTCAAGTACTTTTGATGTTTAATCACAACATGCAGGACAACTTAACTAAGTTGCATTGAATGAATTAAATTGACAATTAAAATCAATAGAAAAGTAATTGTGAAAATTTCCACATAATTCGTACACAAGGACCCAAATGCAGCAATGTAATAAATAACCAAATAATCTGTTTTATGGATATTAATCATCAGTTGAAATCTCCTGCTCCTCTTCCAATAGTGGCCCAAAATCCTTTATGTTCATCTGAGTGATGACAACTTGATTTAATGAGTCGTCTGAAAGACAGTAGCTTCTACATCACTGCACTAAACTACTGGAGTGCGATTTGAACCCACCTTTTGGATGTTAAGCAGCATGAGTGCCAATGGGCCAAGAGATCCTGGGGTCAAGACATCTGAAAATAACTCTAGCATCAAGAGATGTAGCTAAATTTAAAGTTCTAAAATGAAGACCTGAAGCATGCAAGATTGATTGTTGAGGCAGCTATGAGATAAACATATTTCAAGATTGTAATGAAACAATATTACAAACAAGAGTAATGCCAAGAGAAAAATGCATTAGTTACAAAATCTGGCATCAATACTAATTGTGTTACAAATTCTTGCTTATTCTCAACAGAGCACAAGAATGAATCATCTGGATGGAAAGGCTGGTGAAATGTGTGGTGCAGGCAGGCAGCATTAAGTTTATTTATCAGACACAAGTAAGGCTTGCATTAACACTGCAATGAAGTTACTGTGAAATTAATGAACCACAGATCATACTGCACTGCTTTGATAAAGGATCATCTGTATTGAAACGTCAGCTCTTGTGTCTCCTTACAGATGCTGCCAGACCTGCTGAGATATTCCAGCATTTTCTCTTTTGGTTGGAAGACTCCAGCATCCGCAGTAATTTGCTTTTATCAGACTGCACTGCCCAGCTAATGCCAACCAAGTTAAAATCTGTGTTGGGAGGAGGAAAGGGGAATTGGAGGAAGAAGCGGTGACCATAGAGAACTGTGCCAGAAATCTCTGCTTTCATTGGGATGTGCGCTTGAATCTGGTGAACAGAATTCAATTTGAATACCTTTCCAGAATGATGTTTAAGGGTGGTTTCCATACCTAAACATAGCTCAGACCAAAAACTACTACTATTTCAATATCAGCAAATGTCAAGGTAACTTTTTGACCACTGGGGCTCTTAAGGCCAACAGAATAATCTAATAGCGGGCAGCATTGAAGCACAATGGATGGCATAGTGACATAGTAGTTAGCCCTGCTGCCTCACAGCGCCAGGGACTCGGGTTCAATTGCAGCCTTGGTTAACTGTGTGGAATTTTCATGTTCTCCCAGTATCTGCGCAAGTTTCCTCCAGGTGTTCCGGTTTCCTTCCACAATCCAAGGACTTGCACGTTAGGTGGATTGGCCATGCCAAATTGCCCTTTAATGTCCAAAGATGTGTAGGTTAGGTGGATTCAACATGGTAAATCTGCGAAGTTACAAGGATAGGGCAGAGGGTTGGGCCTGGGTAAGATGTTCTTTTAGAGAGTTGGTGCAGACTTAATGGTCTGAATGACTTCCTTCTGCACTGTAGGGATTCTATGAAAGTTAAAAGGAAAAGGCATGTTATGTTCATGACGAATGCATTAATCTGCAAATGATACTGTGTCACTGGTGGCATGCAAGATCCTTGATAAAGACGTAAACGGTAAATGTATTTGGGTCACCAACTAGATTCTAACTGCCCATGAATAATGAAGAATTCTAACGAAGTAAGGTTCAGAACTTGAATTTGAAATCAACATTGGCAGTATCACGATCACATACAGTTTTCAAAGCTACTTCTCATCGAATAAGATGTCCAAAGATATACAGGTTATGTTGATTGGCCATGCTAAATTTCCCATTAGCGTCCAAAGATGCCTAGGTTAGCAGGCTAATACATAGGGTTATGGGGATAGGGCCTGGGTAAGATGTTCTATTGGAGAATCGATGCAGACACGATGGGCCGAATGGCCTCCTTCTGTACTGTAAAGATTGTATGAATAAGAATTGACCGAAGAATAAAACGCCTTTACAAGAGAACTGCACTGTTCAAGCCTACTTTATCTTCTCAGTTCAGAATTTTATACTCTAATGTACACTTTCACACTAAAAATGCTGTACACCCGTAACAAATAAATGCTTTCACATCGACTAAAAACGGTTGGCGTATGGTCTCCATTTCAAGGGTGAAAATGCTTCAAGCGCATCATTCAAAGCTGAAAGACAGACAGTATATTGAGTCTGTATTACAGGCTCCACAGAGTGATAATCTTAATATGATTAATCTTGTGCCCTTTGTACTTCTTACCATTGTACGGAATTATAACCATTGCTGAGATGATTAAAGGCTGATCCTTTCAAAGAAAGGGTGATATTTATTTAAACAGGTCTTAAATAAATCATTAACACCTTTTCAGTATTAGGTCTACAATGCATTCAGCTGATTAAGCTACCGTCACTACGTGCAGGAAATTAATAAACATGGTCAGAAAATAACAACCTGTTATATATTGATGCGACTGCTGTTCAGTTTCACAGAAAGCAGTTTTCCAAAACCCAGGTTACCACAGGGTTTCCCTGACATTTGTTGTTCTCTCCCCTTCTCCATAAAGCAGGTTGCTGAAAGTGTGGGTCGTGGGACCAATTTCCTGTTCAAATTGGGTGCCCATTAAACCCAGGATCATACATTTCCATTCAAAGCCAAATTTCAACGAGGTGAAACCCCTATTGTGGGGAGATTAGAAGGAACCTTGCTATCCGTTGCGATGATTACTATAAATGTAATCCTGCAGCACTCATTTTGTTGGCTTAACACAGCATTTTAACTGGAAAGGTTCTCTTAATAAAATGCACTCACATTCTGCCCAGAGATAACTCTGAATTTCCTCTTCACTTTTCTCACTCCATTGCCATGACAACTGCTAAGTTCAGTGTGAACCCTTTACATGCATAAAAGGGGGCTGATTCCAGGACAGTTTCAAAATTACAGCAGGAGAAACTCTGAGGAAATTTATCCCAATATTTTAAAAAGGAAAAAAAAAGATTTTGCACCCAGTAAAATGTTTTTATAGTCAAAAGAACGATGAAGTTGTTTGAATAACTCATTCTTGATTCATTAACCTTTCCATGGAAATAGACCATCTTAACCCTACGCACAGAGTCATGGCCCCAATGGGGATCATATGTGGCTTGTTCAGACAGGAGAGGTTGCTTTAGACACATGGAAGCAAACTCAGGAGTCTCTAGCTGGACTACAAGTCAAGTATTCCATAGACAATGACATCCCAAGACAACTTATTTAAGCAGTTTCCAAAGGTGGAATGTCACACGTTCCTTGGAAGGACATAGTAAATCTATGACTCAATGTAACCTTTGTTGAGGAATGTTTTCCTGGCATTCCAACTATTCTAAAATTGTTTTTAAGGGACTTCTTTCTCAGTCGGCAAAGGAATACAGGCAGATTGAGTGGGCAAAAATTTGGCAGACAGGGTGTAATGTGGGAAAACACAAACTTGTCCAGTTTGGCAGGAAGAATTTTTTTAAAATACATTATTTAAATGGGGAGAGATTGCAGAACTTGGAGGGCACAAAGGGATGTGGGTGTCCTCGTACGTGAATTACAAACGGTGAATATACAGGAACCGTAAGTGATCAGGTAGACAAACGGAATGTAATTGTTTAGTGCTGGGGAAGGGAATGGAACATAAATGTAGGGATATTTTGCTACAGTTGTTAGGGAGACCACATCTGGAGTACTGTGCACAGTTTTGGTCTCCTGATTTAAAGGAAGGACATAATTGCCTCAGCAGTAGGTTTACTCTACATATTCCTGGGATGAATGAATAATTTTACAAGGAAAGGTTGGGCAGGTTGGGCCTGTATCCAGAGGAATTCAGAAGAATGAGAGATGATCTCATTGAAACAAGGGAACCTGACTGGGTGCATACTGAATGGGTGTTTCCCTTTGTTGGAGAGACAAAATTAGGAAACTGCTTTGGGGGTCTCCCACTGAAGGCAGATGAGGAGAATTTGAGGGCTGCGAGTCTGTGGCATTCGCTTCCCCAAGCAACTAATGGAGGCCTGCTCATTGACTATTTTTATGGCTAAGTTAGTTGATTGTTCACTGACAAGGGAGTCAAAGAGTACAGAGGAAAAAGGAAAATGGAGCGTAGGCCAGTCAGATCAGCCATGATCTCAATGAGTGGCAGAGCAAGGCAAAGAGCCTACCTCTGCTCCTAATTCGTATGCGCACCCCAGAAAATTATTGCACTGTCATATTATAGCTACCTGCAGTTTTACAGAAATGTATTTTCACTGTCTGATATCTGTGGTCAGTCACAGGCAAAAGGGTTCCTCTGAAGCTGCTGCCCTAGCTGACAAGTTCAATTGTTCTCCATCCTGTGGAAGCATCCACAGATTGAGGAGAAAAACATAATCCTGAGCTGGCATCTGACTCCACGGGCAGTAGTCTGGACCATTCTGTATATAAACTGATTAGTGTGCACTGACAGAAGTAGTGATTTTGCCACATAACTAACGTTAGGCTGATACGACACCAAGGTATTCAGCTAATTTCCCAAGATTCCATTTCTGCTGAACCTGCTCAAAAGCCAAAGTATAGTATTGATGCACACCTATCTATCCTGTTGTAAATCACAACTGAACCCGGATCCCCTACATTCCCCCCTTCAACAAAGTTATGCATACGAGTTGACGTTGCACTTTGAGCAAGTTTCTAACCACTGGTGAGTAAACTGCACCTGTATTGCAAAAGTTATCACAATTTACAAAGTTTTCACTGCACAAAAACTGACCATTTGGCCCAAGAGGCCCATGAAGACTGTGCCTCCTCCCACCCCTCTTCATCTAACTCCAACATAGAACGTAGAAAAGCTATAGCACAAACAGGCCCTTCGGCCCACAGGTTGTGCCGAACTATTTCCTTACCTTCTAGGCTCATCTATAACCCTCTATCTTACTAACCTCCATGAACCTATCCAAAAGTCTCTTAAAAGACTCAATCGAATCCGCTTCCACCACCACTACCGGCAGCCGATTCCACGCACCCACCACCCTCAGTGAAAAACTTACCCCTAACATCTCCTCTATACCTACTCCCCTGCACCCTAAACCCCTGTGTTCTCTCGTGACAACCATTTCAGCCCTGGGTAAAAGCCTCTGAGAATCCATTCTATCAATACCTCTCAACATCTTATACACCTCTATCAGGTCACCCCTCATCCTTCGCCTCTCCAAGGAGAATAGACCTAGCTCTCTCAACCTATCCTCATAAGGCTGAACACTTAATCCCGGCAACATCCTCGTAAATCTCCTCTGCACCCGTTCTATGGCTTCCACATCCTTTCTGTAATGAGGCGACCAGAACTGGGCACAGTACTCCAGGTGGGGTCTGACCAGGGTCCTATACAGCTGCAGCATTATCTCCCGATTTCTAAACTCAATTCCTCTATTGATGAAGGCCAGTATTCCATATGCCTTCTTAACCACAGCCTCTACCTGCGACGCTGCTGAGCGTCCGATGAACCCGGACCCCAAGATCCCTCAGTTCTTCCACACTGCCAAGCGTCTTACCCTTAATATTATATTCTTCCATCCTATTCGACCTGCCAAATGAACCACCACACACTTATCTGGGTTGAAGTCCATCTGCCACTTCTCCGCCCAAAGAACATATTCTTTGATTCCTTTCTCCCTCATATACTTATCGAGCTTCCCACTGAATTCATCTCTGCTTTCTGCCTCAAACCATCATTCTCCGTGGTAATGAGTTCCATATTTTAACCACTCTCTGGATAAAGATGTTTCTCCCAAATTTCTTGGTGGATTTTTAGTGAATATTTTATATTAATTGCCCCAGTGTTGTCTGCAAATTGGAATCAAACATTTTCATAATGAAACCTCCATCAGATCATTCTCAGACTGCCTTTTTAAAGGGAATGTTGTGAGCCCCAGCCTGTTCAACCCACCTAGTCAGGTATAATGTCTCTGTTCTGGTATCATTCTAACAACTTTGGTTGGCATCCTCCCAGATTCAACTGAGCAGTATTTTATTAAAGGCATTTTGGAAACTCTAATCTATTAACTCATCAAAAATTAAACTTAAAAGCATCAGCTCTAAAAAGCTTATGCTTTTAAAAAAACTCAATTTAAAGTCTGCCAAGTCACGACTGCCTGGTAGCTAGCTAAATCGTCTGACCAGCTGTGAAGTTCTAAAGACACCCAAGGATCACAATGGTATGAGATCTTTGGTGTTGCAACAGGTGAACAAAACACTGCCCTGGAAAGTGTAATAAAGTGTGCCAGACAGCTGATCCACTGAATCAACTGAGCTTTACATGTTCCCAAATAATAAAATAAAACATCAAGTCTTCAAGATGCAATACAGCTAAACATAAAAACATAACTATTGAAGAATACCCCAAATTTACAAATGATGAAACTTGAGCACAATTTTTGATGACACGATGGAGGTTGTGAACCTCTCCAGACTTGCTTTCTTTTGAAAATCTGCATCCAAAAAGCAAGGCCCTACTAGCGCCTAATGTGACGCAATAGTAATTGACAAAGAGACATCCGCAGCAGTATATGCCAACACTACCAACTTAAGAACCACAAATATCCAAGTATTAAACCACAGGGAGCATAACAGGACTCTGGAACAATCCTGCATATCATTTCAGATCAAAAGTTAACTATTCAAAATCCATGTCTACAAAGTTCTTTAGATATTCAATCCTAATTGCAAATCTACAATCGATATACGGACATTCCTGTTGTGTCTTCAACATCCAACATTCATTAAATAACCAGAGCCAGTACTCTAGAAAACCTAGTTAAAATACAAACACACTAAAATCCTCCAAACTATTCAAACGTAGCAGGATAGCTAATCAATTGTGTTAGCTGAAGCAAATCACTACACATCTGCTTCTGAAAGCTTTAATGCTCACTGGTTAGCTCGAAGTTAAAGGCACTTGGGAAAAAAACATAAAAGTCATCATTACAGAAATTCCCAATTAGTGCTTTATTATTCCCCAGCCTTTCACATTCTGAGAAGAATTTGCATGCACAACTGGGCTATGGACATGGCTGCCTGCCACTTTGCAAAACAAGGTCAGAATCAAACCTGATATTTTCATGTGCCTAAAGATGCTGACAACTGCTACTATACTAGGTTATTCATACTGTGGTGTGCTGCTGATGGAGGAAGTATATGCATGTTTGCAGGTATCTGCATTCCTCTAGCATCAAATTAATGAATTCACATAACAATGGAAAAGTCTTAAAGAATACAAAACATAAATATACTTCCTGTTCAACACCAACTATAATAGTGTTTCTTGGTGTGTAACAAATCTTGCTCACCACACAAATACTTGGACATCAAAATATCCTTTGTTAGGAAGTAACTGGATGAACGTCTATTGATAAATGCTGTGTAAGCACTGAAGAACAAGGAAAGAAGATGCTCAAAGAAAGCGCCTTTCTCCCTCATTACAATTCCAACAGCGTCAGCAACTGACCCACAGACAAGGATAACACAGCGTACTATGCACAAGTTGATTCTGCAACCTGTCAGTGCTAAAAATAGCACCTCAGTTCCAACTGCATAGTAAGCAAACAACAATTTTTAGCTTCATGCTTCTACCTCACGTTCACTGTACTTTGGAATCTACTGCAGAATTAACCCTTTCATGACTGAAGTGTTTAAAATTCTGAAAAACAAATGGTTCTCATCTTTTTCATAAGTTAAATTGCACGCTGAACTCAACCACTGAAGATGTAAAAAGGGGGGGAAAATTGAACATATTTCAGCAGGAATCTGAAATATCAATCTTGAACGACAAGACTTTTAGCTGTAAAATCTGACGGTGCTAATCGTGATTTTTGCAACCTTTTTTGTAATGTCTGAATCACAAAATATAATGGAACGGTCCCTTTGAAATGTTCAGCACAGATAATATAAACTCCAGTGACAGAAAGTAGTATTCTTTAGTAACATGACTACAGGAAAGGAAAATTCAATTACTACGGGCTTCAGATACTTGTGATAAATTCAAAATAAATCATGCGCCTCTTTGACCAAGACAATGTATGATGAGAAGGTAGAACAATTTAGCCAATATACACAACAGCACTAATTCATCCATAATCTAGGAGAATTTCTGCCATTGTGAATTGGTGGCACTATTTAAAGGTTTATTTATTGGTCACAAGGCTTACATTAACACTGCAATTAAGTTACTGTGAAATTCCCCTAGTCGCTACACTCCAGCACCTGTTCGGGTCGATGTACCTAACCAGCACGTCTTCCAGACTGTGGGAGGAAACAAGAGCACCTGGGGGAAATCCACGCAGACACAGGGAGAACGTGCATACTCCACACAGACATGACCCAAGCCGGGAATCAAACCCGAGTCCTGGCGCTGTGAGGCGGCAGTGCAAACCACTGTATTTATACTCACCACGACTTGCAGACAAATCTAAATGGCTGAACCATTAATGAAAAAAAGTCACAGGGCGGGATTTTCCAGCTACGCTCACCACCAAGCCTGGAAAATCCCGCCCGAAGTCAATGGACCTTTGCATGGTCCGTGTCTTGCCCGCTATGATTCCTGTGGCAGACAGGATGGGAAAGTTCTGCCCAGTCCCAGGATTAACATCTGAGACATGAAAAGCTTTCTTTGGCATCAAAGGTGTCTTGATGGTTATTTGCTTACAGGATTAAAATATTTTAGTTCAACTTTTGACTTGGTTTGAGTTGCTGGGATCCTGATAATTGGGTTATATCACTGACATACTGGCACGTCTATACAAGACTGTTGCGTGCTAAAATTCTTGCAGAGTAGCACGCTTTAAACTTCTGTAGATTGGATCATCCTTATTGTTTGCCAAGAGTTTGTACGAGTGTTTTACCGTTCCTAATTCTGCAACCAAACTGCATTTTTGCCTGAGCACAATGATGTGACACTGTTGCATTTATTGCAGTGCCATTTGGAGTAGGTGAGTGAATCTGTGACAGCAGCTCTGTCTCGGGTGTTTTGTCCCTTTGATTGGATCTATAATGGTGAAAATCTTTATTTGTTCGGGTAAACTTTGCTGCAGCATAGAAGGAAAACATTCTGTCTACCGTGCTACGCTGCTTCTTTCACAGAACTATCAAACTAGCCCCACTACCTTTGCCCTTTGAGCAAAATTTTCCTTTCCAACTATTTATCCAACTCCCTTTTGAATTTTTTCTGCCATGAAAACAAAATATTTGGAAGGAAATCTGAATCATAATATTGTTTGCTGAGAGTCCACAACATTTTAAAAGCCTCCAGCTTCACTTGATTAGAAAACAAGGCGGCTTTACTTTTTTGATTTTTATGCTATTTCTATTATGCTTATCAAGGACAAGACAGTGGGGCTGAAACTTGTGTCTCCTTCTCTCCACATTTCTTTGCTCACTAGCTTTTCTACCATCTCATCTTCCTCCCATGAAGTTCTTCTTCCCTAGGACCTGCCTTCTGTACTTTCTATCCCATCTCACCTCAGAACTGTCAGATTTCAACTGCTGTTGAAACCTTGATTTACATCTCAACACCTGCTCCTATATTCATCTCTCCCATCTCCAGTATGCAGCAGTTTGTGGTGGTGGAGCCAATTTTACAGAAGAGGTGATAAATATTTCTCTGCTTAGAGCATTAACTTAGGCTTGTACATAACCTGCTTTGCACTTAAACACAATATTGTTTAACCAGATATCTTGCCATCTAGCTATGCAAAAATCAATAATTCATTTTACAATTATTAGTTATACCTGCCACCGCCAACATATAAATTGTGTTTACGATGTACAGAAAACAGGATGGTTTTCTTCCCTTCCTTGTGAAAGGAAGTGAATCCCTTACACACATCATCGCTGGCACCTTTCTCAAATTGGACCTACTCATGTGTGACCTTTGACAAAGAGATAGCAGTTTTTACCATTTAGGAAGGTTTAAGATCAGAGCCCCCTCCTACGCACAGCTGTATTCTATTCACTTATCAGTTGGAGCCCACCTTCAAGTCCAGATAGTAAACATGAGGAGTTGTGACGAAGGGTCATCGAGACTCGAAATGGTGGCTCTATTCTTTCTCCACAGATGCTGTCAGATCCGCTGAGATTTTCCAGCATTTTCTGTTTTTGTTGTAGTCGGAGTTGTGGCTAATTCACTCCCCAGTCCAGGTAAAATGGAGCCAATTACAGACCTCCAAGACAGCCCCTTTAGAATTGTATCCTTTGTTTTATATAATTTTTCCACAAATCTTTCTACCAAAATGAATCGCTTCAGGTCCCAGTACCGATCTCTGGAGAATATCACTGCATATCTTCCTCCAGTTCGAAAAGAACTGTTCACTGCTACTCTAAGCTTCCTCCTTCTCTGATGATGACACCTCTCCCGTTTCTAACAAGGATTGGAAGGTTATGGCTAGTATCTCCACAATTTCCACCATTCGTTTCTAACCCGTTTATTTTAATTCCCTTTCCCAGTGACTTTCGCAACATCTTCCCCTTTGGCAAAAAATTATTCATTTAGTACGCCATACCTTCTACCTTCATGCAAGGGTCTCCTTTTTTTGGTCCCCAATTGGTTCCACCCTCTCTCCTACTATCCTCTTACTATTTATGCCACCTATAGAAAGATTTTGGATTCTTTCATAAAATTAATGTCCATTTGTATAGCAGCTCTAACATAACAAAGACTCCCAAGGCATTTCACACGAGTCTTATAAAGTATGACACCAAGCCACATAAGGAGATATTGGTTCTGATGACCAAATACTTGGTCTGAAGTAAATTTTAAGAAGTGTCTTAAAGGAGGCAAGTTAAAGAGGTGTAGGGAGTTACTTCTGGAGTTTGAGGCTTAGGCAACTGAAGGCATGGCTATGGAACAATGATGATTGGTATTAGAGAAGAGACCAGAATTCTTCTTCGAGTTCTCTGCCAAAAGCGCACAATTATTTGCTGGACCACAGCAAGGTGTTTTTTTTTAAACTTTGCGTTGGGCACAATGGCATCAGTCAGAACAGGAGTCGAACCCTTGCAAACTGAGATAAATGGACCCCCAGACCAGAATTAGAGCCCAAATATCTCAAAGGGTTGTGAGGTTGGAGGAATTTGAGAACAAAGCTGATAATTTTTAAAAGACATTGCTTGACTGGGAGCCAATGCAGGCCAGCAAGCACATGGGGAAGAGGGCAACAGGACTTGCAGCAAGTTAGGACATAGGCAGAGTTTTGGATGACCACAAGTTTACCAAGGTTAGGGTGTGACAGAACAGCCAGGTGTGTGTTGGAATACTCAGAGTCTAGAGGTCACAAAGGATGAAAGAGGGTTTCAGTAGATGAGCTGAGACAGCAACGTTATGGTGGAGGAAATAGGTGATCTTGGAGATGGTACGAACAGGTGGTCAGAAGTTGGTCTCAGAATCAAATGCAACAATAAGGTTGCAAACAGACAGGCTTAATCTCAAATTGCCAGACAGGGGGATTGAGACAGTAGTTGAGGACCAGAGTTTGGAGTGGGGACCAAGGCTTCAACATTCCCAACATTTAATTGGAAGAATCTTCTGCACATCCAGTACTGGATTAACAGTCTGATATTCAGCAACCGTGGAGGTGAGGAAGGTGCTGATGAGATACACTGGGTGTCATCAGTATGTACATGTGAAAACTACAGATATCACCAAGCAGCAGCACGTAGATGAGAAAGAAGAGGACACCAAGGATTCTTTTTCAACCTAATGACACCAGTGCTGGTCCAGGAAATGAAATCACTGCAGTGCTTTGCTAGCTATGATATCAATAAGAGTGGAAACACTTGAGCAATCCCACCCATCCAAACGATAGTGGAGAGGAATTGGAGGTGCATAGTGTTGCCACCATGTGTAAGAGTGCAGGCAGGTTTGGAGGGGCAGGGGGAGATTTATCTTTGCCACAGGCACATAGGATGTCATTGGATTAATCGGATTGGAGTGATTCAAACAGGGAGTTTTGGAAAAGATGTGAGAGGATTTGGGAAATGACAACACATTCAAGGACTTGGGAGATTAGAGATGGGATGATAACTTGCAAAAATGAAATTATATGGGGTTGATTTTTTTGAGAATTTGGTAATGAAGACAGAGGAGAGAGAGAGACAAACAACATCTGGAGAGGCAGAACAGTTCACAACGTCAGCTAATATGAGGGTTATAAAGCAAAGTTGGGGGTTCAGCAGTTTAGTGGGAATAAGATCAAGGTAGAGGGTCTCATCGGCAAGATGATCTCAGAGAGTATATGGGGAAATAGGAGTCAAACTAGAGAAAGGAGAGCGCTCTGGGCTCGGGCAAGGAGCAACACTGAAGGAAGCTTGGCCAAGTGGGTGAGAAGAAGGGAGGGATGTGGCAAAGACATTTGATTGTATTGCCTCAATCTTGGTGACAAAGTCGTCCATAAACTCCTCTCAAATTGATGGAGGTGAAGGAGGAGGAAAAAGGGGGTAGGTTAAAGACAGTCTGCAGGTGAGAAAAGGAGTCAGGGGTTATCTAAGAGGACCCAGTTGTGATTTAAGTGGTGAATAGTTAAAACAGTTGTGCACCATATCCTTTGAACATAATTGACTGGAGATAGGGGCCATAGCAGGGAAACTTCCAGGATGAGAGAATGTAATGGCTTTATTGGGGATTAGAAAATGAAAGGTGGAGATGGGGGTGTGGTTGAGTACATCTGCGGCAATGTTGGCAAACGTTATGGTATGGCAGACAGTAAATGCCAAGCTGCTCAAATCCCAAAGGGAAACTTGAAACAGCTGCCAGAACAGTTTCACAATTTGTATATTATGAAGCTTTTTGAAAATCAAGAAGCAACTTCTCAGATCAAATATGATAATTTTATATTAAAGTACAACATTTAAAATAAAGAGAAAAGTTACACTTAAAAACAAGAACACCTTAACATAGATAGCAGCACTTTTTCAACCTTTCCAAACACATCTTGGCTTAAACTCAGAGCTAAAGCACTTTTGAAGACAATAGTCCTTCCAGAATGTATAAGAACATAACTAGGAGCAGGAGTAGGCCATCTGGCCCCTCGAGCCTTCTCCGCCATTCAATAAGATCATGGTTGATCTTTTCGTGGATTCAGCTCCACTTACCCACCCACTCACCATAACCCTTAATTTCTTGACTGTTCAAAAATTTATCTATCCTACCTTAAAAACATTCAACGAGGTGGCCTCAACTGCTTCACTGGGCAGGGAATTTCAGAGATTCACAACCCTTTGTGTGAAGAAGTTCCTCCTCAATTCAGTCCTATATCTGATTCCCCCTTATTTTGAGGCCATTGCCCCCTAGTTCTAGTTTCACCTGACAGAGGAAACAACTTTCCTGCTTCTATCTTATCTATTCCCTTCATAATCTTTTATGTTTCTAGAAGATCTTCCCTCATTCTTCTGAATTCCAATGAGCATAATCCCAGTCTACTCAGTCTCTCCTCATAAGCCAGAATCAACCTAGTGAATCATCTCTGCACCCCTTCCAGTCCCAGTATATCTTTTCTCAAGTGAGACCAAAACTGTACACAGTATCCAGGTGTGGCCTCACCAGCACCTTATACAGCTGCAACATAACCTCGCTGTTTTTAAACTCCATCCCTCTAGCAATGAAGGACAAATTTCCATTTGCCTTCTTAATTACCTGCTGCACCTGCAAGCCAACTCGGTGATTCTTGCACAAGGACACCCAGGTCCCTCTGCACAGCAGCATGCTGCAATTTTTTACCATTTAAATAATAGTCCATTTTGCTGTTATTCCTACCAAAATGGATGACCTCACATTTACCAACATTGTACTCCATCTGCCAGACCCTTGCCCACTCACTTAGACTATCTATATCCTTTTGCAGACTTTCAGCATCCACTGCACACTAAAATTCCACTAACTTTACCACACATGCCTTGCTGCTCTCTGTTTCTCTGGGGATGACAACAAACTGGTTCTCCAGGTCTGGCCTAGTCCACACACTGCCTTCTTTGAGATCTCACTAGCCACCACCCACAATGTCTTCTAAGAGATCTTAAATCTGCTTTCCCCCTTTGATTTTACTCTATTCTTTCCTATAATGTCAGAATGACCCTTTTCCAAGAATTGATTAATCCCCTTTTTTAAAAAACTCTATGACTACTATATTTTGAAAGTAAATTTACATCACCTTCACCCCATCTATTTACAATCTTCCAATTTGTGCATGTTCTCCTTTGAAATACAACAGTCAACTTCAAACCACTTCTTTTGTTGCCTTATGTAAATTATTTAAATATCTCTAGTTTGTCCTATTCATTACCACATCAAACCAACTGCCTTCACACCTTCTTACTGATGTTCGACCTTTGCGGACTTTGTCTCTAATCCATTAAACAGTCACACCCCCACAAACTCATCTTCCAGTATTTGAGAATGACAGAGATATTACAAAAGACAAAATGTTAAAACCTTCATTTTTGTGACACAAATGGTGGGCCAAAGAAAGGAGACAGTTGAAATTTTGAAAGTACAGTTAAGTAAATTGGGAAGATTTTTTTCAAATGTTAGCTGCCAATCTCACTTTGTCCTTAAATTATTTTTCACTTCATCAACATTTTACATTCAGCCTACTTCTCATTTGTATTGAGTTTTTTTTGTGTTTTGATCTGAATGCACTGACTGAGCATTGGAGAAGGATCAGTGACTTTTAAAAAGATGTAAACACGGTGTAAACTTACAGGACTATGGCAAAAAGGGTAGAGGAGCGTTAGTACATGGCTCGTTCTTTCAAAGAACCAGCAAGAGACACAATGGTTTATATGAATTTCTATGCTGTATCACAGATTGATGATCATAGATTTTATATTATCTCAATTTTAGGAGAAAAATGTTTATCTCATGCACATGTAAAACAGAATCTTGAGAACAAAATTAATTTTAGAAGTTACTGGGTGATAAATCAGGTTGGCACTGGGAGGTTCTGGAAGGCAACAATGAAGAGTTTTGCAATTTGTATCAGTTGAATAAATGGGGAATCACCGCAGGTAGGAAAGGCAAGTTTACATCCAGAGCAGTCACTAGCAAGCCCAAAGTAACATTTTAATATTGAGGCAAGAGGAAAGAAACAGAAATGGAGACACAGCAGCCAGAAAACTGATATAATACAGAAGACCATTATCTAATTTTTGGATCCATTCGGTACACACTAATGGAACATTCACATTAAATTTAAACATATTTAACTGAACAATAACAAAGTTTGTTATTTCCAAGAAAGCAAACCGATAGTAGCAATGGAATGCAGTGCAATCGGAGTTTCATTCTGGATAGTTGCTGGGTTATCACAGGATTGATATCATGTTGTTGTGTTTTTATTTGCAATTTTATTCATTCAGGCTGTGAAAAGTTATGCAAATTCTACAATACAACTTTCTACCATGCCAGGTTCAGTCTTTCAGCTTGCAATCAGCTGGAGGTCTTGCACTTCACCAAATGCTACCCTTCTGGACTTTTCTTCTTTGTTAAACGTGAAAAGGCAGTCCATTTGTTTGATCCCTCAATCCTCTTGTAAAACTGCCTGCTCATACATGAGGACTTTTGTTAACAGGAAAAACTAAAGCAAAAAACATGCAGCCCAACTGTTCCAGATTCAATTCCGGCCTCAGGTGTAGAGATTGTACATTCTCCCCGTGTGTGCGTGGGATTCCTCCGGGTGCTCAGGTTTCCGCCCACACTCCAAAGATGTACGGGTTAGGTGGATGGCGAACGGCGCCCTTCTGTACTTTAGGAATTCTCTTCCGCCTCTTCCTATTACATAAAAGGGCTTTCTTGAGCACTTACTGTAAGCTCTGGCTCTTGCCAATGTTAGGATGAAGCAATGCTTTTTTTTGAATAAATGATTCATGATTTTTTGAAACTGCATTTACGTGACCCATTCTCTTTTCATGTATGACAGCCTGATATGGCAGGTGTGGTATTGCAGAATTTGAATATTATTTGCCTTAACTACAAATTTTATACAGAAGCAAAATGGTTGATTCTTTCCTTGCACCACAAGGTGCATACCTTCAAATTACTTCTAAAAAGCAGCTGCTGTATTTAGCTACACAGTCTACTATTCATGCAATGGAGTCTCCTTGTCAGGCAAGATTATAGGATGACCAATAACTATACATAGACCATATCTAAGAAATTGTGGGTCTAGACCCTGGTGTTACATTTGGTGGTCTGTTGTCATTTTTGTTTTATTTGTCATGCAATGGGCAGCACAGATACCACTCCAAGTGCAAGCATTCCTGGTGCAACCAGACCAAAAAGTAGTGAAAAGATTTAACAGAGTAAGTGACCTGCCACTTTTAAACTCAGTCATCAAGTTATTGCTGTAAACAGCTAGAAAGTTAATATACTTCAAAAGGCGAAGAAGTGGTTAGATCATGACCATCATTCTTGGGGTTGACTGCTTTGTTGAGATTTCTTTCTTTCTGGATAGTTGCTAGGTTACAAATCAACTCCAGACTTCAATTTTTCTTCAGTGAATCAAGCTCAGTGGGTGAACTGAAATGGCAATTTATCACAGCTTTCTCCTCACTAAAATGAATCAGACCAAATTAGACAGCCACAACTTACCGAGAATGTACGAGTAGCACCAGTTCCGAAACATAGTTCTTCTTGGAGCCATGATGGTGTGTTGTCAGTAACAACAACTAAAAGGTTTCCGAAAACACAAGATTATGCTTTATCACTGTTAAACCACCTTCTAGCTTTTCATTAGTTCATCTAAGAGTCCAATTAATTCCAGGAACATTATACTGGAAACATTGTGTGCTGTACTGGTCTTAGTTGTGATTTCTCTTTTCCCTTCCTAGCTAATTTACGTAGAAACTAGAATCAGGAGTAGGCCATTCGGCCCTTTGAGCCTGCTTCACCATTCATTTTGATCATGGCTGATCATCGAATTCAATATCCTGATTTCCCCCCCCCCCCCACCCTCCTAATATCCCTTGACGCCTTTAGCCTCAAGAGCTATATCTAATTTCTCCTTGAAATCAGGCAATGTTTTGGCCTCAACTACTTTGTGGTAATGAATTCCACACATTCACCACTCTCTGGGTGAAGAAATTTCTCCTCACCTCAGTTCTAAAAGCTTTATCCCTTATCCTCAAACTATGACCTCTAGTGGGGTTTTAGTTCATTCGGGCAGCATGGTCGATGCAGGCTTGGGGGGCCGAAGGGCCTGTTCCTGTGCTGTAATTTTCTTTGTTCTAGTTCTGGACTTCCCCACATTGGGGACATTCTTTCTGCATCCAGCCTGTCAGAATTTTATAAGTTTCTATGAGATCCCCTCTCACTCTTCTAAACTGCAGTGAATATAATCCTGACAGACTAAGTCTCTCCTCATATGACAGACCTGCCATCCCAGAAATCAGCCTGGCAAACCTTCGCTGTACTCCCTCTATAGTAAGGATATCCTTCCTCAGATAAGGATCCCAAAACTGCACACAATACTCCAGATCTGACCTCACTAATGCCCGATAGAATTGCAGCAAAACATCCCTGTACTCAAATCCTTTTGCTATGGAAGCCAACATGCCATTTGCCTTCTTTACTGCCTGTTCTACCTACACGCTTACTTTCAGCGACTGGTAGATGAGGACACCAAGGTCTCGCTGAGTATCCACCTCTCTCAATTTAGACCCATTCAAGTAATAATCTGTCTTCCTATTATTGCTACCAAAGTGAATAACCTCACATTTATCCACATTATACTGCATCTGCTATCCATATGCCCACATAGACAGCCTGTCAAATCACACTAAAGCATCTCTGCATCCTCCTCACAGCTCACCTTCCCATCCAACTTTCTATCTGCAAATTTGGAGATAATACATTCAGTTCCATCTTCCAAATCATTAATATATAATGTGAACAGTTGGGGTCCTAGCACAAATTCCTGCGGAACCCCATTAGTCACTGACTACCAATCAGAAAAACACCCATTTATGCCAACTCTTTGCTTCCTATTTTCTAACCAACTTTCTATCCATCTCAAGACATTAACTGCAATCCCATGTGCTTGAACTTCACACAGTAGTCTGTTATGAGAGACCTTGTTGAAAGCCTTCAGAAAGGATAAACAAACCACATCCACTGGTTCTCATCAGTCAACTCTACTAGTTACATTCTCAAAGAATTCCAATAGATTTGTCAAGCATGATTTCCCTTTTGTAAATCCATGCTGACTTTATCCGAATATACCACTGCCTTCCAAATGCTGTGTTATGAAATCCTTGAGAATGGACTGGAGTAACTTCCCTAGTACCGACGTTAGGTTCACTGGTTCCCTGTTTTCCCTACCTCCCTTTTTCAATAGCGGGCTTATATCAGTTACCCTCCAATCTATAGGAACCAGCCCAGAGTCCAAAGAATTTTGGAAAATAGTCACCAATGGACCTACTATTTCCACTTCTTTAAGTACTCTGGGATAATGATTATCAGGACCTAGCGATTTATCCACCTTCAATCCCATCAATTCACCCAAAACCATTTCTCTAATGCTGATTTCCTTTAGCCCCTCACAAACTTTTCCCTCTGAACTTCTGGTACTTCAGTCTTTACAAAGGAAGACATGAATAAAGTACGAATTTAATTCCTCAGCCATTTCTTTATTCCTCATTATGAATTCTCCCATTTCTGACTGTAAGGGGCCTACATTCATTTTTGTCAATCTTTTTCTCTTTGCATACGTACAGAAACCTTTAGTGAGTTCTCTTCCCTGCTAGCTTACTTTCATACTCCATTTTTCCCTTCTTAATCAACCCCTTAGTTCACCATTGCTGAATTTTAAACTGCTCCCAATCCTCAGGCCTATTGCTTTTTCTTGCCAATTTGTATGCTACTTCCTTGAATTTGATACTACCTCTCATTTCCCTTGTAAGCCATGGTTTGGCCACAAGTCCCTTATCACTCTTGCGCCAAACAGGAATAAATAACTTTGAGTTCACCTATTCATTCTTTAAATGCCTGCCATTGCCTGTCCACTGTCTTTGTCAGTAATGTTTCCCAGTCCATCATGGCCAATTCATGCCTCATATCATCATAGTTACCAGAATCAACTACATCACTAACCACCTTGACAAAGAATTCTATCATGTTATGGTCACTCGCCCCCAAGAGTCCTCTCATAACTAGATTGCCGACTAATCCTTTCTCATTGCACAACACCAAATCGAAGATGGCCTGTTCCCTAGTTGGTTTAATTATGAATGCCAATCTCAAAGTGCCAAAAAAACCTACAAGGTTAATCTTCAGAATTATCTGAAGGCATCAAATAGCTTTGCACTGTTATTTTACCAAGCATTGTCAGAAATGCTTCAAATGTCAAATTGAACTAGGTTTGCCTCTTTCATTCTTTGCTCAGTGAAATTACAGCCGAGCTGACCAATATATAAATCACTTAAACAAAAGATTAATGGTCAACTTAACATTTAATTTTGTTCTACCCTTCTCCTGATGAGTAACTCCTTGCTTCACCACAGCTCTACATGGACTGGACACATTCCAATGGGCCACCAGCCATTTTATACAAGTGTCGAAAAGCTACTTGACCACAGCAGGCTTCACAACAGAATCCAAACTGGTTTTCGTTCATCCATAGGTGCTATGCCGGTGTTGCTGGATAAATATTAGGAATAAGAATCTAAAATCTACTCAGCAATAGGACTCAAAAAATAGTTGCACTGTTCTTATAATGGTAAGCGGAGAGATCAGTGGGTGGGTGATGTTCTTATGAATTTAATATGATACAGAAACCCTCAGGGGCAAGAGCTCTACTCATCAAAAACATAGCTATGGATAACAAAAGAACTAAGGTATAACCTAAAACTAAAAGCCACGATGTGGCGATGCCGGCGTTAGACTGGGGTGGGCACAGTCGAGGCAGCGCTCCGAAAGCTCGTGATTCCAAGTAAATGTGTTGGACTTTAACCTGGTGTTGTGAAACTTCTTACTAAAACTAAAAGACCAAAAGGTAAAGCATACAAGAATGGCACAATTCCAAGTGAAGAGAGAATCAAAGAACAGAAAAAGGTGATAATGCACACAAATAGCAGGTTATAACAAAATTTAAATAAAAGCAAAATACTGCGGATGACAGTAATCAAATAAAAACAGAAAATGCTACAAAACGCAACAGGTCTAGCAGCATCTGTGGAGAGAGAAACAGAGTTAACATTTCAAATCTGTATAACATCTTCACAACTGAGTAGAAGTGTGATGGATTTTATACTGTCGAGAGGGAGCAGATGGAGCAAAATAGGAGTGTACAGGTGGGAGCTCAGGAGAGAGCGACAAAGATGTCATGGACAGAAGACAAAGAGCATGTTAACGGTAGTGTTAAAGATTAAAGGAGGTGCTAATAATGGCATGGGGGGACAAACGTAATTCCAGAGGAGTGGTCTGAGGTTTTTGAACTTGAAAGTACAGAAAGCTGTAAAGTGCCTAAATTGTGGCACAGTGGCTAGCATTGCTGCCTCAGGCCTCCCAGCTTGGGTCACTATGCGGAGTCTGCACGTTCTCCCCATGCCTGCGTGGGTTTTTTCCAAGTGCTCTGGTTTCCTCCCACAGTCTGAAAGATTACATGCTAAATTCTCCCTCAGTGTACCCGAACAGGTGCTGGAGTGTGGCAACTAGGGGATTTTCACAGTAACTTCGTTGCAGTGTTAATGTAAGTCTACTTCTGACACTAATAAACTTTAAAACTTTAATCAATAAGATGAGGCACTATTTCTCCAGTTTGCACAGGGCTTTACTGGAACATTGCAGCAGGCCAAGGACAGAAACGTGGGTATGAAAACAAGATGAAGAATTGAAATAGCTCGCGGCAGGAAGGTCAGGGTCATGCTTGCGGACTGAGCGAAGGTATCCCGCAAAGCAGTTACTCAGTCTGCGTCTAGTCTCCCCAGTGTAGAGGAGGTCACAATGTGAATAGCGAACACAGTCGGCTAAACTGAACAGGGTGCAAGAGAAACACTGCTACACCTTAAAGGAGTTTTGGGCCTTGGACGTTGTGGAGGGCATAGGTGAAGTGGGGCCTGGGGCATTAAGGGCAGCGTAGGTAAAGTCTTACTTCTGTGATTGCATGGGTAGGTGCCAAGGGAAGGGGATGAGGAATTGAAGGTGGAGGAGGAGTGGACCAGGGTGTTGCGGAGGGAATGATCCCTATGGAATGCTGACGGGGCAGGAGAGGGGGAAAGTGTGTTTTGTGGAGGCATCATGTTGGAGTTGGCTGAAATGGCGATGGATGATCCTTTGAATGTGGACATCATGGAATGAGGACAATGGGAACTTTACCATTAGTTTTGGGAGGGAAGGGGGTTAAAGCAGAGGTGCAGAAGATGGTTTGGGCGTGGCTGAGGGCCCTGCCAACTGGAGTGGGAGGAGAAACCTGGGTTCAGGAAAAAAAGGAGACACGTTACAAGTGCAGTTTTAAAAGGTAGCACTACCAGATGTGTGTAGTAGTTTTGACTGACCACTTGACAGGGAAGTTCGAGTCAACCACTGATATGTGGCTAGAATGGCACACAAGCCAGAATGAGTAAGGACAGCAAGTTTCCAGACATGAGGGCACCAGTTGGGGTTTTACAACAATCCAACAATTTCATGGCCATTTTCGCCAAAGCAGGTAGTGTCTCAAAATCAACAACCTTCATGCCAGATTTCAGATCAGGTGGTTCATTCAGCACCTAGTCGCACTGCAAGTTATTTTTATCATTTTACTCAAAATTGATGTATGGCACATTCTAAAAACACCCAATTTTCAGACCAGTATGGTTATTGGACAGACAGATTTGAGACGCTGTACCTGTATTCGCTTTTTACTTCTGAATTTTTGATCATTAAAATTGAATTCAAATTCTGCCTTCATGGGGTTTACTTTTGATTATTAATCCGAGCCTCTGGAGTACTAACCCAGAAACATAAATATTACAATATCTTGTAAGTACATTCATCAAAATAGAGTAGGCCACTTGGCTGTATAACTACAACTATCCTCTTTCATAGAATCCCTGCAGTGCAGAAGGCCACTCGGCCCATCGGGTCTACACCGACCACAATCCTACCCAGGCCCCAAGTCCAGTAATCCCACATATTTACCCTGCTAATCCCCTGACATAAAGGGGCAATTTAGCATGGCCAATCAACCTAACTCTCACATCTTTGGACTGTGGGAGGAAACTGGAGCACCCGGAGGAAAGCCACGCAGACATGGGGAGAACATGCAAACTCCACACACTGACTCTAGGCTGGAATTGAACCTGGGTCCCTGGCACAGTGAGGCAGCAGTGCTAACCACTGCATTTGTAAGTGTTACGACCACCCGAGTTGAGGTTCCCTAATTTTGTTAATCCGGGCGAGAACCCTCTATTTGCCACCATTCAGCCCCCAACACCCCTCTCCGCAGGTAGCAACAAAGTTTAATCTAAATAAGATCCTTTTTCCATGGATACCTTTTCCAGGCCCATAGTTCCATTTTAAAAGCAGCCAATTTAACCAGGCATTCTTGAGTTAGAGTGAGTTTATTAACTACAAAAATGATGAGAAAAATGGTAAAACACATGCATTTACATTCATATGGATTAGAAGTGAGAATTGAGTTCAATAGTAAGTAAAAATAAAAAAGTATACAGAACAGTCCTTGACCTGAAAGTAGATAATAAAGCATGCGGTCTTTATGATTATTCCCGTAGTGTTGACTTTAGTAGGCGGATAGTCAGTTTCAAGGTCCAGTAGGACAGTACGGTGACAGTGGTCAGCACTGCTGCCTTACAGCGCCAGGGACCCGGGTTCGAATCCCAGCCTGGGTCACTGCCTGTGCGGAGCTTGCAAGTTCTCCCCGTGTTTGCGTGGGTTTCCTCCCACAGTCCAAAGATGGGCAGGTTAGATGCATTAGCCATGCTAAATTCTCTCATTGTACCCGAACAGGCGCCAGAGCGTGGAGACTGGGGGATTTTCACAGTAACTTCATTGCAGTGTTAATGTAAACCTACTTGTGACTTAATAAATAAACTTTAAACCTTTAGAGTTGACTTCAGCAGGCGAATAGTTGGTTCTTTGGTTCCAGTGTTCTGTGGTTTGGCAGAGAAATTCCACAGTTCCTGTTTCAGCGGTGATCCTTTTGTTGGTTGGGCCGACCGACTTCCACAGTCAGAAAGAGGTTTGCACGATATATCTGCAAAAATGGCTATTTTGCAGAGGCACTGCTGGCTGTTTCTCTTACTGTGTCACACACCTTCAATGCGTAAAGCCCCCAGCTGCTTATTCTCAGAGCACACAAAGCCAGACACCAAGGCAGTTTTATTTGCTTCCTTTAAACCTATTCTTTGTACATTGCAACTGAGTGGCGAATTTACAATTCTGTATTGGACAGGGTCCCTTGAGAGATGATGGACATTGTGTCGTCTTTGTCTTTTAACAGTGATGATAATCAGTCTCTTGATGCTTTCAGAAGTACCTCGTCTCGAAATAGGGAGGGATTTCATTGCCCCTTAGAGAATCATCCTGCAGCAATTCCTGTCAGTAGTTTACATTCTAGAGGGCTAGATTTAATAATGCAAACATACGGAACCAGCTCACAGATGATGGTCTTCTGCAAATCAAACTAAGTGCGTGCCAGTGCTAATTTCCTGTAAAATGCGGTGGAAAACTACCAGAATATTTTGACATGCTGACACGAGAGCGGAGTTTGGAATTCTCATAGCGCTTGGGAAGGATTTAAACACTACAAAACCCCACATCAAATTCCACAATTCCAATCCATTGCAATGGTTAAGAAGGAAGTTTCCATTCCGAGCTACACGTTGCATATTAAAATATTGCTGTGGAAGCTGGTAACAGCAGCTGAACCAGGCAAGGTGCAATCACTGCTCAGCTGTATTTACCCACACTTGTTCAAACAGAAGCATTTCACTTATCTAAGATATTACTTGGAAAGATTAGAACAAGCACAAGAGAAAAAACACAGGCTGCTGTTTTACTATTTAAAAAGAACATTCATCTGAAATCAAGTCAAATGAGTTTAGCATACTGTGAAATTTTACAGGCAATATTAAAGTAATTACTTACTGTTTTCTATTGTGGGATCATACGAGTCCACAAATTGTCCTTCAACAAACTGAATAGTCAATGAGGATTTCCCTAAAAGAGAAACAGATAAACATGAATCAAGTCATCTTTCCCTGAAAGACTAAACATTATGAAATATTTATTTCTAATTATCTTACTTCCTCCAAGTCAGGTTTAGCTCTCTGCCCCTACTCCATGCACATCATTTCATTTTAATTATATTCTAAACTTTGAGTTTCAGATCAAAGCCTTTTTAGTGTTTTACAGGATGTACACAATTTTGTGTGGCAGATTGTAAATGGCATCATGCCATCATTTTATCTTGCATTTGCTTCTAGTACCCTTTTGCAATTTCTCATTGTTCACATTGGAGAATCAAATGGGGCAGCACAATGGCTAGCACTGCTTCCTCACAGGGCCAGGGACCCAGGTTCAATTCTGCCCTTGGGTGACCGTCTACATTGGTTTCCTCTGGGTGCTCCGGTTTCCTCCCACAGTCCGAAGATGTACAGGTTAGGTGGATTGGTCATGCTAAATTATTCCTTAGTGTCCCAAGTTTATGTAGGTTAAGGGGATTAGCGGGGTAAATACATGGGTTTGGAGGGATGGGGCGGGTCTGGGCAAGTTGCTCCGTTGGAGAGTCGGTGCAGACTCAATGGGCTGAAAGGTTTCCAGCTGCACTGCAGGGATTCTAAATGCACAGTAGCATTATGGTAAAGTTACTGGACTAGGAATTCAGAGATTAATGCTCAGCAAACTCAAATCCCACTGCAACGGCTGAGGAGATTTAAATTTTCCTTAGAGGAAAATGACCTTTTACCTACTGCACCATCCAGTTCCCTTTGCTATTTCAAGCTTATTTATATCCGTGACACAAAACAGAAAAACAGACCAAATGGATGTGGCGTGACATTTAGCCATTAGGCAGGCCTGATACCCTAATGCAGGACTAACTGTCTACTTATAGATTAACTACTGAACCCACTGTCCACATGGACTGCAGCAGTTCAAGGCGGCAGCTCACCACCACCTTCTCAAGGACAATTCGGGATGGGCAATAAATGCGTGCTTAGCCAGAAAAGCCCATGTCCCTTGAATGAAAAAAAATCAAGGTCTGTGCTACTCTATATAAGATCTGACAACAAGTAGGTAGACTATTTTATAGGGTCAAGTAAATGGGGCTAATGGGACAGCTTTTCAGCAAAATAGGACAGATACAATAGGTTTCACCAACTTAAAAACCATTTGATGCACTACACAAAACAAGCCATGCTGTTCATGCTACATCCATAACCAAAATACTGTCTACTGCAGTCATCTTTACATTGTGGTATAATCTGACGTAAAATAACCTGATGTATTTTGCAAGGACAAGTAAAAGAATGCATGAATCAGCAGACTCGTGCCTATACAAGACCAGCATTCTGATCCTTGGCAGTCTGAGCTCAGATAGATACTGTGAGCACACTATTCCAGGGCTGCTTTTGTGGTTTAAGGCAGCAGGTGATGGCATTGTTAACCCTTCTTCCAGAAACTTATGATGTGTGTGTGTGTGTATACAGTGTCTTTCCACAATATTTTCTGTACAGGTTTTGGTCATTATTTGAAATACATGTTCAATCAGCATGCCACAACAAGGCGAAATGAGGGGAGTAAACACAAGTGTGGAAGTTGTGAAGGTTGTTTTCATTGAAGCAACTGATTTGACAATTTGCTGATCATGGAACGGCTGCTTCTAACTAATGGCAAAAACATTAAGTTGCATCAGTTTTGTGTTTTTCTACCTCAAAATGTAAATATACAGTGAAGAGTTTCTGAATGTGCTATGCTTATTCATGTCTGACCAACTCTGCAGCTACTGCAGAAATTGCTGGTTATGGATCCCACTATTACTTAAATATAATACTGGTGCACAGCTAAATATAGAGACTGAAATAATATATTTTTCTTAATTTAATATATAAAAGGCAGAAAAAATTGCTGTCTGAGCAAAGGAATCATGACTAGGATTGGCTGTAAATGAATGTCCACAAGAATCAAAAGGATTATTCCTAATTATCCTACATGAAGAAAAATCAAAGAACAAGGAACAGTACAGCACAGGATCAGGCCCTTCGGCCTACCAAGCCTGTGCCGACACAGATGCCTCTCGAATCTAATATTTTCTTGCCTCTACACGGTCCATGTCTCTCTATTCCCTGCCTATTCATGTATCTATCCAGATGTTCTTGAACGTTGTTATAGAATCTGCTTCCACCACCTCCTCCGGCAGCGCGTTCCAGGCATTCACCACCGAGAGAAAAACTTGCCCCTTACATCTCTTTTAAACTTTCCGCCTCTCACTCTCAACCTATGCCCCCGAGTAATTAACTCTTCGACCCTGGGAAAAAGACTAACTATTCACTCTGTCCAAGCCTGTCAATCTTGCAAACCTCTATCAGGTCCCCCCTCATCCTCCGACGCTCCAATAAAAACAATCCAAGTTTGTTCAGCCCTAGTCCATATCCTCCAAGTTAGGCAACATCCTGGTAAAATCTCTTCTGCACCCTTTCCAATGCATCAATGCCCTTCCTGTAGTGTGGCGACCCGAATTGTACACAATACTCCAAATGCAGCCCAACCAAAGTTTTATACAGCTGTAATCATGCTTAATTTTAAAGGCAAACAGATTCTGCAACTGATGAAAAACAGTTATCGTCTTTGCAGTTCAGTGGTGTACAAAAAAACCATAGATTATATGACCATTAATTATATGATAGCAATGCCTGTGCCATGCAGGGCAGTCTGGCCTCTAATAGGACATACAACATATTGCATCAAACAGAATTCATACATACACAAGTATTTATGCCTTTTGTTATAATTGCAATGGCTTTATCTTAATGACAGCAGCCTAAGGAATGCTTGCTATCACATTAAATTAGAGGTCACCCGCATACTGACTCAAATACATACATACAAATGAGTAGGCCACTCAGCCTCTCCTAGCAAATCTGATTGGAACCTCAGGCCCACATTCCTGGCTACCCCCAATAACCTTTCAATCCCTTGTTAATCAAGAATCGATCTAGATCTTCCTTAAAAAACATTCAAAGACTCTGCTTCCACTGCCTTTTAAGGAAGAGATTCCAGATATCATGACCCCCTGAGAGAGAAAGGGTTCTTTTCATTTCTGTCTTAATTGAGTGACACTATTTTTAAATCGTGACCCTAGTTTTAGCTTCTCCAATAAGAGGAAACATCCTCTCCACATCCACCCTGTCAATAAAAGGTTTTGGTCAAATCACCTCTTACTCTTCTAAACTCTTGTGGATATAAACCTAGCCTGTCCAACCTTTCTTCATAGGACAACCCAATCGCTCCTGGTATTAGTCAAGTAACCCTTCTCTGAACTGTTTCGAATGCAATCAAACTCCATTTCTAGGGCAGACTATGCAACAGATGTGATGCTCACTCCTACCGTTCAGCTTATTCAGCCATACTAGCTAAGAGCTGGCAATACAATTTTTTTTAAAATCACTAATGCTGCAAACTTGATGTTGGTCATTTGCAACTGTGCTTAGTGTACTGAAACCAATGTCCTACAGAAAAAATTGTACTTGAACCAATATGTTCATGTATTAATATGACTTAATAGAATCAGAGAATGGTTACAGCACAGTAGGAAGCCATTCAGCCCATGGACTGGCAATTTAATTAGTGCCAATCCCCTCCCCGTGGCTATGCACATTCTTCTTTTTCAGACAATAATCCAATTCCCTCTTGAAAGTTTTGATCAAGCTTGCCTCCACCACACACTAGACAGTGGATTCCAGATCCTATCCAATCACTGCATGATGAGGCTTTTTGTCCTGTCACCACTGTCTTTTTTTTTTACTAATTATCTTAAATCTGTGATCCCTGGTTCTCAATTCTTCCACCAATGGAAACAGTCTCGGCCCATCTACACTGAGCGGACCCAGGATTTTGAACACTTCAATTGAATCTCCTTCTCCAGAGGGAAAAGTCACTACTTTTCCAATCTGTGTAACTAAGGCACCTTATCCCTAGAACCATTCTTGTGAATTTTTTCTGTACTCTCTCTGACGCCTTCACATCCTTTGTTGCGTGTTGCCCAGGACTGGACACAGTTGAGTCTGAACCAGTGTTTTATACAGGTTTAATTTAGTACAACTTTCTTGCTTGTTTTTGTCCCTTTGTATAAAAGCCCAGGATGCCGTATGCTTGTTAACTGTTCTCTCAATCCATCCTACCACTTTCAATCATTTATGCATATATACACCAAGGTCCCTCCGCTCCTAACCTGAAATCCCTTTAGCATTGTACCATGTCATCTTGTGCTCTACCTACCAAAATGAATCACTTCACACTTATTTGTATTAAATTTCATCTAACACTTCAACTGTTTCACCAGCTCACCAACATGTCTACGTCTGTTTGAAGTTTGACACAATCCTCCTCATAGTTTGCAATGCTGCCAAGTTTTGTACAGTCCACAAATTTTGAAATTGTGCACTATACACCAAGGTTTAGGTCATTAGCATGCAACAGTCCCAACACTCCACTATAAACCTTCCTCCGGACTGAAAAACAACCTTTATGCACCCAAGAGTAAATGTTGGAAAATTTTGGTTTCAGATTCCAGCATCCGCAGCAATTTGCTTTTAACCATTATGCATCACTGTTTCCTGTCATTTGGCCAATTTTGTATGTTGCTACTGTCCCCGTGATCCATGAGCTATAACTTTGGTCACAGGTCTGCTATATAGCACTTTTCAACTGAAAGTCCATATACGCATCAACACCATTACCCTTATCAATACTCGCTGTGAGCTCAAAAAACTTCAGCAAATCAGTTAACCACAATTTGCCCAGAACAAATCCATGCTGGTTTTTCTGAATTACGTGACACTGTTGTAAAATCTCATTTCTGGAAGCTTCCCCACCACCAAGGTCAACCTGGGTGGGTCATTGCTGGGCTTGTCTGTGATACTCAGCCAAGCAAAGTTTCGTCTGTCAGCAGTGCTTCATTCTTCTGTCAAAGTACTAAATATTCTCTCTCCAAGATCAACTCAATGCTTCGAGATGATGTGCTGCTATACACACAAGCTGTTCAAGCAGACAAAATTCTCTCACTCCCCCTTACTAAAATTCTAGCTACACCATTAGATTTTATAAGATTGTTTGGAAGAAATATACAACAGTAACATTTTTCTTACTATCTGTGGCACTAAACGATCAGTCCAGCGGTTTAGGTGGCCGGGTCAGCAAGTTGTCGAGGCGGACAGACCACCAGGCCTGACCAAGTCTGTGCTGAGTCAGCTTGTCTCAGTCAGGGTGGCAATAGGTTTACCATAATCCATTTCAGCAACTGTACTATTCGGAAAGGGAAGGATGAGGGGGCAGAAATTAAAAAGCCCAGGTACTGATTCATTGGTGCTTTTCAACATAAGCACGGTTTCAGAATGGATCAGGCTTAGCTGTAGTGTCCTCTGTGATACCATAGTCTGTATGAATATGGGCCAGCTTTACATAGATGGCCATTAATACCAGACATTATTTGATGCCTGCATCCATGGAAACATATCTCTTTAAAGTCGTCACACATTCAGAAGGGAAGCAGCAAATGGAAGAAAATTGGCAACAAGTTTCGGAAGTAAAAGCCTCAGTTTTCCACCACCGTTTATTTGACTATTTACTTCTTAAAGATCCTGTGTGCTCATGTGCTCACATTGTCACAAAATCCAATGTCCCTTCTCGACAAGAGAAGTGGCTGAAACTTCAAGTCCCAACAGAATTTGGAGTTTTCATGCACGCTTGAACCAGTGGCAGACTGCGTGTGCACAGTTCAGCATTTTAAATTCTTTGGACCAAAGGCCAGCCCAGCACACATGCAAAAAAAAGGTGAGAAAATCTGGGTCACATAACCATTGTAGACAAGTGTTCCAGGCAGGGGACAGGGAGAGTTCCCAAAGGGCAATGGGACAGGGAGATGTCCCAAAGGGTCCCAAGACAGGAGAGTGGGGCAGGAAGCAGTCCAGGTTTAGTAAAAAGAGGAACAAAGGGGCTCCAAGCAAAAAAAGGGCTGCAGTTGGCAGGGTGAAGTAGCGAGGGACTCAGAAGACACCAGGCAAAGAACAAAGAACAGTACAGCACAGGAAACAGGCCCTTCGGCCCTCCAAGCCTGTGCCGCTCCTTGGTCCAACTAGATCAATCGTTTGTATCCCTCCATTCCCAGGCTGCTCATGTGACTATCCAGGTAAGTCTTAAACGATGTCAGCGTGCCTGCCTCCACCACCCTACTTGGCAGCGCATTCCAGGCCCCCACCACCCTCTGTGTAAAAAAACGTCCCTCTGATGTCTGAGTTATACTTCGCCCCTCTCACCTTGAGCCCGTGACCCCTCGTGAACGTCACTTCTGATCTGGGAAAAAGCTTCCCACCGTTCACCCTATTTATCCCCTTCATAATCTTGTACACCTCTATTAGATCTCCCCTCATTCTCCGTCTTTCCAGGGAGAACAGCCCCAGTTTACCCAATCTCTCCTCATAGCTAAGACCCTTCATACCAGGCAACATCCTGGTAAACCTTCTCTGCACTCTCTCTAACGCCTCCACGTCCTTCTGGTAGTGCGGCGACCAGAACTGGACGCAGTACTCCAAATGTGGCGTAACCAGCGTTCTATACAGCTGCATCATCAGACTCCAGCAACTGAAGAACACCCAACAGAAGCCTGGTTGATCAAAGAGGGCTCAAGAGAAGCCCTGAAAATTGTGAGGTGGTGGTTGGTGACTCTGCGCTCCAGGCCATTGGGGCAAAGAAACCCCTTTGGAGCAGTAGCATTCCGTTCAGCACAGCCAAAAAAGAAGTTGTGCTTATAAATTAGTGGTCAAGTGCAGACTCGGGAATCCTGGGGAATAGAGCCTCAGGAGAAGAGATTTAAACCCTGCATGGCAAGTTGTTGTTGATGTGGCAAACTTGGAGTAACATTTGGAGAGAATTCCAGGGCAGGGTCTCCAAGAGGTGAAGACTGAAATCCCGTGCGAGGAGAGAGTTTCAGTCAGATTGGTCGATTCCGTTTACCTAACATCTGGGCAGGTTGTTGCAACCGTGGAATCTGCCTTGGTCACATTTTCTATTTATTGTGCAGTGTGATGTGTTTGACCACAGTTTTCCTGTTAACATATATCACACATTAATCCTGAATGTAAATTGTTTCATCTTTGACCTTGTATAGTGAAATTTATTTTTGTTTGTTCAAAACCTTTGGGATATTGTCTTACCAAGTGTCTTGATTTTCAACCTTTGTCTGTTTTACCAATCTTACCAATGGTCGGGTCCAGGGTCATAACGATATTCATGCACACAGGGCACTGATTTCAAATTAATTATTTACTCTACAATATACATTTGTTTCTCGCAAGCATTTAAAGAGTATTGTTCCTACATATTTCTAAACAAAATACTCATCCTAGCATGGCACTGAGCCACATAGAATCATAGAATCCTACAATGCAGGAGGCGGCCATTCAGCCCATTGAGTCTGCACCCACCCAGGCCCTTTCCCCACAACCCCATGCATTTACCCTAGCTCGTCCCCCTGACTCTAAGGGGCAATTTAGCATGGCCAATCCACCTAACCATTAAGTAAGACAACCTTTGACTTGATTTCTAGTCTATTCCAAGTTGGTTAGCTGAACTCAGCCAGGAACCGTGGAGTTGCGCAAAGTAAAAGCTTCAGTGCCTCAGGCTGGTAAAAGATAACAATGTACTGTCAACGCTAACTCATTATGCTTGTGAGGTGTGATCACTTCAAGTGATACTGAAAACCTCCTCATGCCTATTGAAGTGTGCACCTAAGAAAATTCATCTTCAGGAAAGGAAGGAGAAAATGGGAAGAGGAAGCAGCTGGAAGGGACAATAAACGTTTAGGAAAAACAAATATTGTCTCGTAAATTTGTAATCTCATCTGTGTTTTCAGGGGTGAGGTGACCACCAACCCAACCTCTCTCTCCCACATTTCATTTCTGATACAATATTTATTAATGTTTTTGGATAAATATTTTTAGGATCATACTAGAATAGTTAGGTGGTTTGCCTTGGATTGGTGCAGACGTGATGGGCTGAAGGGCCTTTTTCTATGCCATATACCTCAGTGACTTGGAACTATTTTTAATAGAGCAGACTGCCGCAGTGAAATAAAAAAGACTAAATATCACAACTTGATTTATTAAAGCAGGCTGTGAAAATAATTAAAGCTAATGCCTAAAGCAGCAGTTTCTCACACGCAATTAGTTCTACTCAAGTTTGAACTAATTAACAACCTTTTCACCTAAACGTTGGAGAAAATATAAATCCTTTTCCAAAATTATTTATACTCTTCAACTGGTGAGTAGCATTGAGAACCACAGCACATTTTTACGAGGAGCAAAACGAAAATCAGAAGATAGTTGCTGTTAGTTCACTTGCTTCAAAACTGTACACATTTATCAGGAATTCAGGGCAAATATTGGTAAATTAAGTTGCACAATTTCTTGTATACTTTCAATTAAATGCATGATTCACACATGTCTGGAATTGCTGTTTCAAAGGTCTCACTATTGCTAGTTTTAAATCATGTTGGGAATTTACAAATTCCACACCTATTATTCCACAATGAGCCAAGCACACATACCGCCATTCCTGCTGCATCCCCTCAAAAAAAAGACACAGTAATTCCCATGTTCTGAGAAAAGGAACAACACTTCACCCCGACTACTGCAGGCTGTGAAAATACAATGAATGTTCTTCAACTGAAACCATGCCTATTGCACCCCAGCAGGACGATAGCAAAAAATTAACTCTTTCCAAAAAGGAGATTGTCAAGGAGTTCCTTCATGTGTTTTCCACGGTACTTCACATCTGCCAGGGAATGTGATATATACTTTCACCTCTAACTAGCACAATGCTGAATTAGATTCTTTGGGTTAATGGATACCTCAAAAGTTGTGGTGGGTGAATGAAAGTTCCAATTGTTAAATTAGAAACTTCAATTTTAATAATAAATTCAAAGGACAATCAGATTTTAAAACTTTTTGAAAATTAATGCTCGAGTATGAGATTTGCTGACAAGTCCGTCTTTTCTATCTGCAACAACTGAGCTGCTTTTGAGGTCAGTTCAGACAGCAGTTAGGAATAAACATGTTTGTTTGTGATGTAATCAAATAGGCCACACTAGGTAGGGAAGACAGATTTTTTTTCCCCTCAAACAACATTAGTGAAGATCAGATTTAAAAAGGAATTTAATTCAAATTCTCAAACCACCACATGATAGGATTTGAATTCTCAGGAATAGAACCCTCTGAACCTTCTTGAACATTTTTGGCAGTCAGGGCCATTTACAAGTCATGACCCTGGGCAAAACAGGACTGTGCCTCCTGGGATCATTTAACACAATGGTTCAAATTAAGAGGCTGCTTCCAGCAGTAGTGTCCAATTCGGGATGGTGAGCAGGCTATAGGGGAAAGGCGGCGAGTCAGCACATGAGACGGCAAGGCTGGCCAACAGTCTTCACTGTTAATGCAGCAAGTGTGCTGCTAGTGTGCATGGGATGCCAGAGAGCTGGACAAAATGGAATCATGAAATGGCTGCCGACTCGCCACAAGCACTGTTCCTTACTGCAGTCTCCGGGAGATTAGAAGGAAAATTGGAGTGGAGGACCTCAGGGTTGTCAATTTGCATTTTGTAGTAGTAGATGTAATTTATTTGTTACGGCACTCTGACCTCCCACTCTGCATGCTCCTCCTGTTATATGATGAACTGCAGACAAGAGCAGGGCTCCCATGAAATGCCAGTAAGATTACACTGGAAAATTGCTATCTTAACTGGCATCCAGCCACTGCCGGGCAGGTTGCCATCACTGCACTGAAAAAACTGCAAGCAGACAGCATCACATCAGAGAACCAGAACAGCCTCTCTGTCATTTACCTGGCACCATCAGATTCCTGGGAAAAGTCCCCCCTACATTCTCTCTCTAGGTCAGTAACAACTACAACATGACCATACATGGTACAAGATTCTACTGCTTTGGACACTTACTAATTTTCCATTTCATAGAAAACAACTAAAGTGGAACTGAATTGTCATTTAAAAAAGATCACAAACCATTCATTGAAAACAAAATGGAATTCTGGAGAATAATAAGCTATATAATTTTTTTGTCGATGGAATAGTTAACCAATTAAGCCATAAGACATCGGAGCAGAATTAGGGCACTCGGCCCATCAAGTCTGCTCCGCTATTCAATCATGGCTGATATTTTTCTCATCCTCATTCTCCAGTCTTTTCCCCATAATCCCTGATCCCCTTATTAATCAAGAACCTATCTATCTCTGTCTTAAAGACACTCAATGACCTGGCCTCCACAGCCTTCTGCGGCAAAGAGTTCCACAGATTCACCCCACTCTCTGGCTGAAGAAATTCCTCCTCATCTCTGTTTTAAAGGATCGTCCCTTCAGCCTGAAGTTGTGCCCTCTGGTTCTAGTTTTTCGTACTACTGGAAACCCCATCCTCTCCACGTCCACTCTATCCAGGCCTCCTTTGGTCTTAAGTGGTTTAAGCAGAACCAAATGTAGCTCCATGATTCAGCTTTATGATTCAGCTCATGGAACCCCCCTTTTTGTGCTGAACTTGTTTCAAATTCAAGCCCAGGCAGTTTAAAGAACTGAACTAAGTTAATATCTGAGGTTGTCTTGCAAGGGAAGTTTGGGTATGCTAAGCTTGTATCTGGAGTTGAGGCGCAACTTGATTGAAACATAAGATCCTGAGAGGTCTTGACAGGGTGGATATGGAGAGGATGTTTCCTCTTGTGGGAAAATCTAGAACTAGGTGTCACTGTTTAAAAATAAGGGGTCACCCACTTAAAAACAGAGGTGAGGCATTTTTGTTTTCACTTAGAGGATCCTGAATCTTTGGAACTCTTCTTGAAAGGGTGGCGGAAGAGGTCTTTGAATATTTTTAAGGCAGAGGTGGATAGATTCTTGCAAAGCAAAGGAGTGGGTGATAAGTTATTGGAGTAGGCAGGTTTCAGGTTTCTATCAGATCAGCCATGATCGTACTAAATGGCAGACCAGACTCCCAAGGGCTGAATGGCCTCCTCCTGCTCTTGATTCTTATGTAGTACTAGAAAAAAAAACTGCTCACCGTCTGATCAAAATCCGCCAGTTTAGTATCAGCGCTCCAGTTTAGGAATTTTAAACAACTGAAGTAGAACCACAGAATGGTTAAAGTACAGAGGCCAGTTTGTGCTGGCTCGGCCAGCATTTATTGCCCCCCCCCCCCAAAAGGGCATTTATGAGTTAACCACATTGTTGTGGATCTGCAGTCACATATAGGCCAGACCAAGGGCGGGCAACAGATTTCCTTCCCGAAGGACAATTATGAATAAGGTAGGTCTTTGACAAATAAAGAGTGCTGGAAAATCTCAGCAGGCCTGGCAGCATCTGTGGAGAGAGAATAGAGCTAACGTTTCAAATCTGGATGACCCTTTGACAGAACTGAAGACAATAGCAAACGGTGATATTTATTTTGTTAGTGTGCGGCAGATTGACAAAGATGGCAGACAAAAAGAGAAAGGGAAAGTAAATGGTGGTGATCGTGGCTAAGAAGGGATCTGATAGCAGCCTATTAAGAGATAACATTTAAATTACAGAACAAAGGTAAGCAGAGTGTCAAAGGACAACTTGAGATGTCCTTGTTTATTTCTTAGTCACAAGTAAGGCTTACATTAATACACTGCAATGAAGTTACTGTGAAATTCCCCTAGTCACCACACTTCAGCACCTGTTTGGGTCAATGCAGCTAATCAGCACATCTTTTGGACCGTGGGAGGAAAGCGACGCAGGCACGGGGAGAACGTGCGAACTCCACACAGACAGTGGCCCAAGCTGGGAATCGAACCCGGGTCCCTGGCGCTGTGAGGCAGCAGTGCTAACCACTGTGCCACCGTGCCGTCATAATGACCACAATTCATTATGTGTAACAGGTGGCCCTAGTTGAGTGGAGGGGGAGGGGAGACCATAGTTTGAGGAAAAGGATGGAAAGCAAGATTTTTTTAAAAGGTGGAAAAATGAAATGATGAAATGAAAATTTTAAAAATATATTGCTATTATTAAGATAAAACGAAATAAAAAATAAAATAAAAATGGATAGAAATGGGGTAAAGGATGAGTTATTGAACTCAGTGTTCAGTCCGGAAGGTTGTAAGGTGTCCAATCGGAAGATGAAGTGCTGTTCCTCCAGTTTGCTTTGGAACATTGCAACAGGCCAAGGATGGACATGTGAACATAAGAGCAGGATAGTATGCTGAAAAGGCAAATGACAGGAAGGCCTGGGTCCTGCTCCACACAGACAGTGACCCAAGCCGGGAATCGAGCCTGGGCCCCTGGTGCTGTGAGGCAGCAGTGCTAACCACTGTGCTGCCCTACGTTCCACCAAGGGAAGCAGTTTTTCCCTATGTCCAGACCCCTCGTGATTTTGATACCTCTCAAATCGCCTCTCAAACTACTCTTCTCCAAGGAAAGAAAATGCAACTGGTTTGATTAGTAAATTTGTGGACGACACAAAGGTTGGTAGATTTGCGGATAGTGATGAGGACCATCAGAGGATACAGCAGGATGTAGATAGGTTGGAGGCTTGGGCGGAGAGATGGCAGATGGAGTTTAATCCGGACAAATGTGAGGTAATGCATTTTGGAAGGTCTAATAAAGATAGAAAATATACAATAAATGGCAGAACCCTCAAGAGTATTGATAGGCAGAGGGATCTGGTTGTAAGGTATACAGGTCACTGAAAATGGCAACGCAGGTGGAGACAGTAGTCAAGAAGGTATACGGCATGCTTGCCTTCATCGGCCGGGGCACTGAGTTTAAAAATTGTCAAGTCATATTACAGCTTTATAGAACCTTAGTTAGGCAGCACTTGGAATATAGTGTTCAATCCTGGTCACCACACTACCAGAAGGATGTGGAGGCTTTGGAGAGGGTACAGAAAAGATTTACCAGGATGTTGCCTGGCATGGAGGGCATTAGCTATGAGAAGAAGTTGGAGAAACTTGATTTGTTCTCACTGGAATGTTGAGGGGTGACCTGGTAGAAGTCTACAAGATTATGAGGGGCATGGACAGAGTGGATAGTAAGACGTTTCCCCCCCCTCCCCCAGAGTGGAAGAGTCAATTACTAGGGGGCATAGGTTTAAGGTGCGAGGGGCAAGGTTTAAAGGAGATGTAAGAGGCAAGTTTGTTTTTTTTACACGGAGGGTGGTGGGTGCCTGGGACTCGCTGCCAGGGGAGGTAGTGGAAGCAGATATGATAGTGACTTTTATGGGGCGTCTGGTCAAATACATGGATAGGATGGGAATAGAGGGATATGGTCCCCAGAAGGTTTTAGTTCAGTCGGGCAGCATGGTCGGTGTAGGCTTGGAGGGCCGAAGGGCCTGTCCCTGTGCTGCAATTTTCTTCGTTCTTTGAAAACAGCCCGAACTTTGCCAATTTATGTAACTAAAATTCCTCATCTCTGGATCCTTTTTACCTGCTCGGTTGGTAAAGGTACTGCATAAAAGGCTACTTAATAAGATAAGAGCCCATGGTGTTGGGGGTAGTATATCAGCATGGATAGAGGATTGGCTAACAGAGAGTTGGAATAAGAGTGGTATTTTTAGGAGTGACACAGATCATTGCTTATTTACAATAGATATTAATGGTTTGGATGAGAGAAGTGAATGTACTGTTGCCAAGTTTGTAAAAGACACAAATAGGTGGGAAAGCAAGTGGTGAGGATGACAGAGTCTACAGAGGTGTATAGACAGGTTAAGTCTATGGAATATAAAATAGGAAAATATGAAATTACGCACTTTGGTAGGAAGAATAAAGGAGCTGAATATTACTTAAATGAAGAAAGACTGAAGAAAGCTGCAGCATAGTGATTTGGGGGGCTCGTGCATAAATCAAAAAAGGCTAGCATGCAAGTTCAACCGGCAATAGGAAGGTAAATAGAATATTGGCCTTTATTTCAAAGGGAACAGAGTATAAAAATAGGGAAGTCTTCCTAAAACTACACAAGGCAATAGTGAGACCACACTTGGAATATTGTGAACAGTTCTGGTCCCCTTACCCAAGAAAAGATATACTGGCATTGGAGACAGTCCAGAGAAGGCGCAGTAGGTTGATCCTGGACATGGAGGGATTTTCAAATGGAGAGGCAGTCAGTTGGGTCTGTACTCATTGGAGTTTAGAGGAATGCAAAACCTTATTGAGACATATAGGATTCTTTGGAGGATTGACAGGGCAGATGCTGAAAGGTTGATTCCCCTCGTGAGAGATTCAAAGACAAGAGGGCATAATCTCAGAGTAAGGGGTCATCCATTTCAGACAGAAATAAGGAGGAATTTCTTCTGAGGGAGAATCTGGGCAACTTGTGGAATTCTTTACTTCAGAGGGCTGTACAGGCTGGGTCATTAAGTATGTTCAAGGCTGAGATAGACAGATTTTTAATCAGTAATGGAGTTAAGGCAGGAAAGTGGAGTTGAGGATTATCAAACCAAATCAATCATGCTCTTGTTGAATCGTGGAGCAGGCTCCATGGGCCAAGTGGCCTATTTCTGCTCCTATATCTTATGGTCTAGCAAGGCTCAATACTCAAATTTGAGGCCCAACCAGTGTTTTATACAGGTTTAACATAACTTCCTTGATTTTGTATCCTATGCCTCTATTTATAAAGCCCAAGATGTCTTGTGATTTATGAATTGTGCTCTCAATCTGTCCTGTCACCTTCAATGGTGTATGCAGATATACACCAAGGTCCCTCTGCTTCTGCATTCACTTTAAAATTGTAAGACTTTAAATTGTTTCTCTGCATTCTATCCAAAATGAATCACTTCACAGTTCTCTGCATTAAATTTCGTCTGCCCAATCCACCAATTTATGTCCTTTTGAAGTACTACACGGTCATCCTCACAGCTCATACTTCCGAAGTTTCGTATCATCTTATGTCCTGATTAATGAAATTATGTCCTGATTAATATATTTCAGGAACAGCATGGGTCCAAATACCAACTGCTAGGGAACCAGATTATAAACACGTGTTTACTGTCACTTAGCCAAATTCATATCTATGTTGCTCCTGCCACTTTCATTCCAGGGTATAACTTTATTCATAAGCCGGTTGTGCAGCGCCTTATCAAATGCCTTTTTGAAGTCCACATACACCGCATCAACAGTATTTAGCCAGTCAACTGCAAACAGTTAAACACAATTCGTGCTCAACAAGTCCATGCTGGCTTTCCTTAATCAACCTGCATTTGCCCAAGTGACTATTAATTTTCTCCTGAATTATTACTAGAAGCTTCTCCACCAGAGAGGTTAAACTAACTGGCCTGCAGTTGCTGGGCTTATCCTTGGCACCCTTTTTGAATAAGGGTGTGATGTTAGCAATTTTTCAGTCCTCCGGCACCACCTGAGTCAAAGGTAGATAGATAATTTAACCAGTTTCTTAATATGACTTTACATTAAAACTAAGTGCTACTGATCTAATAGCTTTGTTATAAAACAAAACAGAAGAGATGAGCAGTGTCACCTAATCTACAGTCAGGGCAGCACAAGCAACCTCCGCACCCTCAGGTTCTGGGAAACCAGCTGGTGTTGCTGTTCCTACTTCAAAGTGCAGGACTGGGCTGGAATCAACTTTCCCCCACATTACAGAGGCACACTCACTGCAGAAAACATGGGGCAATACTGGGGGTTTAGAGCATATGAAGCTACCCACAGCACTCGAGCAACAGCTACAAATATGACACTTTCCATTGTCGAACAGCTCCCTGCCATTTGAACAAAGTTTGAATTAAGTGGCGTGAGCCCTCTTTGTAGCCCTTTTTTTAAAAAAGTATAAAGGGTCAGAACTGGGTGCACAGGGCTGGTTAGCATCTTCAAATTACGACTTTGCATTCCATCCACCCTGTGCCCCCATTTCCTCTTACCATCCTTCAAAGAATAAAGAACAAAACAGCACAGGAACAGGCCCTTCGGCCCTCCAAGCCCACACTGATCATGTGTTCCTAACTAGACCATCCGTTTGTATCCCTCTATTCCCAGTCTGTTCATGTGGCTATCCAGATAAGTCTTAAATGATCCTAGCATGTCTGCCTCTACCACCTTGCTTGGTACTGCATTCCAGGCCCCCACCACCCTGTGTAAAATTCGTCCCCCGCATATCTGTATTGAACCTTGAACTTGTGGCCCCTTGTTTGTGTCATTTCTGACCTGGGAAAAAGCTTCCAACTGTTCACCCTACCTATGCCCTTCATAATTTTATGAACTTCTTTTAGGTCGCCCCTCAACCTCCGTCTTTCCAGGGGGAACAACCCTAGTTTACTCAATCTCTCCTCATAGCTAATACCCTCCATACCAGGCAACATCCTGGTAAACCTTTTCTGCATTCTCTCCAAAGCCTCCACGTCCTTCTGGTAGTGCGAGTTCCCTAGAGCTCCCTCCCTTTTCTATTCCAATTCCACACCCACCTGGGAGGAGGCAAGATGGGCTGGCTTGAATAATGAATGGAGCTGTATTTTTTTGTTCATGAAGACTTACATTTGCAGCCTTATCTCCAAGTGGTTGAGTATCAATAATTTTAATTTCCCCCACAGAGGTACTGATAAAGGCAAAACAGGAACCAAAGTTTATCTAGTGGGCATTAGATATAAGTAGGAACCAAGTTGTGACACGTGCAAATCAATGAAATCAATTTTGGTGAAAAGTTGGATTGTATTACCTCAAAAACAGAACATGTGAACTGGAAACAGCCCAAAAGCAACCAAGATGTTTCCGGACCAGACTTATGAAAAAACATTCAACTGACTAAACTTATTTCACTGAAGACAGGGAATTTGAGATATAGAATATCACAATAACTAAAAAGATAGAGAAGTAAACATTCTTTATCTTGGATAAGTTTAGTATTTAGTGACTAAGGCATGTCTTTTGGACTGTGGGAGAAAACTGGAGCACCTGGAGGAAACCCACACAGACATGGGGAGAATGTGCAGACTCTGTACAGACAGTGACTCAAGCCGAGAATCAAACCTGGGTCCCTGGCACTGTGAGGCAGCAGTACTAACCACTGTGCCACCCCTGGGAGGGGAACTTCCAGGTGGTGGTCCATGCATCTGCTGCCCTTGTCCTTCTAGGTGGCAGCGGTTATGAATTTGGAAGGTACTGCCAAAGAAGCCTTGGTGAGTTGCTGCTGTGCATCTTGTAGATAGTACATATTGCTCCTCCCCAATAGAATGAACTCCCAGGAAGATGGTTGATTCAGAGCCAACTGACACCTTCAAAAAGGAGCCGAATTGGTGTGTTGAGAAACTGGATTAAAGCTCATGCAGCTATATAAACACAGCTGGTGTCTCTGCCTTGGCTGACCAAACTATTGCTTTTGCATCCGTATGCTCAATAAACGTGGCGACAACACAAATTGAGATGCATCCCAGCCTAACCCGAGCATGGCTCAATATAAACACAGGTTTACAGTAATTTCAAAATCAATCTTTGAAATGGCATTCCTGCAGAAGCAATGCCCCTTGCCAATGCAGCTGTACACAAATGCCGTCACAGCAATTTCATTCTATGGACTTGCTATGTATAGTTTGACTTCAATACATGATAATGAAAAAACTTGACAACTGCCACCACAAAAATAGTGATCTTAAAGCTTAATTTAAACACGAACCTGCAATTGTTTCAATAGAAAATGTTTAGAATCCAGATATAAACACATATCCACGACAAATTCCTATCCTAATTCGTATGTTCGTAAATAAGATAACAAAACTTGCGTTCAGATGACTTAAAAACTTCGTACAAGAGATGCATGTTCTAATCGGACAGATTCATAGAAGTCAAACCCAGTCTTTTAAATCACTTTTAACCAAAATCTCTAAACTAAACAATGCACATCTTTGAAATCAATAAACTAGCAAAAACCAGGAAGGTTGATGTGATATTACAGAATTATGTTTCACAGAAGGAAATGTTGGTAATTCTAATTAAAGATTACAAGGAAATGAAGAGCCAAACAGCAAGTGAATGCTTCCAATCACAACAATGCAACTACTGTTTTTTAAAATTCATTTTTGGGATGTGCATGTCACTGGCGAGGCCAGCATTTATTGCCCATCCCTAACTGTCCTCGAGGAAATGGTGATGAGCTGCCTTCTTGAATCGCGATGTAGGTAGACCCACAATACTGCGAGGGAGGAGTTCCCAGATTTTGATCCAACAATATAGTTCAAAGTCAGGATGGTGAATTACTAAGTTTAAGTTTATTTATTAGTGTCACAAGTAGGCTTACATTAACACTGCAATGAAGTTACTGTAAAAATCCCCTAATCACCACACTCCGGCGCCTGTTCGGGTACACTGAGGGAGAATGTAGCATGGCCACTGCACCTAACCAGCATGTCTTTCAGACTGTGGGAGGAAACTGGAGCACCCGGAGGAAACCCACGCAGACACGAGAACGTGCAGACTCCGTACAGACAGTGACTCAAGATGGGAATCGAACCTGGGTCCCTGGCACTGTGAGGCAGCAGTGCTAACCACTGTGCCGCCCCTGGGAGGGGAACTTCCAGGTGGTGTTCCATGTGTCTGCTGCCTTTGTCCTTCTAGATGACAGCGGTCATGAATTTGAAAGGAACTTTAGTGAGTTGTTGCTGTGCATCTTGTAGATGGTACATACTGCTACCACTGTGCGTCAGTGGCGGAGGGAGTGAACGTTTGTGGATGGGGTGCTATCAAGTGAGCTGCTTTGTCTGGATGGTGTTGATCTTGGTTGGAACTGCACTCATCCAGGAAAGTGAGTGCATACATCACTAGTCCAGTTCAGTTTCTGGTCAATGATAACCTCAGGATGTTGGCGGTAGGGGATTCAGCGATAATAATGTCACTTGTCAAGGGATGATGGTTAGATTCTCTCTTGTTGGAGATGATTATTGATAGGCAATTGCATGGCACGATTACCACTTGCCAGCCCAAGCCTGGATATTGTCCAGGTCTTGCTGTATTTAAGATACTGACTACTTCAGCATCTGACGAGTTGCAAATGGTGAACTTTGTGCAATTTTCAGCAAACATCCCCACTTCTGACCTTATGATGGGAAGGAAGGTCATTGATGAAGCCGCTGAAGATGGTTGTGCCTAGGACACTACCCTGAGGAACTCCTGCAGTGATTCTGGAACAGAGATAATTTACTTCCAACCACCACAACCATCTTCATGTTTATAGTATACACCAGTGAATATACTGCTTTATACCCCCCGTGACATACCAGCTCGTCTCCATCAAAAAAGCTGCACTTCCTGGGTGGATCATCAGATCTGCTGGTCTGACAAGACCAGATGAAACATCAAAATAAAGTTAGCAGATTCGCAAAGTCCTACCAATTGGGAGACCTGCTTAAAAATACGAATCCATGCCACTTCATTAAGTTCAATATAAAACTGGCTGGCAAGATGGACAAAACCTCCTCTGGGACAAGAATCCACAGCAATGTTTTTCAATTGGGTCAGTACTTTAAATTCAAAACACTTCCCCTGTCACAGTGCTGCTGTAATTGTAAAACAGACCAACGTCTATCCTCTGCACCAGTAATGCAGAATTTTTAAGCAACCAGGGAACTCCGAGTAGTTCACCATCCTGACTTGGATCTTTCATGGGATGATTTCTTTTTTTAAAGGAACAGGTTATAGTTGAGGTAATGATCTTAGTGAAGTAGCTGGGCCCCCTGCCTCCCCGCCCCCCACAGATGGCTGATTTTTAGTACCAAGAGCTAGATTTTCATTTTAAACACCAGACACAGGAATACTTTCTTGTCAGTTGCTTTGGAGCTTCATGGTCAGTCTCTAGGATTGGAGGTGGGGCTGTTAATTTCCACTTGTACAAAACAGTTTTTAAATAGTCTAGAGCACAGAATTGAGTCAATGCAGCTGCACCTTATCTTGTGTCTGAAGGCAGCTCTCCTTTGGGGCTTGCTGCTGTTGTTCCTCCTGCATCTCCTTCAGCAGCTCTTCCAGCTTCAGATCCAACACCAGGTCCCACTGCTCCCCATCCTGGGACCAGCCACTTGCAAAACTTGAGTCCCGCTCTGCCTCTCCTTCGTAACATAACACCCTCTACCAGGAGTGCCTGGCTAGTAGCCTCAAATATCGTTTCTTCATCAACTTCTCATTGTGCCTCCAACTCCTGGCACTTATCCGCAAACCTTTGGCATGTGGGAGACAAAATTGGATCATGCAAGGTTGACGGGCTGAAGCCTGTTCCCATACAATTCTCAATTTCGCTCGAATCGATACTTTCTTGTAGAAAATCTCCCAAGTTTCTTCAGGCAGCTGCCAGTCATTCTCTCTCTCTCACTCAATGTCCTCAATGATTATTGCTGACAAAGCCAGCATCTGTTGCCCATCCCTAATTGCTCTTGAACTGAGGAGTTTGCTGGGCTACTTCAGAGGGCAGTCAAAAGTCAACCACATTGCAGTGGATCTGGATTCACATTGGAGGCCAGACTGGGTAAGGACAACAGATTTCTTTCCCTTTACAACAACTGATATTTGCTTGCAACGTAGAAATATTAAAGTGAACATTTTGTCCCACAAGTGTTCACTTTTTCTTTTAAATTAGCCCAAAGGGAATCACCTACCAAATTGCTTGTTGGTTATCAGGCTATAAAAATCTTTATTTTTGTATCAAGACAATGTTGAAGGAGTACAATTCATATTACATACAAAAAAAAGAGTCCTAGTCTGCCATTACAGCGAGTGCACATATCTAGCTTGTCAGTGTTCACATACCAAGTTGTAGTGGGCTTCCCAGGATTCATCCAAACCTGCGACTTCTACCAGCTAGCTAACCATCTCCTGCCCAAGGGCAGTTAGGGATGGACAATAAAAATGCTGGCCCAACCAGCAACACTCAAACCCCATGAATATTAAAAAGTCTGGATTTTCCAAATCAAAACATTAATGCATGGTCAAATATTTGATTTATTGTTGTCGTATACAGTGAAAAGTATTGTTTCTTGCGCGCTCTACAAAGCATACCATTCATAGAGAAGAAAAGGAGAGAGTGCAGAATGTAGTGTTATAGTCATAACTAGGGTGTAGAGAAAGATCAACTTAATGCGAGGTAGGTCCATTCAAAAGTCTGATGACAGCAGGGAAGAAGCTGTTCTTTAGTCGGTTAGTATGTGACATCAGACTTTTGTATTTTTTTCCTGACCGGGGGTGGGGGGGGGGGGAGAGAGAGAGAGAAGAGAGAGAGGAGAGGAGAGGAGAGAATGTACAGGGTGCATGGGCCCTTAATTATGCTGGCTGCTTTTCAGAGACAGCGGGAAGTGTAGACAGAGTCGATGGATGGGAGGCTGGTTTGCGTGATGGATTGGGCTACATTCATGACCTTTTGTAGATTCTTGCAGTCTTGGGCAGAGCAGGAGCCAGACCAAGCTGTGATACAACCAGAAAGAATGCTTTCTATGGTGCATCTGTAAAAGTTGGGGAGAGTCGTAACTGACATGCCAAATTTTTTCTCAGAAGACAAAGGAAGAGGCGTTGGTGGGCTTTCTTAACTATAGTGTCGGCGTGGGGGGGGACCAGGACAGGTTGTTGGTGATCTGGACACCTAAAAACTTGAAGCTCTCGACCATTTCTACTTTGTCGCCATTGTTGTAGACAGAGGCATGTTCTCCTTTACGCTTCCTGAAGTCGATGACAATCTCCTTCATTTTGTTGACATTGAGGGAGAGATTGTCATCGCATCAGTTCACCCATTTCTGTACGGTCTCATTATTGTTTGAGATCCGACCTATTACGGTGGTGTCATCAGCAAACTTGAAAATCGAGTTGGAGGGGAATTTGGCCTATTTTATGTATTTAGTGGCATTTTAAAAATTAACAACTACACACTTATGGGCACGTAGCACAGAAGTGTATTTGCAGCCACAATATAATGATGCACAAGCATGTCTAGACAAGCAACTGATAGCCATTCAAGACACACTCCCAATTTGGCCTAACAATGATACTGTAACAGTTAGCAATTATGCATTTTCATCCTCAAAAAGTCTTTTGTCAGTTGTGCAAAGAGCATATTCTACTAGCTGCAAAGGTTATATATTGCCAACACCTCAATATTCTCTAGTCAAACCAACATGCTTGACAGTGCCTGGGAGCAAAAACATCACTGCTACGAAGACTCTCAAACCTTTCCCTTCCTCCTCACTTATGTTTAGCAATTCTGTGCATACATCTATACTTTGTTGCTGTAATACAAGCCGTATTAGCAATTGATACATCTTCAAATTCCGACTATTCACTACACTATGCAGATTCACTAGGGGTAGGCGATGGCCTAGTGGTATTACCGTTAGACTATTAATCTAGAAAGTCAGCTAACGCTCTGGGGACCCAGGTTCGAATCCTGCCACGGCAGATTGTGGAATGTGAATTCAATTAATATCTGGGATTAAGAACCATGAAACCATTGCCGATTGCCAGAAAAACCTATCTGGTTCACTAATTTCCTTTCGGGAAGGAAATCTGTCGTCCTTACCTGGTCTGACCTACATTTGACTCCAGAGCCACAGCAATGTGGTTGACTCTCAACTGCCCTCGGGCAACTAGGGATGGTCAATAAATGCTAGCCAGCCAATGACACCCATGTCCCAAGAATGAATTTAAAAATTCACCCGAATGATGCCAGGGTTAAGTTGAGGCCATGGGCCAGTCTCCTTCTGTGCTGCATAATCCTACACTCCATAAACTTAGTTTGTTACGACAGGTTTAGATGGTCTGGGTGATTTAATGGAGATGTTTAAAATGATAAAAGAGATTTGACAGGATCAACAAAACAAAATGTTCCTCAGGTTGGAGAATCCAGAACAAAGATGTGCAATCTTGAAATTAAAAGCCAGGCCAGTTGGGATTGAAATCTTTCTAAACTGAGATCAACAGGATACTAGTTGAATGAGGGCATCAAGCTACCTAGAATAATGGGAGAATAAGAATTAAGGTACATGTCAGCCATGACCTAAATAAACGGAAAAAATGGTTTGAGGCACACAATGCAGAATCACAGAACACTACAGTGCAGAAGAGGCCCTTCAGCCCATCGAGTCTGCACCAACACACGAAATGCCCTGACCTGCCCACCTAATCCCACTTGCCAGCACTCGTCCATAGCCTTGAATGTTATGGCATGCCAAGTACTCGTCCAGGTACTTTAAGTGCCTTACTCCTATACTTCAATCAGAGCAAGCCATTAAACCTAGCAGTAGTTGATGAAGAGTATGCATGAGGAGTCTAATTTTTCTTTGTACAGATTCGGAATGAGTGACCTGCTGCCTATTTCCAACACTGCGCAATTGTCTATCCAAACATGACAATATAAAAGCCTTTGTGCCTTCGTACCATCTCCACATCAGCAGCTTGAAACAAGCACTGGCCTGTAAGAGTAGGCTTTTTCCAAGGTGTCACTGTGTAGTTGTATTAAACAGTCATTTATGTTGCTTATTCTGTATTTATTTTAATGCACTCACCATCCTGTCGTCATTGAGGACTGATTATTTTTCTGTTACAAGACATTTTACCCAAGTGTCTAAAACGACCCAAGGAAAAATTGCTTGGATTGAGAGCGGTGAGGCAATGGCAAACTACCACTGACAAAGTTTTTGAAGAAAACGGTTCAGAATAAAGCATCAGCAGACAATGAACTAAGGACCTGCCTTCAGAAAGAGCTCACATAACATGACACTGTGCAGACCCCTTATGATTTTGAGCACCCCCGTTAAATCTCCTCTCAACCTTCTCTTCTGCATGGAAAACAGCCCCAGCTTCTCCTAACTATTTGTGAAACTGAAGTTGCTCTTCCCTAAAACAACTCTTGTAAATCTTTTCTGCGTCCTCGCTAATGTCAGTGCGCTCAGCTTTGGACGCAATACTCCAGTTCAGACTGAACCAGTGTTTTATACAGGTTTATCATTACTTCCTTACTTTTGTACTCTGTGCCCCAGTCCAAAGATGTGCAGGTTAGGTGTCTTACCATGCTAAATTGCTCCTTAGTGTCCCAAGATGCGTAGGTTAGATGGATTAGCCATGGTAAAATGTGCGGGATTACAGGGATACAGCCCGAATAAGAGAGTCAGCACATGCTTGATGGGCCAAATGGCCTCCTTCTGCACTGTAGTGAGTCTATGATTTATAAAAATCAAGATCCCAAATGCTTTACTAACTGTGCTCTCCATTAACTGCTCTCTAGTTCCCCAACCCAGCATGCTAAAGTTTAGTGAGCTAGGTATCTGCATAAGAGAGGTCAACGTTAATTTAGTTACTAAGCTTTCTATAAGGACTTTTACTCACCATTGAACAGTTTTTAAAAAACCGTAGAGATGAGGAGCCATTGATCAATCCATGACCCACATACACAGCTGAGAACAGCACATACCAAAGTTAGTTACACATGGGACAAGGGATTAAAACATCAGCATCAACATTTAATTTCACATTTGCTTTCTGATATTCCAACTTAAGACATAAGAATGAGAGATGAAAAGCAGTTAGCACCACCATTTATCAACATGTTTGTAGAATATTTGGCATTAAATGCTGCTAAATCAAGGCTTATTTTTGACCAGCTTGAACCTTACCAGAAACCTTGGGGAAAAAAAGGCTAATTTCTTGCTCTAAATTCCCATCACTCTGCAGGTTCATTCTAAGGAACGAGTCTACTCTTTCTACTTCTAAAACAAAGAGGATGCAATTCACAGATACGAGTCAAAATTAGAAAAAACAAGCTCAATGATAGCCTATGTACACTAAGTGCAGTTTCAACCTGCAAACCCATGCTTCATAGACCATTCTTCTGCCAGAAATTAAACAAAGCCTACTTAGTTATAGGATTTACTGGATAACAAGTTAGTTGACAGACAGTACCAGATATAACAATTGTTCTCTTATTAGAAATGGCACTCATTTTCCTTGAACGCAGAAAGTCTAAAATAATAATGCTTCAGGATTACAACTGTGCGTACAGTCAAAAACAGCCCAGGGCTCAAAACTGTGTGGCTGAAGTTCCTGCCCAGATTGTGTACAAGTTGGCTCCCCTTAAAGTTACCACATGCATGGCCACACAAAAAAGTTTAAAGAGCTCATACTTAAACAAATCAGCCATGTGCTAAACAAATTAGAGGTTGGCTGGTCAGAGGGCCTTAAAGTTACGTGTTATCAAGGTGGTAGCACAAATGTATTGTAATCATAACAGCAGAGTATAATTAAGTCCTCACTAAGTTGTGATGACGTACCTGAACTGAGTGGTTTGCTAGGCTATTTCAGAAGCAGTTAAGAATCAACCATCTTGCTGTGGGTCTGGAGTCAAGGTAAGGATGGTAGGTTTCTTTCCCTAAGGGACATTAGTCAACTAGATGGATTTTTACAACATCCCAGGTTACTTCATGGTCACCATTACGGACATGGACTTTCAATTCCAAATTTGTTTTTAAAAATTCATTAATTGAATTTAAGTTCCACCATGGTGGGGTTTGGACTGTGTGTCAAGAACATTATCCTGGGTCTCTGGACTCTCTGGTCTCTAGTCCAGTGACATTTCCACTTTGCCAACAGCTGACAAAGGGGCCATGGCAAGTTTCTGCAGTGCATCTTATAGGCAATACATGCAAATATCACTGTGTGCTAGTGGTGTTGGGAGTGAATGTTTAAGGTGGATAGGGTGACAACTGGCTACCTTTGAGTTGTCCTGCTGATTGTGAACAAGATATACCTGAGCAATTTTCCACATTGATGGGTAAATGTCAGTGTTTTAGCTGTACGGGAACAGCTTGTCCTGAGTGGGTCAGTATCAGACTAACCAGTGCACAGTTACCCGATGAGTTACTGGGAGGGTTCAGGCCAACTATTTGTTCAAAATAACCCCTCCAATTGAGGTGACATTACATTGCACTTGCTACCATGGTACAGAAAAACTGTTAAACAGTTGGCTAAGGAGTCACTAGTTTTGGAGTACAAGTCTTCAGTATTATTTTCAGGATAACATCATCACCCCTTCAGCTATGGGAAGCAGTTTCTCTTCATTTACTCTATCTGAAATGGCTTTGAACACCCCAGTCAAATCCCCTTAGCTTTCTCAACTCAAAGGGGAAAAGCTGTAGCTTCTCCTATCTATGAATGCAACTATGCTACTTCACCCCTGCACTACTAACAGATGATGTTAAGGTCCAAACTATCACGATTTCATGAGAGAGCTGGAAGCCTACTAACAATCAATCAAATGCATGCGTGTGTTTGTGGACTGTCAACAATTCTGTATCCGCTGCGATACCATATTCACATTGCATCAGTACAAGAGCTGTCAGCAACTTCTCTAACACAAATAATGTATCATCACTGGTGACAAGCCTTGCAGAAAGCACTGCAAGAAGCTGGAATATGAGAACTTATTGCAATGTTTTACTTTGATGAATGAAATGTCAGCAAAATAGCATCATCAGCTTTATCGTTATTTAGGCACTCGTACTGAAGAAAGCTTAGGTGCAAACTAATTAAAAGTTTATTTAGTCACAAGTAGGCTTACATTAACACTGCGATGAAGTTACTGCAATACCCCACTTAAATGCTTACCATCTTGGCTCAGAAGCAATCCATGATCATAGTGCTGAGGTGCTGGAACACACCAAGTGCACATAGAACCACACCACAAGGGAAGAGGGTGGAAGGGAGTGGCAGAAGAAAGAAAGTAGAGTCTGAAGTTTTTTAGATGTACAGATACTGAGTTTCTATTGAAACAACAAGAAGCACCGGTGCTGGATCAGAAATAAGAACACCCAACTGATCTTTGAACTGAACCCTTACCATGGGCAAACTATGACTAATCGTGCATAGCTGTAATCTGCTAACTCGATACACTGATCTAAACTGGAATTTTTGATATGATCCACCAACACACTGGCGAGTACACTTACAAAAGAATATGAAATGAAACTTCACTGTTTAGCAAAAAGGGAGGAGAGAAAAATACATTGAAAACTTATTCAGGCGAACACAAAATGTATAGTAACATATACAGCCATGTACGTTTGGTTGATGTATCACGCCAAAACAAGATTGCTTAACATAGCAATTTGCAAAACAGAACCGATCTTCTTGATTACCAAGTATCTGTATTATATTACAAGCAACATGCTTCCTGGAACTATTGGGAAAAAAACGTCAAAGGACGGCACAGCGGTCAGCATTGCTGCCTCCGTTAGGCACCTGGGTTCGAATCTAGCCTTGGATAACTGCCTATGCAGAGTTTTCACATTCTCCATGCCTGCGTGGGTTTCCTCCAGGTGCTCTGGTTTCCTCCCAGTCTAAAGATGTGCAGGTTAGGTTGATTTGCCATGTTAAATTGCTCCTTAGTGTCCCAGGATGTCTAGGTTAAGGGGATCCGTGGAGTAAATTTGCGAGGTTATGGGGATAGTGTATGGGGTGGGCCTGGGCAAGATACTCTGTCGGACAGTCGGTGTGGGCCCACTGTGCCAAATGGCCTCCTTCCGCACAGTAGTGATTCTATGATTCTAATGTCAAAATGTTATTCCAAAACATAGGGGGAAAAATACATCAAATTCCAACTAACTATCCCACCATTGCTATTTTGAATTTTATTTTTGCTGAATTCAATAGAAAATCTGATTAAATCAGTTGCAAACCAGGTGAACATGTGTAATCAATACATTTCTGATTTAGTTGCGAAATCATAGCAAATTAAAATCAATACACTCAAAACAATTTAATCCATTGAAAGGTGCTGCATTTAAAAGTTTTATTAAGTGGAGAGGATCTCCAAGTGGAGTGGAGAGGATCTCCAAAAAGATCGCGCATATCGACACAGACATCAAGTTTCTACCGGCATCTCCACATCACATTTTAAAAGTTTCAACAGGTTTAATTTTAGAATTCCGTTTTCAGAGAATTACCATTAAAACTTTTGAACTCAAGTTTTCCTTTAAAATAAAATTAAACTTCCACATTAACGCTTTTAAAATTGATACAGTATAGATTGCTGGTGTTCACTGAATGTACAAACGATAGTTAATTAATGACAGGTGGTGTGAAGTCTTTGCTCACAAATGGGAGAACTTGCATTTCGAAAGCTTTCCATGAAGCTGCCAATTTATGGAAATAGTCAAATTTGCTAATACTGCACATCAATTTCTTATATGATTGTAACATATTTTATTTGAAATTATAAGTACAGCAACAAGGGCAATTAATTTAATCAGCCATTTGGCAGGAAATTCAACCAAAAGAAAATGCTGAAAAATCTCAGGTCTGTAAGGAGAGTCCGACAGTTCTACTCCATAGACTATGCATGCATAACTTGCTCCACTACAGATTCAAACCTATTAATAAAACTATTTATAAGAATCTTCAGATTTCTTCCTGGTTTTTAAAAAACACTTAATGGAACTGTACAAACCATTATTTTAAAATCGTGGTTCACATATCACAGCATGAACCACAGTACAATACATACTTAATTATCTACTCTTGCCCTCAACACCTTCAATCCTAGAAAGTGGACGTTTTTTATCCTGATCTTAAAAACATATAACACAATCTGTATATTAAAAATCTAAGATCACGTTTCAGCACTATGCTCCAGACGAGTGTCAACCGCATTCATTAAACTGTCACCAGCATTTTATACACTGACAACAGAGGCTCTGGTCTTTTGCTCTTGATGTTTTACTCCTTTCTGTTACTGAAATGAAATGCAAAACCTCGCAAGTTTCCATAACTATTAAAACTCCAAATCATATATACACAGATATAACATTAAACCACTATGTACTTGAAGAACCTGACAGAAAGCTAGTTTTAAGCTCAGTGAAATTGGGCTCTGAACATTGAAATATAAATGAAAACAGTTATTCCATCCGAGTACATCCCACTTAATTCTGTTGGCAATGTTGCATGCTGGCATGAAGATTTTTTTAAATCCTTACATGGTAAATGCCTTCTGAATCAATGACAGGAGGAGGAAAAATGGCTGAATACAGGAAAGAGAACCAGCAACAATCTCTCATTTAATTAGTAAAGCAAGCCAGGAAAATCATAAATTTTAGTATTTAACACTCAGCTATATACTATTTAATCAAAAGGTAAAGAGAACTCCCAGATAAACACATGGGCAGGATCTCATCTCCCAAATGTCTCAACTGCAAAACTGCTGATCCTACAACGGAATCACTGGACTGAAATAAAAGCAAAATACTGCAGATGCTAAAAGTCTGAAACAAAAACAGAAAACGCTGGGAAATCTCAGCAGGTCGGGCAGCATCTATGAAGAGAGAAACAGAGTTAAAGCTCGAGTCTAATATGAGTCAGTCATACAGCATAGTGAAAGGCCCTTCAGGCCATCGAGTCTGCACCAGCCATCAAGCACCCATTTATTCTAATCCCATTTTCCAGCACTTTGTCCGTAGCCTTGTATGCTACGGTGTTTCAAGTGCTCATCAAAATGCTTCTTGAATGCTGTGAGTCTCTACCACCCTTTCAGACAGTGAGTTTCAGATTCCCACCACTCTTTGGAGGAAAAAGGTTTTTTTTCTCAAATCCCCTCAATCTCCCGCTTATTACCTTAAACCTACGCCCCCTGATTACTGACCTCTCTACTAAGGGGAAAAGTTTCTTCCTATCCATGTCCCTCAATTTTGCACACCCCGATCAGCCCCACTCCCCCATCCTCTCTGCTGTAAGATTTAAGAAAATTGACAATAGAACTAGACGGAAGGTGAGGGGGAATATTTTCAAAGAGCGAGTCACGATCTGAAATGCACTACTTGAAAAGAGTGGTTGAAACAGACAGTAACTTCCCAAAGGAAACAGGATATATACTTGAAAAGGGAGAAGTTTCAAGCAATGGTAGCATAATGATTATGTTACTGAACGAATAAGCCAGAACCCTGGAATAATGATGCAGAGTCACAAGCTCAAATCCCACCAAGGTAACTAGAGGAATTTAAATTCCAATAATTAATAAACCTGGAATTTAAAAAAGGTAGTCTCAGTAAACAGAATGAAATGACCAGAACATTTTAGGCACCCATCTGGTTCACTAATGTCTTTCAGAGGAAGAAACCTGTCATCCTTAACTGTTCTGACCTACATACAACAAATCCACAGCAAAGCAGCTGGCCCTTATCTGCCTTCTGAAATGCTGCAAGTCACTCACTCATGTTAAAAGGCGGAAGAAGCTCACAACCACCTTCTCATGGGCAATTAGGGATGGGCAATAAATGCCGCCATCATCCACATCTTGTGAATTATTTTTTAAAAAGCAATGTGGAAAGAGTGGGATAGATGTGCACTGGTGGTTCAATGGTAGAATTCTCACCTGCCACGGAGGCCCGGGTTCGATTCCCAGCCAGTGCAAAGCCCCTTCTTTATGAGCAACATGGTGGCACAGTGGTTAGCACTGCTGCCTCACAGCGCCAGGGACCCAGGTTCGATTCGCAGCTTGGGTCAGTGTGGAATTTGCACATTCTCCCCATGTCTGCGTGGGTTTCCTCCGGATGCTCCGGTCACCTCCCACTGTCCAAAAGTGTGTGGGTTAGGTGGATCGGCCATGCCAAATTCGCCCTTAGTGTACCTGAACAGGCGCCGGAGTGTGGCAACTAGGGAATTTTCACAGTAACTTCATTGCAGTGTTAATGTAAGCCTACTTGTGACTAATAAATAAACTTTAAGATCTCTCCAAGAGCTAGCACAGGGTGGTAGGTAGGCCCCTTACTGTGTTCGAAGATTCAGAGAGACAGAAAAAAAATCAAATTTTCTACTAAAATAGGTTCAAGTCAAGGTTGCACCTTGGACAGACCACGCATACAGTGCGCATTTCAGCCTGTGTTCCAATAATGACATTTTTGCAATTAAAACATCCATGAAAGGCTTGCACAGGTTACAAAATAAAATACTTCAGTCTGTATTTTCTGCAAATTGCCAACGAACCAAATTATCAATTAATCAAATTTGATAAAGGATTTTCAAAGTTAAGTTTTCACAATGATTGGAGAATGGCAAATCGTAATTTAGTGATATTAAAGACAAAAGCAGCTACAAACTCACTAAAATGTGCCTCTAACATTCATTTGTCCTTAACAGTTACTGACACTTTTAACAAAGTAATTATTCAATCATCTCTGCATAAATGTCGGAGAGTTTAATAATCTGGGTGGTTTCTCCTTCAAGTAAAATGACTATTAGACTAAATTTAATTACGACCATAAAGAACTTGTCTATATTTAATTAGGCAACATTAAAATAATACAACAATTCACACTACCGATTCTCCATCCGAGTGGGTGATTCTCTACAACTGGAAAGAAAATTCAAAAGCAACATAGTACAGAGTAGAGAAAGGAAGTGTCTATTGGTATTATCAATTAACTGATGAACAAGTGAAATGTGAACAGTTTACGTAAAAAGCAAACAGAATTAATAGCTGATGAGATAAAATAGAAATACAATGTCGACAGCATTCCACTAAAATATTTTCTATGCTATTGAAATTTGATAGCCACTAAAATAATGGGAGTTTGGAAATACATTACAGCAATTTTGGTAAAAAGAACAAGAGTAACCAATTTGAGGTGATTTTTTTCTCGTGTGAATTTGAAACACTTACTAGACCATTCATTGCCTCAGTGAGCACCTATGCCACTCAAACAAGGACCAATCCAGTTTTGCTGCCCACTCTATGCTCCAGTTACTAATCTTAGCTAAAATGGCAGACTGGACACTATAACTGAGCTCAGCACTCAAATTAGACAAGGAGAATTTTGATGTCCGCTGATCACAATCAGCAACTGCTGTTACTGCTTTTGTGTTGACAGCCAGTGTATTGGATCAGATTTATTGACAATGTGTCTTGCTGTCAAATAACTCAACAAAAATGCTCATCATTATGCACAAGCAACTGGGTGGGGTAACCAGCAACATGGAAGTCCTATCAACAATGTCTTGGAAAGACAGAATAGTTGAGGTGCTGGGAGGAAGTAGTGGTGGGGGGGGGGGGGGGGCAGCAAAAGAGAATTGAAGAGAAAGTCAAATCTGAAGCCTACAAACCTCAAATACTGGATACATTGTTTGAGCTTTCCACACAAAGAAATGTCTGAAAACTGATGATATTTATCTGCCCCTAAGTGCATGCCAATCCCACATCAGGAGTGTTTGCGGCCAACTTATTCCCAGATTTCTGGCAATGCTTCACTTTGGTTAATTTGTATACACTGCATATAAACAATGTTTCAGCCATTTTCTGATTTAAATATGCATTCAGAGGAATTGCTACATCAAATACGAATGGTTATATTCAAATTTATATAACACCGCTCGTAATGTCAGTTGATAAAACTGCTCAAGGTTATAATCACAATGCAGAATTCATTACGCTTGTAGTGATTTTATATCCTATTAAAAACACGAACGCCAAGACTGTCTAGTCCCCCCATGGCAGAGTTTCCTGCAGTGGATGTGGTGATCCATTTAAATCCCCATGGACTTTACCAGAACCAGAAGGTCCCGCCATGGAAGGAGCCTGAAAATCCCACCCAATGTTTTACTAAAGGTCTCTGGTTATTCAAAATTTCATTACTGAATAATCAGGAAACTTGAGTAACTGAAAACCCTACACACTTCCCATTTCAGATGTTTGTATGCCACATCCACATTTTTGTATTTTCAATTTACAGAGCACCTTTCCGGGTACAGGAGCCAATGTCTGCCACTCTCAATGAAGCTTCTCAAGAAAAGCTGAACAAGTTTCAGTTAACTCATCAAATGTTTACTTATTAGGTTTGTTAGAGAGATATATACCTACACTTCAGAAGAATATTGCATATTTTTAACAAAAATGGTACAATGATCCTATCCTAAACTATATAAAACATAATATCTAATATGCACAGCCTACATAGTGTGACATACTACAAATATTAACCTAAATCTGCATCACTTCAGACAGTAGATAAATGCAAAGTCACAAAGGAACTTATTTTGTACAGAAGCCTGAGTCGCTGTAACGTCCCAAGTGGCTTTGCAAAGCAGATTTTAAAATGTGTACTGTTGGGGGATGTGATCATAAGCCTCAAGATCTTTGACCTCACCCAGTGATTACTTATTGCAAATTATTGTCTTAAAGGGACACTGCTTCAGTATAGCAACAAAATGTTTTATACCAAAGAAATGTTATGAAAAAAAGCACATCTTGACTTACTTTGAACAATGTGGTGGAGATGCAATAGTATCAGTAATATACGCTATGTGGTGGAGATGCAATAGTATCAGTTTTTCCCACTGCAAATTATTCTCTATTTACAATGAAAACTGCACAACAAAGTTAACCAGGTTCTTTGTTTCTGCACCTCCTCCAGTGTTCTGAAGTTACATTGGACACAAAACATTAACTCGGTTTCTCTCTTCACAGATGCATCCAGACCTGTTGAGCTTTTCCTGTACTTTGCTTTTATTTGACCAGGCCCTTGCTTATTGTGGCACTGTTCAACCTCAATCTGGTCTTGGCCAACTCCTTAATCTGTTCTGTAGAATATTCCAATCCTCCAAAAAAACAATACTTCCCAAATTACTATTCACCATACATGGTATAAAATATCAAAAAAGGTATTGGTTTGGGGCATTGGAAGGATGAGTTTACAGGTAACAGCACTGAGGGGCAGGTTTCAGCGTTTGGAAATGGAGCAATGGAAATATGTTGGGAGAGATCACTGAGGTGACAAGTGGGACAAGGGAAGAGCATTCAGAAGTGCCACTGAGAAAAAGCACAACACCTACATTTGCAGTTGCAACTGGAAAGCTGGCTACAAGTACAGGGTAAGCATATTCCTTTATCACAGTTGAGTGCCAATTATTTTGGATTGGGGGGCAGGGTAGATTGAGTGAGGGATGAGAGTGACATGAAGTAGCAAAAGAGAGCAGGAGAAAACCAAATTCCAACATCTTGCCGACAACAGAAGTGAGACTCACCGGTCTATAATTCCCGGGGAAGTCTCTGTTCCCCTTCTTAAACAATGGGACAACATTCGCTAACCTCCAATCTTCTGGTACTATACCAGAGGCCAACGACGACCTGAAGATCAGAGCCAGAGGCTCTGCAATCACTTCTCTTGCCTCCCAGAGAATCCTTGGATAAATCCCATCCGGACCAGGGGATTTATCTATTTTCAGACCCTCCAGAATATCCTGCACATCCTCCTTATCAACTGTAATACTGTCTATTCTACTCCCTTGCAACCCAGTGTCCTCCTCAGCTATATTCATGTCCCCTTGCGTGAACACCGAAGAGAAATATTGGTTCAATGCTTCACCAATCTCCTCCGGTTCCACACATAACTTCCCTCTGCCATCTATAACTGGCCCTAAACTTGCCCTAACCAACCTTCTGTTCTTGACATACCTATAGAACGCCTTAGGATTCTCTTTAACCCTATCCGCCAAAGTCTTCTCATGTCCCCTTTTAGCCCTTCTAAGCTCGCTCTTCAACTCCCTCTTAGCCAATCTAAAGCTTTCTAGTGCACTACCCGAGTGCTCACGTCTCATCCGAACATAAGCCTCCTTTTTCTTTTTAACCAACAAAGAAACTTTTTTGGTGCACCACGGTTCCCTAGCCCTACCAATTCCTCCTTGCCTGACAGGGACATACCTATCACAGACTCGCAGTAGCTGCTCCTTGAAAAAACTCCACATGTCGGACGTTCCCAGTCCCTGTAATCTCCTAGTCCAACCTATGTTTCCTAATTCTCTCCTAATAGCCTCATAATTACCCTTCCCCCAGCTAAAACCACTGGCCCGAGGTTCATGCCTATCCCTTTCCATCACTAAGGTGAACGTAACCGAATTGTGGTCACTATCACCAAAATGCACACCAACTTCCAAGTCTAGCACCTGGTCTGGCTCATTTCCCAGCACCAGATCCAATATAGCCTCACCTCTAGTTGGCCTGTCTACATACTGAGTCAAAAAACCTTCCTGCACGCTTTGAACAAAAACTGACCCCTCTAACGAGCTAGAGCTATAACAATTCCAGTCAATATTAGTCAAGTTAAAATCCCCCATAACAATTGCCCTATTACTTTCACTCCTAAGCAGGATTGACTCCGCAATCCTTTCCTCAACCTCTCTAGAACTTTTAGGAGGTCTATAAAAGACTCCCAACAGGGTGACCTCTCCTCTCCTATTTCTAATCTCCGCCCATACTACCTCAACAGATAAGTCCTCATCAAACCTCCTCTCTGACACTGTGATACAATCTCTGACCAATAATGCTACCCCTCCCCCTCTTCTACCTCCTTCCCTACTTCGACTAAAAAATTGGAGCAAAGTGTGGATGATCAAGACAGGAGAAAAAAAACAGAGCATTTTAGTGTGAGGCAAAGGGAATGTAGCCTGCAAGCCTCAATTAATTCCCCCCCCCCCCCCCATTCCTGGAAGATTTTAAAAAGCTCTTATTTAAAGCTCAAACATTTTCTCTATTTAAATAATAAAGGCTATCCCCCCAGTTCAGCTGAGGAAGCCTTTCAGGAAACTCTACCTCTACCCATCAAAAACAACACGCCCGGCATGCTATTCCTAAGGGACATTGGTGGGCGAATGGCAACTTTAGCATTGGTGGCCAGTTGTGGGGCAATGAAAAAAACAACTCAGGAAAGAATAAAAGGGTGATCATCGGTACAAGGTTCAACAAGTGGAATAGATAGCCGTGCAGAGTCATCAGATGATAAACCCATGACAGGTGTGCTGTGTTGGAAGGACATACTTGGGGTTAGCTACAACATATAACTTGTCTTAAGCCCAACAGGCAGGCATGACAGAAAAAGTAACTGTTACAAGTGAGATACTTACAGGAAGTACATAAATAATATAATGGCCCAAATCTCAGTCTCCGGATCATGTTGGACAGATTAAATCATGTTAAGACAGTTAGAAAGATGTTACACATCAGGCCAGAGCTTCCTGGCTCTCCAGGGTCGCATTTGGCGATCCCCCAAAGATGCGCTGGGGAAGCCCTTTCTTCGTAGATTCTATGCATGGGTTACTTGGCAATTGTCCAGAAGTGCCAACTTCCCCTGAACAATTGCGCTAAGCTGGGAACCATCTGACAAAGATTTAAATCACTAACTTGACACTAAAGTTGGTGGAGTTGTGGACAGTGCGGAAGGTTGTTGCAGGTTACAGAGGGACATAGATAAGCTGCAGAGCTGGGCTGGGAGGTGGCAAATGGAGTTCAATGCGGAAAAGCGTGAGGTGATTCACTTTGGAAGGAGTAACAGGATTACAGAGTACTGGGCTAATGGTAAGATACTTGGTAGTGTGGATGAACAGAGAGATCTCGGTGTCCATGTGCATAGATCCCTGAAAGTTGGCACCCAGGTTGATAAGGTTGTTAAGAAGGCGTACGGAGTGTTAGCTTTTATTGGTAGAGGGATTGAGTTTCTGATCCAGGAGGTCATGTTGCAGCTGTACAAAACTGGTGAGGCCGCATTTGGAGTATTGCGTACAGTTCTGGTCACCCCATTATAGGAAGGATGTGGAAGCATTGGAAAGGGTGCAGAGGAGATTTACTAGGATGTTGCCTGGTATGGTGGGAAGGTCTTATGAGGAAAGGCTGAGGGACTTGAGGTTGTTTTCGTTAGAGAGGTTAAGAGGTGACTTAATAGAGGCATGCAAGATGATCAGAGGATTAGATAGGGTGGATAGTGAGAGCCTTTTTCCTCGGATGGCGATAGCTAGCACGAGGGGACATAGCTTTAAATTGAGGAGTGATAGATATAGGACAGATGTCAGAGGTAGGTTCTTCGCTCATAGTAGTAAGGGCGTGGAATGCCCTGCCTGCAGCAGTAGTGGACTCGCCAACATTAAGGGCATTTAAATGGTCATTGGATAAACATATGGATGATATTGGAATAGTGTAGATTAGAGGGGCTTTAGATTGGTTTCACTGGTTGGCGCAACATCAAGGGCCGAAGGGCCTGTACTGCGCTGTAATGTTCTATGTTCTAACTTTGAATGGTTCTACCAGTTTTACCCTCAGTAACACAGAGTTAGATGGGGAAAAAAAGGCACTTCAGACCTCAGAATAACTGTTTTAGAGACCGAGACCTGCATGGGAACCACCTCCTTCGCCCCCCCCCCCCCCCCCCCCCCCCCCATCCACAATCACTTACTGGCCTCACCCACCCGTGACGACCCCTCAGGCCCAATTACACCTCCACTACAGGCTCCTCCTCCCATCATCCTACTACTCCCACTAACAAAACCCATGTTTCCTATACCACCCATCTAACCCATCCCTGCCACTGGTCTACCCTGCCCTGACCACCCCTCTAACACCCCACCCAGCCCCGACATTTTCTCAGACCCACCAGCCACCTCATCGACCTTGTTCAACCTGCGTACTTACCTCACCCACTACCCATTCACAAACATTCAAACCGGAGCAGGGTGCCAACCCAGTAATGTTTGTTGCTCCTCGAAAGATCCAGGCCAATGTGTTTCAGAGTTATTTGGCAATAACATAGTCGACTCAATATATATGCATACTGTATTAGTGGATTCTGCAATCATTCTAGACTATGTGATTCACATGTGAATATATATATTTTACAAACCACATTTGATTTGTCACATGTAATAGCATGCAGTTAAAAGTATTGTTTTTTTGAGCGCTATACAGACAAAGCATACTGCACATAGAGAAGGAAATGAGAGAGTGGAGAATGTGTTACAGTCATAGCTAGGGTGTAGAGAAAGATCAACTTAATGCAAGGCAAGTCCATTCAAAAGTCTGATGGCAGCAGGGAAGAAGGTGTTCTTGAGTCGGTTGCGATGTGATCTCAAACTTTTGTATCTTTTTCCCGGCGGTAGAAGATGGAAGAGAGAATGTCCGGGGTGCGTGGGGTCCTTGATTATGCTGGCTGCTTTGCCAAGGCAGCAGGAAGTGTAGTCAGAGTCAATGAATGGGAGGCTGGTTTGGGCTACATTCACGACTTTTTGTAGTTTCTTGCGGTCTTGGACAGAGCAGGAGCCATACCAAGCTGTGATACTACCATAGAAAGTTAATCTGTAAAAGTTGGAGAGAGTCATAGCTGACATGCCAAATTTCCTTAGTCTTCTGAGAAAGTAGAAGCGTTGATGGGCTTTCTTAACTATAATGTCGGCATGGGGGGACCAGGACCATGGTGATCTGGACACCTAGAAACGTGAAGCTCCCGATCCTTTCTACTCAATCCCCATTGATGTAGACAGGAGCGTGTTCTCCACTATGCTTCCTGATGTTTTTGACAACCTCCTTCGTTTTGTTGACATTGAGGGAGAGATTATTGTTGCCACACCAGTTCACCAGATTCTCTACCTCATTCCTTAACTCTGTCTCATCATTGTTTGAGATGCGACCCACTACAGTGGTGTCGTCAGCAAACTTGAAAATCGAGTTGGGGGGGAATTTGGCCACACAGTCATAGGAGTATAATTGGAGGCTGAGAACACAGCCTTGTGGGGCACCGGTGTTGAGGATGATGGTGGAGGAGATGTTGTTGCCTATCCTTACTGATTGTGGTCTGTGGGTTAAGAGCATAGTACGCACACTGTATATGTACTTCATGCAACTTAGTATAAACTCTGCTCACGATGTGGTCTCCTCTACAATGAGGAGGTCATGCTCAGAGTGAGTAACTGTTTTGCAGAAAACCTTTGTTCAGGGCACAAGCATGATCTGCGCTTTCAAGTTGTTTGCCATTTTAATTTTCCATTCCACTCCAGCCCTTGGTCTCTACACTGTTCCAATAAAACCCATAATCAACGTGAGAAACAGCAAAATACTGTGGGTGCAACAAAAATGCTGAAGAAGTTCAGCAGATCTGGCAGCATCTGTGGGGAGGGAAACATTAACTCAGCTTCTCCCTCCGCAGTTGCTGCCAGACTTGTTGAATTTTTCCAGCATTTTCTGTTATTTGAAAAACAGCGCTGCATCTTTCAATTAGGCACTTTACACGAAAGGGAATCAACACTGAGTTCAACAGTATCAGATCATAATCACTACTTCAATTTTTTCCAAACAGCAGCTGTTGGTAATGTATTCCTATTTATACCTCCTCCAGACCCATCTTTTGCTTCTTACTTGTTCTATTACCATTCCTTTTGTCATTTTCTCTCCTGACTCCAAGGGCCCCTCCTTTTTTATTCTTTCCTCTGTTCCCCCATTTCCCTGGTTCTGTACTTACTGGAAAGCTGTTAAATCTTTAACATCCTCCAGTGAATGGGCCACTAAACTGAAACATTAATGATTTCTCTCTTCACAGGTTTCCCAGTCCTTCCTGTCCTCCATCAAGAATATGCCAGAAAGTCTGGACAAACTGACAAAGGCCGTCAGGTCTCTTTCAAGACCAATAAACTCCCAGAAGTGACAGTTTAGCAACTAAGCTGTATTCAGTTCTGTGGAACTGAATCAGCCTAGACCTACTAAAGCATACATGACTACACCAGCCAGCTGTACACCAGAACCCATGAGTAAAGGTATCATCACCCTCTTCTACAAGCAGAATGGGAAGGATATCAGAAACAGTCAGTTGAACATGAACCATAAAATAATTTTTCTGTCCAAGGTAGTTGCCAATCAGTTTGTATTTGCTCTGGAGTGAGTGATGAGTGGACCTTGATCAGAGCAGGACTGTACATAGCAGGAAGATCTCTGAAATCTTTGCCTTTGCAAAGGCGAGTCTGGAAAGAGATGCAATGGCTTTTGTTGCAGTTCATTCGGAGCAGCTTTGTAAATCAGGATACAGTGCCCTACTGGCTGCTTTCAGAGATTCACACCAAGATAAACATCAACTGCTACTGAAGGACCATCAACTCGGTGAATGATACTTCAGTCTACCCAAAACCTTCTGGTTTTCCAGTTCGAAGGGCTCTGAATGTGTTGCAGACTAGCACATTCCAAAGACAAGGACAACGTGTTGAGGGCCACACTAAAGCTTGGGATAGAAGCTGCAATGGTTCAATGGGGGAAAGACTACTGTCCGAGGACCTCCCGCCATGGCACATCAAAGGGTTGAAAACCATGTAAAACCTCTCCAGCTGTAAGCATCAGAGAATCTTTGACATGAAATATAAATATATACTGTAAATATAATCTGAGATAAGACCACAAGACAGAAAAAGAATTAGGCCACTCAGCCCATCAAGTCTGTTCCGCCATTCAATCATGGCTGATATTCTGATCCCCTTATTAATCAAGAACGTATGTATCTCTGTCTTAAAGACACTCAATGACCTGGCCTCCACAGCCTTCTGTGGCAAAGAGTTCCACTGATTCACCACTCTGGCTGAAGAAATTCCTCCTCATCTCCGTTTTAAAGGATCGCCCCTTGAGCCTGAGGTTGTGCCCTCTGGTTCTAGTTTTTCCTACTTGTGGAAACATCCTCTCCATGCCCACCCCATCCAGGCCTCTCAGTACCCTGTAAGTTTCAATAAGATCCGCTCCCCCCCCCCCATCCTTCTAAACTCCAACGAGTACAGCCCCAGAGTCCTCAGCTGTTCCTCATACGACAGGCTCTTCATTCCAGGGATCATTCTTGTGAACCTCCTCTGGACCCTTTCCAAGGCCAACGCATCCTTCCTTAGGTATGGGGCCCAAAACTGCTCACAATACTCCAAATGGGGTCTGATCACAGCTTTATGCAGCCTCAGAAGTACATCCCCACTTTTGTATTCTAGCCCTCTCGACATGAATGCTAACATTGCATTTGCCCTCCTAACTGCCGACTGAACCTGCACATTAACCTTGAGAAGCTTGAACAATGACTCCCAAGGCCCTTTGTGTTTCTGATCTCCTAAGCATTTTCCCATTTAGAAAATAGTTTATGCCTCCATTCCTCCTTCCAAAGTGCATAACCTCACACTTCTCCACATTGTATTCCATCTGCCACTTCTTTACCCATTCACCTAACCTGTTCAAGTCCTTCTGCAGCCCCCCTGCTTCCTCAATACTACCTGTCCCTCTAAATATCTTTGTACCGTCTGCAGACTTAGCCTCAGTGCCTTCAGTTCCTTCCTCCAAATCGTTAATGTATATTGTGAAAATTTGTGGTCCCAGCACTGACCCCCGAGGCACAGCACTAGTCACCGGCTGCCATCCTGAAAAAGACCCTCTCTCTGCCTTCTGCCAGTCAGCCAATCCTCTATCCATGCCAAGATCTTACCCTTAATACCATGGGCACTTAACTTATTTAACAGTCTCCTATGCGGCACCTTGTCAAAGGCCTTCTGGAAATCTAAAACAATCACGTTCACTGGTTCTCCTTTATCTAACTTTCTTGTTACCTCCTTAAAGAACTCTAACAGATTTGTTAAACATGACCTTCCCTTGACGAAGCCGTGCTGACTCAGTCCTATTTTATCATGCACTTCCAAGTACTCTGCGGTCTCATCTTTAATAATGGACTCTAAAATCTTGCCAATGACTGAAGTCAGGCTAACCAGCCTATAATTTCCCCGTCTGCTGCCTCCCTCCCTTCTTAAACAGCGGTGTTACATTAGCTACTTTCCAGTCCTCTGGAGATGTGCACTGCAGCACCTCATGTATTGAAAGAAACTGATCTATGCTGCACTATGTAATGTCAATGTTATATACTTCTAAAATTTTATGAATAAAGCATATTTTGGGAGGGGGGCGGGGGGAGCTTCTCTCTCCAATGGTGTTGTCTGACCTGTTTTTAAGTGTTTCCATACTGTTTTAATTTCATTTCAGATTTTTAGCATCGACAATATTTTGCTTTCACACATTCACATTCTCCTGGCTGGTTAAATGATTGAACCGATCTGCAGGTGCCATTAGCAATACTTATTCAACCAAATGCCAGAATGCATTTACTGTGGGAATAGCTCCCTCTTCAACTAGCTTTGCCTCCCTCCCATACATTAGCCAGCTGAGTCTTGCTATAACAGAGAAGTTAGACCGCAAATGTTAATCAGTGGGCGGCATGGTGGTTAGAACTGCTGCCTCACAGCGCCAGGTACCCAGTTCATTTCCAGCCTCAGGTCACTGTCTGTGTGGAGTTTGCACGTTCTCCTAGTGTCTGCTTGGGTTTTCTCCCACAGTCTGAAAGACGTGCTGGTCATAGAACATAGAACAGTACAGCACAGAACAGGCCCTTCGGCCCACGATGTTGTGCCGAGCTTTATCTGAAACCAAGATCAAGCTATCCCACTCCCTATCATCCTGGTGTGCTCCATGTGCCTATCCAATAACCGCTTAAATGTTTCTAAAGTGTCTGACTCCACTATCACTGCAGGCAGTCCATTCCACACCCCAACCACTCTCTGCGTAAAGAACCTACCTCTGATATCCTTCCTATATCTCCCACCACGAACCCTATAGTTATGCCCCCTTGTAATAGCTCCATCCACCCGAGGAAATAGTCTTTGAATGTTCACTCTATCTATCCCCTTCATCATTTTATAAACCTCTATTAAGTCTCCCCTCAGCCTCCTCCGCTCCAGAGAGAACAGCCCTAGCTCCCTCAACCTTTCCTCATAAGACCTACCCTCCAAACCAGGCAGCATCCTGGTAAATCTCCTCTGCACTCTTTCCAGCGCTTCCACATCCTTCTTATAGTGAGGTGACCAGAACTGCACACAATATTCCAAATGTGGTCTCACCAAGGTCCTGTACAGTTGCAGCATAACCCCACGGCTCTTAAACTCAAACCCCCGTTAATAAAAGCTAACACACTATAGGCCTTCTTCACAGCGCTATCCACTTGAGTGGCAACCTTTAGAGATCTGTGGATATGGACCCCAAGATCGCTCTGTTCCTCCACAGTCTTCAGAACCCTACCTTTGATCCTGTAATCCACATTTAAATTAGTCCTACCAAAATGAATCACCTCACATTTATCAGGGTTAAACTCCATTTGCCATTTTTCAGCCCAGCTTTGCACCCTATGTCTCTTTGCAGCCTACAACAGCCCTCCACCTCATCCACTACTCCACCAATCTTGGTGTCATCAGCAAATTTACTGATCCACCCTTCAGCCCCCTCCTCCAAGTCATTAATAAAAATCACAAAGAGCAGAGGACCAAGCACTGATCCCTGTGGCACTCCGCCAGCAACCTGCCTCCAATCCGAAAATTTTCCATCCACCACCACCCTCTGTCTTCGATCAGACAGCCAGTTACCTATCCAATCGGCCAACTTTCCCTCTATCCCACACCTCCTCACTTTCATCATAAGCCGACCATGGGGGACCTTATCAAACGCCTTACTAAAATCCATGTACATGACATCAACTGTCCTACCTTCATCAACACACTTAGTTACCTCCTCAAAAAATTCTACCAAATTTGTGAGGCACGACTTGCCCTTCACGAATCCGTGCTGACTATCCCGGATTAATCCGCATCTTTCTAAATGGTCGTAAATCCCATCCCGAAGGACCTTTTCCATCAATTTACCAACCACCAAAGTAAGACTAACCGGTCTATAATTACCAGGGTCATTTCTATTCCCTTTCTTAAACAGAGGAACAACATTTGCCATTCTCCAGTCCTCTGGCACTATCCCCGTGGACAGCGAGGACCCAAAGATCAAAGCCAAAGGCTCTGCAATCTCATCCCTTGCCTCCCAAAGAATACTAGGATACATTTCATCAGGCCCAGGGGACTTATCGACCTTCAGTTTATTCAAAACTGCCAGGACATCCTCCCTCCGAACATCTATTTCCTCCAGCCTATTAGCCTGTAACACCTTCTCTTCCTCAAAAACATGGCCCCTCTCCTTGGTGAACACTGAAGAAAAGTATTCATTCATCACCTCGCCTATTTCTACTGATTCCATACACAAGTTCCCACAACTGTCCTTGACCGGCCCTAACCTCACCCTGGTCATTCTTTTATTCCTCACATAAGAATAAAAAGCCTTGGGGTTTTCCTTGATCCGACCCGCCAAGGACTTCTCATGTCCCCTCCTAGCTCTCCTAAGCCCCTTTTTCAGCTCATTCCTTGCTAACTTGTAACCCTCAATCGAGCCATCTGAACCTTGTTTCCTCATCCCTACATAAGCTTCCCTCTTCCTTTTCACAAGACATTCCACCTCTTTCGTGAACCATGGTTCCCTCACTCGGCCATTTCCTCCCTGCCTGACAGGGACATACCTATCAAGGACATCCAGTATTTGTTCCTTGAAAAAGTTCCACTTTTCATTAGTTCCTTTCCCTGATAGTTTCTGTTCCCAATTTATGCCCCCTAATTCTTGCCTAATCGCATCATAATTACCTCTCCCCCAATTGTAAACCTTGCCCTGCCGTACGGCCCTATCCCTCTCCATTGCAATAACAAAAGACACCGAATTGTGGTCACTATCTCCAAAGTGCTCTCCCACAACCAAATCTAACACTTGGCCCGGTTCATTTCCCAGTACCAAATCCAATGTGGCCTCACCTCTTGTCGGCCTATCCACATATTGTGTCAGGAAACCCTCCTGCACACACTGCACAAAAACTGCCCCATCCAAACTATTTGACCTACAAAGGTTCCAATCAATATTTGGAAAGTTAAAGTCCCCCATGACAACTACCCTGTGACCCCCACACATATCCATAATCTGCTTCGCAATTTCTTCCTCCACATCTCTATTACTATTTGGGGGCCTATAGTAAACTCCTAACAACGTGACCGCTCCTTTCCTATTTCTAACCTCAGCCCATATTACCATGCCCATAGCATTGACCATGCTAAATTCTCCCTCAGTGTACCCAAGCAGGCGCCGGAGTGTGGCAATTAGGGGATTTTCACAGGAACTTCATTGCAATGTTAATGTAAGCCTACTCATGACACTAATAAGTAATTAATTAAATTAAAATTAAACAATACTGGGATTCAAATCAGCCTAATTGAGAGGCTAATGCTTGACCACTGATGCTGCCAAGTCACCCCACAAAAGATCCTTTAAATGTCAATCTCACAGTTGACGGGTCTCTGTAACCTTGAGAAAATTCCGAGAATCATTTCCAAATACTTACAGCAACAGCATAACAATAACGCTTTGTGAATATAAATGCTTAAAAGAACCATTTCCAGTTTACACCAGTGTGCATGCTCTTCACTGCTCAAAAGAATGCAACAAGTTGCCCTTTAGGATTAATACAATTTTTTGTAGACTCAGATTTAATGATGTTGTTGTGTTTAATAAATTTAAGCACTAGGTTTTACATTTGCGTAACAAATGTTAAAGAGGTACTTCAAGAATTTAGCTTGCTCCACTCACCTACAGAGATCAAATAGTCTGCTGGTAGCGATCATATTCTAAATATTGATTTAATGGAAAACAAGGTACGTCCTTTATAACATTAGAAATAACAGCCCAAGTGTAAAAATAATCAACTGCATTACAAGAATGCTGCAGATAAGCAGAATTCCAATATGGATGGAGGATTGGCTAAAACAGGAAAGAGTCAGGATAAATCGGTCACTTTCAGGTTGGTGAACTGTAACGAGTGGAGTGTCACAGGGATCAGTGATAGGATCGCAACTGTTTACAATCTACATCAATGACGCACAAAGAGACTGAGTGCATCGTAACCAATTGTGAAGCTACAAAGAAGGTAGGAAATCAAATTGTGACAAGGACAAAAGGTTTGCAAAAGAATATAGATACGTTAAGTGAGTGGGCAATAATCTGACAGGAGTATAATGTGGGAAAGTGAGCTTATCCACTTTGGTAGCAAGAACTAAAAAACAGAACATTATTTAACTGGATCGAAACAGCAAGATGCTGCAGCAGAGGGATCTTAATTTCCTCAGACATGCAGTTGACATATATTGCAAGGGGAGTGGAGTATAAAAGTGGGGAAGTCTTGCTACAATTGCACTGGCCATTGATGAAACCACCCTGAGAACACAATAGGCGGTTTTGGTCTCCTTATTTAAAGGAATATATTTGCATTGGAGAAGATACCTGGGATAAAGGGGCTGTCCTATAAGGAAAGGTTGAGCAGGTTGGATCTGAGCTCATTGGACTTTAGAAGAATGCGAGATGATCTTCTTGAAACACAAGATTCTCAGCAGGGTGGACAGGCAGCACAGTGGCACAGTGGTTAGCACTGCTGCCCCACAGCACCAGGGATCTGGGTTTGATTCCCAGCTTGGGCCACTGTCTGTGTGGAGTTTGCACGTTCTCCCCGTGTCTGCATGGGTTTCCTCCGGGTGCTCCGGTTTCCTCCCACAGTCTGAAAGACATGCTGGTTCGGTGCATTTACCCAAACAGGGGCCAGAGTGTGGCGACTAGGGGAATTTCACTGTAATTTCATTGCAATGTAATGTAAGCCTTACTTGTGACTAATAAATAAAACTTTTTAAAAGGGTGAGGATGCTGAGAGGATGTTTCTCCTTGTGGGGAAACCTAGAACTGGGGATAGAGTCAAAATAAAGGAGTCTCCTATTTAAGACAGAGGAGGAGGAATTTCTTCGAGTTGTTAATCTTTGGAATCTGGACAGGCTGGAAAGTGGAGTTAAGGCCAAAGTTAGATCAGCCACGATCTTATTGAATTGCTTGATGAGCCACCTGGCTTACTCCTATTTCATACATTACTTTCCGTCTCTTTAATTCTCAGAATACTGAACAGAAAGAAGAATGAATGAATTTCTGGGGAGCCAGAAGCAGCACTGAATTCAAGTGAGGCAAAATAATGGAATTCAATTTTCAGCCAGCGCATAATGTGCAATAAAAATGAGCGCTAAATCCAAAAGATTCAAAGCACTTGAGCGAAAAAAAATTAGGCACTTATTACTTTAAAAAATATTCTGGAAACAGTTAATTAAAGCCAATGAAAGATTCTACAATTAATGAGAAGTACTCTGCAGAATAACAGTCGGGAGCCAGTGATATGGTGGTGTTGTCACTGGACTCGTAATCCAGAGACTCAGGTTAATGCTCTGGGGACAAGGTTTCAAATCCTACCATGGTGGATGGTGAAATTTGAACTCAATTTTTTAAAAAAGCAATGATCATGAAACCATTGTCAATTGTTGTAAAATCCCATCTGGTTCATCAATTCCCCTTAACTAGAGAAGGAAATCTGCTGTCCTTATCTAGTCTGGCCTACATATGACTCCAGACCTGTGTACAGCAATATGGCTGAATCATAAAATGAAATACATTTAGCTGAAGGGCAAATACAAACAGGCAATAAATGCTGGCCCAGCCAGCAACACCCATGTTCCCTGAACGAATAAAAAAATTGCAGCATAGGTGAACCAGAGAGTCATAGTTGTTCATTACAATATACAATAAGTTTGTCCTCTCTATGTCACTCTCACACAAAATAAAAAACCAACAAAGACCAACAGGTTGGAGTACATTTCAAGGGCATAATACAACTCAGGGTTGAGTTGACATTGTAAGCACAGTGAAACAAGCAGTTTATCAATGTCGCATTAATGACCTTGACTTTACATACATTCATACATTTACCAATACTTCTTGCTAAACGTTTTTGTAGCTCAAGTTGTTTTGCATTCGGTTAGCAAAAACAGTGCTGAAAGTCACTTATTACAGTTGGTGAGTTGTCAGTTCTCAGCTTAGCAAGACACAAGAAACGCTGACATTGCCCATCTTGCATTGGGAAAATCTGCACTGCTTTAGTAACAGTGACAAAGGTGACTAAGCCCTCACTGAATAAATCAGTTTCACACAGGTGCAAGAATTCCTTTCAGCAACAGAAAAAAATGCCGACATGTCAAAGTCATTGAAATCTGAGGGAAAATATAACCGTTGCTTAGTTAGAAGAGGCTCATAATTCCAAAAACCACCACTTCATTAAAAACACCAAGTTACAACCATGAAAGTACTTGATCCTTTTTCCACAACCAGAATTCACCCCAAAATCTGGATGTCCTAAATATATCAAAATGAACCACTACATATGCAAGACAATCGCTGCATTAAGCAATACTGCATTTATCAAAAACATTTTAGCTAGCAACTGGTATCCTGAAAGGTTGAAACTGCATTATAGAACTACCAGTATGACCATCTTATAACAGCATCAAAATCTTGCTAGCTTTCCAGCATTTACGCATCGCAGCATTTTCATTTTTTTCTGATGGCTGTTTCATTGTACTTAACATTTTAAAATATTTAGTGCTAAATCTTGATCTACCAACAATTCTAAAAACTTCAAATCACGTAGAGATCACATACATTATGCTAAACAACTGTTGCCATGATAAAACGACCCCCATTGTTTAATTAAATAGATCCAATACAATGTATTGAAAAAAAATTACAAAGTCAAAAGGCGAAATGAGAGATTGCAACGTCAAAAACAAATGCAGGTAAAAAGCCCATTTAAAATAAGTAAGTCATTTCCAGGAAGCAAGATCCACTAAGTTTCACCCCACTATGAAGTTAAACCAAAACACGGCCTAGTTATCCAACTATTTTCAACTCTAAGTCAGATATCAATTGCTGGAAAAAATATTTAACAAAAATAACTCATTTGTAGCATGTAATATATTATTCTTGATAAACGCACACAAATTCCAGGAAACACAAGCTCTCTCTAATAATGCTGGTTATCTCTCTACCAGCTGCCAGTGAAAAGCTAAAACAAAGCTGGCGACTGGGGGGTGGGGGTTAAGGACAGTCATTACGCGAGATTAGGTTTCCCAGAGAATTCCTTTGTGAATTAAAGCTGGTGGAACAAACCAGAAAAACACTTTTAACATGCATCACAGCGACACGCGATGCAAAACAGAGTTCCCCCCTCCTCCCACCCCTGCAGCGGAAGGAAAAAGAATATGGCCTGTCGTGGCAGGCGAGTAGCTAATCCAATAAAGCCTCCCCACAAGAGGGGGAAAAATACCTTGTAAATTGTCGCCAACAAACGGGGGCAACATTATTTACTACGACCCAGTAACACACCACCACACGGTGGTAAACCAAAGTAAGGCTGAATGTGAGGGAGGAAGAAAAGTCAGCCATTACACGAGGGTTAGTTATTCCAGAGATTTAATCTCAATGCACACGCACAAAAAATGGTTGCAAGATCCTCTGGAATGAGCAATAATATCGTTAAATGCTGAGTTTAAGGAAATACAAATATATTAAAAAACTAGTTGCAAGATTTCGTAGACCAATGTCTTTTCAGACATCTGTGCCTGAGCTTAAAATTTAACCTGGTGTTGTTAAAACTCTTACTTAAAATTAGACACAGAACAAGCAGAGCTCATGGAAATGCAGATATATTAAAAACTAGTTGCAAGATTTTGTAGACTTGTAGATTAAACTCAGACACATATATGTCTGAAAATTAATCACAGAGCAAGCAGACTCATGGACATTGAAAACTAGTTGCAATATTTTCTAGACTGCCTTTTAAGCTCAGACACAGATGTCTGAAAATTAGTCACAGAACAAGTTTACGGATTTTTTTTGGCAAAGATTTGTTGCAACCAGCGAATAATCTGTAAATGATGGAAATACAAATTGGGGTCGGGGGGGGGGGGAGAGGGGGAAAGAGAGAGAAACTAGTTTGAGTTGCAGGATTTTCCCCACCAGGAGCAAACGATGTCCCTTAAAAAGCTTGCCTGACTCACAGCCTAATGTGGCTGCACCAGCTAATAGACGGGAGATTTAGTTGGCCAGGATCTTGTGGAAGAAGAAGGTTGGAGTTGATGTTTGGTGAAGAAATGGGAGCATTGCTGCGTGTGGGTGATTACAGAGACACACACACACATAGACAAGACAGGAGGAGCTGCGGCTCCCACTCAGTGCAACAAGGCTGCTGGGCTGTGCCAGAGGCGATTTCTACTCACCCACTGATCTGTATCCCAGTATCGCAACCTTGCGGGATTTCGGCTGTGGCATCTTTTTAAAACAACGTGGTTCAAACCCCGAAGAAAAATAATTAAATTAGGTAATTAAAAATACAATTCTCTTTTTTTTCCCCCTCAAAAAAAAACAAAACAAAACAAATTACAGGCCGGCGACCCCCCAGAAAACAAAACCCCAAAGGGGGACTATGGGGAGGAGGGGGGGAGGGGAAGGAACTTATTACTTCAATAACAAAAACTACATCGATAGATTTTTGGAAATATATATCTAAAGTTTAGAAAGCAAGCACTAAATGAGAGATCCGAGGTGATTGCTGTCCGGCTGAGGGCTTTATCTGTGAAGGGACTCGATAGACGCTGAGTGGCGCAGCTCCGTCCTCCCCCCCTTTGCCCCTCACCAGATTCAACCGGAACCTTCCTTCCATCCATCGGCACCCGCCCCCTTCACCCCCGCCCATTGGGTCACCCCGACCGCCCTGACGTCGATTTGTGCATGTCTATTGGCTGATCGACCTGTCACTCGCTCCTTCACCCTCCCCCCCCCCCCGCCGGTAGGGTCACCCGGACCGCCCTGACGTCAGGACGTGAATGCCTATTGGCTGATCGAACTGTCACTCATTCCTCTCCCTCACACCCCCCCCCTCCCTCTCCCTCCTCCCGCCCGCTGGGCCACGCCGGCCGCCCCTGACCGCAGCGCCTGCATGCCTATTCGTTGGTTGACCTGTCACTCATTCTTTTCCTCTCATTCCCCGCCCCTCTTCCCCAGAAGCCGGCTGGCGGGGGGCGGGGAGGGGGAGGGCAGATGGTTACCTAGCAACATCAGGAGCTAGGCTGGTCGCCCCTTCATCCAGCCGCACTGGCTGTTGGGAATTGTAGTTCCCCGAAAGCCTCTGTTTAAAGCAACAAGCTCACCTGAAGAAGGGGCTTGGAGCTCCGAAAGCTTGTGTGGCTTTTGCTACCAAATAAACCTGTTGGACTTTAACCTGGTGTTGTTAAACTTCTTACTAAAGGCTGAGCGAGTGGGTGAGGATCTGGCAGATGGAGTATAACGTTGACAAATGCGAGGTTATTCACTTTGGAAGAAATAATAGCAAATTGGATTATTATCTAAATGGAAAGAAATTACAACATGCTGCTGTGCAGAGGGACCTGGGGGTCCTTGTGCATGAGACGCAAAAACCCAGTCTGCAGGTGCAACAGGTGATCAAGAAGGCAAATGGGATGTTGGCCTATATCGCAAGGGGGATAGAATATAAAAGCAGAGATGTCTTGCTGCATCTGTACAGGGCATTGGTGAGGCCGCAGCTGGAATACTGTGTGCAGTATTGGTCCCCTTATTTGCGGAAGGATATATTGGCCTTGGAGGGAGTGCAGAGAAGGTTCACCAGGTTGATACCAGAGATGAGGGGTGTTGATTATGAGGAGAGACTGAGCAGATTGGGTTTGTACTCGTTGGAATTTAGAAGGGGGATCTTATAGAGACCTATAAGATAATGAAGGGGCTGGATAGGGTAGAGGTGAAGAGATTCTTTCCACTTAGAAAGGAAACTAGAACTAGAGGGCACAGCATCAAAATAAAGGGGGGTCAGTTTAGGACAGAGTTGAGGAGGAACTTCTTCTCCCAGTGGGTGGTGAATCTCTGGAATTCTCTGCCCACTGAAGTGGTGGAGGCTACCTCGTTGAATATATTTAAATCACAGATAGATGGATTCCTGATCGGTAAGGGAATTAGGGGTTATAGGGATCAGGCGGGTAAGTGGAACTGATCCACTTCAGATCAGCCATGATCTTATTGAATAGCGGGGCAGGCACGAGGGGCTAGATGGCCTACTCCTGCTCCTATTTCTTATGTTCTTAAAGCAACAACAAACAGAACAACTGGATATCTGCAGACTGACAAGCGGAAATTTAAAGTGTATTTATTATTATCACAAGTAGGTTACATTAACACTGCGATGAAGTTACTGTGAGAATTCCCTAGTCTCCACACTCCAGCGCCAGTTCGGGTATACTGAGGGAGAATTTAGCATGGCAGACTGTGGGAGGAAACCGGAGCACCCTGAGGAAACCCATGCAGACACGGGGAGAACGTACAAACTCCACACAGACAGTGACCCCGAGCTGGGAATCAAACGCGGGTCCCTGGTGCTGTGAGGCAGCAATGCTAACCACTGTGCCAATGAACCAGGAAATGTTTGGAAAAAAAGCAAATTACTGTGGATGCCGGAATCTGAAACAAAAACAGAAAGTGCTGGAAAATCTCAGCAGGTCTGACAGCATCTGTGGAGAGAGAATAAAGCCAACGTTTGAAGTCTGGATGACGCTTCATCAGAGGTCTGGAAACCTTGACTTTCTTTTTCCTAAGAACTTATATCTGGGGTCGGTCATTTTGCTCTCAAACCTGCTCTCCCTTTTAATAAAATCATTTGTGATCCTCTTCCCTGGTTTCAATTTCCCCTTAATCCCCGCATCTTCAGACCCTACCCTTCTCTCGAGTCCAAACCCCATCAATCTTAGTCTTGAATATACTCAACTTAGACACCGTGGGCAGGATTTCCCTGCCGCACTCGCCCCATGGCCAGAAATTCCCACTCAAGGTCAACGGAAAATTCCACCCCTCCTCTCCAATTCTCCAGTAGGGTAATTTAGTGTTACAGAGATAAGGCAGGAAAGTTATCTTATTGTTAGGTCAGTCATGATCTTATTAAATAGCAGAGCAGGATCGAAGAACTGAATGGTCTACTCCTGTTCCTCTTTCTTATGGCTGAGATCAATCTTTGTTTTTAATCAGCTATAATAGGTCCACCTGCTGTTTATGATCCAGCTGTTAACCCCTTAAATCAACATGGGCCCAACCTTTCAAGTGTAATAGTCTTCAAACTGCTTTAGTTGCATTGGTCCCATTTTCTACAGTTAACTTTAATCTTCCCAGAATTAAAAATTACCTCTAAAATATTACTATGAACGATGAACTTGATATTTATAGCACAATGAAATTTTATTTTACATCTCTGCTGTGAGGAAATATCAAAATGGAGACATTCTCTCATTATCCTTACAACTTCATTGATGCTGCCAGTCTTTTTGGCAAATCAAATAAACTAAATTAAACAAACTGAGGGACAAAGTAAAAGGGGCAGCCCCTTAAAGGCAGGGGCGGGGGGGGAACCGCCCGAAACAAAAGCCAAAGTATAAAGGAGACTTAAACCATCCAACCAAAACGTGATTAAAGAGGTCAATAATATGCTCTGGTTCCTGTGGGGCCCAATGAACATGGAAGGCATCAACGGCGCCTGTGGACACTGCATGCTCCCTCTCCAGGGACACCCGGCTGCAAACAGTTGGGTAGGATGACCCCCTGGGTTGCCCACTGCCTGGACCTGTTAATGGCGAGTCTGGCCAGGCCCAGGGAGCAGGTTCATGGAAAGGTCCTCCGCCTTCCCTGCTCCCCCCCTCCGCACTGAGAGATCAGGAGCGTGGGACTGAAGTGCAAACAAAACATTAATAAAACGTTTTGCAGATAATGAAAAAGGGAGTGCAGTCTAAGACAATTAACGGCCTCTGCAAGATCACAAAAAAGGTCAGGTTTCCGGGGAGCTGGTGAACCAGTGCAATTTACAGTTGTATGGTACTGCTACGTGCACTACCCTCCAGCCAGGTCCCCAATGTAGAAGGAGAGGATCCCTCCATAGAGGGACCTCCATTGGGGACCTCCCACTGCCAGGCAGGAGCAAGACAAACCTGGCGGGTCTGGACAATGGTACTGGAAGGTGTGCAGCAGCAGCCCATACAGGAAACTCCTTGATGCAGTGGAAAGGGTATGGAGGGCATTTCCATGAGACAGCTCAAACTGTGGGTCTCCAGAGTCCCAGGGGAGCGGGCCTGGACGTGGAGCCAATATGAACTTCCATCCAAGTTGGGGTACGCTGAGATGGGATTCCACCGCACAGTTACGCCTCATCGAAACCAGGGTGACGTTGGGTCTGAGCATGACTGTTTTGAGATCATGGATGGCATAGGTCTGGTGCTGAATGCCCACCGCTGCATGTTGAGCCAACTTGTGAGGTGTCATCTAGTCCATTCCTCTGCAACCAAGCATGTCCCGACCCTGGTCACCCCGGCATCCACAGCCTGCCTCTCCACCAGCCACTGGAAATGGAGTTGGTGAAGGAGCGGATTCCTAATCAGCAGCTCCCGAATGACAGCCACTACTCCAGACGGGAGAGAGCTGCGCTGCGAGGCGACCATGTTCCAGATTCTGAGTAGGTCCTGGTAAAAGATGTGCAACACCTGCAGGGAGTTTCAAAGTCCCCTCAGGTCTATGAACAGGAGCTGCACATAATAATTCAGGCTGTGCACTGGGTGGAAGAAATACGTCACCAGGGCTGGAACTACAATAGGAAGGGAAATGAATAGTCATCCAGATGGAGGTGGGTGAATTCTGGACATGTTTGTGTCAGCTGCAGTTGCCTGGGTATCTATCCACTCTGACTCTGAGTCACAATCTCCTGAGTTTCAGGGCAGAGGACAAACCTCAAGCCTGGCACACCAAGGTGTGCTGCACTGTCAGAGGTGTCATCTTTTGGATGGGTTGTTAAACTGAGACCTCTGCCCACCTGGACGGATGTGGAAGATCCCGTGGCACTATGTCGAAGATGAGCAGGTGAGTCCTCCCCCAGTGCCCCGGCCAAAAGCAGAATCCCTACATTACAGAAGGCCATTTGGCCCATCGAGTCTGTACCGACCATAACCCTGGCCCTATTCCCGTAACCCTCATTTACCCTGCTAATCCCCCTGACACTAAGGAGCAATTTAGCATGACCAATCAAACTAACCCACACATCTTTGGACTGTGGGAGGAAACCGGAGCACCCGGAGGAAACCCATGCAGACATGGGGAGAACGTGCCAACTCCACATAGATAGTGTCCCGAGGCCGGAATCGAATCCCGGGCGCTGTGAGGCAGCAGTGGTACCGTGCTGCCCAGTGATAATGACCAGATGATCTGGTCACTATCACATTGCTGTTTGTGGGAGTTTATTGCGTGGCGCATAATGGCGGCCATTGAAGTACTTCATTGGCTGGAAAGTGCTTTGAGCAATCTTCAGGCTGTGAAAAGCACAAAATAACTGTCACTCTTTTCTTTTTCCATGTGTAAACAATAAGTCAGATCTAAAAGATTTGCTCGCGATCTTTCAGGAAATAACCGTGTATTCAGAAAATAAAAATGGTGGATGCTATGTCTGTGGAAGGTGAGTTGGAATTATATTTTTGCAATGAAGCTGCCAACATGGATTATGTCCTTGACATTATAAAGAGATTAAAAACTCTACAAACTTCTCTGGGGTGACAGCATCTTTTAAGAATGTAGGTGTAGGTCGATGGTTGGAAGCAGTAGAATGAGGCAACACACCAGAAGTGATTGATTTGACGTGTGTTCCAGATGGCCTGAAGACAAGATAGATATAAAAGAAATGTGAGGTCTTTTCTTTTTTTTTCGTCAACAGGCTTGACAAGTTAAAATGCATAAACCACATTATTTTTATTGTGCTTTTATTTTGCCCCATTCTTCTCTCAAAGATGCTGAATCTCACCTAACCATCCATCCTTCCACCCAATGGCTCCTTACCCTGAGGAGAGGGGGGAGGAGACAGGCAGAGTTTCTCCGGAGTTAGTTTGGTTCTAAAGTTAAATTTCTGGGGATGAAAGTATTGAGCCCGAATCGGTAATTGCATGGCGTGGACGGAATTTTATGCCCTGCTAGTTTGATGGCAGGGGGCATTTATTCACATGAGAGGGTGCCAGGTAATCCTTGCCACCTTCCCACCTCCACCCTGATTCAGTCTGTGGTGGGAAGGCCCTTCACTGGTCCTCCCCCACCACTGTCAATTGAGGCCCTTAAGTGGGCAGGTCTCTTCCAACCCAGCAATGGGCAGGGGGCTTTCTATACGGAGAGCATGGCAAGAAAACCCAGCCAGGTTTGTGTGTGCCCCCCCGCTCCCCAGGGTGAGACCCTGCTTCAAAGACGCTCAGTGCCTGATTGAAGGACCTGTTATTGGAAATGGGGGAGGGCCTGCTCCCTGCCCGTCCTGCCAATCTCCCTCCCCCCCCACACCCCCACACTCCCACCTCCTCCATACCCCTATCTCACAACCCCTCGCTCCCACTATGATCCAATGATGATTCTAGGTCTCGGGTGGGTGACGTACCATCAACAGCCACCACTTGCCCAGTGGCCTTGCCATTCAATGAACTGCTGGCCTCTGATTGGCTGGCAGCTCTCAGCAGATGAGGCATCTGCCACCAGGGTCCTTGATCCCAGGAAAGGCCCGCTGCTGTCCAGGCAAATGCCTGAGTGGCACTTAATTCGACAGGCCCTCCCTACAAAAGGTGGAAGGATGTGCTGGCTTTGGAAAGGGTCCAGAGGAGGTTCACAAGAATGATCCCTGGAATGAAGAGCTTGTCATATGAGGAACGGTTGAGGATTCTGGGTCTGTAGTCATTGGAGTTTAGAAGGATAAGGGGGGGATCTTATTGAAACTTACAGGATACTGCGAGGCCTGGATAGAGTGGATATGGAGAGGATGTTTCCACAAGAAAAACTAGAACCAGAGGGCACAACCTCAGGCTAAAGGGACGATCCTTTAAAACAGGGATGAGGAGGAATTTCTTCAGCCAGAGAGTGGTGAATCTGTGGAACTCTTGGCCACAGAAGGCTGTGGAGGCCGGGTCATTGAGTGTCTTTAAGGCAGAGGTAGATAGGTTCTTGATTAATAAGGGGATCAGGGGTTATGGGGAAAAGGCAGGAGAATGGGGATGAGAAAAATATCAGCCATGATTGAATGGCAGAGCAGACTTGATGGGCCGAGTGGCCTAATTCTGCTCCTATGTCTCACGGTCTTATGGACTGGGGGCTCCGAATGACTTTTCACTTGGCGGGCACAACCCCAGTCTCCTCCATTAAATATGGTCCCACAAATCAGCTAGGTCTGCTGTACCCTGGGTGATTGGTGAGATGTGGGCTTTCTACAGGGGCTGGTTATCTTGCAGGGCTCCAGCACCCTGCAGTGCTGAGGGGGAGCTCGGCTGTACATGCAGTAGGAAGCTTGCCAGTGCTGCTGATAAAATGGGTGTTGTAGCTGATTGATTAGCAGTTGCACACTTAGAGCTGGGTGGATTATTTGATGCTGTTAATCTCCTAACAACTTACAGCAAAGCCTTCAAGACTTTGATACATGTGGGGAGCATGCCGGGAAGATGGAGGCTGTACTTGTATGGGCATTGGAATAGTTGGTTAACAGGATTTTATGAATAAAAGGTTCCCCAGCACACCACAGAAAAAAGTCACCTATGAGCTGAGTTACTATATGCTGCCAGGCTGGTCAACCATGGAAGACTTCACAACTGTGCCTGACTGTGTACTCATATCTTGTTTAAAATTCATTTGTGGGATGTGAGCGTCACTGGCCAGACCGGCATTTATTGCCCATGCCTAGTAGCCCTTGAGACGACGGTGCTGAGCTGCCTTCTTGAACTGCTGTATCCCCTGATGTGTCGGTACATCTACAGTGCTGTTAGGGAGGGAGCTCCAGGATTTTGACCCAGCGACATTGAAGGAACAGTGATACATTTCCAAGTCAGGATGGTGAGTAACTTGGGGGGAACTTCCAGGTGGTGGCATTCCCAGGTATTTGCTACTCTTGTCCTTCTAGATGGTAGTGATTGTAGGTTTGGAAGGGGCTGCCTAAGGAGCCTTGGTGAGTTCCTGTAGTGCATCTTGTAGATGGTACACACGGCTGCCACTGTTTGTCAGTGATGGAGGGATTGAATGTTTGTGGAAGGGGTAGTGATCAAGCGGGCTGCTGTGTTGTTGGAGCTATATACATCTGGGCAAGTGGAGAGTATTCCATTACACTCCTGACTTGTGCCTTGTAGGTGGTGGACAGGCTTTGGGGAATCAGGAGGTGAATTGTTCACTGCAGGATTCCTAGCCTTTGACCTGCTCTGGTAGCCACAGTGGCTAGTCCAGTTCAGTTTCTGGTCAATGGTACCCCCCAGGATGTTGATACTGGGGGATTCGGCGATGGTAATGCCACTCAATGTCAAAGAGCAATGGTTAGATCCTCTCTTGGTGGAGATAGTCATTGCCTGGCATTTGTGTGGCGCGAATGTTACTGCCACTTGTCAGCCCAAGCCTGGATATTGTTCAGATCTTGTTGTATTTGAACATGGACTGCTTCAGTATCTGAAGAGTTGCGAATGGTGCTGAACATTGTGCAATCATCAGTGAACGTCCCTACTTCTGACCCTATGATGGAGAGAAGGTCATTGTTGAAACAGCTGGAGATGGTTGGGTCTAGGACACTACCCTGAGGAACTCCTGTAGTGATGTCCTAGAGCTGAGATGACCAACCCCCAATCACCAGAACCATCTTCCTATGTGCCAGGTATGACTCCAACTAGCCAAGAGTTTTCCCCTGATATCCATTGACTCCAGTTTTGCTGGGGCTCCTTGATGCCACACTCAATCGAATGTGGCCTTGATGTCAAGGACTGTCACTCTCACCTCACCTCTGGAATTCAGCTCTTTTGTCCATGTTTGAACCAAGGCTGTAATGAGATCAGGAGCTGAGTGACCCTGGCAAAACCCAAACTGAGTGTCCGTGAGCAGGTTATTGCTGAGCAGGTGCTGCTTGATAGCGCTGTTGATGACCCTTTCCATTGCTTTACTGATGATCGAGAGTAGACTGATGGGGTGCTAATTGGCCGGGTTGGATTTGTCCTGTTTCTTGTGTACAGGACATACCCTGGGCAATTTTCCACATTGCCAGATAGATGCTAGTGTTGCAGCTGTACTAGAACAGCTTGGCTAGGGGCGCAACAAGTTCTGGAGCACAAGTTTTCATTACCAATGCTGAAATATTATCAGGGGCCATAGCCTTGGCAGTATCAGGTGGCTTCAGCTATTTCTTTACATCACATGGAATGAATTGAATTGGCTGAAGACTGGCATTTGTGATGCTGGAGTTGTCCAGAGAAAGCACCTCTGGCTGAAGATGGCAGAAGTTGTCTTTTGCACTGATGTGCTGGGCTCCTCCATCATTGAGGATTGGGATATTTGTGGAGACTCCTCCTCCAGTGACTTGTTTAATTGTTCACCACCATTCATGGCTGGATATGGCAGGACTGCAGGGCTTAGATTTGATTCGTTGGTTGTGGTGTTCACTCCTACTGATACTGTCATGGACAGATGCAACTGCAGCAGACAGGTTGGTGAGGATGTGGTCAAGTACGTTTTTCCCTCACCACCTGCCACAGTCCTAGTCTAGCCGTTATGTCCTTTGGGAGCTGGCCAGCTCGGTCTGTGGTGGTGCTACCGAACCACTTCTGGTTTTGAACATTGAAGTGCCCCACCCAGAATGCATTCTGTGCCCTTGCCACCCTCAGTGCTTCCTTCAAGTGATGTTCAACATGGAGGAGTACTGATTCATCAGCGAAGGGGAGGACGCTACGTGGTACTCAGCAGGAGGTTTCCTTGCTGATGTTTGACCTGGTGCCATGAGACTTCATGAGGTCTCCAAGAGCAACTCCCTCCCGACTGTATATCACTGTGCCACCTGTCACCTCTGCTGGGTTTGTCCTCCCAGTGGGACAGGGCACATATTTGTGAATATGACTATGATTAATCTGTGGAACAATTCTTCAGATTTTGGCACAAGCCACCGGATGTTAGTGAGGAGGATTTTGCAGGGTTGACTGGGCTGGTTCACCGTTCTCGTTTCTGGTACCCAGGCTGATGCCAAGTGGGTCCATTTGGTTTCATTCCTTTTTGGTGTTCTTTGTAACCACTGAGTGGCTTGCTAGGCCATTTCCGACGGCATTTAAGAGTCAACCAGTCAGATGTAGGACGACAGATTTCCTTCCCTAAAGGATATTAGTGAACCAGATGGGTCTTTACAACAATCAACAATGGTTTCATGGTCATTAATTGCAGATGTTTTATCTGCTGTGATGGGATTCAAGCCCAGGTGTCTGGATCATTAGCCCTGTGACAATACCACTGTGCTAGCGTCAGCTCTGACCAAGGGTCATCCAAACTCAAAATATTGGCTCAATTCTCTCCCCACAGGTGCTGTCAGACCTGCTGAGAATTTTCCAGCATTTTCTGCTTTTGTTTCCGATCCCAGCATCCGCAGTATTTTTCTTTGACCCCTGTGCCACCACCTCCTGTATTCAGGTCCAGGAGTCGGTTAACAGTCTGCTGAATCACCTGGTCTTTCATACTCCTCTATCTCAACCTCCCGAGCTAAGCAAAACTGCTCGGTCAAGGACAAATCTTTATCTCCTCCCCTGCTGTTTACACAGCAGAAGATAAGTTGATTTCCCTCCCTGAGATGGGCATTTAGCTTGTAGCATTGTTCCAATATTAATGCTTCTTCCAACGTTGCCAGGTACTGATAGTGGTTCACAATTACAGTGTGGCATTGTCCGATTGTTAATGTTCTCCAAACTGATCATGAGTCAGGGTTTCAGTTCACTCACTCTTGCTGTGGATCGAGATTAACCGTCCCTCCTAAATCCCATAGGGATCAGCGATGCCACTTTAAGGGATGGCCCCTCTTTGCCTCAGTTGTCCACTGCCCCTTTAAATCCCAGTAGCTCTGGGTTTTTAATTTCCTGCCTCAGGGTTCTGGCTCAGTGAGTTTTAACACAGGGAAAACATCTCCATGATTAACACAGTGCCCTGGAATTCCAAAGGGCAGTCAGTCAAGGAAGGCACATATAAAGCGTCAGCTTTCACTGGGCGGGTTACTGAATAGATACCCCTGAGTTTCACTAATTTGGGGCAAGGTTAAATTGCACCAAATCGCATTTAAATTAAAAACAAGTGAGCAATTAAGCATGTCACCTACATGTCTGCTACCACCAGACAGGTTCCCGTTTTGTTATCTTCCAGCCACTGATTTAATCACCTACAGTTTTCCAGTCACTGGGAATGCACTGGCTCCACACAATCCAGCCAGATACATTGCACATACCATCAGTGACAGAATGAAGCAACTAACCAGACGGACAGAGCCAATACCAAGACTTTAGATCCAGGCCGTACAAAATGAGTAATTTGTTGCAAGTGTCCTGCTCAGAAATAGGTCATATGTTTCTACAATTAGGTGCATCTTTCTTGTCTTGCACATTGTCAGCACGCTCTCTCTTATTGCAGTGGATGCTGTTGTGGATGAAGTTGCTACTGTTGCCTGGGCATTTAATTGTGTCACGGCTACAGGAGGTTTGTTAGTGTCTTTGCCTTCTGTAAGTGTCATCATTCTACCTATTTCTTGTTAGAATCTTAGCGTAGAATCATAGAATCCAAACAGTGCCATTCGGCCCATCGAACCTGCACTGACAACAATCCCACCCTGTAACTGACGGAAATCTTTGTCGCTTCTTTGGACACGGGTGAGGTCCCTGAGGATTGGAGGATAGCGAATGTGGTCCCGTTGTTTAAGAAGGGTAGCAGGGATAACCCAGGAAATTATAGGCCGGTGAGCTTGACGTCCGTGGTAGGGAAGTTGTTGGAGAGGATTCTTAGAGACAGGATGTATGTGCATTTAGAAAGGAACAATCTCATTAGTGACAGACAGCGTGGTTTTGTAAGAGGGAGGTCGTGCCTTACAAACTTGGTGGAGTTTTTTGAGGAAGTGACAAAAATGGTTGATGAAGGAAGGGCTGTGGACGTCGTCTATATGGATTTCAGTAAGGCATTTGACAAAGTCCCACATGGCAGGTTGGTTAAGAAGGTTAAGGCTCATGGGATACAAGGAGAAGTGGCTAGATGGGTGGAGAACTGGCTTGGCCATAGGAGACAGAGGGTAGTGGTCGAAGGGTCTTTTTCCGGTTGGAGGTCTGTGACCAGTGGTGTTCCGCAGGGGTCTGTACTGGGACCTCTGCTATTTGTGATATATATAAATGATTTGGAAGAAGGTGTAACTGGTGTAATCAGCAAGTTTGCGGATGACACGAAGATGGCTGGACTTGCGGATAGCGAAGAGCATTGTCGGGCAATACAGCAGGATATAGATAGGCTGGAAAATTGGGCGGAGAGGTGGCAGATGGAATTTAATCCAAATAAATGCGAAGTGATGCATTTTGGAAGAAATAATGTAGGGAGGAGTTATACAATAAATGGCAGAGTCATCAGGAGTATAGAAACACAGAGGGACCTAGGTGTGCAAGTCCACAAATCCTTGAAGGTGGCAACACAGGTGGAGAAGGTGGTGAAGAAGGCATATGGTATGCTTGCCTTTATAGGACGGGGTATAGAGTATAAAAGCTGGAGTCTGATGATGCAGCTGTATAGAACGCTGGTTAGGCCACATTTGGAGCACTGCGTCCAGTTCTGGTCGCCGCACTACCAGAAGGACGTGGAGGCGTTAGAGAGAGTGCAGAGAAGGTTTACCAGGATGTTGCCTGGTATGGAGGGTCTTAGCTATGAGGAGAGATTGGGTAGACTGGGGTTGTTCTCCCTGGAAAGACGGAGAATGAGGGGAGATCTAATAGAGGTGTACAAGATTATGAAGGGGATAGATAGGGTGAACGGTGGGAAGCTTTTTCCCAGATCAGAAGTGACGTTCACGAGGGGTCACGGGCTCAAGGTGAGAGGGGCGAAGTATAACTCAGATATTAGAGGGATGTTTTTTACACAGAGGGTGGTGGGGGCCTGGAATGCGCTGCCAAGTAGGGTGGTGGAGGCAGGCACGCTGACATCGTTTAAGACTTACCTGGATAGTCACATGAGCAGCCTGGGAATGGAGGGATACGAACGATTGGTCTAGTTGGACCAAGGAGCGGCACAGGCTTGGAGGGCCGAGGGGCCTGTTTCCTGTGCTGTACTGTTCTTTGTTCTTTGTTTTGTTTAACCCCACGTATTTATGCTGTTAGTCCCCCTGACACTAAGGGGCAAATCAGCATGGCCGATCAACCTAACCCGGCACATCTTTCAAACTACGGGAGGAAATCGGAGCACCCGGAGGAAACCCACGCAGACACGGGGAGAACATGCAGACTCCACACGGACAGCGACCCAAGCCAGGAATCGAACCCGGATCCCTGGTGCTGTGAGGCAGCAGTGCTAACCACAGTGCCACCATGTCGCACCCCCCGCCCATCCAGCTTGCTTGTCAGCTGCTTGTGCTTGGGTCATGTTTTCTGTGTTACAACAAGGCTAGACGGCTGATTAGTGATGCGGAGCGATGCCAACAGCATGGGTTCAATTCCTGTATCGGCTGAGGTCATTCATGAAGGCCTCGCCTTCTCGACCTTCCCCCTCGCCTGAGGTGTGGGGGTCCTCAGGTTAAATCACCACCAGTCACCTCCCCCCCCTCAGAGGGCACAGCAGTTTATGGTCATCTGGGACTATGCCACTTTACATTTTGCAGCTAATTTTAGATACCTGTGGAGCTGATGTTAATATTTTACCAGCTGGTTGTACTATTTATTTTTCTCTTTCAGTGGGGTGTTTTCCTGTTTGGTTTATTACTGATGTTTGCTGCCTGTAGCTCAGTGTCAGTATGCACTGTGAGGGCCATGTGCTAAAGAAGATTGTTCAATTCTACCCACTCAGTGAATTGCAGAGACAGGGAATGCTCGCTGTGACAGTCACTTCCTCACTCAAGTGAGGCAGGCAAACGGCAGGGCAAAAGTAAATAAAATAAAGTTTACTCATTAGTCACAAGTAAGGCTTACATTAACATTGGTGGGGTTGTGGATAGTCTGGAGGGATGTCAGAAGTTACAGAGGGACATAGATAGGATGCAAGACTGGGCGGAGAAGTGGCAGATGGACTTCAACCCAGATAAATGCGTAGTGGTCCATTTTGGCAGGTCAAATGGGATGAAGGAGTACAATATAAAGGGAAAGACTCTTAGTACTGTAGAGGATCAGAAGGACCTTGGGGTCCGGGTCCATAGGACTCTAAAATCGGCCCCGCAGGTGGAGGAGGTGGTTAAGAAGGCGTATGGTGTGCTGGCCTTTATCAATCGAGGGATTGAGTTTAGGAGTCCGGGGATAATGATGCAGCTATATAAGATCCTCGTCAGACCCCACTTGGAGTACTGTGCTCAGTTCTGGTCGCCTCATTACAAGAAGGATGTGGAAAAGATTGAAAGGGTGCAGAGGAGATTTACAAGGATGTTGCCTGGATTGAGTGGCATGCCTTACGAGGATAGGCTGAGGGAGCTCGGTCTTTTCTCCTTGGAGAGACGTAGGATGAGAGGAGACCTAATAGAGGTATATAAGATGTTGAGAGGCATAGATCGGGTGGACTCTCAGAGGCTTTTTCCCAGGGTGGAGATGGCTGCTACGAGAGGACACAGGTTTAAGGTGCTGGGGGGAAGGTACAGGGGAAATGTTAGGGGGAAGTTTTTCACACAGAGGGTGGTGGGCGAGTGGAATCGGGTGCCGTCAGTGTTGGTGGAGGCAAACTCAATAGGGTCTTTCAAGAGACTCCTGGATGAGTACATGGGACGTAATAGGATGGAGGGTTATAGGTAGGCCTAAAAGGTAGGGATATGTTTGGCACAACTTGTGGGGCCGAAGGGCCTGTTTTGTACTGTAGTTTTTCTATGTTTCTATGTAATACTGCAATGAAGTTACTGTAAAATTCCCCTAGTCGCCACAGTCTGGCACCTAACCAGCACGTCTTTCAGACTGTGAGAGGAAACCGGAGCACCCGGAGAAAACCCACGCAGACACGGGGAGAACGTGCAGACTCCGCACAGACAGTGACCCAAGCCAGGAATCGAATCCGGGTCCCTGGCACTGTGAGGCAGCAATGCTAACCACTGTGCCGCCATGTCGCCCCATATCCAAATGTCCAAATGGAGTGAACAATATTGAGCTCTACCATCCTTTAAATTAAATTTTAGTCCTTTCTGAAAGTTGCAAAGCCAATAGGCAGAGTGGATGGGGCAAGTTCTTAATCCATCTCCTTGCTTCCTCCAAAAAACAATTCAAATTCAAATTGAATCCAATTCATGGTCCCCACAAGAGAGACACACAAACCAGCTGGCAGGAACATGCATTGCACCCCACCTTGGGGTTGACCTGACGCATGATCTTCGCTAAAAGACCGAGAGGTGACAGCCTCCACCCCAAGGCACATCTCACAGCTGTGAATAAAGTCTCAGAAAAGGAAAGGGTAGCATGTGCGCTGTGTAAAGAGGAAGTGGGAGTGGAAGCACCCCCCACCTCCTGCCACCCACCCCCCATCCTCCCCTCCCCCATCATACCCAGAGGACCTCTGACAAACCCCAGTCAAGTGCTGCAGTAAGAGAGGAGTGGATGACTCTGAGCTTCCAGACTGGAGGCAATTCACAGTAACTTCATTGCAGTGTTAATGTAAGCTTACTTGTGACATTAATAAATAAACGGGACGGTGGCACAGCGTTAGTACTGCTGCCTCACAGCTCCAGGGACCTGGTTCTATTCACTGCCTGTGCGGAGTCTGCACCTTCTCCCCGTGTCTGCGTGGGTTTCCTCCGGGTGCTCCTGTTTCCTCCCACAGTCTGAAAGACGTGCTGGTTAGGTGGATTGACCCGAACAGGTGCCAGACTGTGGTGACTAGGGGAATTTCACAGTAACTTCATTGCAGTGTTAATGTAAGCCTACTTGTGGCTAATAAATAAACTTTGAACCTTTAATTTGAAAGAGACAAAATAATCAGCAATGGCAGACACCGGCAAATACACTAAACAATGTCCTTATTTAGTCAGGTTCGGGCACCTTTGGTCCCAGCTTCCAGAACAAGTCCAGGCTTGCCCTTGCTCAACTCTGACCTGTGTCATGTTTAAACTTGACCTGTCCGAATTCCCATCAGGCCTGGCTGCTCAAGCTGCTGGCTGCTGTTTACTTCAGATTGTCCAATTCTATATCGGGCCTAGCTGTTCAGGCTTTGGGCCACTTGGCCACCATTTGAAAACAAGGGTGAGAATTTCAAAATCAAAGTGTTGCTCGACTGGGAGCCAGTGTGGGCCTGTGAGCATGGGGATGATAACAGAATGGGACTTGGTGCAACCACACCATTACACCATAAACATTTTGTTTATTGACCTTTATTCCTGGCTCTGTCATCCTCAGGCATGGGGGTCACGGGACTTTCTCTCACGTACCTGAATCTTTCCCATTAATCTTTTGTTTTCTAGTCTGAATCCACTGTAGAGACTCTAATCAAAAGAGGGCACTTTAATTAATTTTTGCCAGATTTCATTCAAGAAACTGTAAACTTTAAATGAGCTGGGAGTGGAATGGGGTGGAGATGTTGACTGGAAGGTTCTGGATTTTCAAGTTATTTTACAGTACATGGGCGTTGTTGACTAGGCCAGCATTTTTTCCCCATCCCTAATTGCCCTTGAGAAGGTGGTGGTGAGCTGCCTTCTTGAACCGCTGCAATCAATGTGGTGTAGGTACACTCACACTGCTGTTGAGGAGGGAATTCCAGGATTTTGACTCAGCGACAGTGAAGGAACAGCGATATATTTCCAAGTCAGGATGGTGAGAGACTTGGAGGGGAACCTGCAGGTGTTCCCAGGTATCTGCTGCACTAGTCCTTCCAGGTGTTAATGGTTGTGGATTTGGAAGGTGCTGTAGAAGGAGTGAGTTGCTGCGGTGCATCTTGCAGATGCTGCCACTGTGTGTTGGTAGTGGAGGGAGTGAATGTTTAAAGTGGTGACTGAGGTGCCAATAAAGTGGGCTGCTTTTTCCTGGATGGTGTCGAGTTTTTTGAATGTTGCAGGAAAGTGGAAGCAGTATCCATCAAGCTCCTGACTTGTGCCTTATAAATAACAGATGGAGGAGTCAGGAGGTGAGTTACTCATGTGGAATTCTCAGACGCTAACCTGCTCTGGTAGCCACAGTATTTATACAGCTCGTCCAGTTCAGTTTCTGGTTAATGGTAACCACTAGAATGATAATAGCGGGGGAATCAGCTATGGTAATACCATTGAAAGTAGTCCTGTGTTGTAGCTTCACTAGGTTGACGCCTCATTTTTAGCTGCGCCTAATTTTGCTACTGGCATGCTCTCCTACACTCTTCTCTGAATCAGGGTTGATCCCCTGGCTTGGTGGTAATGGTAGAGTGGGGGGATATGCCGGGCCATGAGGTTACAGATTGTGGTTGAGTGCAATTCTGCTGCTGCTGATGGCCCATAGCGCCTCATGGAAACCCATCCAATTTAGCATGGTGTTAGTGCCACACATCACAATAGAGGGTATCCTCAATCTGAAGGTGGGACTTTGTCTCCACAAGGACTGTGCAGTGGTCACTCCTGCTGAGACTGTCATGGACAGATGCATCAGTGGCAAGCAGGTTCATGAGGATGAGGTAAAGTAGGTTCTTCTCTCAAGCAAACTGAGGAGGTTCATTCATGACATTCTTACCTGGCTTCTAGAGGAAGAATATTGGAAGAGTTCTGGAAGAGGGCAACTTCTCACTTTCTCAGTTGGAGAATGGATTGATGAAAACAATGAGGTTAATAATTGTGGTGATTTGTGGTGATTGTCCCTTTAAGAGCAACACCACAGAAAAGGATCACATGGCTTGGGGGACCAATTGGGATTTAGGGTGGGTAATCACCCCAGGGAGTGGAGTCCTCTCTTGGGCAGAACACCTGTAGGGGACAAGGGCAGCCTATTGTACTGCTGTACAGTTTCTCTCCCTCAATGTCAGTAAAACGAAGGTGATTGTCATCGACTTCAGGAAGTATAGTGGAGAACATGTCCCTGTCTACATCAATGGGGATGAAGTGGAAATGGTCACAAGTTTCAAGTTTTTAGGTGTCCAGATCACCAACAATCTGTCCTGGTCCCTCCACACTGACACTATTATTAAGAAAGCCCACCAATGCCTCTACTTTCTCAGGAGACTAAATTTGGTATGTCTGCTACAACTTTCAGCAACGTTTACAGATGCACCATAGAAAGCATTCTTTCTGGTTGTATCACAGCTTGGTATGGCTCCTGCTCTGCCCAAGACCACAAGAAACTACAAAGGAGTGTGAATGAAGCCCAATCCATCACACAAACCAGCCTCCCGTCCATTGGACAGAGTTTAGCCATCGTGCCCGAAAATCAGAGCGGGCAAAGGGCAGACCATGGAAAGGTCTGTTGACCTCGGGTGGGATTTTCCGGTTTCGGAGCGAGCGAGACTGGAAAATCCTGACCATTGACACTGTCTACACTTTCCACTGCCTCGGAAAAGCAGCATAATCAAGGACCCCACGCAGCCTGGACATTCTCTCTTCCACCTTCTGCCGTCGGAAAAAAGATACAAAAGTCTGAGATCACGTACCAACCGATCCAAGAACAGCTTCTTCCCTGTTGCTATCAGACTTTTGAATGGACTTACCTTATATTAAGTTGATCTTTCTCTGCACCCTAGCTATAACTGTAACATTACATTCTGCTGCTCTCTCGTTTCCTTCTCTCCTATGTACTCTATGAACAATATGCTTTGTATAGCGCACAAGAAACAATACTTTTCACTGTATCCCAATACATGTGACAATAATAAATCAAATCAAATGTTTTGTGTTTCTAATGAAGTCTGTGGAAGTGCATCATTAGAGTAGTCAAAAAATAATTCTGTTGAAGAGCCTTTGCTCTGAACACCTTCACCCAACCGTCAAATCAACCCCAGTTACTTTCACTATTCCCTAAGGTGTAGGTTCAGTGGTTAAAGTGTTGGGATAAGGGGAATAATCCACCTGATCCGACTACCCAGTGTTGAGGGCTAAGACAGCATTCATGGTGTACTAAAAACTCCTGATGTTCAACTACAGTTGACTCCCCTTTTTATTGTAAATTTTCAGTCGCGTAGCTGGATTGGAGATGTTTGGGACAGTTTCCCTTTGAGAGGGAAAGGTTGAGAGGAGGTTTGATAGAGGCATTCAAAATCACGAGGGGCCTGGGACAGAGGAGATAGGGAAAAAAAACTGTCCCCACTGGTGGAAGGATCGAGAACAAGAGGATTTAAGGTAATTGGTGAAAGAAGCAATGGAGACATGAGGAGAAACTTTCTCTCCCAGCTTGTGGTTTAACCTGGAAATCACTGCCTGAGGGTGTGGTGGAGGCAGACGCAATCAAAACATTGAAGAGGGAATTGGATTGTTATCTGAAAAGGAAGAGTGTGCATGGCCACCGAGAGAAGATGGGGGAGTGGCACTTGTTGAATTGCTCCCATTGGAGAGCTGGTTGCAGACACAGTGGGCTGAATGGCCATCTTGTGTGCTGTAACAATTCTGTACTTCTGTGAGAAGTTGATCTGAGTAATTCATTTAGTGAGAACCACTGCCACCTGCTGGTGTCACAGTTGTAGCTCACAGAAAGCTTCACTCATACGAACTCAATAGGGTCTTTTAAGAGACTCCTGGATGAGTACATGGAGCTTAATAGGATGGAGGGTTATAGGTAGGTCTAGAAGGTAGGGATGTGTTTGGCACAACTTGTGGGCCGAAGGGCCTGTTTGTGCTGTAGTTTTTCTATGTTCTATACCAGTCAAAAGAATCTTGTACTCTTATTATCTGGAAAGACAATAAACCATGGTAATAGTCCTTCATGGGGATTGCGTGTCTGCTAGCCTGATGCAGGCCATCAAGGACCACGATGTCAACAGATATTGTTTCCACAATTCCACAATGTCAATCAGGATCAATCTCAGTTGAATTTGGAGCCGATTACAATATCTGCCCCTCTTCCCGACAAGGGAAAATATCTCCTCACCTCGTCAAGTCCCCCTCAGGATCTTTTATGTTTCAATAACGTCACCACTCATTCTTCTAAACTAAAGGCACAACCTGTCCAACCTTTCCTCATGAAATAACCCCCTCCCATCCCAGCTATCAGTCAAGTGAACCTTCTCTGAACTGCTTCTAACGCATCTTATATCCTTTCTCCAATATGTCGACCAAAACTGTACACAATATTCAGGATGTGGTCTCACCAACAGCCTCTATAACTGTAGAAAAACATCCCTATTTTTATATTCCATTCCCCTCGCAATAAACAACAAATTTCCATTTGCTTTTCTAATCACTGGCTGTACCTACACATTCAAGTTTTGTAATTCATGTACTAGGAACTATTCCACAATCGCTCAGCAAAGACTCAGAGAAAGGGAAAGCGCGCAATTCCGCCAAGATTAGGTCAGAAGATTGGACTGTACGTAAAACCAGCAAAGAACACCGAAAAGAATAATAATGAGGGAGAAATTAGAATGTGAGAAAAAGCTCGCTCGCAATGTAAAAACAGGTAGTAAGAGTTTCTACAGATATTTAAAAAGGAAATTGATAAAGTGAGTGCTGGCCGTCTAGAGCGAGAATGGGGAATTACTAATGGAAAATAAGGAAATAGTAGAAACATAGAAAATTACAGCACAAAACAGGCCCTTCGGTCCCACAAGTTGTGCCGAACATATCCCTACTTTTTAGGCCTACCTATAACCCTCCATCCTATTAAGCTCCATGTACTCATCCAGGAGTCTCTTAAAAGATCCTATTGAGTTTGCCTCCACCACCACTGACGGCAGCCGATTCCACTCGCCCACCCTCTGTGTGAAAAACTTCCCCCTAACATTTCACCTGTACCTACACCCCAGTTAATGGTAGTGATAAGGAAGGACTGTAGAAAAAGAGATAATCAGCCATGGATATCTAAGGAAATAAAGGAGGGTATGAAATTGAAAGAAAAGACATACAAAATGGTAAAGATTAGTGGGAAACTAGAGGATTGTGAAATCTTTAAAGGTCAACAGAAAGCCACGAAAAAAGCTACAAAGAAAAGTAAGATGGATTATGAGAGTAAACTCGCTCAGAATATAAAAACAGATAGCAAAAGTTTCGACAAATATGTAAAACGAAAAAGAGTGGCTAAAGTAAGCATTGGCCCTTTAGAGAACGAGAAGAGGGATGTAATAACTGGAAATGAGGACATGGCTGAGGCATTGAACAGGTATTTTGTGTCGGTCTTCACAGTGGAAGACACAAATAACATGCCAAAAATTGATGACAGGAAGGCTATGGCAGGTGAGGACTTAGAAACTATCATTATCACGAAAGAGATAGTGTTGGGCAAGCTAATGGGGCTAAAGGTAGACAAGTCTCCTGGTCCTGATGGAATGCATCCCAGGGTACTAAAAGAGATGGTGGGGGAAATAGCAAATGCACTAGTGGTAATTTACCAAAATTTGCTGAACCCTGGGGTGGTTCCCGCAAATTGGAAAACAGCAAATGTGACGCCAATTTTTTAAAAAGAAGGTAGACAAAAGGCGGGTAACTATAGGCCGGTTAGCTTAACTTCTGTAGTAGGGAAAATGCTTGAATCTACATCAAGGAAGAAATAGTGAGACATCTGGATATAAATTGCCCCATTGGTAAGACGCAGCATGGGTTCATGAAGGGAAGGTCATGTTTGACTAATTTGGTGGAATTCTTTGAGAACATTACATGCGTGGTGGACAATGGGGAACCTGTGGATGTGATGTATCTGGATTTCCAGAAGGCATTTGACAAGGTGCCGCAACAAAGACTGCTACATAAGATAAAGGTGCACGGTGTTACGGGTAATGTATTAGCATGGATAGAGGATTGGTTAACTAACAGAAAGCAAAGAGTGGGGGTAAATGGGTGTTTTTCTGGTTGGCGATCAGTGACTAGTGGTGTGCTTCAGATTGGGACAACAATTGTTTACGATTTACATAGATGATTTGGAGTTGGGGACCAAATGTAGTCTGTCAAAATTCGCAGATGACACTAAGATGAACAAAACAAAGAACAAAGAACAGTACAGCACAGGAAACAGGCCCTTCGGCCCTCCAAGCCTGTGCCGCTCCTTGGTCCAACTAGACCAATCGTTTGTATCCCTCCATTCCCAGGCTGCTCATGTGACTATCCAGGTAAGTCTTAAACGATGTCAGCGTGTCTGCCTCCACCACCCTACTTGGCAGCGCATTCCAGGCCCCCACCACCCTCTGTGTAAAAAACATCCTTCTAATATCTGAGTTATACTTTGCCCCTCTCACCTTGAGCCCATGACCCCTCGTGATCGTCACTTCTGATCTGGGAAAAAGCTTCCCACCATTCACCCTATCTATCCCCTTCATAATCTTGTACACCTCTATTAGATCTCCCCTCATTCTCCATCTTTCCAGGGAGAACAACCCCAGTTTACCCAATCTCTCCTCATAGCTAAGACCCTCCATACCAGACAACATCCTGGTAAACCTTCTCTGCACTCTCTCTAACGCCTCCACATCCTTCTGGTAGTGCGGCGACCAGAACTGGACGCAGTACTCCAAATGTGGCCTAACCAGCATTCTATACAGCTGCATCGTCAGACTCCAGCTTTTATACTCTATACCCCGTCCTATAAAGGCAAGCATACCATATGCCTTCTTCACCACCTTCTCCACCTGTGTTGCCACCTTCAAGGATTTGTGGACTTGCACACCTAGGTCCCTCTGTGTTTCTATACTCTTGATGGCTCTGCTATTTATTGTATAACTCCTCCCTGCATTATTTCTTCCAAAATGCATCACTTCGCATTTATTTGGATTAAATTCCATCTGCCACCTCTCCGCCCAATTTTCCAGCCTATCTATATCCTGCTGTATTGCCCGACAATGCTCATTGCTATCCGCAAGTCAGAGTGGCAGAGCAAAGTGTGCAGAGGATGCTGAAAGTCTGCAAAGGGATATAGATAGTCTAAGTGAGTGGGTGAAGGTCTGGCAGATGGAGTACAATGTTGGTAAATGTTTGGTAGGAATAACAGCAAATTGGACTATTATTTAAATGGTAAAAAATTGCAGCATGCTGCTGTGCAGAGGGACCTGGGTGTCCTTGTGCAAGAATCACAAGGAGTTGGTTTGCAGGTGCAGCAGGTAATTAAGAAGGCAAATGGAATTTTTCTCCTTCATTGCTAGAGGGATGGTGTTTAAAAACAGCGAGTTTATGTTGCAGCTGTATAAGGTGCTGGTGAGGCCACACCTGGAGTACTGTGTATAGTTTTGGGCTCCTTACTTGAGAAAGGATATACTGGCACTGGAGGGGGTGCAGAGGAGATTCACTAGGTTGATTCCGGAGTTGAGAGTGTTGGCTTATGAGGAGGGATTGAGTAGACTGGGGCTACACTCATTGGAATTCAGAAGAATGAGGGGAGTTCTTATAGAAACATAAGATTATGAAGGGAATAGATAAGATAGAAGCAGGGAAGTTGTTTCCAATGGCAGGTGAAACTAGAACTAGGGGGCATTGCCTCAAAATAAGGGGGAGCAGATTTAGGACTGAGTTGAGGAGGAACTTCTTCACACAAAGGGTTGTGAATCTGTGGAATTCCCTGCCCAGTGAAGCAGTTGAGGCTACCTCATTGAATGTTTTTAAAGCAAGGATAGATAAATTTTTGAACAGTAAAGGAATTAAGGGTTATGGTGAGCAGGTGGGTAAGTGGAGCTGAGTCCATGAAAAGATCAGCCATGATCTTATTGAATGGCGGAGCAAAGAACAAAGAACAATACAGCACAGGAACGGGCCCTTCGGCCCTCCAAGCCCGCGCCGCTCCCCGGTCCAGGATTGAATCCTGAATCCAGGATCCCCGCCCAATTTTCCAGCCTATCTACATCCTAATATCCTATCCACCGAGCTGTCCCTCACAGCTACGATGATTTGTTCATCACAACCTATTAACTCACCCCCACCCCCCCATTCCAGACCATGTGATCTCCAGGGAGAGGCGAAAACCCAGAGTGAAAACCCCAGGGCCAATATGGGGAAAAAAAATCTGGGAAATTCCTCTCCGACCCCCTGAGGCGATCGAAACGAGTCCAGGAGATCACACTGGCCCAGATCAGAAAATGCTTCCCAACCCTATTCATTTCCACTTCTGCTTTACGAACACCATCTGAATTCCCTGCCCCCGAGACAGGTTCCCAACTATCCGCAGTCTCGCTCTGTACTGGCACCAGCAAGATGATCTTAGAATGAAGCCTTGAAACGAGAAACAAAGAACAATTAGCCCGCGCCGCTCCCTGGTCCAAACTAGACCACTCTTTTGTACCCCTCCATTCCCACTCCGTTCATATAGCTGTCTAGATAAGTCTTAAACGTTCCCAGTGTGTCCGCCTCCACCACCTTGCCCGGCAACACATTCCAGGTCCCCACGACCCTCTGTGTAAAATATGTCCTTCTGATATCTGAGCAGGCTCGAGGGGCCAGATGGCCTACTCCTGCTCCTAGTTCTTATGTTCTTATGTGTTGGGGCGAGTTATAGAACAAGAGATCTAGGGGTACAGGTTCATAGCTCCCTGAAAGTGGAGTCACAGATGAACAGAGTGGTGAAGAAAGCATTCGGCATGCTTGGTTTCATTGGTCAAGACATTGAATACGGGAGTTGGGACATATTGCTGAAGTTGTACAAGATGTTGGTAAGGCCACACTTGTGTACAGTTCTGGTCACCCTATTATAGAAAGGATATTATTAAACTAGAAAGAGTGCAGGAAAGATTTACTAGGATGCTACCGGGACTTGTTGGTTTGAGGTATAAGGAGATGCTGGATAGACTGGGGCTTTTTCCCTGGAGCGTAGGAGACTTAGGGGTAATCTTGTAGAGGTCTATAAAATAATGAGGGGCATAGATCAGCTAGATAGTCAACATCTTTTCCCAAAAGTAGGGGAGTCAAAAACTCGAGGGCATAGGTTTAAGGTGAGAAGGGCGAAATACAAAAGGGTCCAGAGGCGCAATATTTTCACACAGAGGATGGTGAGTGTCTGGAACAAGCTGCCAGAGGTAGTACTAAAGGCGGGTACAATTTTGTCTTTTAAAAAGTGTGGCCAAATGAGCCTTCTAAAATGGCGATTTGTAAAGCACTCTGGGACAATTGGGCAAGAACTAAAATGACAGGCTGTGATGCGCGATATAACTCACGAGGCTAGAGATGCTCGAGGAAATAAAGGCTTTTATTGACTACTACAATAGAGCTACCATATATAATACACGATCCCAGACTGAAGGGTCCCAGACAGAGCAGTGACCTTTATACCTCTCCCAGGAGGCGGAGCCCGACTGGGATGTACCATAATAACTATATTACAGGTAGAACAGCCCAACCCTAACCCCAACAGTAACATGTAGAACAGCCCAACCCTAACCCCAACAGTAACATATATACAGACTCATAGTACTGGCCAGACCCTGGCTCAGTACTACCTGGTGGGAACCAACGATGGTTCACCACATTCACCCCTCCTTTGAAGACAAAGGCCGGCGGGGTACAAAAAACACAGAACAATTGGTCATCAGTCTATAAGTTCAGACGGTCTGGGGGACCGCACCATCGTTGTGACCTCCTCAACACCGGCGATGACACCGGTGTAGGCACTCACGGTGGTGTTGTCCCCAAGGCGGTGTCCAACGGCTCCTCCAATGTCTCACGGGCCGGTAGACCCCGAGGTGGTGACAATCCGCTGAACTCGGACACGCCTTGAAGTGGCGACCATCTCCTGGACTCAGGCAAGCTGTACACGGGAGTAAAAGGGTTAAGTGATGGTCCCGATGCTGCCCGCGCCGTGTCAGGAGGGGAAACAATAGTTGGGGGGTCTCTAACAGGAGGTATGGGAGCGACAGGGGTTTCCAAGCCCCCTGCTGGCGCCAGGTCTCGAATCGAGACCGTGTCCTCTCGCCCGTCAGGGTATGCCACATAGGCATACTGAGGGTTGGCGTGGAGGAGATGGACCTGTTCAACCAAAGGGTCGGACTTGCGGGTCCTAACATGTCTCCGCAGGAGGACCGGTCCTGAGTACGTCAACCAAGACGGTAATGAGGTCCCAGAGGAAGACTTCCGAGGGAATGAAAACAGTCTCTCATGGGGAGTAGCGTTGGTTGCCATACACAGGAGTGAGCGTATGGAGTGGAGCGCATCAGGGAGCACCTCTTGCCAATGGGAGACTGGAAGGCCTTTTGACTTCAACGCCAGTAAGACAGCCTTCCAGACTGTAGCATTCTCACGTTCAACCTGTCCGTTACCCCTAGGGTTGTAGCTCGTGGTTCTACTAGAGGCAATCCCGTATGAGAGCAGGTATTGCCTCAAGTCATCGCTCATGAACGACGAGCCCCTATCGCTGTGGATGTAACAGGGGTAACCGAACAGGGTGAAAAGATCACGAAATGCCTTGATAACCGTGGCAGCGGTCATATCAGAACAGGGAATGACAAAAGGGAATCGTGAGTACTCATCAACCACATTGAGGAAGTACACATTCCGATCTGTCGAGGGAAGGGGGCCCTTAAAATCCACACTCAGTCTTTCGAAGGGACGAGTGGCCTTAACGGGTTGTGCCCTGTCAGGTCGGTAAAAGTGCGGTTTGCATTCCGCGCATACCCGGCAGCTTCTGGTTATGGACCTGACATCCTCCACCGAGTAGGGTAGATTCCGGGCTTTTATGAAGTGGTAGAGCCGAGTGACCCCTGGATGGCAGAGGTCATTGTGGAGAGCCTGCAATCGATTCTCCTGCATACTGGCGCATGTTCCATGCGACAGGGCATCCGAGGGCTCGTTGAGTTTCCCTGGACAATACATGATGTCGTAATTATAGGTGGAGAGTTCGATTCTCCACCTCAAGATCTTATTGTTCTTGATCTTGCCCCGTAACGTGTTATTGAACATGAACGCCACGGACCGCTGGTCCGTGAGCAGGGAGAACTGTTTTCCCGCCAAGTAATGGCGCCAATGCCGGACAGCCTCCACAATGGCCTGGGCCTCCTTTTCCACCGCCGAATGTTGAATTTCGGGGCCTTGGAGGGTGCGAGAGAAAAAGGCGACGGGCCTGCCCGCCTGGTTAAGTGTGGCGGCCAGGGCGAAATCAGATGCATCGCTCTCCACCTGGAAGGAGATGGACTCATCGATAGCGTGCATCGTGGCTTTCGCGATGTCGGCTTTTAGTTTTTCAAAGGCCAAACGAGCCTCTGTTGCTAAGGGAAAAGAGGTAGACTTGATGAGCGGACGGGCTTTGTCCGTGTAATTAGGAACCCACTGTGCGTAGTAAGAGAAGAAGCCTAAGCATCTTCTCAGTGCTTTTGCGCTAGTGGGCAGGGGAAGTTCGAGGAGGGGACGCATACAGTCTGGATCAGGGCCAATGACCCCGTTTTCCACCACGTATCCGAGGATAGCTAGGCGGCGCGTGCGAAATACACACTTCTCCCTGTTGTAGGTCAGATTCAGGCGAGATGCAGTGCGTAGGAATCTAAGAAGGTTGGTATCGTGGTCCTGCTGGTCATGGCCGCAGATGGTGACGTTATCCAGGTACGGGAAGGTGGCCCGCAGCCCGTTATGGTCCACCATTCGGTCCATAGCACGCTGGAAGACCGAGACCCCATTCGTGACACCAAAAGGAACCCTTAGAAAATGGTACAAGCGACCATCCGCCTCAAAAGCCGTGTATTGTCGGTCCTCTGGGCGAATGGGGAGCTGGTGGTAGGCAGACTTTAGGTCGATGGTGGAGAACACCCGGTACTGCGCAATCTGGTTGACCATGTCAGATATGCGCGGGAGGGGATACGCATCCAGCTGCGTGTATCTGTTAATGGTCTGACTATAGTCTACGACCATCCGGGGTTTGTTCCCACTCTTGACCACCACGACCTGCGCTCTCCAAGGACTAGCGCTAGGTTGTATGATCCCTTCGTTGAGGAGCCACTGAACCTCAGATCGAATGAAGATCCGATCCTCAGCGCTGTAACACCTACTCTTAGTCGCGATGGGCTTGCAGCCTGGCACGAGATTCTGGAATAAGGAGGGTGTGGTAATCTTAAGCGTCGAGAGGCTACAGGTGGAGCACGTTGGCCAATTTAGAGGCTGCAAGTCTCCCACTGAAAGCGGAGGGAGTGGCCCACCGTACTGTAGGGTTACACTCTTCAAGTGGACCATGAAATTTAGTCCGAGGAGTATTGGCGCGCAAAGGTGCGGTAACACCAGGAGCTTGAAGCTCTCGTAAACTGTGCCCTGCACCGTTAGATTTACCACGCAACTCCCTAGCACGGTGACAGACCGGGACCTTGACGCCATCGAGATTGTCTGCTTGACAGGCTGGATCTGGAGGCCACACCGCTTCACGGCGTCTGGGTGAATAAAGCTCTCCATGCTCCCGCTGTCAAACAGACAATAAATCGTGCGTTTGTTTACCTGTATGTCCATCATGGACTTGTCGAGTCTGTGAGGCTTTGCCTGGTCCAGGATGATGACGCCACCGTTGGTTCGTGGGCGCCACTGCAGGCAGCTGAGATGGATGATGACGACCCCTGCTGGTCATTCGCGGTCGGTGCCGACCAAAATGGCTGCTCCCATAGGTCGCACGTGGGCGATGGCGCCAAAATCAGCGACCCCTGGTGGTCGCGCGTCTCTTGCGACTCCGTCGTCTGGAATGGTGACGTCCTGGCCTCGCACGTGGAAGAAACCCTTGACGATGCCGACAACGAGGAAACCGGCTCCGGGGAGTCACACGCCGCACTGCTGTTCCTGGATGGAAGTTTGGATTGGCATACCTTCGAATAATGCCCCTTCTTGCCGCAGGCGGAGCACAACACCGCTTTAGCGGGACATCGCTGCCGAGTGTGCTTCACTCCCCCACAGAAGTAACACCGCGGGCCGCCTGGAGCTGCTGCCATCGTCAGGCCCGAGGGTGGGAACGCAATCACGCAGATTTTCGGTCCCGCTGGATGAAGTGGGGTCTGTGACTGCCCCTGCCACGCTGTCTCCACGTGGTCGTCGGGATACATTGCCAGGCTTTTGGAGGCCGTTTCTAGCGCATCCGCTAGCTCTATAGACTTAGTGAGATCGAGATTACCTTGCTCCAACAGCCGAAGTCGGATATAAGACGATCCGATTCCCATCACAAACGCATCTCGAGCGAGGTCGTTCATGTTCTGGTCTGCCGACATTGCTTTGCAGTTACAGCCCCTGGCTAGCTGTAGGAGCTCGCACGCGTACTGTTCCGTCGTTTCGCCAGGCTGCCGTCGTCGAGTGGCTAAGAGATATCGAGCATGCATCTCGTTTGGCGGTTTAATGTAGCGCTTCTTAAGAAGCTCGAGGGCCCCTTTGTAGTCGGTGGCCCCACGGATCGCTAAATATACAGCGTCGCTTACCCTCGCGTGGAGGACCCGGAGTCTGTCGTCGTCTGTGGTGACCGCTGCGGAGGCTTCGAGGTAATCCTGAAAACATTTCAACCAGTGGTCGAAGGTGTTGGAGGCGCCCGCCGCACGTGGGTCCAGCGTAAGCCGTTCGGGTTTAAGCATTTGCTCCATGTTCTCTGTGTCGTTTTCTCTTTTTTTCAACGACGAGAGTTCAATTAATAATCAATAAAATTGATGCGCGATATAACTCACGAGGCTTGAGATGCTCGAGGAAATAAAGGCTTTTATTGACTACTACAATAGAGCTGCCATATATAATACACGATCCCAGACTGAGGGGTCCCAGACAGAGCAGTGACCTTTATACCTCTCCCAGGAGGCGGAGCCCGACTGGGATGTACCATAATAACTATATTACAGGTAGAACAGCCCAACCCTAACCCCAACAATAACATGTAGAACAACCCAACCCTAACCCCAACAGTAACATATATACAGACTCATAGTACTGGCCAGACCCTGGCTCAGTACTACCTGGTGGGAACCAACGATTGTTCACCACAGGCTGCAGCTTAAAAGACAGAGATAAACAGGCTGCAACCCAGACGAGTGAATCCACAGGATATGGGTCACCTCCAGGACAAAAGGGACTTTCTGGTCAAACTGGGTTGTTTACCAGACATAAGGGCACCGTGACCCCTTATTTGGGAGGGAGGTATGTGACCTCTGTGCTTCCAGCACCTACAGACATGGCCGTTGGGGACACACCCAGAGATCGGTGTGGCAGCACCCAATTGGGCTTTATCGATCAGGGTGATCAAGTTCTGATCGATTGATTGGCAATGGTCAAAAGGGCTATGAAACCCAACGGGGTATAAAGGGTGCTGCACAATGAAGAATCGCTCTCTCTCTCTGACCCCACGAACGAGCTACAACAACGGTGACCATCGCCAGCGACAACCAGCATGAGGAGAGCCACCACACCCGAGAAGGAAAGAAGGAAGACCAGAGCCAGAGTGCCAGACCAGACCAAAGGACCAGACTACGCAGAGGACGACCGAGACCAGCGCACAGATAAAGGCCAATATCTGCTTGGGTACTTGCCAGTCACGCAAAGTTAAGTCAAGGTCTTGTATTGGACTTAAACTTTAGTATTTTCCTGAAAGATAACTTATCGTTGGTTGGTTGGGTGTTTATTGATTGTGTGGGTTTAAATAAATATTGGTTGTACTAATAAGACGTCTACTCGTAGTTATTTGTCCACCGTATAAGGGTTAAAACAGACTGTGCGGCAGGTAACAGGCAACAATTGGCGACTCCGCTGGGACATTGACAAGAAGTAACTTTGTTGCTCCGATATCGAATCTCGCAGAATTTATATTGGACGATTATTTAAAATTCAGAGCCAACAGGTGTAAACTCCTGATTGGACAAATAACTGCTTTCGGGAAATTGTGTATTGTGCATGTATCGTTACTAACAAGGAGGATAGGGTAAGCTCTGTAGGTTTGTATTAGAAGCCAGAGTGATTAGGACCGGAACATAGCCCAAAGCCTTACCCGCAGCCCGATCGACTCCCTACCCCTTGTCGTTGAATATAGAATGGCAGGAAGCAGCACAGAGACAGAGAAGTGTCCCATATGGGAAACAAAAATCAGGGAATATATTAAGAAGGGTGGCCCCTATGGGCAGAATCTTGTGCCAATACTGAGACGGGACTGGGATCCCTAGGGCAGAAGTATTGGGATGATCTAAGGAAATGGGCGGCACGGTAGCACAGTGGTTAGCACTGCTGCTTCACAGCTCCATGGACCTGGGTTCGATTCCTGGCTTGGGTCACTGTCTGTGTGGAGTTTGCACATTCTCCTCGTGTCTGCGTGGGTTTCCTCCGGGTGCTCCGGTTTCCTCCCACAGTCCAAAGATGTGCGGGTTAGGTTGATTGGTTATGCTAAAAATTGCCCCTTAGAGTCCTGAGATGCGTAGGTTTGAGGGATTAGTGGGTAAATATGTAGGGATATGGGGATAGGGTCTGGGTGGGGTTGTGGCCAGTGCAGACTCGATGGGCTGAATGGCCTCCTTCTGCACTGTAGGGTTTCTATGATTCTATGAAAGTTCAGGGAAAACGGGCAGGCAAATGTGAGAAAGAAATTGCCATTGTGAGCTGCTTGGAACAGAAAAAGAATTAAGAGGAGATAGAGAATGCAGATTGGGGAGAGATAAAGGAAAATGTTTGTTGAAATTGAGTAAAGTTATTGTGATTATTAGTTTAGAAGAGTTATAGAGTGAGAAGTCAGAGAAAATGAAGTTAAAAGATGAGTTAGCAATTATGAGAGAGTTAGTTGAGAAGAAAGTAAGTAATTTTGTGGAAAAGTAGATAAGCAGGAACAAAACAATGAGATAAATATATTGTCTATGAGTCAGTTTAAAGTATATCAAGTTAGTGAAAAGAATCAAAGTTCTGATTACTCCAAGTTCCAGCAGGAGATTAATCAATTAAAATGTCAGTTGCCAATGCAGATAGGGATGTTGTCTATATTTAGGACAGTTGAGTCTGAGGGAGATGGTGTTTATGAATTGGGTTGTGGATTGTATCTGGAAAAGAATGCCCATTTTGCATGTGGCATTGACTGGGGACCCCCACCTCCTTTTCTGGAGGCACCTGAACCCACAGTAAGTTTAGAATTCGCCCCTGGTCTGATGAATTCTGTGACTATTAGTTGCAAGGAGGGCATGGAATAACCAGAAGATGTTGTTGATTGAGAAGGAATGAATGTTTTAAAGAATCTCAGCACTGTATATAGTTCTGAATGCAGACTTTACCGTCCCCATCAATGGATAGTCTTGCGTTATTAGAAAATGTTATGCCCATGAACCCCATTAAAACAGGCCATGTGGGGTAAGGAGCTTAAACCTTCACTAACATCACAAAGAACCCCAAGTGGTCTTTTGTTTTTTTAAAAGGAGGGAGTGTGCAGTATGTGTTACAGAATTTTGAGAGAAAGGAACTATGTTCTCTCAACTTACTAGGGAAATATTGTAAATTAATTGGCAAGATGGAAAATTGATTAGAGAAAATCTAAGGTTGAGCTAATAATTTGAGTAGTTTTTGTATTTCAGTATGTTTGTGTGGTCTGGTTGCTTGTCGAATGTAGGTGGTTGTTGTTGCATTAGATTGAGAGCAGGAGTTGTTAAAGCCTGTTTGTTCTTGTGGAGTATTTATTGCGGACAATAAATGCAATGCTTTACACTTTGGTTTAAGTTCAAAGGGGCTGAGGAAGTGTTAAAACTGTTAAAATTTAAGTACAAGATTTCTTGAATTTACTTCTGTTTTTGAGTTTAATTACAATTTGGAAGAAAGAAGAATGAAAGTGGCTGTCTTAATCAATTTTCTGTATTTTCTTTAAATGTTTTATTTTCATCCCAGTTTAAAATGTTAAGTTTGAATGAAGGAGGAAGTGCTGTGGAATGAATGCTGGAAGCTTCCGTGTGTGTGTGTGTTTAATAAAGTGGTTGTGCGGATGTTTTTGTTGTTGTTTGCTTTAATGTTTTAATGCTCTTCCCCTAATTGTGATTTTACAACAGTGGGTTTGATACAGAGTTTAAATAAAAATTGGAAATTGGATTGGATTAAATTGAAATAAATTTTTGGAATTCCTTAACCTTTTAAGTATAATCAATGGCCATGATTGTGCTTAAGAGGTATAGAATATAAATACATAAATAATATATATATATATATGTGGGACGTTATGTTTGGATATGTCAGGAGATACTGGATAGGTGCAGGAAAAATAGGGTTGTTGTAGTGGGAGACTTCAATTTCCCTGGTATAGACTGGAAATCGCTGAGGGCAGGGACTCTGGATGGGGAGGAATTTGTAAAATGTGTACAGGAGGGTTCGTTGGAACAATATGTAGACAGCCCGACTAGAGAGGGGGCTATACTGGACCTGGTACTGGGGAATGAGCCCGGTCAGGTCTTCAAAGTTTTGGTAGGGGAACATGTGGCAAATAGTGACCACAATTCTGTTAGCTTTAGGATAGTGATGGAAAAGGATGAGTGGTGTCCCAAGGGTAAGGTGTTGGATTGGGGGAAGGCTAACTTTAGTGGGATCAGGCAGAAATTGGCAGCTCTTGATTGGGAGAGGCTGTTTGAGGGTAAATCCACATCTGGTATGTGGCAGTCTTTTAAGGAACAGTTGTTAGGGCTACAGGACAAGCATGTGCCTGTAAAAAAGGATAGGAAGGGTAGGATTAGAGAACCGTGGATAACCAGGGAAATTGAGGGACTGGTCAAAAAGAAGAGAGAGGCGTATGTTAGGTCCAAGCAGCTAAAAACGGAGGGAGCTCTGGAGGAGTACAAAGAAAGTAGGAAAGTACTCAAACGGGGAATTAGAAGAGCAAAAAGGGGTCACGAAATGTTCTTGGCAGACAGGATTAAGGAGAATCCCAAGGCATTTTATTCATACGTTAGGAACAAAAGGGTTGTTAGGGAAAAAATCGGACCTCTCAGGGACAAAAGTGGGGACTTATGCTTGGAGCCCAAAGAAGTAGGGGAGATCCTAAATGAATACTTTGCGTCGGTATTCACAAAGGAGAGGGATGTGTTGACTGGGAGTGTCTCAGAGGGGAGTGTTGAACCGTTGGAGAAAATCTCCATTACAAAGGAGGAAGTGTTAGGTTTGTTAGAGAATATAAAGACTGACAAATCCCCAGGGCCTGATGGAATCTATCCAAGGCTGCTCAGGGAGACGAGAGGTGAAATCGTTGGGCCTCTGACGCAAATCTTTGTCTCGTCACTGGACGCAGGTGAGATCCCAGAGGATTGGAGGATAACTAATGTGGTCCCGTTATTTAAGAAGGGTAGGAAGGATAACCCGGGTAATTATAGGCCGGTGAGCTTGACGTCCGTGGTGGGGAAGTTGTTGGAGAAGATTCTTAAAGATAGGATGTATGCGCATTTAGAAAGGAATAAACTCATTAACGATAGTCAGCATGGTTTTGTGAGAGGGAGGTCATGCCTCACTAACCTGGTGGTGTTTTTTGAAGAAGTGACCAGAATGGTTGACGAAGGAAGGGCCGTGGATGTTGTCTATATGGACTTTAGTAAAGCGTTTGACAAAGTCCCTCATGGTAGGCTAGTGAAAAAGGTTGGATCTCATGGGATAAAGGGGGAGGTGGCTAGATGGGTGGAGAACTGGCTTGGTCATAGAAGACAGAGGGTGGTAGTGGAAGGGTCTTTTTCCGGCTGGAGGCCTGTGACTAGTGGTGTTCCGCAGGGCTCTGTATTGGGACCTCTGCTGTTTGTGATTTATATAAATGATCTGGAAGAAGGAGTAACTGGGGTGATCAGTAAGTTTGTGGACGACACAAAACTGGCAGGACTTGCAGATAGTGAGGAACATTGTCAGAGGCTACAGAAGGATATAGATAGGCTGGAAATTTGGGCAAAGAAATGGCAGATGGAGTTCAATCCTGATAAATGCGAAGTGATGCATTTTGGTGGGAATAATGTAGGGAGGAGCTACACGATAAATGGAAGAACCATAAAGGGTGTAGAGACGCAGAGGGACCTGGGTGTGCAAGTCCACAGATCTTTGAAGGTGACGTCACAGGTGGAGAAGGTGGTGAAGAAGGCATATGGCATGCTTGCCTTTATAGGACGGGGCATAGAGTATAAGAGTTGGGGTCTGATGTTGCAGATGTATAGAACGTTGGTTCGGCCGCATTTGGAATACTGCGTCCAGTTCTGGTCGCCACACTACCAGAAGGACGTGGAGGCTTTGGAGAGAGTACAGAGGAGGTTTACCAGGATGTTGCCTGGTATGGAGGGGCTTGGTTATGAGGAGAGATTGGGGAAACTGGGGTTGTTCTCCTTAGAAAGACGGAGGATGAGGGGAGACTTAATAGAGGTGTATAAAATTATGAAAGGCATAGAAAGGGTGAACGGTGGGAAGCTTTTCCCCGGGTCGGTGGTGACGTTCACGAGGGGTCATAGGTTCAGGTGAAGAGGGGGAGGTTTAACACAGATATCAGAAGGACATATTTCACACAGAGGGTCGTGGGGGCCTGGAATGTGTTGCCGGGCAAGGTGGTGGAGGCGGACACACTGGGAACGTTTAAGACTTATCTAGACAGCTATATGAACGGAGTGGGAATGGAGGGATACAAAAGAGTGGTCTAGTTTGGACCAGGGAGCGGCGCGGGCTAATTGTTCTTTGTTTCTCGTTTCAAGGCTTCATTCTATGATCATCTTGCTGGTGCCAGTACAGAGCGAGACTGCGGATAGTTGGGAACCTGTCTCGGGGGCAGGGAATTCAGATGGTGTTCGTAAAGCAGAAGGGGAAATGAATAGGGTTGGGAAGCATTTTCTGATCAGGGCCAGTGTGATCTCCTGGACTCGTTTCGATCGCCACAGGGGGTCGAAGAGGAATTTCCCAGATTTTTTTTCCCCATATTGGCCCTGGGGTTTTCACTCTGGGTTTTCGCCTCTCCCTGGAGATCACATGGTCTGGAATGGGGGGGTGGGGGTGAGTTAATAGGTTGTGATGAACAAAGCATCGTAGCTGTGAGGGACAGCTCGGTGGATAGGATATTAGGATGTAGATAGGCTGGAAAATTGGGCGGGGATCCTGGATTCAGGATTCAATCCTGGACCGGGGAGCGGCGCGGGCTTGGAGGGCCGAAGGGCCTGTTCCTGTGCTGTATTGTTCTTTGTTCTTTGTTACCTCGAACACAATTTTTGGAAAGTAAATTGAAATTTCAAAATCAAAGTACATAAATTGAAGTTTGGAATAACCAATTTGAATTTTGAATAATCCTGGGTTCAAATTTGTTAAGAAAGGATTTAAACCTCGGAGGGAATCTGTGCTCTTTCCTTTGTCTTGAAGAAATTGTGACATCATCACATTGGAATGTGTTTTATTTCTTGTGTTTTTTTTAAACTGGCAGAAATTTCACCATCTTCTGTTCCTAATTTGGCAATTAAAAAATTATATACATTGGAGGTTGTAAATTTTGTTTTTGTTTTTAATTTGACAGATTTTGAGACCAAATTAATTCATTTGGCTCCAAGCCAAATGTATTTTTTGTGTTTTGTTTTAAATAGATGGCTCGTGAATAACAAGTCTCGCAGCTTCAAGACTCCAAGATTGTTTATCACAACCTAGTGATAATTGAAACTTGAAGAGTTTGGCTCATTCAGATTTTCTCACTGTTAACCTTCAAATTAAAGTGATTGGTTATGCTTAAGTGTTACAGTTTCTGACATTTAATTGATAGAATAAATTGAGCGCACAAAATAACCAACTTATAAATGGGAAGTTGCCTAAATTCTAAAGAGGTAAATAAGTTTAATAAAGGGTAATGGAAAGAGAGTCTATATGGGTTTTGTGTTTCAAAGAGGGATGCATTGAAACATATTCTCAGTTATGATGTAACCATCTGAATGTGAGATAATTTTACAAAGTAATATCTGTTTGTTTTGTGACTTTCCTATACTGAGTAAATGTTGTCTGTGGTAATCCTCATGTTCACATGTAAAGTTTGTTCGGTTCAATGTATGTAAATGCTAATAAGTTGGGAGTTAATTTTTCTGAAAAGTTAAGGGCTCTGGAGAGTGTCAATGGTTTTACAACAGATGACAGGATTTTCCTAGTACTTAGTTATTTGGGGTTACAGGAGTTAAAATGCTTAAAAGAGGAACAATTAAACCATTTGTGCAAATCATGTTATCCATAAATAAAATTGGTAAAGTAGACAGAATGATGGAGGAGTTTCCTCTATAATTTGTTAAACTGGTAGAAAATCATTTGAATTACTTCTAACTTGTACTTTGGTTACATTGTGTTAATTGGGTCATAAAATAACATAGCATGTGTATGCTAGGAGATAGATGTTGAGCTGTGACTGTGGAAGTTTAAATCTAAAATGGTAACTGTGACAAAAAGTGTTTATTAGGAAAATTTGGATCATTTTTAAATAACAAATACTTTGGAGAGTTAAACCTACCTTTTCAGCACTTTTGGTGCATGGCACTCCAAAATCCAAATTTAAATGTTATTTCCCTTTTGCCTCTGTATCAATGATTTATTATTGTCCTGTGCATAACTCTGAACCTAAAATGGTGTTTACAATATGTGATTGTTTGTATTTGTGGGTAATTAACTTATTGTAATAATGGTGTTTAGAATATGTGGTTATTTGTATTTGTAGAGTGTTGTTGTCTGTAGCTTCTGGAATGTCAATATGCTGTAGGGATGTATTATTACTGTATGTGCCAATACCTGGGCCTTACTTGACAGTTGAGTGACTGGGGAATTCCTGACAGATATTGGTCCTGAGTTTGTGATCCATCACGCTTCGCGTTCAGGATCAAAGGGGGGACTGTGGCCAAACGGGCCATCTAAAATGGCGATTTGTAAAGCACTCTGGGACAGTTGGGCAAGAACTAAAACGACAGGCTGCAGCCTAAAAGACAGAGACAAACAGGCTGCAACCCTGACAGGTGAATACACAGGATATGGGTCATCTCCAGGATCGAAGAGACTTTCCGGTCACACTGGGTTGTTTACCAGACATAAGGGCACCGTGACCTCTTATTTGGGAGGGAGGTATGTGACCTCTGCTTCCAGCACCTACAGACATGGCCGTTGGGGACACACCCAGAGATTGGTGTGGCAGCACCCGATTGGGCTTTAATCGATCAGGGTGATCGAGTCCTGATTGATTGATTGGCAATGGCCAAAAGGGGTATGAAACCCAACGGGGTATAAAGGGTGCTGCACAACCAAGAATCGCTCTCTCTCTCTGACCCCACGAATGAGCTACAACGGTGAACATCGCCAGCGCCAACCAACACGAGGAGCGCCACCACATCCAAGAAGGAAGGAAGGAAGACCAGAGCCAGAGTGCCAAACCAGACCAAAGGACCAGACTACGCAGAGGACGACCGAGACCAGCGCACAGATAAAGGCCAATATCTGCCTGGGTACTTGCCAGTCACGCAAAGTTGTCAAGTTCTCGTATTGGACTTGAACTTTAGTATTTTCCTGTAAAATAACTTATCGTAGGTTGGGTGGATGATTATTGATTGTGTGGATTTAAATAAATATTGGTTGTACTAATAAGGCGTCTACTTGTAGTTATTTGTCCACCGTATAAGGGTTAAAACAGACTGTGCGGCAGGTAACAGGCAACAAAAGCATTTAGACAGTTACCTGGGTAAGATGGGTATAGAGGGATAAGGGCCAAATGCGGGCAATTGAGACTAGCTTAGTTGTTAAAAAAAGGCAGCATGGACTAGTTGGGCCGAAAGGCCTGTTTCAATGCTGTAAACCACTGACTCTATGACCCATGACCTTTGGCTCCAATAAATCTTAAGTTTTCGTATACATCATGTAAAAGGCAAGCGCAGTTCTTCAGGGATCAAAGCCCAAAAAATGTCACTTTTCCTTTTCCTAAGCCCCATGGGTTGGAATGATAACCTGTGATTCTGACTGAAGCTGCACAAGGAGCCCTTATTAAATGAATCCTTGTGTCCCGCTCTGTTTCCTGCCGTCTCAGACTTCCCTGCTCACATCATTCAGCCTTGGATCTTCGGGTAAGCGTTCTCCAAGGCGGCCTTCACGACACACGACAGTGCAGAGTCGCTGAGCAGAAACTGATAGCCAAGTTCCGCACACATGAGTACGGCCTAAACCGGGATGTTGGGATTTATGTCACATTATCAGTAACCCCCACAGCTTGCCTCCTGGGCTTGTAGAATCTCACTAGCTGTTCTGTCTGGAGACAATACACATCTCTTTAACCTGTGTCGAATGCTCCCTCCACCCACATTGCCTGTACCTTTAAGACCTGGCTGGCTTTAGAGATTCGCATTCTAATTAGTATTCTGTAACTTGATTTCTGTGTCTGTGCACTGTTTGAGAGCAGATATCCACTCCATCTGACGAAGGAGCAGTGCTCCGAAAGCTTATGGTATTTGCTACCAAATAAACCTGTTGGACTTTAACCTGGTATTGTGAGACTTCTTACTGTTCAATATGCAACACAGGTCTGGCTTTTAACCTGTGGTAACCTTGGCCTTCACGTTCCATCAGGCCTTGCTTGCAGAAGCTGTTTTGTGTCCAATTTTATGTTGGGCCTAGTTGCTTAGGCCATTGGCCACACCACACCCATAACTTAAATATCATTCTTCTCCCGCTTGTGTACAATTAAATAAAGCTCCATATGTTTCTATGACCTCAGTTTTAAAGTCTATTGAATCTGCTTTCAATGTTCTTCTTGAGTTTTGTTTTAAGATAGTTGCAGAAGGGACATTAAAACTGAGGTACCCTCTCTATGGCGGCTGTTAAGGATCCCATGGCTATCCCTCAATCAACATCACAAAAATATCTGGTCATTATCACATTGCTGTTGATGGAAATGTGTAAATTGGCTGCTACAATTCTGTATTAAAAGTGAAGTTGCCAGTCAACAAAGAACATTACAGCACAGGAACAGACCCTTTGGCCTCCCACACCTGCACTGGCTATGCTGCCCGACTTAACTAAAACCCCCTATCCTTCTAGGGACCACATCCCTCTATTCCCATCCTATTCATGTATTTGTCCAGATGCCCCTTAAAAGTCACTACCGTATCCGCTTCCACTACCTCCCCCCGCAACAAGTTCCAGGCACCCACTACTCTCTGTGTAAAACATCTGCCTCGTACATCTCCTTTAAACCTGTGCCCCCTAGTATTTGACTCTTCCACCCTAGGAAAAAGCTTCTGACTATCCACTCTGTCCATGCCTCTCATAATCTAGTAGACTTCTATCAGGTCGCCCTTCAACCTCTGTCATTCCAGTGAGAACAAACCAAGTTTCTCCAACCTCTCCTCATAGCTCATGCCCTCCATACCAGGCAACATCCTGGTAAATCTTTTCTGTACCCTCTCCAAAGCCTCCACATCCTTCTGGTAGTGTGGCGACCAGAATTGAACACTATATTCAAAGTGTGGCCTAAGTTCCTATAAAGCTGCAACATGACTTGCTAATTTTTAAACTCAATGCCCTGGCCGATGAAGGCAAGCATACCATATGCCTTCTTGACTACTTTCTCCACCTGCGTTGCCACTTTCAGTGATCTGTGTACCTGTACACTCAGATCCCTTTGCCTATCAATACTCTTAAGGGTTCTGCCAGATGACCACTGGCTAATTGGTGGTCATTTGACTGAGGAACACCACACCTCAACTGAGGAGCAAGGTTGACAAGATATTCATGAATAACCTCAGCCGCTACAGGAATTGAACCTGCACTATTGGCGCCACTCCGCATCATGAACCAGCTGTCCAGTCAATTGAGCTAACCAACTTCCGACAATTCCTGTATTACCAAGGTGACGACAATTCAGAAATACTTCTCTGGTTGCACAAGGATTTGGGACAGCAGACCTAAAGTACACTGAAGGATTAGGTTTAAAACTGCAACCAAGTACAATCTTGCAATTAGTTAACAGAACACATATTCAACTGACCAGTAGGGAGTGATCTATCTGTTCTTATTGCAACAGAATGGCCTGTCTTTTGAAAGAAATAGAGGTGCTAGCATGAACTATTTTTAAATAGGAAAATTTGAGGGGGTGTGGGGGGAAGAGAGAGATAGAATGGTGAGAGGTGGGCTATTTTTGCACTTCGTGGGCATCAGACCCAAGTCACATTATCCATTGGATAGCCACCCAATTGTATTTGGACTGAAACACATTCAAAGCATTTTCATAAAACTATTTGTTCTTGAGCTAAGGACAATGTTACCAAAAACAGAAAATGCTGGAAAATCTCAGTAGCTCTGACAGCTTTTCCACCTTCTTCCTTCGGGAAAAAGATACAAAAGTCTGAGGTCATGTACCAACCGACTCAAGAACAGCTTCTTCCCTGCTGCTGTCAGCCTTTTGAATGGACCTACCTTGCATTAAGTTGATCCTTCTCTACATCCTGGCTATGACTGTAATACTACATTCTGCACACACTCGTTTCTTTCTCTATGAACAGTATGTTTTCTCTGTATAGCGTGCAAGAAACAATACTTTTCACTGTATGTTAATACGTGACAATAATAAATCAAATCAAAAATAAAATGTAATAAGTCTTTAGAGGCAGAAATCCCTTCACCAAAATCCCTTTATTTACAAACTCTAACAGCAGTACACTGTTATCAGTCTACCTCCAGGAGTGCCAGAGGAACTGACACTCCCGGTTAAAAACAAGGCAAGGACTCCCTAATTGGCCCATCAATTGGATCCTTAATCAGGGAGTTCATACACCAATAGGCCAACCTCCATGGCCTGATTGAAATCATTACAGACAGCATCTGTGGAGACAATAGAGCCAACGTTTTATGTCAGGATGACCCTTCATCACGTCTTACCAAGACTATATTGACTGGTTGTCCTGAAAACTATGGTGTTAGATCTCCTCATTGAACTGCTGTGGTCTTTTGCTAAAGGCACTCCCACGGGGAGTTTCAGGATTCTGACCGAGCGACAATTAAGGAAGGGTGTTTTTATGTTCAAACTAGGGTGGTATATCACTTGAGGGGAAACCTGTAGTGATGTGTTCCCACAATGTTATTTTATTCATTCTTTCACAGGATATGGGGGTCACTGGCTAGGCCAACATTTATTTTCCAACCCCAAGTGCCCTTGAAGGTGGTGAGCCATCTACTTGAACCACTGCAGTCCATGTGGTGTAGAGGCACCCGCACTGCTGTTGGAAAGGGAGTTCCAGGATCTTGATTCAGTGACAGTGAAGGAACGCTGATATATTTCCAAGGCAAGATGGTGAGTGGCTTGGAGATTTTAGACACAGGTGATGGAGACAAGAGTTCAGTGGCCATGGCCACCTCAGAAAATAAAGCTAGTGCCATTTAGTTGCACCTGGCAATAAACCTTGTTTATTCAACATTAAAGATGTACAATACTGTATACATATGATAATGCACAGAAGAAATGCAGGACAGCATTCAAAGTATGATACAAGATGTGTTTTAATACATTACATTTAGACTCCGTTCACATCAATTTTAGATTGAATCATTATAATGGCACTTAAATTGCAACATTGTGATGTAAACTTCATCAACCCAGATCAAAAGGCCGGGAACTTAAAACTAGGACTGGTATGAGCCCTCTGCTCAAGCATTTGTAGATGAAAGTTGCTTATGGGAGGACATCTCTATGCTTCCCAGGTTTCGGCGAAGTATTCAGATACTGCACATTGCTGTCATACATACACCCGTTCACTTTCTATTACACAATCCTTACCATAGCAGAAGTACAGAATTCACCGACATTACTGAATCACCACCAATGATTTATTTTTTTTATTTTTTTTTCGGGGGTAGAGGGAAAGAGGAAAGAGAATGCAAGGTTCAAAGTCAACCAAGTAATTCAATTCAGTAGCCTTTGCCGATCTGAAGCCCAGTCACCATCGTCAAGATCAGGAGACACCCTCCATTGGAAATGTGTGTCTTTATTGAGGTAACGACCTGCATAAGAATTTGAAGCCAAGAATCGATGTTACCCACCAACGGGAGATACTTCAAACGGTCAGGGCTGGGGTGGGGCCCAATGCAAATTTCAACTTGCATCATATCTGTGTGAATTCACTACACAATTAATGAATGTCTGTGTTTTAAAGTGCACTATTACTTTAACAAGGTTTTGCAACAAAACCAAGTGTTGCTTTTCATGCCCCAACAAATCCTCTCAACAGCAAATATCATCGATTTCCTTTTCCCCTCTCCTCCTCCTTTCAACAAGAGAATCTACAATATATCCATAGTGTCATTTTCATGCCTTTGTGCATTTACAAGGACAAAATGATTCCCCCCCACCCCAATCCTTGCAGCCATATGAAAACAATATAATTTACAAAAAAATTAAATGTGCAATCGTACAAACATAATTTTACATTTGCTTACACTGAAAAATATACCTTTCTCTGGCATGTTTTCCCTCAATAACTTCCTATTTACAGTACAGTACAGTTAACAGTTTAGTCACTGCATGCTCCTATTGAATTGGAGGATTAAGATGTCCATGTCAGCAGCTGACTGCTGGAGCAGTTCCAAACTGGATATTAAAGTTTGAGATTTTTTCATGACAATTCGCACAGTAACGTTGGCTGGTTTCCACCCCAAGTCATGAAAAAGTTACCGACAAACTGTTTGAAATAAATAGCCACTTGAATCACTCTGGCTTAACGCATAGTTAAAAAATATCTTTTAGGTACAGTTGCTAATAGTTTTTGCAAAATAAATTCTTTCAAAGTCTTAATTGCAACATTACAGCTGTATCTGCATAAGCAATTCAGCGAGCAAGATCACCGATTTGGTCTCAGATATTGTCACTGATACTTATCAGATCCAGCTACAGTGTTTAGATTAAACTGTTTCAGTTTCCTGATTTCACAATCTTGTGCCTTCTCTTCTCTGTTGTAGCCAGCATTCATCTGGTCCGGAACAGAATAAGAAGCTTCCGAGAGTTCTTATCAAGCACCTTCAATGCCCATTGTAATCCGTCATTCTGTAATGCTTTCCTTTCTTATAGAACCTGTAAATTATACAATGCAAGTCACATGAAAAAGAAAAAGCTGCCATTAAAAAAAGATCAGTTCTGTGCAGTCTAATGGCTGAAACGTAATGCATGTTTAAACACCATTAGAGCCAGAGTAGGGAGCCAGTTAGTAAGCAGAATTCCGTGAAAGCTACATCCATCTCTTCACGTCCCTTTCCTCCTTTAAAATCCACCTGTGAACAAGTTTCTGATATTTTTATTTATGCACTCAAGGCACCATATGAATGAAAGTTGTTGCTGTCGCTAGTAACCCACAAATAATCTTCTGTGCTAACAATGATGTACCCAAGGTCATATTAGAAGAAAAATAAGTCTGAATCCAACACCTCATTTTATCTTCTCTACCAATTTAGAATTGCAAATTGTCTATTTACTGATCAAAGATTGCCGGTGATCTTGGTGCAAAAGTATCAATATCAGAGATAATGTGGGCTGTAGGTTGAGACCCCGTTACCAATGACACAGTGGACACATTAAAGTCAACACGGGTCTTATAGGGTGCCATTTTGATTTAAGGATTATTATTTTTTAAAAATTAAGCAAGAAAGAATTGCAGGAAATGAAACATTATTCTAAAATCTGACAAAGCATTTGTTATATTGAAAGACATTTAACAGACTGAAGCTATAATAATCCGCTATTTCCATAAAAATCTGCAGCAAGGAAAGGCTATTATTTTCCCCCCAACAAGTTCATTTCATCCATAGTTATGATTCTTCTATTCTCACCACAAGCTATCCTTTTTTAAAGTTCTACCTCCTACTTCCCTCGAAAAATAAATGAATCCTATAGCCTTCTGAACAGATAGTTATCCTCCCACTTTTTACTTTGTTAACTTACTGAGAATGGGTTATTTTCACTTGGAATCTATCACATGCTGCAATATTGTATAGGGGGGCAAAACTTGTTCTGCTCTATTATCAAGTGTTACTTTGGGCTTGTGTTCTTTATACAAGCGCTTCATCATCAATTCTGCGAAAAAGATATTAAATGCACCAATTTTTTTAGAAAGTGGCATTTACTGAAACACATTTTACTATTCAAATTTTGATATGGATAAGAATATAGCTGTCACTTCTTAACCACATGGGTCGGAGGTTCCAGTGTTCAATCTTTCTCATTTTTACATGCTACCCAGATACAGACAGCTGTACTAAAACAAGACTTATAACAAAAGGCTGCAGGGTTATACTTAATGAATAAAGATACTAGATTAATTACAAAACTTGTGCAGTGATAACAAGGCAGAGGATAGTCCTATTCACTCCTAGCAGGTAAGTGCTAAAGAACAAATTTCCCAACCTGTTGAGTTCCTCTCACGGATTTTCATCTGAGTAAAACTGAAATCTTTAAGGGATTCACTAAAAAGGCAAGAAGGCAATCTAAACACAAACATGGCATTCTGTTGCAAACAGCTTTTACTGGTCATGCTTTGCTTCATACACTATAATATAGCATCTGAATTGCTAATCCACTCAGACGCATGCAGTTTAATTGTGCTTTCATATCAAGTCCATGCAAGCAGTAGTCTCACACCATGTTTTGCGCCAGTGAAATAAATGTGTTTCCCAGACAAGGGTACTTTCTAATTAAGAAGAAACTTACAACAGGGATATATTCAATTTGAATGAGGAGGAATGAGTCCTATATCTCTATTTTAACTGGGCACCTAGAAAGTCTGAATTTGCTGCAGATTAATGATGAGAAGTCACCTTTTAGCTCCTACAACAGCAGCATGCCTCTTGCCAGAGTTCTAACTCCTGCTCTGGACCCGGAGTTAATACTTTATCTCATGCCTCCAACCACAACTTCAGAGTGAACATCCCCATCATTAAAACCCTAATTCATACTTTTATCTTGTGACTGTACTTCTTCAATGTTCTGGATGGACTTCTCACTCCCATCATGCATGAACCACAGGTTATACAGAATCCTGTGACCTTGTGCTAATAGCCATACCTGCCCTCATCAAACTCCATCAACTTCCTGCACTCGAGAAAAAACAAGATTGTCTTTCCTTCAAATTCCCCCACAGTGTCATTCTTTCCTGCCTCCATCTCATATACCTGTGCACACTCTGGCCCCCAGCATTAGCTGATTCCCCACTCTTTCACTACCTTGGCCCCAGATGCTGGAACTCCCTCTTTCATCAACTCATCCCTCCCAGAGGCAACGAGGCTGTCTTCAGGCCTCTGACCACACTTCTGCTCCCTTTTGACCCTCTACCCCGGCCCATAGTGTCCAAGTACACTGTTAACTATTTGCCCTACTGAATGCTTGACTGAGTGCTATACACATGTACATGCTGTAGAGTTACCAACATCACCGTAATAAACTTGTAAAACACATGGCAGAGATTCATGCCGCCTTGGTGGTAGAGAAGACCATGGTACCCCAGTTGCAACTTCAGATCTCATGACTTGAGGGCGATACCTGCTTTCAGTCTAATCACCACCAGAGAATACGCTTTCTCCAGTATGATCTTAGAATCCCCACAATGCAGAAGGAGGCCATTCAGCCCATCGAGCCTGCAATCCTACCCAGGCACGAGCCACATTTTACCCTGCTAGTTCCCGTGACACTATGGGGCAATTTAGCACGGCCAATCGAGATGTTAGTATACCTTTAAGAATTATTTTTTTAAAATCATGTTCTCTGCAGCGAAAACAGCTTTGGTGTTTTTCATTGTTGCCGGCCTGTCTGGAGAAGTCCTTTTATTGCTGCTTCAATGGGATTTTGTTCACTTTTACTCTGGAGCCTCAGGTACTTTCTGGGATTTAAAAAAAAAAAATGACCCTGCACTGTGATGGGGAAAACTGATTGACAAGTCAAAGTCAGGTGGTTCCTCCCCATTTTCAATTTTGGTTTAGAAGGGGATGGTCAGTAGACTGGAAAAGCTGTGTTTCTCTCTCTCTCCCTGGTATTGGAAATTCTGCTGTTAGCTGGAAGTAATGTTTCTGGTCTTCCTGGAGTGGAAAATCTGCGGCTGGCGGTTCGCTTGCCTAGAGTCCCTCTCCCTGGTATTTTGGGAAGCTGTTCTGACTTCAAACTGTTCTGGGTGTCTATCCAGAGGGCTGCTAGAAGTTGCAAAGCTGGGAAGTCAGAGTTTCAATTCTCCAACCAAAGGACTGTGTTCCAGCATCACGTGAGCATTTGTATTTTGCTGGGTTAAACCTGTGGCAAGGGTTATGGAATTTGGTTGTTTGGAACATTTCCTACATTCATTAAGGGTTATACTATATAATGATTGCTTTTTTGTTTGTAATTGGTGAAAGTTATTGCTAATTTTCTTACTATACATGTTAACTGTATTCTTAAATAAACTCTGTTTGATAAAAGCTCCCTAGTGGTTCAATTGAATCGTACCTGAAGTGAAACATCTCGTACTAGCCAAATTCAAAGTGCAAAACGTATGGTCCGGGTGGACTTCATAAAACAGTTTGGAGTTTCTAACCTGAATTATGACACCAGTTATCTGTTTGAAATGATCTCAGTGCACAGCTGGCAAAAAAATAAAGAAACCGTACAGCTTCAAAAGCAGCTCCATTTTCAGCCATACTGACCATGCCAAAGGCTGTTTAGTCAATCAGCAGCCAGCAAAGGGGATTCCAGCAGCCAATGCTGACTGAGCAAGCTGAGTGGGTACATGCCATGGTGTACCCTACCTGAGTGCCTAGAGGAAGGGGTCAGACTCCAGGAGATTAGGAATATTGTGCGTCTATACCTGCTGGGGTGAGAACAAGAGCCTGCAGAATGTCAGACAATGAGACGATTCCCACAATGCTTTCTTTCTCATCAACCACTACAAGCCGATGAACCTGAAAGGGAAAGGAAGATCAGATGGTAAAATGCACACCAAAATGAAACTACCGCTGATATTGCAGAGCTCATCAGTTCCCATGACAACGGCCTAAAATGGTTCTTCAGTAGAAGCTCAATTTCCACTGAAAAATCAGCTCAAAAGGCCTTAAACATATTTCACATTTTCAATCATAGAATCCCTACAGTGCCAAAGAAGGCCATTCAGACCATCGAGTCTGCACTGAACACAATCCCATCCAGGCCCTATCCCTGTAACCCCACAAATCCCCTGACACTAGGGTTAATTTATTATGGCCAATCCACCTAACCTGCACATCTTTGGACTGTGGAGGAAACCGGAGCACCCGGAGGAAACACACACAGACAGGAGGGGGGGGGGGAAGAATTGGGGGGGGGGGGGGGGGGGGGGGAGAGGTGGGGTGGAGAACGTGCAGACTCCACACAGACAGCCACCCAAGGCCGGAATTGAACGCAGGTCACTGGCGCTGAGAAGCAGCAGTGCTAACCACTGTGCCACCCAATAAATGGTCAATATTTCCTTGGAATTCACAAGAATGAAAGGTGATAGGATTCAAACATACAAGATAATTAGAGGGTTAGACAGGGTAAATGTTGGGAGATGTTTCCACTCATGGGAGAGTGCAGGTCTGGAGGGCAGAGTTGCAGCATAAAATGATGCTCATTGCCGATGGATCTGAGGAAGAATTCCTTCTCGCAAAGAGTGGTGAATTTTTGAAATTCTTTATCCCATGTTTAATAATTTTTTTTCCCTTGTAGTTAATTAGCAGTTCTGTGACTGTTACTCAATATTTGGTCAAAAAAATTAAAGTTACAGTCCTTTGAGCCAGGATTCCATTCTGGGATCTTCCTGTCCAACATCAACTGGGATCATAACAAATATTTTATATATTGGAAAGAACCTTGGTTATATCAGACTTGCATTAGTGTGAACAGTTTCTGTCTCCATGTTGTACAAAGGATATACAAGCGCTGGAGAAGGTGCAATATGGTTTACTGGAACAATGCCAGAACTGAGACCTCATACCGATCACAAAAGATTGAACAGACTGGGACCCTTTCCTCTAGATAAGACTGAGGGGTGAGCTCAGAGATTTTTATGATTTAGAAAGTGTTTGATTGGGTAGACAGAGAAGTAGTTTCACAAGAGCACTATAAAGCAAAATATGATACTGAGCCACATGAGGAAAGATTAGGTCAGGTGATCAAAGGTTGGTCAAGCAGATAGGTTTAAGGATTGCCTTAAGGGAGGAAAGCAAAGCAGAGATGTTGAGGGAAAAAGGATCATTAATGGTGAAACAATTAAAATCAGGGATGACCAAGAGATCTGAATTAGAGGCATGGAGGTATCTCAGAGTTGGATGAAATGACAGATAGGGAGGAGACAAGGAGTAGTTGAGGTGATTATAAAGAACAAAGAAAATTACAGCACAGGAACAGGCCCTTCGGCCCTCCAAGCCTGCACCGACCATGCTGCCCGACTGAACTAAAACCCCCTATCGGTCCGGGGGCCATATCCCTCTATTCTCATCCTATTCATGTATTTGTCAAGATGCCCCTTAAAACTCACCATCGTGTCTGCTTCCACTACCTCCCCCGGCAGCGAGTTCCAGGCACCCACCACCCTCTGTAAAAAACTTGCCGCATACATCTCCTTTAAACCTTGCCCCTCACACCTTAAACCTATGTCCCCAAGTAATTGACTCTTCCACCCTGGGAAAAAGATTCTGACTATCCACTCTGTCCATGCCCCTCATAATCTTGTAGACTTCTATCAGGTCTCCCCTCAGCCTCCGTCGCTCCAGTGAGAACAAACCAAGTTTCTCCAACCTCTCCTCATAGCTAATGCCCTCCATACCAGGCAACATCCTGGTAAATCTTTTCTGTACCCTCTCCAAAGCCTCCACGTCCTTCTGGTAGTGTGGCGACCAGAATTGAACACTATATTCCAAGTGCGGCCTAACTAAGGTTCTAACCAAGACTAGCACTGACTCAAGGAGAAGCTAAACAAACACACGAGGGAGAATGAAACAGAAGGGCATATTAATGGAGTAGGAGGCGGTTCCTCAGAGAATAAACACGAACGTGAACCTGTTCCTGTGCAATAACGTGTACAAAGCTTGCCCCTACCTCGGCTTTGACTATTCTGTCCACCGTTGTCTCCAGTGCTTCCAGCCTGTGACACTTTACAACCCCTTCAAAATACTGTGAGCGGTGTCGCAGGGCCTGGGTTACAGTGATATCCAGATTATTGTACGTCTTCTCAGCAGCAAGATTCTGAGCAGGGGAAAAGAAACTTGATTTAATATGAAGTGATCATCAACAAATTGGGTTTTGGTCAAAACCATTTCGCAAAAACAAAATACTTCTGAGACACTCTTCAAAAAATCGAAAGTTGCGATCCACAAAATAAGCTGTCAAAGGAGTTAATGAACATGGGAAACACTAATTATATTCTGAAAGACAGCGGTTATAGAAGGTGAGTATGAAGAAATTTAATCTGCCATGCATTAGAAGTGAAAGGAGTTGTACTTACAATAACATCAAATTTGGAATAAATATCTACAACCTTCCCTGCAAAAGAAAAATAAATGAATTCAGAAGATTGATCTGGAGGTGACATTTTCTTGTGTAAAAACCTAAAGCACCAACTCAATTCCACTCTTCCTGAATGGGTCAATTTTAAACATGCTTCTGTTGCTCAAATGATCACCATTATGTATCTGAAACCAATGATCCTCTTAAATAATGAGAAAAAGCAAATGCCACTTAATAAATAGCTTGGAGGGGCAATAGAATTTAAGGGTCAATTGTCTCAATTTTTTTTCTGTGTTTCTGGTCCTGTTTAGATTTATGTGGGTGCTTACAAGCCTTTTTTTGTTTAATACGAAGTGTTGCATTATCCCTCGCTTTTTCCTTTCTGGAAGGGACCATATGGCCTTCACAACTCTCACTAGTTTACTCAACTGAGTAAATCAGCGAAACATCTTTATTTGGCGATATATTGTCTCTGGTGCTGTGGCAGCATCACAGAGGAAAAAGAATTATTGATCGATTTTTGAAGAAGGTAAATAGGATATATACAGACAAATGGCTGATGTCAGAGAACATGTAGAATAAAACATTACAAACAGCAAATGTCATAAATAATATTACAATTTATATCTGAAGATTTAAAGCAGGGGTCTCCAAACTACGGCCCGCAGCGGGCCGCATCCGGATCGGAGTTTGGAGACCGCTGATTTAAAGCATGGCTCTGAGCTAATCTGATCATCAATTGGTTTTAATGTTGTATCGAACACCAGCAATTATTGAAATTTAGTCCACCACAAGGTTAAATGAACTTTTTTCTCGAAAAAGTCAAGTTTGTTTCCTGATATACCTTCATGGAATTTTTTTCATCAAAATTTCCTTAGAGTCTGATGATTTCTTCAAAATTTACCCGAGCAAGTTTATTAAGAACATGAGTGGCACCAGTAATGCAGTTAGTTTTCCTCCTTTAAAGCGAGGATATATTGGAAGTGGCATAAGAGTGGAACAACACCGGAATTTTCCTGTCCCACCCACCACGGGAATCGTAGCAGGCGGGGGTGGACCATGGAAAGGCCCGTTGATCTTGGACGGGATTTTCCGGTTTTGGGGCTAATGTGGCCAGAAAATCCCACCCCTGATGTCCAATGCAAACATTGCAGGCCAAGGCCCATAATGACGGATTATGCCACAGCATACTGTTCCGGGTGCTTTTTGATGAAGGTGTTGTTATGAAATGAGAGCTCAATTTGACCTCAACATAGAAACTAGAAGTAGGAATAGGCTATTCGGCCCTTCGAGCCACCATTCATTTAGATCATGGTTGATCATTGAATTCAATATCCTGATTCCCCCCTTCCTCCCATATCTCTTGATCCCTTTAGCCTCAAGAGCGACATCTAATTTCTTCTTGAAATCAGACAACATTTTGGCCTCAACTACATTCTGTGGTAGTGAATTCCACACATTCACCACCCGCTGGGTGAAGAAATTTCTCTTTACCTCAGTCCTAAAAGGTCTACCCCATACCCTCAAACTATGACCCCTAGTTCTGGACTCCCCCACCATTGGGAACATTCTTTCCGAATCTACCCTGTCTAACTCTGTTAGAATTTTATAAGTTTCTATGAGATCCCCGATCACTCTTCTAAACTCCAGTGAATGTAATCCTAACCCACTTGGACCTGCCATCCCAGGAATCAGCTTGGTAAACCTTCGCTGTACTCCCTCTGTAGTCAGGGCATCTTTCCTCAGATAAGAACACCAAAACTGCACACAATAATTCAGATGTGGCCTCACCCAATGCCCGATACAATTGCAGCAAAATATCCCTATCCCTATACTCAAATCCTCTTGCTATGAAGGCCAACATACCATTTGCCTTCTTTACTGCCTGCTGTATGTTTACTTTCAACGACTGATGCACAAGGATTCCAAGGTCTCGTTCAGTATCCACTTCTCTCAATTTACACCCATTCAAGTAATAATCAGTCTTCCTATTATTGCTACCAAAGTGGATAACCTCACATTTATCCACATTATACGGTATCTGCCCACATACACAGCCTGTCCAAATCACGCTGAAGCATCTCTGCAACCTCCTCACAGCTCACCCTCCCACCCAACTTTCTATCATCTGCAAATTTGGAGATAATACATTCAGTTCCCTCTTCCAAATCATTAATATATAATGTGAACAGTTGGGGTCCTAGCAAAGATCCTGCGAAACCCCACTAGTCACTGACCGCCAATCAGAAAAACACCCATTTATGCCAACTCTTTGCTTCCTATCTGCTAATCAGCTTTCTATCCATCTGAAGACATTACCTGCAATCCCATGTGCTTTAACTTTTCAGAGTAGTTTGTTATGCGAGACCTTGCTGAAAGCCTTCTGAAAGTCCAAATAAACCACATCCACTGGTTCTTCCCAGTCAACTCTAGTAATTACATCCTCAAAGAACTCCAATAGATTTGTCAAGCCTGATTTCCCTTTTGTGAATCCATGCTGACTTTGTCTGATTATACCACTGCCTTCCAAATGCCAAGTTATGAAATCCTTGATAATAGACTCTAGCAACTTCCCCAGTACTGACGTTAGGTACTATCAACAGTTCAGCAGGTAAATTTACCCCTTAGTTCTGGTCTGAGCAACTTTCAAAGGTGCCTCCAATGGCACTTTCCAAACCTGTGATCTTTATCACCCAGAGCAGCAGAGACATGGAACACCATCACCTGCAAGCTCCCCTCCAAGTTACACACCATCTGACTTGGAACTCCACCAGCATTCCCTCACTGTCACTGGGCCATCCGCTGTGGGAGTATCTGCACCAATAGACTGCAACAATTTGAGAAATAGCTCATAGCACCTCTCAAGGGCTATCACGGATGGCCAATAAATCCTGGTCTCATCAGCAATGGTACAAAAACTAAAATCACATGGGATTCGGGGTGGGCTGGCTAGATGGATACAGAATTGGCTTGGTTATAGAAGACAGAGAGTAGCAGTGGAAGGGTATTTTTCAGAATGGAGATCTGTAGTCTGTGGTGTTTTGCAGGGATCAGTGCTGTGACCTCAGTTGATTGTCGTACATATGAATGATCTGGAGGAAAGTGTGGTGGTCTGATAGTAAGTTTGCGGATGACATGAAGATTGGTGGAGTTGCTGATAGTGCCGGGGATCGTCAGAGGATACAACAGGATATAGACAGACTGGAGACTTGGGCACAGAAATGGCAGATGGTGTTTAAGCTGGACAAATGCGAGGTAATGCATTTGAGGATCAAATTTAGGTGTGAATTATACTGTAAATGGCGGAACCCTTAAGAACATTAACATACAGAAGGATCTATGCGTGCAGGTCCACAGTTCCCTAAAAGTGGCAACACAGGTGGCCAAGGTGATTTAAGAAAGCATATGACATGATTGCCTTCATCAGCTGGGGCATTGAGTCCAGGAATTGGGGAATCATGTTGCAGCTATATAAAACCTTGGTCAGGATGCATTTGGAGTAATGTGTGCAATTCTGGTCACTATGAGAAGGATGTGGAAGCTTTGGAGAGAGTGCAAAGGTGGTTCACCAGGATGTTGCCTGGTCTCGAGGGTGTTGACTATGAGGAGAGGTTGAATAAACTAAGATTGTTTTCATTGGAAAGACGGAGGCTGAGGGGAAACCTGATAGAGGTCTACAAAATTATGAGGGGCAGAGACAGAGTCAGAGGCTTTTTCCATGGGTGGAAGTGTCAATTACAAGAGGGCACAGATTCAAGGTGAGAGGGAGAAAATTGAAGATAGATGTGTGGGGGAAGTTTTTCACGCAGAGTGCTGGGTGCCTGGAATGCGCTGCCAGAGGGGGAGGTGGAAGCAGGCACATTAGCAACATTTAAGAGACATCTGAACGATTACATGAATAGGGAGGGAATAGAGGGATATGGACCGAGTAAGGGGAGAAGGTTATTTTTAGTTTAGGCAGGCATCATGGTCAGCACGGGCTTGGCAGGCCGAAGGGCCTGTTCCTGTGCTGTACCTTTCTTTGTTCAATGTTCACTTCCCATGAATAGATTCACAAAAAAGAAACCAGCAAGGTCTTGACTTCAATTCCTGGTCTATGTTTGGATGCCACAAAAGCTTTCAGCTATTTCTGCAATAATCAGTTGAGATTCCCTGGTCCAGGTTACTATTGAGTGGCTGCAAAATATCCATGCGTAAGTTTGGAGAGGCCAAGATCAGCCTTGGTTGGAACATAGGAATTAGGAGCAGAAGTAGGCAAATTCAGCCCTTCGAGCCTGCTCTGCCATTCAATCAGATCATGGCTGATCTCTCCCTGGTCTCAAATCCACCTCCTCACCTGTTCCCCATATCCCCCTATCCCTATTTTTAAAATTAGAAACATATCTATCTCCTTCTTGAAACCACTTAATGATTTAGACTCCACCGCGCTATGGGGCAGCGAGTTCCACAAATTCACCACCCCTTGCCAGTAGTTTCTCCTCATCTCAGTTGTACATCTACCGCCTCTCAACCTATACCTGAGACCTCTTGTTCCAGATTGCCCCATAAGAGGAAACATTTGGTCTACATTTACTTTATCAATCCCTTTTAAAATTTTATATACCTCAGTCAGATCCCCTTTCATCCTTCTAAACTCCAGCGAGGATAAGCCCAAACTGTCTAATCTCTCCTCATACGACAACCCTTTCATCCCCGGAATCAATCTGGTGAACCTCCTCTGAACTGTCTCCAATGCCACCACACCCTTCCTCAAATAAGGAGACCGAAGCTGGACTCAATACTCCAGGTGTGGTCTCACCGACGACTCTGTACAATTGCAAGAACACTTTACATCAGAGCCAAACCCAAACCTGTCCTTCTTCAATATCTCCATGTACAGACACTTCCCATCAAGTGTCTCTCAAGTTAATCGAACAGCTGCAAGGACTTGATGCGTGATCAATAGGACTTGATTTATTTTTAAAGTTTATTATTAGCATCACAAGTAGGTTTACATTAACACTGCAATGAAGTTACTGTGAAATCCCCAAGTCACCACATTCCGGCGCCTGCTCGGGAGAATTCAGTATGACCAATACAGCTGACCAGCACGTCTTTCGGATTGTGGGAGGAAACTGGAGCATCCGGAGGAAACCCACGCAGACACAGGGTGAGCGTGCAGACTCCACACAGACAGTGACCCAAGGCCGAAATGGAACCCGAGTACCTGACATTGTGAGGCAGCAGTGCTAACCATGGTGCCACCCCTGATGAAGGTGTTGTTGTGAATCAAGAACTCAATACGGCATTCTAAACCATGGCGGATAGAAATGACAGATGGAGATAGAATCCATAGAATCACTACAGTGCAGAAGGAAGCCATTCAGCCCATCGAGTCTGCACCAACCACAATCCCACCCAAGGCCCTACTCCCTTACCCTCATATTTACCCCGCTAATCCCCCTGACACTAGGGTTAATTTATCATGGTCAATCAACCTAACCCGCACATCTTTAGAGCGAGACAGGAAACCCACGCAGGCACGGGAGAACTTGCAAACTCCACACTAACAGTGACCCAAGGCTAAAATCGAACCCGGGTCCCTGACACTGTGAGGCAGCAGTGCTAACCACTGTGCCACCCCTGATGCAGGTGTTGTTGTGAAATGAGGGCTCAATAAGGCATCCTAAACCATAATGGATAAAAATGACAAATGGAGATGTAGCATATGTCACAGATGAGCTATTGCTCAAATAACTCCAGCTAAGACACAACCTATAAACACTCTAATACAAATCAAAATTATACAAAACAGCAACAAAATACTAAACCACCCAGTGTCTGAACAGACAAGGAATGTTAACTTTTCAGGTGGAACCATTCATCGGGATCCATGGAGTAATGTTAGTTATGGATATTTATTCATTGTTACATTTACAATTGATAACACTACCTACGTCTGAATAAGCCATATGCACAAGAGCTGTACGAACCTGACTCATCCACAACAGGCAAGGCAGAAACCCTTCTTTCCACAAATATACTCAGCGCTTTAATAATAGGAGTGTTTGGATGGATAAAGGCAATATTAAGGTACGTTCCTATCCCAAGTTCCTCCAGTGTTTTCTTCATAAAGGCAGGCTTTGGCATCTCGGAGACCTGAAGGACCATAAAAAGACACTTATTCACTATCCTCCCTCCCAAATCATACATTTAGAGATTTCTAGGTATTTACAGGCATTTCAATCCCCGATATTTCCACAGCTGAGATCTCATCGCTGACGCTCCATACTTTGTATTGAAAAATCAACAATCAACTTAAGTATCTGATTTAAAATGTTTGGCTTTTGCACAATCTTCAGCATAATCTTGGAAGTGGCAATCCTACTCTGGAAAGTTACATTTACTGCAGGAAGTTTAAACAGTGACAGGTTACAATGGTCAAGAGATGGCTCAGCAGCACCACTCTGCAGAGGGTAACTAGGGCTGGGCAATGAAAGCTGTCATTGCCAGAGACAAACAGCCTGACGATGAACGTAGCAACAAAGAAGTCACACATATCTGACGACTGGTGGATTTTTGAAATCCCTACCCATGGAAGTCAGCCAAAAAGAAAAGATTTTGTAAAGTAATTTGTAGATAGTAAAATAAAGAGCTAAAAAGGAATCAGAAAGGAGCAGATCACAGACTGGATTAGGTTAATCCTCTTTACCTCTGCAGAGATTTGGCAGCAGTCAAGTCACATTTGCAACTTTGGAGCAGATACACATTTGAGACTGTTACACCAAAACCTGTCTAAACAAGCAGCACCTGACTGGGTGAAATGTGTTAATGCCTGATTTGAGATGAGCAGATTGCTCTCAGCATGTCTATCAAAACCTGTGCAAATAGCAACAGGAAATAGCACATCAAAATGCCCATTCTGGTGTTTGACCAAGTATTGTGAAAAGCTGAAAATGACCATTTTGCTTACGATGGAGAGATTCTGATTAAAAATGATTAAATTTGTTACAACAGTAAAATACAAAAAAAATTGTCTATCTGGAATTAATAATGCATTGGGCTCTAATCATCTTGGACATTGTGAATTCTGCCAGAGAAAGAGAATCTCGGCACATTCCAGGAGGTCTGACTGCCCTTTGTTGAAAATCCAATACAATAATGCAGATACATAGGCCTGAATTTTCCTCTCTGCAGTTACCAGCGTTTGGGCAAACTTAAGCCACTAACACAGGAACATCTCGGGGTAACACCCATCACCAGACACCTTGCCGCAAAAAAATTCCTCCAGCCTCACTTGGGCAAACATCTTCAGCTCCTGCACCCTCGCAATAATGGTAAATGATTGTAGGTCGGGATATAACCTGTGTGGGACTGATTGCTGCTTACTCCATTGTCAAAGGTTAGTCAGAACCTGGAGTCATCTCAAAGGAAGTTCTTAAATCTTGTAGCTTAAATGATTATATCTGACCTTATTTAAATTTTTAAAAGTTTTAATGGTATTTAAAAAGAATAAAAATGTGTAACTTTTCTTTTTACATAAAATTATTTCTACATCTCTTTTTTTTTTAAACAATTGAGCATAGGGAACTAATGGAATGTCCTTCAGACCTTGGTCTGCTTTCAGGATGAAATTGGACTGGGATCAGAAGATCCTCTGTGTAGAGCTGCTGGCTGCAGAGATATTACAGGTATGCCCTGGGCCCTACCTACTGCTACCAATGTCTACCCATCTGCAGAGCCAGGTGAGGTACTGACAAATTCAAGTCAGCTGCTAAACAGCTGCGGACAACATAGATACAAACAGTTCAAGAAAAATAGGACGGGGTGGAAAACTGACATATGTGTACCTATCCTCTTTTTTAATTCAGCTTTCCCTCTTCCTATTCTGAAGGAAGGAGCCCTTACTGCGTTTTGGAAACACAAAGTTGACACTCGTTCAGTATCTCATTAGGTGAACATGCATCACATGCTGGTCCAGACAGTTAGCAATGATTGATGACTGAACACTGGTCGGGGTATCACATCACAGATCAAGCATGCTATCACTCCACATCTGCAAGTGCAAACTTTCCAGCAGGGGTCAGTGAACATTAGGAGAGATAACCCCTGCACCATCTGTCCCCTCCCCAGACTACTGGCACTTCAGCTGCTGCTGTGACCAAGATTAACCAGTTCCGAACAGGCCAGGGATAAAACTTGGATGCTCTGATCTGAATGGCCAAGTACCACAAGCCATGTCCCTTTGTTGTTGTGCACAGTCTGTGAAGGATGACTTGTGAACAACTGGATGGTACCTTCCAGACTCACGTGTGCAGCGTTGAGGGAATATGATAAGATTAAATTTGAGCTTTTCTAGGATTGTGGCATTAAAGGCAATGGTTAGGGTACTCACATGTAAAGTTATCAGGGGAATATTAATGACAATGTTTTATATTTAGGCTGAAGATATTTTATTTGCTTCCCAAAGCATACATTATCGTGGGCAAAGGCATACATATATCAGAGAAAGAAAACCTCCACAAGTACTTAAACAGGGATGAAGCTCACTGACCCAACAGCAACATCTGGTCTGATGCTCAAGATAATACTTACAAAAAGCTGCAGGAACTTTAGGATCCGCTTGTGAGTGAGGATATAAAGTGCATTTCCACTGATGGGGTCAATCACTGGCAAACGATGAATCTTATTCTTTATGAGTGAATACACGGCATCAAAGAGGCTGAAAGAAGAAAATAAGTTCAAGGTGTTGGCAGCATAAGATTTTGTTGGAGAAGTGTGAGCTGTGTCTCAATGGGTAGCATTCTCACCTCAGTCGGAAGTTATATTCCAGACAGCTGAGCATAAAATCCAGACTGCCACTCCACTGTACTGAGGGAATACTGCACTGTTGGAGGTGTCATTAAACTGAGGCCTAGTCTGTCCTGTGAAGCAGTTATCAAAGATTTCGAAGAGGGGAAAGGAAATTTGCCTCAGTGCCCTGACCAACACTTATCCATCAATCAATATTACTAGAACAGATTACCTTGTCATTATTATTTTCTGGGAGCTTAGTGCACAGAGTGTGGCACAGTGGTTAGCACTGCTGAAGGGGTGTGTGGAGTTTGCACGTTCTCCCAGTGTCTGCATGGGTTACCTCCGGGTGCTCCGGTTCCCTCCCACAGTTCAAACGTGTGCAGATTAGGTGGATTGGCCATGCTAAATTTGTGGGATTACGGGGATTGGGTGGTGGGGAGGGCCTGGGTGGGATGCTCTTTGGTGGAGTCGGTGTAGATTCGATGGGCCAGATGGCATATTCCTGCACTGTAGGGATTCTATGGTGCAAAAGACACCGAGTCCAGTAAAGGATTACTTTCCTGAAAACAGTTCTGAAGTACATAAATGACCAATCATTGAGATTTCTCCCCCACCCAAAATACCCATACAGAAGATTTATCCTGGAAGTCCGCCTTATTCTAGCTAAATTTGTCCATCCTGGAGATTACACTACTTTCCAACTCGGAGAAAGGCAACATTTGAATTGAGAGAACACTGCAGAAAATGAATGTTGCCAGCTTGGAATTGTCACTAAAATAAAAGCAAAAAACTTCGGGTGCTGGAATCTGAAACAAAATACAGAGAATGCTGGAAAAACTCAACAGGTCTGGCAGCATGCGTAGGGGTGGAAAATAAGTTTCATTTATTGTCTCAAAGTGTCAACGTGACCAAACCTCTTGAACTGCTGCAATCCGTGTGCTGCAGGGATACCCCCAGTGTGGCTGTGAAAACTAGAGTCTTCTGCTGTGGGTTGATGGCTGAGTGCTCTGCCATTTCAGGGGTCAGTTCAGAGTCAAAGATTTTATTCTGCATCTGGAGTCACGGGTTGTCCTGTCCAAGTAAGGGCAGCAGATTTCCTTATCTGAAGTACATTGGTGAACCAGATGGGTATTTAACTAATACCCACTATGGTTGTGTCTTCTGTAAATACCTCTGCTTAACTACGATGTTAGCTACATTACCAAGAAACACTTCCCTATCTCACCTTATTCACTGGGTCTGTAAAGCACTTCCATTTAGATGCTAGATTAGCACAAACCATGTTTGGGTTGTCTTCACCGTACAAACACAACACAATTATTACTTTGAGCAAAGTCATACTGACCGGGCAGAAAGGGAATGCCACCCACGATCTCCTACTTTCAGCATGGTATATAGCTCCAGATTGTTTTATAATTGGGCCAGTCTGCTTATCCCCAAAGCTAAAGTGAAATGAACCAACTACTTAACACTTCATCAACTCCATGCACCCAAAGGGCCAGCTGAATTGGCAGCATTTCACAGGGTGCCTGATGATCTGCTAGTGCACTGGATTAGCTCCTGGCATCTGGCCTGACCTTGCTATGAAAATCCCTTTGCCACCTTTATGCTCACAATAATAATTGGCTTATGCCTCTCTCACTTCAGAACAGGAACTCTAGCTTTGGCTATGTTGCTCCCATGACAGTTCTGTACTCCCAATTCTTTGGTCTCCCTCCCTCCACTTGACTAAAATACAAAGCCTCCTCCTCCCCCCCCCGCTTCAGTTTGGTAGCTGCGCTAGTTGCTGTGAAGGTACAACAAAATCACATCATGTCTACGGCCTGACTTCTGACCATCAGTGACTGCTGGCAGATGCTGGAACCTCCCACTCCTGGATGACCCGCATCTGGAACTCTATGGAGTTCAATAGTCAGATTCAAGAATAGGTGCAATTTAGAAGTACACAGATGACAAGTCTATGCAGGCAAAATCCTGTTCACTCCCTGGGACTATAACGTGGGGTTGTTACATCGGCAGATAGCCAGTTCATAAAAATAACCTCAAGCACAGATACCTTTTTGGGCACTGGACGGAAGATTGCACTATACTGTATTGATGGTCAAATACACAGTACTGTATGAACAAAAGAAACACCATTGTATCAGAATAAAAGGGCAAATGTTCATTTTACTCAGGTCTTTTTATCCTTTTTGAAATATAAAATTATCGAGAAGAAAAAGCCCATCATGCTTGTACTAGTTCTTTGAAAGAGGCGTTCAATTATTTCCACTCTCTTCCTCTTTTCCGCATTGCCCTGCCAATCTTCCCCCTCCAGTGTGATGATGGTAGTTGCTATAGATATAGATACATTTTTATGTTTAGGGGGAATGTTTTAAAGTGCAGTTTTTTTCGACAGGCAGTTGGTATGTCTGGAAAGAATGTAGTCAGATGCTGGGTGAGCAGGACAATTACTCATTTTAAACATGTAGTGCTTTGTGGATTTTTGTTTATAGATGAAAATTTCCCCTGGGGTTTTTGATTAGGTTGACTGACAGTCATGTGATGATGTGGCTAATGGGAGGAGCTAGGTTTGTGGAAAAGAAAACAGCTTTCAGTTCTGGCTGGGGTTTGTTCAAAGACAGAGGTCTATAAACTGCTCTGAAAATCAAAATCTCTCTGAAAGCTTCAAGACTGACTACACCCTTATAACAAGTAGATTTATGGTTGCTAACTGCATTTAAAATGGAGTTAAGTCTGTAAGAAAATGTTGCTTATTTGCAATTGAAACAGTGGTAGGTTAGAGAGTAAAGTTATTTCCTTTCTTTTTTTAGCTCTTGTTCAACTGTTAATAGTTAAGCTGTTCCATTTTGTTGGAGTTATACTTAAACTATGTTATTAAATAAAGTTTGTTTTATTATAAAAGATCGCTAATTTGTCAGTGGAATTACTCCTGGAGTAAAGCATGCTATCCTTACATTTAAGCCAAAATAGAAAAATTGTTGGGGTCTAGTCTGGCTTCCTAATGTAATTTAGGATTCTGGTCCAGGGCCCTAACATTAAATTGATAGTAAAATTTTAAAGTTTATTTATTAATGTCACAAGTAGGCTTACACATCAATGTTGCAATGACTGAAAATCCCAGATCCATTATGCCATATGTGCAGTAAGAAGCGAGTGATTTGCAACTCTTACTGGTAAACATTTACATTTTATTCAAAACTTTTCCTCATTTAAATCTTTCCTCACTAAGGAAGTTGTACGACTAATCTCATTCTCTTCAGGAGGTTCCACGTAAGCAATAGAAGGTTCAGATGGTGAACTGGTGCAACAACAATAATCTCTCCCTCAATGTCAACAAAATGAAAGAGATTGTAATCGACTTCAGGAAGCGTAGGGGAGAACATGCCCCTGTCTACATCAACCAGGACGAAATAGAAAGGGTTGAGAGCTTCAAGTTTATAAGCATCCAGATCACCCAACAACCTGTCCTGGTCCCCCCCCATGCCGACACTATAGAACCATAGAAAATTACAGCTCAGAAACAGGCCTTTTGGCCCTTCTTGTCTGTGCCGAACCATTTTATGCCTAGTCCCACTGACCTGCACTTGGACCGTATCCCTCCACACCCCTCTCATCCATGAACCCGTCCAAGTTTTTCTTAAATGTTAAAAGTGACCCTGCATTTACCACTTTATCCGGCAGCTCATTCCACACTCCCACCACTCTCTGCGTGAAGAAGCCCCCCCTAATATTCCCTTTAAACTTTTCTCCTTTCACCCTTAACCCATGCCCTCTGGTTTTTTTCTCCCCTAGCCTCAGCGGAAAAAGCCTGCTTGCATTCACTCTATGTATACCCATCAAAATCTTATACACCTCTATCAAATCTCCCCTCAATCTTCTACGCTCCAGGGAATAAAGTCCCAACCTATTCAATCTCTCTCTGTAACTCAGCTTCTCAAGTCCCGGCAACATCCTTGTGAACCTTCTCTGCACTCTTTCAATCTTATTTACATCCTTCCTGTAACTAGGTGACCAAAACTGTACACAATACTCCAAATTCGGCCTCACCAATGCCTTATATAACCTTACCATAACACTCCAACTTTTATACTCGATACTCCGATTTATAAAGGCCAATGTACCAAAGGCACTCTTTACGACCCTATCCACCTGTGACGTCACTTTTAGGGAACTCTGTACCTGTATTCCCAGATCCCTCTGTTCAACTGCACTCTTCAGAGTCCTACCATTTACCCTGTACGTTCTTCTTTGGTTTGTCCTTCCAAAGTGCAATATCTCACACTTGTCTGCGTTAAATTCCATTTGCCATTTTTCAGCCCATTTTTCTAGTTGGTCCAAATCCCTCTGCAAGCTTTGAAACCGTTGAAATAGTTATGAAAGCCCACCAATGCCTCTACTTTCTCAGAAGATTAAGGAAATTTGGTATGTCAGCTACGACTCTCACCAACTTTTACAGATGCACAATAGAAAGCATTCTTTCTGGTTCTTTCACAGCTTGGTATGGCTCCAACTCTGCCCAAGACCGCAAGGAACTACAAAGGCTCGTGAATGTAGTCCAATCCATCATGCAAACCAGCCTCCCATACATTGACTCTGTCTACACTTCCTGCTGCCTTGGAAAAGCAGGCAGCATAATTAAGGACCCCATGCGCCCCGGACATACTCTCTTCCACCTTCTTCAGTCGGGAAAAAGATACAAAAGTCTGAGGTCACGTACCAACTGACTCAAGAACAGCTTCTTCCCTGCTGCTGTCAGACTTTTGAATGGACCTATCATATATTAAGTTGATCTTTCTCTGCACCCTAGCTAGGACTGTAACATTACATTCTGCACCCTCTCCTTTCCTTCTCTATGAACGGTACGTTTTGTATGTATAGCGTGCAGGAAACAATATTTTTCACTGCATACTAATACACGTGACAATAGTAAATCAAATCAATCAAACTCCATGATTGAGCAGTGCAGGCTGATGTATCCACCAGAAAACTGTAAGCAAAAAGTTTTTGAAATACCTGACCCAAATTCAAAAAGCGGTCAGCTAACTGAACAAAATCGCATTATTGTAGTGAATGCTTTGTTCCCGCCTTCAAGCAAACTCTCCGGAGATCAAACCAACTGACCATTAGAATTAAGGTGGGACATTACCTCAAAGTGAGGTTGGTTGTAAAGCATCATGTACTGAGAGCGAGTTAAATATACTAATATAAAGTTAAATATCTTTAAATTTTCTTACATGTGTTAAATTTGGATCCCTCCAGTGAAATACTTTCTAGAAAAAGTTGACAAAATTTAATCCTTTAGATTCCCTTAAAAATACCTGCCAGCTAAACTAGAAAATGCCACTAAGTTCGCTTTAGCAATTGTTTGAACACTTTGCCTAACTACAAAGCCAAAGTAACGTCACATCATAGAGTTTAGCTTCTCCTCTCCATCAACCACTGACGCTATTTTTATTCTGCCCCTCTGCAATCCCTGGATTATTTTCTTGCTATACTTGGCCTCCAGCCACCAGAGGTAGCCCCTCCACCAACTCTTCTACTTGTACCCACAGGTTTAGACTTAAATGTTTTGTGAATAAAGATGAACAAAGCAACCACATTAAATTTAAGGAACTATGCAATGCGGTTTACCTACCTTGCATCTGGTGTTATGTTCACTAAAGGCTTAAATGTTTCTTGTAAATAAAGCTCTGAGGAGAGAAAACAAGCGACATGTCAGCTCCACTGTGCAAAGAAATGTCAGGCTTCAAACTAGTTCAAGGGCGAGATTATTTATAAAGCTATAGCTGAGAAAGAACGACTCAGAATATGAAGTAGCCAAAATACTTAACCTAGAAAAACACAGATTTGCATCAATTTCCGACAGCACCAAATAGTTACAAAACAAAAAGGATTATATTGATTTCTTTACTGTGCTGGCTTTAAGAGCCATGCACAGACATGAAAATATTCAAGCTGTCTAGCTTACTTACGATAAAACGTTTTAAAAAAAAATTCTGAGTCACCAATTAATCAGTAGATGCAAATACTTCTCTCCAGCACTGTACTAATATGGTCTCCAAAACAGATGAAAGGGAGTAGCTTTCCAATTAATGTTGGTACAAGATGTTCCAGAACTAGCAAAGACCAGTTGAAAACACTGCATTCACTTTTTAATAACAAGCAGAGTCGACCTCAAAAGACATCAACATTAATCTTATCCATGGCATTTGGCAACAGCCCTTTAAATATTGATGGCTTTGATGTAACAGAACTTTGTATATATGGTGCTACATTAAAAGGAATGGAGACCAAATAAGTATTAAAAAATCATGCCATTCCAACTGCCTACGCGGTGTCCAATATTGCTGGTCAACATTCATTTAAACCATGACAGGAGCTTTTTATTTTGGAAAAGGGGGCAGTTTTATCTGGAAATTGCCTCCATTTGGCAAGGAGACAAGGAGTCGGGAGATAATGCTGCAGCTTTATAGGACCCTGGTTAGACCCCACTTGGAGTACTGCGCGCAGTTCTGGTCACCTCATTACAGGAAAGATGTTGAAGCCATTGAAAGGGTGCAGAGGAGATTTACAAGGATGTTGCCTGGATTGGGGGGCATGCCTTATGAGGATAGGTTGAGGGAGCTTGGTCTCTTCTCCCTGGAGAGACGAAGGATGAGAGGTGACCTGATAGAGGTTTACAAGATGTTGAGAGGTCTGGATAGGGTAGACTCTCAGAGGCTATTTCCAAGGGCTGAAATGGTTGCTACGAGAGGACACAGGTTTAAGGTGCTGGGGGGTAGGTACAGAGGAGATGTCAGGGGTAAGTTTTTCACTCAGAGGGTGGTGGGTGAGTGGAATCGGCTGACGTCGGTGGTGGTGGAGGCAAACTCGTTGGGGTCTTTTAAGAGACTTCTGGATGAGTACATGGGATTTAATGGGATTGAGGGCTATAGATAGGCCTAGAGGTGGGGATGTGATCGGCGCAACTTGTGGGCCGAAGGGCCTGTTTGTGCTGTGGCTTTCTATGTTCTATGAGACCTGTTCTATTCGCCCCCCTGCTACTTCTGTCAAAACTTCCAACTGGAAATAATAGGAGTTATGCTATATGCAAATCTGAATGAGGCACAAAGCGTGAACGTTATTAATGCACTTCCTGCTGTCTGTATCAGAGCAATGGTGAATGCTGAAAATCTCAGGCGCCTCTGATGTGGTGTTGCTGTGCTGTGAGGAGGGGTAGGAATTAAACACTTTTAAAAGACTCAAGGGAATGAGATTGTCAACCCATGACCGACTATCCACCCTCATCCCTCTTCTTTCAGCTGCGCACAGGTCAAGGTCTGCAGTGGAAACATCCCCCCAGTTATGATTTGGTGAGGGAGGACGGTGACACCTTCCATTACTTTGTCCATCATTGAGAGGCAGACAGAAGTTCCACTAAGGTTCAGTATCCCCAAATCCTGGAAACTGGAACATAGGTCCTAACCTGCCAAAGATGGGATGCCAGTCAACCTTCAGATGGCCAGACGATGGTCCACTCAATACAAATGAACATATGAATTAGGATCAGGAGTGGCCATTTTGGTTCCTTGAGCCCGTTCCTTACATTCAACAAGATTATGGCTGATCTGACTGCAACCTCAACTCCACATTTCCACCCACCCCCTCACCCCTATAATCTTTCATCTCCTTGCTCATCAAACATCTACCTCCACCATCAAATATTCAAGTGTCTGATTCCACTGCCTTTTAAGAGTTCCAAAGACTCATGACGCTCAGAGAACATTTTTCTCCTAATCTCTGTCTTAAGTGGGCAAAGGCTTTACTTTTAGACAGAGACCCCTAGCTCTAGATTCTCCCACAAGATGAAACATCCTCTCCACACCCACCCTGCTGTGATGATACTGTGCCTTTAAGATTTAGATTATGTTTCTTCTGAGAGGTATGTTTAAAATTCAGCTGTTTTTACACGGTGCCGATTTGTTTGCAAAACAGGCAGCCCACATGCTGAGAATGTAGGCTCATAATTGATTTTAGCTAGGGATGTGTTTGTTCTAATCTGAATTAATACATTTTTGTTGATTTGGTTTTTCTCCTGGGGTTTCAGGGTTGGGGTTTGATTAGGTTGACTGACAGAGTCATATGCTTAAGGGGAAGAAATAAGCTTACAGGGAAAATAAGCTTATGGGCAGATACAGCGGGATTCTGAAAGAAGCAAGAGGTGTCTCTCTCTGGAGGCTGCTGTTTGGTACCTGCTAGGAGAAATAGGTCTCTTAGCTGTGTATTGTTTTGCCATTTAAAAAAAAATGACTATCTCTATTTCTGATGCCTGTGTGTGGGCACCAATGACTGCACAAGGGCCGAATGTATTAATTTTCTTCAGGTAGTGGTTAATAAATTTGCTCTTTGACTTAATAACGGTTCCTTATAGCTCACAGTTTAAGTAGTTAAATATATTCTGATTTGGAAAAGGGCATCCTCGTAAAACAGAAGCTGAAATCTTTGATGTGACTATCCAAAGAAGGGTAGACAGTTCACCCCTTCTCAAATGATCATAGCAAAGGGTTAGACACTCTTAATCTATCACTTGCATGGTGCGAATGTTCCTCGTCATTGATAAGCAGATTGTTGGCGATAAGAGCTGCTTGATAGCACTGTCGGTGACACCTTCCATTACTTTGTCCACCATTGAGAGTAGACTGATGAGGTGGTGATTGGCTGGATTTGATTTGTCCTGCTTTTTGTGGACAGGACACACCTCGGCAGTTTGCCACTCGGGTTACAGTTTTATAGCTGTGCTGAACAGTTTGGCTATAGGAAGGATTAACCTTACAGCACAAGCCTTCAGCACTACCATTGGGGGCCATTTAGTACTGAATTTGCCTTTCTTCCAAGGTGTAATTATGTTCCTTTGCATCTGTTATAAAAGTAAACAACTGGCAAAGTCAGAGTTTAATTGGTGTTTTAAGCTGTAAGTTACAACTCTAGCGTTCTATGTAAAGTGCAGTTGTTAGGATCGCGTGGTGGTTATGGAAATTCTAGATTCCAGGCGGGATTTTACGGCCTCGCTCGTTCCTAAACCATAAAATCCCACCTGAGATCAACGGATCTTCCCGTGCTCCGCCCCTCGCCGGCTCCGATTCCCGTGGCGGGCCGGGCGGTAAAATTCCAGCCTCTGTATCAAAGTCAAAGACACAGATCTGAATGTGAAATTTGGAAATGAGAGTGGGTAAAAATGAATGCCAGAATAATGCATTTTCTTAAACATACGGTGGCACAGTGGTTAGCACTGCTGCCTCACAGTGCCAGGTACCCGGGTTCGATTGCCAGCTTGGGTCACTGCGTGTGTAGAGTTTGCACGTTCTCCCTGTGTCTGCGTGGGTTTCCTCCGGTGCTGGTTAGGTGCATTGACCCAAACAGGCGCCGGAGTGTGGCGACTAGGAGATTTTCACAGTAACTTCATTGCAATGTTAATGGAAGGCCTATTTGTGACTAATAAATAGTTTTAAAAAAATGACAGATATAGTAAAATAAACACACTTTTTAAACAATTTTAATTGTACCATACAAATGCCAGACTTTTTAATCAATAAGCTCATAAAATATTGAATATAAATTAATATTTTAGCAGTCCAGGTGGCTCAGATGAAAATCGATTGCTAATGAATCATGAACATTAGGAAGGTTCTGGGTCTGATTCTGGATTTGCGCTGAATTTATTTATTTTAGCCAAGCCAGCAGCAGCACTACAGCTGAATGCAACAACCCTGAACTCGGGATGAGAGAAAAAAATGAACAGGATTTCTGCTCGCAGTCACTATTCAGTGGCCTGGACTCCAAAGCACAGATATGTGAATAGGATCCAAATCAACTATGGTGTCCTCCACAGTCAGACCGCCTACTAGGATCACTATCACTGTTCACAAATGAATAATGGCCTCTTTAGGTGACGTATCAGACAGACTGTGAGGGATCAAAAATACATTCCTATGGTGTTCTTACCTCTCCATGACTCAATCTTGTGCTCCTCCAGCTCATAGATTTGTACCTGCAATGGAAAAATCATAATCTATTTAAGCAACTCCAAAGATTTCAGTCAACTGTTTTTTAAAATAAATTCATTTTACGGAATGTGGGTGTCACTGGCGAGGCCAGCATTTACTGCCCATCCTGGCTGCGTTTCAGGTGGTGGTGAGCGGCCTTCTTGAACCGTTGCAGTCCCCAAGGTGTAGGTACACTCACAGTGCTGTTAGGGAGGGAATTCCAGGATTTTGACCCAGCGACAGTGAAGAAACGGCGACATATTTCCAACTCAGGATGGTGAATGACTTGGAGGGGAACCTCCAGGTGGTGGTGTTCCCAGGTATCTGCTGCTCCTGTCCTTCGAGACGGTAGTGGTCGTGGGGTTGAAGGTGTTACCTAAGGAACCTTGATGAATTTCTGCAGTGCATCTTGTAGATGGTACACACTGCTGTCACTGTGTGTTGGTGCTGGAGGAAGAGAATGTTTGTGGAAGAGGTAGCGAACAAGCGGACTGCTTTGTCCTGGATGGTGTTGAGCTTGAGTGTTGCTCTATTTGAAGCCAGAGAACAACCAGGGGATGTGGAGAAATGAAATGGCAAAACATTGTTGTCAGTTTAAAACCACTTGGTTTCAAGTGACTGGTCCAATCTGACATATCTGATTCAAATAAACAAAGTTAATTTAAACTTGTGACTGGCCACCACAGACATGACAGGCCAAATGGCCTCTTTCTGTGCTATGACCATTCCATGATTCTTAGCAATATTATTTTAGCTCGTCAGATTTTTTCAATTTGCTAGAACAAGTAGATGTATTAAACAGAATTTCTACCTGAAAATTTGCAGAAAGTATATACATAAAATATAACCATTTTATTCCTAGCAATTACTAACCAAATCACAAAATGCTGCAGGATCAAGAGAAAGAAATGAATAATGTTGGGGTTTCTCCAGAGAGTAAAACTGTTCCCAATTTGAAAACAAATCAGTGCATTTTAATGTTCTATTTTGACAATGTCATCTCCTTTCACAGTTCTATAGACTCTGGTCAATAATTAATCCTCAACAAACATCACCAAGGACAGATCATCTGATCATTATTCTAATGCTGTTTCTGCAACCTTACCGTACGCAACCTGACTAAATAGAATGAACAAAACAGAAACATACATTAATTACACACAGAACTCACAAGAGACAGACAAGGAATAGAGAATAGATGGGCTAATTGGAGATCTCTATCAAAGAGCCCTCTTGGACACATAGAAAATAGAGGCGTGGTAGGCCATTCGGCCCTTCGAGCCTGCAACACCATTCAATGTGATCATGGCTGATCATGCACTTTCAGTATCCCACTCCCGCTTTCTCGCCATACCCCTTGATCCCTTTGGCCACAAGGGCCACGTTCAGCTCCCTCTTGAACATATCTAACGAACTGGCCCCAGCAGCTTTCTGTGGTAGCGAATTCCACAGGTTCACAACTCTGACTGAAGAAGTTCTTCTGCATCTCAGTCCTGAATGGCTTATCCCTTATTCTTAGACTGTGACCCCTAGTTCCGGACTTCCCCAACATCAGGAACATTTTTCCCACATCTAGCCTGTCCAGTTCCATCAGGATTTTATGTGTTTCTATGAGATCCCCTCTCATTCTTCTAAATTCCAGTGAGTACAAGCCCAGTCAATCCAGTCTCTCTTCATATGTCAGTCCTGCCATTCTGGGAATCAGTCTGGTGAACTTTTGCTGGACTCCCTCAAAAGTGCAGTTTTTGTGCAGTGTGTGAGGAGGGTTTCCTGACACAATATGTGGATAGGCTGACAAGAGGTGAGGCCACATTGGATTTGGTACTGGGAAATGAACCGGGCCAAGTGTTAGATTTGGTTGTGGGAGAGCACTTTGGAGATAGTGACCACAATTCGGTGTCTTTTGTTATTGCAATGGAGAGGGATAGGGCCGTACGGCAGGGCAAGGTTTACAATTGGGGGAGAGGTAATTATGATGCGATTAGGCAAGAATTAGGGGGCATAAGATAGGAACAGAAACTGTCAGGGAAAGGCACTAATGAAAAGTGGAACTTTTTCAAGGAACAAATACTGGGTGTCCTTGATAGGTATGTCCCTGTCAGGCAGGGAGGAAATGGCCGAGTGAGGGAACCATGGTTCACGAAAGAGGTGGAATGTCTTGTGAAAAGGAAGAGGGAAGCTTATGTAGGGATGAGGAAACAAGGTTCAGATGGCTCGATTGAGGGTTACAAGTTAGCAAGGAATGAGTTGAAAAAGGGGCTTAGGAGAGCTAGGAGGGGACATGAGAAGTCCTTGGCGGGTTGGATCAAGGAAAACCCCAAGGCTTTTTACTCTTATGTGAGGAATAAAAGAATGACCAGGGTGAGGTTAGGGCCGGTCAAGGACAGTAGTGGGAACTTGTGTATGGAGTCAGTAGAGATAGGCGAGGTGATGAATGAATACTTTTCTTCAGTGTTCACCAAGGAGAGGGGCCATGTTTTTGAGGAAGAGGTGTTACAGGCTAATAGGCTGGAGGAAATAGATGTTTGGAGGGAGGATGTCCTGGCAGTTTTGAATAAACTGAAGGTCGATAAGTCCCCTGGGCCTGATGAAATGTATCCTAGGATTCTTTGGGAGGCAAGGGATGAGATTGCAGAGCCTTTGGCTTTGATCTTTGGGTCCTCACTGTCCACGGGGATGGTGCCAGAGGACTGGAGAGTGGCGAATGTTGTTCCTCTGTTTAAGAAAGGGAATAGAAATGACCCTGGTAATTATAGACCGGTTAGTCTTACTTTGGTGGTTGGTAAATTGATGGAAAAGGTCCTTAGGGATGGGATTTACGACCATTTAGAATGATGCGGATTAATCTGGGATAGTCAGCACGGATTCGTGAAGGGCAAGTCGTGCCTCACAAATTTGACTGAATTTTTTGAGGAGGTAACTAAGTGTGCTGATGAAGGTAGGGCAGTTGATGTCATATACATGGATTTTAGTAAGGCGTTTGATAAGGTCCCCCATGGTCGGCTTATGATGAAAGTAAGGAGGTGTGGGATAGAGGGAAAGTTGGCCAATTGGCTAGGTAACTGGCTGTCTGATCGAAGACAGAGGGTGGTGGTGGATGGAAAATTTTCGGACTGGAGGCAGGTTGCTAACGGCGTGCCACAGGGATCAGTGCTTGGTCCTCTGCTCTTTGTGATTTTTATTAATGACTTGGAGGAGGGGGCTGAAGGGTGGATCTGTAAATTTGCTGATGACACCAAGATTGGTGGAGTAGTGGATGAGGTGGAGGGGTGTTGTAGGCTGCAAAGAGACATAGATAGGATGCAAAGCTGGGCTGAAAAATGGCAAATGGAGTTTAACCCTGATAAATGTGAGGTGATTCATTTTGGTAGGACTAATTTAAATGTGGATTACAGGGTCAAAGGTAGGGTTCTGAAGACTGTGGAGGAACAGAGATATCTTGGGGTCCATATCCACAGATCTCTAAAGGTTGCCACTCAAGTGGATAGAGCTGTGAAGAAGGCCTATAGTGTGTTAGCTTTTATTAACAGGGGGTTGGAGTTTAAGAGCCGTGGGGTTATGCTGCAACTGTACAGGACCTTGGTGAGACCACATTTGGAATATTGTGTGCAATTCTGGTCACCTCACTATAAGGAGGATGTGGAAGCGCTGGAAAGAGTGCAGAGGAGATTTACCAGGATGCTGCCTGGTTTGGAGGGTAGGTCTTATGAGGAAAGGTTGAGGGAGCTAGGGCTGTTCTCTCTGGAGCGGAGGAGGCTGAGGGGAGACTTAATAGAGGTTTATAAAATGATGAAGGGGATAGATAGAGTGAACGTTCAAAGACTATTTCCTCGGGTGGATGGAGCTATTACAAGGGGGCATAACTATAGGGTTCGTGGTGGGAGATATAGGAAGGATATCAGAGGTAGGTTCTTTACGCAGAGAGTGGTTGGGGTGTGGAATGGACTGGCTGCAGTGATAGTGGAGTCAGACACTTTAGGAACATTTAAGCGGTTATTGGATAGGCACATGGAGCACACCAGGATGATAGGGAGTGGGATAGCTTGATCTTGGTTTCAGATAAAGCTCGGCACAACATCGTGGGCCAAAGGGCCTGTTCTGTGCTGTATTGTTCTATGTTCAAAAGCAAGAGTATCCTTCCTCAGATCAGGAGACCAAAACTGCACACAATACTCAAGGTGTGGCCTCACCAAGGCCCTGTATAACTGCAGCAAGACATCTTTCCTCCTATACTCAAATCCGATTGTATGAAGGCCAGCATTCCTTTAGCTTTCCTCACCGCTAGCTGTAACTGCATGCCAACAAAGAACAAAGAAAATTGCAGCACAGGAACAGGCTCTTCGACCCTCCAAGCCTGCACTGACCATGCTGCCCGACTGAACTAAAACCACCTACCCTTCTGGGGACCATATCCCTCCATTCCCATCCTATTCATGTATTTGTCCTGACGCCCCTTAAAACTCACTATCGTATCTGCTTCCACTATCTCCCCCTGCAGCGAGTTCCAGACACTCACCATCCTCTGTGTAAAAGATTTGCCTCGTACATTTCCTTTAAACCTTGCCCCTTAAACCTATGCCCCCTCGTAATTGACTCTTCCACCTTGGGAAAAAGCTTCTGACTATCCACTCTGTCCATGCCTCTCATAATCTCTAATAACGTCGAATTGTCAAGAAATCCGCGCATGTACATTTTTCTCTCCTTCTGTGACTGTTCCATCATGACACCCAGGTCAAAGTAATTAGGAATGTAACGAGGGGATATAGAAAAGCTCTGACTGGTAAAAGTAGGGAAAATCCCAAGTTATTCTATAAGTATACCAATGGGAAGAGGATAAGCAGGGAAAGAGTAGGGCCCATTAGGGGCAATCTGTGGGTGGAGCCACAGAACATTGGTAGAGTGTTAAATGAATATTTCACATCCGTCTTCACCCAAGAGAATGAGGATGATGATATGGGATTCAGGGAGAGAGATTGTGAGGTTCTTGAGAAAATTGACATAGGGAAGGACAAGGTCTTGGAGGTGTTGGCAGCCGTAAAAATGGATAACTCTCCAGGTCCAGATGAATTGTGCCCTGGGCTGCTGTGGGAGGCAAGGGAGGAGATAGCAGGGCCTCTGACCCAAATTTTCAATTCCTCTCTGGCCATGGAGGAGGTGGCGGACGACCGGAGAACAGTTAGTGTGGTTCTGCAATTTAAGAAGAGTTTTAGAAATAAACCAGGGAATTACAGACCAGTGAATCTCACATCAGCGGTAGAGAAACTATTAGAGAAACTTCTGAAGGACAGCATCTATCTCCAGTTGGAGAGGCAAAGCTTGATCAGGGATAGTCAGCATGGCTTCGTCAGAGGGAGGTCATGCCTAACAAATTTGATTGAATTTTTTTGAGAAGGTGACCAGGTGTGTAGACGAGGGCAGTGCAGTCGATGTAGTTTATATGGATTTCAGCAAAGCCTTTGACAAGGTCCCACATGGGAGTCTTGTAAAGAAAGTAAATTCACATGGGATACAGGGTAATTTGACAAGGTGGATTCAAAATTGGCTCCGTTGTAGGACACAGAGGGTGATGACAGAAGGCTGCTTTAGTGACTGAAAGCCAATGTCCAGTGGCGTACCACAGGGATCTGTGTTGGGTCCCCTATTATTCATTATTTATATAGATGATATGGAGGGTAGGGTTAGTAAGTTTGCGGATGACACCAAAATTGGACAAGTGGTTAACAGTGAGACGGAATGTCTTGGGCTACAAGATAGAATGTTCAAATGGACAGATAAATGGCAGATGGAATTTAAACCTGAAAAGTGTGAGGTGATACACTTTGGAAGGAGTAATTTGACAAGGAAGTATTCAATGAATGGTAAGACACTAGGAAGTTCTGTGGGACAATGGGACCTTGGCGTGTTTGTCTACAGATCTATGAAGGCAGAAGGGCATGTTAGTAGGGTGGTGAAAAAGGTATAAGGGACACTTGCCTTTATCAATCGGGGCATAGATTACAAAAGCAGGAAAGCCATGCTGGAGTTGCATAGAACTTTGGTGAGGCCACAGCTGGAGTACTGGTCGCCATATTACTGGAAGGATGTGAAACGGAGGGGGTGCAGAGGAGATTCACCAGAGTGCTGCCTAGGATGGAACATTTAAGTTATGAAGAGAGGTTGGGTAGGCTTGGGTTGTTTTCGTTGGAACAGAGAAGACTGAGTGACGATCTCATCGAGATGTACAAGATTATGAGAGACATGGACAGAGTGGATAAGGAGCAGCTGTTCCCCTTACTTGAAGGGTCAGTCACGAGGGGACTGACCCTTCAAGGTGAGGGGCAGGGGTTTGAAGGGGGATGTGAGGAAAAACCTTTTTACTCAGAGGGTGGTGATGGTTTGGAATGCGCTGCCTGGGAGAGTGGGAGAGGCGGTTTGCCTCACATCCTTTTAAAAAGTACCTGGATGAGCACTTGGACATCATAACATTCAGGACTATGCCACCACTCACATTTATCCACATTATATTGCATTTGCCAAGTATTTACCCACTCAGTCAGCCCATCCAAGTCACCCTGCAGCCTCTTAGCATCCTTCTCACAGCACATACTGCCACCTAGCTTAGTGTCGTCTGCAAATTTGGAGATATTGTATTTAATTCCTTCGTCCAAATCATTAGTGCATATTGTGAATAGCTGGGGTCCCAGCACTGAACCCTGTGGTGCCCCACTAGTCACTGCCTGTCACTCTGAAAAGGACCCATTTATTCCCACTCTCCACTTCCTGTCTGCCAACCAGTTCTCCATCCACATCAATACATTACCCACCACCCCCCCAATAACATGAGCTTTAATTTTGCTCACTAATCTTTCATGTCAACAGCCTATTGAAAGTCCAGACACACAACATCCACTGGTTCACCCTTGTCCACTCAACTGGTCACATCCTCAAAGAATTCCAGAAGATTTGTCAAGCACGATTTCCCTTTAGTGAATCCATGCTGACTTGGACCAATCCTGTCACCACTTTCCAAATGCTCAGTTATTACATCCTTAATAATTGACTCCAGTATTTTCCTCACCACCGATGTCAGGCTAACCGGTCTATAATTCCCAGTTTTCTCTCTCCTGCCTTTTAAAAAAAATGGGGTCATATTGGTTAGCCTCCAATCCATTGGAACTCTTCCAGAGTCTATAGAATGCTGGAAAATGATCCCCAATGCGTCCACTATTTCTAGGGCCACTTCCTTGAGTGTTCTAGGATGCAGAGCATCAGGCCCTGGGGACTTTTTCCCCAATACAATTTCCTGACTAATAATGATTTCCTTCAGTTCCTCCTTCAAGCTAAACCCTCTGTCCCCTAGTATTTCTGGAAGGTTATTTGTGCCCTCCTTAGTGAAGACAGATCCAAAGTATTTCTTCAGCTGGTCTGCCATCGCTTTTGTTGCCCATAATAATTTCATCTGATCCTAACTGTAAGGGACCTTCACAGTGGCCTCCATCTTTTCCATATGATTCTGTGATAAAACAGACAGGAGAAAGGAAATAGAAGAAAAAGCAAAAGGGAATGAGAGAAAGTGAGCAAGAACTGGAGAACAGGAGAAAGGGACACAAGGGAAATAAAGAGAAAGGAAGCGGAAGAAAAGTGCCTAAAAATTTATAAATTCAAGACAAAAGTGCAGACATTGAGGTTTGCAACTCTGGGGAATAAAATCACCCAATCCATTCCCTTATTAGCTATGCTTCTTTCTGGCCTGGGTCTTTCTCTCCTGAACTCCGTACCCTTGATTTAGTCTTCCACTTTGCTCTCAGTCTGACCCTGTTATTCCCACTCCTTGCTTGGTCTCCTCAATCTAGTCTGACAGTTAATCAGCCTGCTCGTAAATATCGCCAATGTTGCAACATTGGGAGCTGGAGGAAATTACAGTGGCAGAATTAGCCAGGAGGCAGACAGCAATAAAACAGCACAAACCATCGTTCTGAGTTTTAAATCTTCATAAAATACAGGGTCTTTAAATTTTTATTGGGTGACATATTGTCCTCAAGATGATTCTGACAGCCTGGCCACTGACAGCTTGTGTTATGTGAGAACAGGCAGAAAGCAATTGGTGCTTGGTCCCCTGAAGTGTCAGGGACTAGGCTAGCTCCAGGCTTTCCAAGCCTGCCAGCTCACCGCTGTGGAGCAGTAGGAGGGGACCCCTCTACAATGGTGGCTGGCTACCAATTCAATTTTTAAATTTAGAAATTTGAAGTTGGAGAGAGGGTCCCTCTCAATGAAGGGACCCTCTTATTCCCACTCTCCTGAACTCCATGATTCATCTCCCTTTGGCCCTCCAACTTCGAGAACTTGCCCTCTTGGCCACGACTGGGTGAACTCAGGGAAAAGCACTGCAGGGTGTCTGTTACCCACACCTCTTGTTGGATTGTGATTCCCCCATTTGATCCTGATGTCAGGATCCTGACCCAAAACCCTGTCCCAGTTCCATACAGTATCAGTGATTGCAGGCCGCATCTTCCAAGCTGCAGGCCGGCGTATCCCAAATATGTGGTGGGGAACCCTGTTGGAATTTCTCAGGGAAAGGTTGCAGGGCCATTGCCTGGGAAGTTCAAACTCCCTTTGGGCTTTTGCCTCACACTGATAATCATCTGAAAAACGAGATTTAAATCACAAATGTTTCTGACTGTCATACAGCAGTAGTTACTCAGAACACGTTAGAAGAATTAAAACCACGTCTAGATTCTGGGTAATTATTGTGCCGCATCTGTCCATGACACTCTCAGTAGGAGTGACCACCTCACAGTCCTTGTGGAGGCAAAATCCCGTCTTCACACTGAGTATACCTTCCATCATGTTGGTGGCAATACCACCGTGCTAAATGGGATAGATTTTTGAACAGATCTAGTAATTCAAGACTGGGCAACCATGAGACGCTGAGGGTCATCAGCAGCGGCAGAATTGTACTCCACCACAATCTGTAACCTTGTGGCCTGGCAGCTGAGCTAATTTTCTAAATAGCCATGCCTCATTAAAGTATTTTTATGTATGAGAATCCGCTTGAAATAGAAGGCAACATTGCTTTTGACACCATGCAAGTTTTAAATAGGCCTAGTTCCTAAAGTTTTAAATAGGCCTAGCTCCTAAAGATATATCATATCCCCCACAGATACTGACTTGGGAATATATTGCTGCTGCTTCACTGTCATTGGGTCAACATCCAGGAACCCCCACCCTAACAGCATTCATGGACTGTAGCGATTCAAGGCGGCAGCTCACCACTGCCTTCTCAGGGGCAATTAGGAATGGACAATAAATGCTGGTCTAGCTACTGACGCCCACATCCCTTGAACAAATTTTTTAAAAGTTCAGATCAGGAGCTCAAATTCCTATTCCACAGCTCAAATTCACCACTCAGGAGGTAAAAATATTGCTACTGACTCAAATTTGACAATACATGTACAAGAGGAAATCTGAATTTGGGTAACGGGGGACTGGTTTAAAAAACTTGAGCAGAATTGCTTTGAAACTGCCTATAATTTGTCGCGGAGAAGAATAATGTAGATATCTTATCTGTACATACCTTTAGGAACTTTAGGCCTATTTAAAACTTGCATGGTGCCAAAAGCAATGTTGCCTTCTATTTCAAGTGGATTCTCATACATAAAAATACTTTAATGAGGCATAGCTATTTAGATAATTAGCTCAGCTGTCAGCCTATAGATCACCTCTTAGGGGCAGAAAGGGAATGGTAACCACTAGCAGTCCAAGACAGCTAGAAATGTAATGCAGGAATCCCCTTGGATCCCGCTCACAATCAGTTCTCCGCTTTGGAAGGAGTTGGTTCCTTGGAGGAGTGCAGTCAGAGCCAAGTTTGAGACACCAGAGGCAGTTCTGCTATATAGCAAGGAGGAAGAAAAAAGGGAGAGCAGTAGTGATAGGGAATTAGTTAGGGGAACAGACAAGCATTTCTGTTGGCATAGATATGGCTCCCGGATGGTATGTTGCTTCCCTAGTGCCAGGGTCAAGGATGTCATGGTCCGGCTGCAGGACATGCCTCTGGGGGAGGGTGATTATGATGTTCCCTGTTTGAGAGCAGATTTTCACTCCATCTGACGAAGGAGCAGCGCTCCAAAAGCTAATGGTATACCAAATAAACCTGTTGGACTTTAACCTGGTGTTATTAAAACTCTTACTGGAGGGTGATTAGCCAGAGGTTATTGTCCACGTTGGTACGTGGAAAGAGGATGAGGTCCTGAAAGCAGATTTTAGGGAGTTGGGAAAGAGATTGAAAAGTTGGACCCACAAAGCAATAATCCTAGGATGACAGCCAGTCCCAAGTGCAAGCGAGTATAGAAATAGGAGAATTGAGTGATTAAACTTGGCTGGGATGCTGGTGTAAAGGGGGAACAGATTTTTGAAGCATTGGTTTGATTCTGGGGAAGGTGGGCCGGATAGTCTATACCTGAACAGGACTGCAACAAACATCCTCGCAGGGAGATCTGCTAGTGCTGTTGGGGAGGGGATGCTTAAACTAGATTGGCAGGAGGATGGGAACCTCAGGGCAAATTAACAGCAGGGAAAAGGAGAGGGTAAAATTAGTGAGCGATTCTGAAAGACAGAAGAAGCACAAGTTAAAAAGTGCACAACACAGGAATGTGGCTGTTTAAAAGATATATATGCAAATAGACGTATAGCAAATAAAGCTGATGAGCTGAGGGCGCAGATAGATGCATGGCAGCATGATATCATTGCTGTAATGGAAATCTGACTTAAAGAGGAGCTAAGATGGCAGCTCAATATCCCTGGATGTAGAGTTTTCAGACGTGATAGAGAGGGATAAACAAAAAGTGGGTGGAACATTATTGGTTAAAGAATCAATTACAGCCGAGGAGGGATGATATACTAAATGAAGCATTAAATGAGGCCATATGGGTTAAGCTCAGAATAAATAAGGGGCACCCACACTACTACGAGCATACGGAGACCCCAAAATAGTGGGAGGGAATAAGAAGAGCAAATATGTAGGCAAATTTCTGAGTGCAAATAAACAGTAATAGTTGCTGACTTCAATTCCCCGAATATCAATTGGGATGCAAACAGTGTGAAAGACACAGAAGACACAAAATTCTTGAACTGCATTCAAAAAAACATTTTTAGCCAGCACGTAACAAGCCCAAGAGTAGGGGGTGCAATTCTAGATTTAATCTTGGGAAACTAAGATAGGCAAGTGATGAAGCAGCAGTGGCGGACCATTTTGAATATAGTGGCTATAATCTACACCAGCATCCCCCATGACGATGGCATTGCTGCAACAGCCTCAGTGCTCAGCGCCAACAACTGCCAGTTTCCAGATGCAACTTTACATCTCATCCGCTTCATCCTGGACCACAATATCTTCACCTTCAACAACCAGTTCTTCATCCAGACACACGGAACAGCCATGGGGACCAAATTTGCACCTCAATATGCCAACATCTTCATGCACAGGTTCGAACAAGACTTCTTCACCGCACGGGACCTTCAACCGATGCTATACACTAGATACATCGATGACATTTTCTTCCTTTGGACTCATGGTGAACAATCCCTGAAAAACTCTATGATGACATCAACAAGTTCCATCCCACCATCAGGCTCACCATAGACTACGCTCCGGAATCGGTTGCATTCTTGGACACGCGCATCTCCATTAAGGACGGTCACCTCAGCACCTCACTGTACCGCAAGCCCACGGATAACCTCACGATGCTCCACTTCTCCAGCTTCCACCCTAAACACGTTAAAGAAGCCTTCCCCTACGGACAAGCCCTCCGTATACACAGGATCTGCTCGGATGAGGAGGATCGCAACAGACACCTCCAGACGCTGAAAGGTGCCCTCATAAGAACAGGATATGGCGCTAGACTCATTGATCAACAGTTCCAACGCGCCACAGCGAAAAACCGCACCGACCTCCTCAGAAGACAAACACGGGACACAGTGGACAGAGTACCCTTCGTTGTCCAGTACTTCCCCGGAGCGGAGAAGCTACGGCATCTCCTCCGGAGCCTTCAACATGTCATTGATGAAGACGAACATCTCGCCAAGGCCATCCCACACCCCCACTTCTTGCCTTCAAACAACCGCACAACCTCAAACAGACCATTGTCCGCAGCAAACTACCCAGCCTTCAGGAGAACAGTGACCAAGACACCACACAACCCTGCCACAGCAACCTCTGCAAGACGTGCCGGATCATCGACACAGATGCCATCATCTCACGTGAGAACACCATCCACCAGGTACACGGTACATACTCTTGCAACTCGGCCAACGTTGTCTACCTGATACGCTGCAAGAAAGGATGTCCCGAGGCATGGTACATTGGGGAAACTATGCAGACGCTGCGACAACGGATGAATGAACACCGCTCGACAATCACCAGGCAAGACTGTTCTCTTCCTCTTGGGGAGCACTTCAGCGGTCACGGGCATTCGGCCTCTGATATTCGGGTAAGCGTTCTCCAAGGCGGCCTTCGCGACACACGACAGCGCAGAGTCGCTGAGCAGAAACTGATAGCCAAGTTCCGCACACACGCGGACGGCCTCAACCGGGATATTGGGTTCATGTCACACTATTTGTAACCCCCACAGTTGCGTGGACCTGCAGAGTTTCACTGGCTGTCTTGTCTGGAGACAATACACATCTTTTTAGCCTGTCTTGATGCTCTCTCCACTCCCATTGTTTTGTTTCTTAAAGACTTGATTAGTTGTAAGTATTCGCATTCCAACCATTATTCATGTAAATTGAGTCTGTGTCTTTATAAACTCTGTTTGTGAACAGAATTCCCACTCACCTGAAGAAGGGGCTTAGAGCTTCGAAAGCTTGTGTGGCTTTTGCTACCAAATAAACCTGTTGGACTTTAACCTGGTGTTGTTAAACTTCTTACTGTATAATCTTTCACACAGAGGGTGGTGAGTATCTGAAACAAGCTGCCAGGGGTAGTAGTAGAGGCAGGTACAGTTTTATCTTTTAAAAAGCATTTAGATAGTTCCATGGGTACGATGGGTATAGAGGGATATGGGCCAAATGCGGGCAATTTGAATTAGCTTAGGGGTTTTAAAAAAGGGCGGCATGGACAAGTTGGGCCAAAGGGCCTGTTTCCATGCTGTAAACCTCTAATGACTCTAATAGTTAGATTAGAATCATAACGGAAAAGACACAGATAAAAGGGAGTAAAGGTTCTGTCAGATTGAGAGCTGCCTGGTTATCCAGAAGCACACAGGGTAAGATAAAGAAGATAAAGAAAGCTCATGACAGTCACAAAAAGCTTACTATTGTAGAAAGCCTAGAGGAGTCCAGAAAATGCAGGGGTGAAGTAATAAAGGAAATTAGGAAAGCCAAGAGAGGACACAAAATATATTTTCAGATAAAATCAAAGAAAAAGCAAAGATGTTCTGCCAGTACGTTAAGAGCAAGAGACTAACTAAGGAAAGGGTGGAGCCTATCAGAGATGTACGAGGTAACTTGTGTGTTGATGTTGGCAATGTAGGAGTAGAGTTAAGAGGGAAATCAGGAGGGCTAAAAGGCAACACGAGATTGTTTTGGCAGATAAGGCAAAGGAGAAGCCAAAGAGCTTCTACAAATACATAAAGGGCAAAAGAGTAACTAGGGAGAGAATAGGCCTCCTAAGGATCAACAAGGTCATCTATGTGCGGATCCACAAGAGATGGGTGAGATCCTAAATGAATATTTCTCATCAGTATTCACTGTTGAGAAAACTTGGGGAAATAAATAGTGATGTCTTGAGGAGTGTACATATTAGAGGAGGTGCTGGAAGTCTTAAAGCGCATCAAGGTAGATGAATCCCCGGGACCTGATGAAATGTATCCCAGGACATTGTGGGAGGCTAGGGAGGAAATTGCGGGTCCTCTACCAGCGATATCTGAATCATCGATTCACTGGTGAGGTGAGGTGCCTGAAGATTGGAGGGTGGCAAATGTTGTGCCTTCATTTAAGAAGGGCTGCAGGAAAAAGCCTGGGAACTACAGGCCGGTGAGCCTCACATCTGTAGTGGGTAAGTTGTTAGAAAGTATTCTGAGACACAGGATCTACAGGCATTTAGAGACGCAAGGACTGATTAGGGACAGTCAGCATGGCTTTGTGAGTGGAAAATCATGCCTCACTAATTTGATTGAGTTTTTTGAAGGGGTAACCAAGAAGGTAGATGAGGACAGTGCAGCTGATCTTGTTCTACATGGACTTTAGCAAGGCCTTTGACAAGGTACTGCATGGTAGGTTGTTGCATAAGGTTAAATCTCACGGGATCCAGGGTGAGGTAGCCAAATGGATACAAAATTGGCTTGATGGCAGAAGACAGAGGGTTATTTTTCAAACTGGAGGCCTGTGACCAGTGGTGTGCCTCAGGGATCAGTGCTGGGTCCACTGTTATTTGTCATTTATATTAATGATTTGGATGAGAATATAGGAGGCATGATGAGCAAGTTTGCAGATGACACCAAGATTGGTGGCATAGTGGACAGTGAAGGCGGCTATATAGGATTGCAACAGGATCTTGACCAATTGGGCCAGTGGGCTGACGAATGGCAGATGGGGTTTCATTTAGATAAATGTGAGGTGATGCATTTTGGTAGACTGAACCAGAGCAGGACTTACTCCGTTAACGGTAGGGCGTTGGGGAGAGTTATAGAACAAATAGATCGCAGAGTACAGGTTAACAGCTCCTTGAAAGTGCAGTCACAGGTGGACAGAATGGTGAAGAAGGCATTCGGAATGCTTGGTTTCATCGGTCAGAACACTGAATACAGGAGTTGGGATGTCTTGAAGTTGTACAAGACATTGGTAAAGCCACACTTTTCCCAAAGGTAGGGGAGTCTAAAACTAGAGGGCATAGGTTTAAAGCGAGAGAGATACAAAAGGGTCCAGAGGGGCAATTTTTTCACTCTGAGGGTGGTGTGTGTCTGGAACAAATTGCCAGAGGTAGTAATAGAGGCGGCACAATTTGTATTTTAAAAAGACAGTTACATGGGTAAGATGGGTATAGAGGGATATGGGCCAAACGCGGGCAACTGGGACTAGCTTAGGAGTTATAAAAAGGGACAGCATGGACAAATTGGGCTAAAGGGCCTGTTTCCATGCTGTAAACCTCTATGATTCTATGTGACCAGAGTTCTCAATGAGTACTTTGTCTCGGTCTTCACTAAGGAGAGGGATAATGCAAACAGTCTAGTAAGAGGAGTGTGAAATATTAGATACAATAAGCATAGTGAAAGAGCTAGTACTGGAGGGACTGACAGGGCCAGATGGATTGTATCCCAGACTGAAGGAAGCCCGGGAGGAAATAACAGATGTTTTGAGGATCATTTTGCAGTGAGGTATTAGAGGATTGGAGGCCTGTGAATATTGTACCATTATTTAAAAAGGGTGTGAGGGCTTGGCCAGAAAATTTAGGCTGGCCAGTCTGACTTCAGTGTTGGGCAATTGATTGGAATTAATTCTGAAAGACAGAATAAACTAGGGGAAGATTGTCTCTTACTAATGTAACAGAAGTTTTTGAGGAAGTAACAAAGAGGATTGATGAGGGCAGTGCACTGGATGTTGTATACATGAATTTTGGTAAAGCATCTGACAAGGTTCCACATGGCAGGCTGGTCAGAAAACAGGGAAGGTAGCGAGTTAGATCCAAAATTGGCTTCGCGATAGGAAACAATGGATGTTCTAGCGAATGGAAAGTGGCTTCCAGTGGTGTTCCACAGGGCTCATCGTTGGGGCTCTTGCTGTTCATTGTATATATTAATGATCTGGACTCAAATGTGAGAGGCACGACTGGGAAATTTGCAGATGACACAAAAAATGGTTGTGCAGTTGATAGCGAAGCGGATAGCTGTTGCTTCAGAATTATATCAATGGTTTGGTTGGTTGGAAAAGGGGCAAATGGAATTAATGCTGGAAAAATGAGAGGTGCTGCATTTGGGGAGGGCAAACAAAGTAAGGGAATGCTCAAAAAATGGGAGTAAATTCAGAGGGGTTGAGAAAGTGAGACATCTTGGAGTGTATGCCCACAGGTCCCTGAAGGTTACAAGACAGGTGGGTAAGGTTGCAAAGGAAGCTGATGGAATGCTTTATTTTATGGGACAAGGTATTGAATACAAAAGCAGGGAGTTGTTGAGCTTATGCCATAGTGGAGTTTCAGGTACAGTTCTGGTCAGGAAGGACATAATTGCTCTGGAGAGTGTTGCTAGAGCTTGAAAATTGTAGCTTTGAGGAGAGATTGGATAGGCTAGGGCTGAGGACGCTGAGGGGTGACCTAATTAAACTATACAAAATTATGAAGGGCCTAGATAGGGTGGACCAGTTTCGCCTATATGAGGGGTCAGTTACCGGGGGCATAGATTTAAAGTGATTGGTAGAAGGATAAGATGGGACATTAGGGTGTTGGCCATCTGGAATTCTCTGCCTAAATTGGTAGTTGAGGCCGAAATGCTCAACGCATTTAAAAGGTATCTAGATCTGCACCTGAAGTGCTATAACTACAAGACAACAGACTAGATGCTGGAAACCGGGAAAGTTGATTTTTAAAAAAATTCATTCATGGGATGTGGGTGTCGCTGACTAATTGCCCTTGAAATAAGTGGCTTGTTAGACCATTTCAGGGGACATTTGAGAGTCAACCACATTGCTGTGGGTCTAGAGTCACATGTAGGCCAGACCAGGTAAGGAAGGCAGGTTTCCTTCCCTAAAGGATATTAGTCAACCAGATGGGTCTTTATGACATCCAACAATAGTTTCATGGTTATCTGTACTTTAAATTCTAGTTTTTTGTTTTAGTCAATTAAAATTTCAACATCAGCAGTGGTGGGATTAGAACCCAGGTCCCCAGAGCATTAAACTGGGCTTCTGGACTACTAGTCCAGTGACAATAACACCACCTCCCGATAATGAGCGGCTAGTTTATTTTTCTATTTTTTTAAGCCAACACACACACACACGATGGGTGGAATGGCCTCTTTCTGCACTGTAACTTTTCTATGGTCCTATGGTTTTAAAGGTTCTGGGTTTGGAAGGTGCTGTTGAAGGAGGCTTGTCAAGCCACTGCAGTGTATTTTGTAGATGGTACACATTGCTACCATTGTCTGCTGGTGGTGGGGGGCAATGAATGTTTAAGGTGGTGGATGGGAGTCAGGAGGGTTCCACTTCCAGGTTGTTTTGCCTTGGATGGTGTTTCTTATGTCTTGTCAATTAGTAGAAGTGCATTTTGGTTTGGTTTCCTTTTTGGCAATTGTTCCTTTTTTTGCATTCCTGCAGCTTCATATCGTTTGGCAGAATGGAACTTGAGTATTGCTGAATAAAGAGACATATTTTCAGAGCTTTTCTTCTTGCACTCATCAAGACAACGCAAGAACCCCAAATTTCAAACAAAATAACAATTTATACTACATGAGAAAAGGGTGCTGGTTGGCATGCCAGAATTTCCTTACACACCTTAATGCACTCCTTCCCACATTTAAATTCGCCTTTGAAATGGAGCAGTTTTTAACAAGCCCACTTTTCTCAACGTGCTAGTTGAGAGATTCACTGGTATGATCTCTGCTTACCATGAGCCTACCTTCAGTGGTTAATATACATGTTTGGGATTTCTATAATTCCAAATGCTACAAGATTGGCCTTTTTGGCTATCTCGTAAATAGGGCCGGAGCCATTTGCTCACTGTGAAAGCTTGAGCAAAATAGAGCTATCTTGTGGGATGACTACCTTGATCAAATTGTTGCTTGCTGTGTACACCACATATTCAAATGGGCCTGGTGGCATCATTTTTTGACCTGAAAGGGGATAGACAGTAGTTAGCACTGCTGCCTCAGGGCTCCAGGTTCAATTCCAGCCTTTGGTGACTGAGTAGAGTTTGCATATTCTCCCCGTGTATGAGTGGGTTTCCACCCACAGCCCAAAGACGTGCAGGTGGTTAGGTGGATTGGCCATACTAAATTGCCCCTTAGTGTCCAAAGATGTGTAGGTTAGAAGGTTTGCCATGATAAATTTGTATGGGGTTACAGGGATAGGGTAGGGGAGAAGGCCTGGGTGAGATGCTCTGTCAGAGGTGGCATTAGTCAATGGGCTGAACAGTTTCTTCTGCGCTGTAGGGATTCTATGAAAAGGGCCCAGTCTGCCTCAAATTACCCTAGAAGGGTAAAGCATCTCAAAAATTTGAGCAACAATGTGAAGCTAGCCATTCACTTTGCTACTATACAACAGCAATATGAGTCATATTTTCCACTAACAGGATGCTGCCACCAAGTCAAAAAGCCATTGCGGCTACCACATAAATGAGTAATGCGATATATGAATTTCAGGGCCAGTGTGATGCCATGTATGTTGGTCATATGTCCCAACAATGGCAGATCATACCAAGTAATATGTCCTTTCTGCTATTTGCAATGGGAAGAATATCAACCGTACTCAACCAGCCTATGTATACAAAACTAAACATGATGTCTAATATTAGGTGTGATTCCATGAGCGGACAGCACTTGCTGATCAAGCTTAAGTGCTAAGAATTACACCAACAACCAAGTGAAGATCATCATTATAAATGCTTGGTCTCACAATGTGGCTCACTTATACTTGCGAGCTGCACAGATTCATTTGCAGAGACCTGTCCTCTGCATGCAAAAGGAACATGTCCAGGCATTGCACTTTTAAAAAATTAACCAAAAAATGTGAGGGACAAGAGTTCCCCGGTGCATTCTCCATGACAAAGCCTCAACTAGAATCAACTTGCCAATCAATCAGCACCCTTTTCTCATGGAGTATTAACAGTTGCTGACTTTGAAATTTGGCATTCTTGCATTTGTCCTGATGAGTGCAAGACAAAAAGCTTCAAAAGCACTTTCTCTTTTCAGCAATATTGAATATTTTTAAGTTATCTTATTTATTTTGTTGCTGGCAACATTGTTTTGTTCTGCTCATTAACCATACAAAGACAGTTCACATTCTCTTCTGACAGCCTAATTTGCTTTCTCTTCTATTTTTACTCTGCCTCTGTTATATTGATTAAAACTCACCCTTGTGGCTGATATCCAAATAAAATAACCCCGATACAGACGCTTCCTTCAGGAAGAAACGAGCTGAAAAATGATCTCAAATTCTGCTTTCTCAAGTATGGGAGGTAGCAGAGATATTTTACAAAGAAGAATAATAGAAGATACAGGATCAAAATCCAAAATGTGACGTTATAAACAGCAAGGGTAGTGTAAAGTCTTGATTTTCTTAATGGAACAGATCGCAAGAGTTTTTCTCTCCTGCTTGCCTGTCACCATTTTCCCACAGCCAGTTTGAAATCATGGACAACAGCAATATGCTATTTGCATATTGAGGTTTTGCTCTATGTACGTTCCTGTGAAGCCCCTTGGGGTATTCAGTGTGTTAGAAAGACCAGATAAATGCACGTTGTGATTGTTGTTGCTGTGTTTGAATGAATTGAGTAGATTTGTCTCTTTCCAGCATCGTGTTATTGACTGAGGAGCCTTATTTGGGGAGGCGATGGCCTAGTGGTATTATCGCTAGACTATTAATTCAGAAACTCAGCTAATGTTCTGGGGACCTGGGTTTGAATCCCGCCACGGCAGATTGTGGAATTTGAATTCAGTAAAAAAAATATCTGGAATTAAGAATCTACTGATGACCATGAAACCATTGTCGATTGCCGGAAAAACCCATCCGGTTTACTAACGTCCTTTAGGGAAGGAAATCTGCCGTCCTTACCTGGTCTGGCCTACATGTGACTCCAGAGCCACAGCAATGTGGTTGACTCTCAACTGCCCTCTGAAATGGCCTAGCAAGCCACTCAGTTCAAGGGCAACTAGGGATGGGCAATAAATGCTGGCCAGCCAGCAGCACTCATGTCCTACTGATGAATAAATTAAAAAATGTAGATATAGTATGGAAATTTCCTTTGGACAACCCTAAAATTATCAGTACGAGCTGCAGAAATAGATAGGTTCTTGATCAATCAGGGGATCAAGAGTTACGAGGAGAATGGGGATGAGAATCATATCAGCCATAACTGAATGGCGGAGCAGACTCGATGGGTCGAATGACCTAAGTCTGCTCCTATATCGTATGGTCTTGTTCCTTATTTCACACAAGTTGCTTACTTTGTCTCCCAAGATTTTAATATCGACAACTGAAAACACTTACCATGGGTGACTTGTAGTATCTGTGCAGTATGTTTATGAAGTCTGTTATAGTTAACATTCCTAGGAGAAAAAGAGAAGCATTTTTAATTGAGGTCACAAAATATTGCAGCACTGTGTTGTATCACTGAAGTCTGTTGTCAGGAGTATCATGGTGGAAACCTTAATACTCAACATTATTTAAAAAAAACAGTGGGCGGAATTTTATGACCTCGCTCGGGCAAGGCTCATAAAATCCCCCTCCCCCCCCCCCCCCAGCCAACAGAGTATCCTTTCTGATTCCGGGGCGGGGGAGGCGGTAAAATCCCAGCCAGTGAGTTTCACTTGTTGGGCGAGAAAACCTTGCTGCCAACCAGCAGTGACATCACCAATAAACAGGCATCAAATCCACTGGCAGTAACGCTGAGCAAAATGAAGTACACTCAGCACAAAGTAAAAACAGAAAAAGCTGGAGAAACTCGGCAGGTCTGACAGCAGCTGTGGAGAGAGGATAGAGCCAACGTTTCAAATCTGGATGACCCTTTGTCGGAGCTGCTGAGCTTCTCCAGCATTTTCTGTTTTTGTTTCAGATTCTAACATCCACAGCCTTGATCTGAGTACAAAGTAAATGAGTTTGATTGACAAAGTCGCCCAAAACAATTGTTTTTCAAATTGTGACTGGCAAAAAGACCGTAAAGGTCTCTCCTCGCCCTGTACATTTCGAAATATATCAAAGACATACAGATTAGAGTTAACACATACGAACATATGAATCAGAAGCAGGAGTAGGTCATTCAGCTCCTCGAGCCTGCTCCACCATTTGATAAGATCATTGCTAATTGGATTGTGGTCTCAACTCTACTTTCCTGCATACCCCCTATAATTTTTAACTCCCTTCTTAATAAAGAATCTAAATCGGCCTTAAAAGTATTCAATGCCGTTGCCTCAACTGCTCTCTTAGGAAGAGAATTTTGCACACTACTGACCTTAGAAAAAAAATTCCCCTCTTCTCCATCTAAAATAGAGGATCCCACGTTTTTAAACGGTGTCCCTTATTTCTAGTCTCTCCCACAAGGGGAAACGTTCTGTCGGCATCCACTTTGTCAAGTCCCTTCAGGATCTTATATGTTTCAATAGGATCACCTCTCATTTTTCTAAACTCCAACGGACAGGGCTCCCAGCTGTCCAACTTTTCCTCATAAGATAACCCTGCCATCCTAGGAGTCAGTTGCATTAACCTTCTCTGAACTGCTGCAAATGCGTGTGTATCCTTTAAGAGACCAAAACTGTGCACACTATTCCAGAAGTGGTCGCACCAACACTGTACAACTGCAACAAAACTTCCGAAAACAGTTATACTCTATACTCACAATAAATGCCAACATTCTACCTGCCTTCCTAATCACTTTCTGTACCTGCTGCCAATTTCTGTGATTCATGTAACAGGACACCTAGATCCCTCTGGACTACAGAATTCAGCAGCCCCTCTCCAGTTAGATAGCATTCTGCCTTTCTATTCTTCCTGCCAAAGTGGACAAGTTCATATTTTACTCCAGCTGTTAAATTTTTGACCACTCACTTAACCTATAACCCTTTGCAGACTTATGTCCTCTTCACAACCTACCTACCTTTGTATCTTAAGCAGATTTAACAACCAGATATTTTGTCCCTTCATCCAAGTTAATGATATCGATTGTAAACAGTGAGGCCTAGCATCGGTCCCTGCAGCACTCCACTTATTACAGCATGCCAACCCAAAAATGACCCATTTATCCCTACACTCTGCTTCCTATTATCTAACCAATCCTCTATCCACGTAAATAGGTCACCCCTACACCAAAAGCTCTTATTTTGTGCTGCACTTTGTCAAATGCCTTTTGGAAATCCAGGTACACCACATCTACAGGTTTCCCTCTATCCACATTAATTTATTATAGTTCTTTGAGGAAATAACAATCAAACACTATTTCCCTTTCACAACACCATGTTGACTCTACTTGATTGCATTAAGATTAAGAATAACCTCCTTAATAACAAATACTTTCATTTTCCCCATGACAGACGTTAGGTTAACTGACTTCTAGATTCCTGCTTTATGCCTCCCTCCTTTCTTGAATAGTTACATTTACTAATTTTTAATTGAGGGACCTTTCCAGAATTAAGGGAATTTAGGAAAATATCAAACAATGCATCTACTGTCTTCACAGCCACTTCTTTTAAGACCCTAGGGTGCAGACCATCAGGTCCTGGGGACTCGCCTGACTTTAGCTGTGACAGTTTTTTTATGTACGCTTTCCCTGGCAATTGTAATGGTTTAGAGATTTTCCCTCCCTTTCACCAATTTACAACAGACACAGATTGTTTAGCAGATCTGCAATCTCCTTACTTATTAATTTCCCATTATTAATTTCCCATTTGCACTCTCTAGACAGCCAACATTCCCTTTAATTACTATACTAAATGCCGTGCTAAATTGCCCCTTACTGCCCAGGGACGTATAGGTTAGGGGGATTAGCAGGGTAAATATGTGCGGCTATGGGGATAGGGACTGGGCAAGATGCTCTGTCGGACAGTTGGTGCAGACTTGATGGCTGGCGTCTGTACTGTAGGGATTCTATGATTCATCCCCTCCTCAGTTTCTTTGGTCATTCTTCGTTTAAAAAAAAATTCTGACAAATCTTCTGGCATACTAGTCTTAGCAGAATTGTTCACTTTGTCTTTCAATCTGATACCATCTTAGATAGCCATTGATGATGCATCCTTCTCCTTTTGCACTGGAAAACATCTTTACTGAGTGTTATGCAATATCATCTTAAACATCCAACACTGCATCTCTACCATCCTAGCCTTTAACCTAATTTCCCAGTTCACTTTAACCAGCTTTGTTGTCATACATACTCTTGTAATTATAATTACAGTACAGAGGGATCTGGGTGTCCTAGTATAAGAATCACAAGGATCAAGTAGGCAGACATAGCAAACAATTAGAAAGATAAATGGGATATTGATGTTTATTGCAAAGGGAAAGGAGTATAAAAGTTGGGAAGTTTTTTACAGCTGTACAGGGTTTTGGTGAGACCACATCAGGAGTACTGTGCACGGTTTTGGTTTCCTTAGAAAGTATGTAACTGCATCAGAAGCAATTCAGAGAAGGTTCACATGACTCATTCCTGGGATTAAGGGCTTATTTTACGAAGAAAGGTTGAACAGGCTGCGATTATACCCATTGGATTTTAGTAGAATGAGAGGTGATCTTGTTGAAACACAAGACCCCGCGGGGACTGGTTAGACTGAATGCCAAGAGGATGTTTCTTCTCGTCAGGGAGACTAGAACTAGGGACATAGTTTAATATAGAGTCTCTCTTCTAAAATGGAGATGAGGAAAAATTATTTCTCTGTGCATTATTTGTATGTGGAATTCTCTTCCTCAGGAAGCAGTGGAGGCTGGGTCACTGAATTTATTCAAGGCTGAGTTTAACAGATTTTATGTTTATGGGAGTCAAGAGTTATGGGGAGCAGACAGGAATGTGGAGTTCAGGCCATAAATGAGATCAGCCATGATCTTATTGAACAGCAATGCATGTTTGAAGGGCCCAATGGCCTCCTCCTACTCCAATATCCTATTGCCTTTAAGTTTAAACTAATCTTCAGACTCTTTTCTCGTTGTGTTATCAATACAATACTGATATAGGAGCCACCCTGCATCCAGAGATATTACATGTTCACAATTTTGCCTCGTCAGGATCTCCTGCCGTGTTGGTTTAATATACAATCTAAGCCTCACAGTGTTAAATTTCTCGCACTGCATGACTTCACTGAATAGAAATTAAGTCTTAAATAGGATCAGGGCCACTATTAGCACCAGGGTCACTGAGGTTGTGGGAAGAAAGCCACGTTTTTTTTTGTAAACAAGTCTACCACGCTATTCAGCCGATAGTGTGCTATTTTAGTTTAACTTGTTCATTGTATTTTCAATCTCAAAATCTAGATTCTGTTGCCATTCTCACCCTGCCACCCAGTATTCGATCATGGGTCTACACAGAAACATGGAAAATAGAAGCAGGAGTAGGCCATTCGGCCCTTCGAGCCTGCTCCATTATTCATTATGATCATGACTGATCGAATTCAATATCCTGATCCTCCCCCTCCTCCCATGTTCCTTGATCCCTTTAGCCCCAAGAGGTATACCTAATTTTTTCTTGAAATCACACCCAACGTTTTGGCCTCAACTACATTCTGTGGTTATTGAATTCCTCACATTCACCACCCTGTACAGCTGGCATTACTTTATAACTCTCAGAAGGTATTCTCACGTGGCATGGGATGGGATTTTGGGCAAAGTTTATTCAAGGTGGAAGAGAAAAGAAATGACAGCTCCTGGAGATCTATAATGTGGTGCCAATAATCAATTCTGGACCATGGTGCAATCCACAGCCAACTTCAGCTATGGCTGGTGCAGGAAGATCACCTGTGACTGACAGAGAAACAAGAGAGAAGTATGGCTCCAAAACAAAGATGCTCGAGCAGACAATGGAGGGAGTGGGACCATTGCAGACTGTTTTGTTAATCACTGGAAGAGACGAAGAGGAACAACTTAGGAACTTGGATGCCACTTTTCAGAGATTGGGAGATTATGGACTGAGAGTCCACAAGGACAAGTATGAGTTCTTCCAGTCCGATGTTGAGTATTTGGGACATGTGATTGATGCCATGGGCCTTCACAAATTTCCTTTAAAGGTCAAGGCTATCTCAGAGGCACCTGCAACTCGGAACATTAACCAGTTGCTTCCTCGGATTGTTGAATTACTTGGGTTAGTGTGTGACGCATCCTCTTATGGTGTTGGAGCAGTGGCATCCCACATCATGTCATCGGCTGAAGACAGACCTGTTGCCCTTTTTTCTTGAACACTGAGCAAGGCTAAAAGTAGCCATGCACAAATTAAAATGGAAGCGTTCAGGGATTATCTTTGGAGGAAAGAAATTCCATCAATTCCAGTGCGGAAGAAACTTCACACTGTTGACAGGCCATCGTCCATTAACTACCAGGTCTGGACCACACATGGGAATTCTGTTACTGGTAGCAAGTAGAGTGCAGAGATGAGCATTGGACATTCTGATGCCAAAAAGTATCGACATTGTAATGTGGATGGAATGTCAAGATTACCTCGACCAAGTACTTTGTCAGTTAGTAGTTCATCAAACTACTAAAGTGGAATTATCTTCTAGTTTGAGCAGGTAGACAGTACACCAGTCACTTAAAAAGAACAAAGCACAGTACAGCACAGGAACAGGCCCTTCGACCCACCAAGCCTGCGCCGATCACGTTGTCCTATCTAGACCAACTGCCTGTATCCCTCTATACTCTGCCTGTTCATGTGTCTATCCAGGTAAGCCTTAAGTGTCACTAACGTGTCTGCCTCAACCACCTCACTTGGCAGTGCATTCCAGGCCCCCACCACTTCTGGAAAAGCGAGGAAGTAACATTTATTTGTCAGTCACAAGTAAGGCATTAACACGGCAATGAAGTTACTGTGAAATTCACCGAGTCGCCACTCTGATACTTTCAGAAGTGATGCATATGGTATTATGAGGGAAGACCTCAGAACTAAGACCGGACTTGAAACCGCATTCCTCTGGAAGACTGGAGCTGTCAGTACAGTCAGGGTGTCTTCTTTGGGGTGTCCGAGTGATCATTCCACCACCATTGAGAAGACGACTGTTAAACAAGTTACATGAGCGCCATTGCGGAATTGCGTGCATGAAGGAAATAGCCAGGCGTTATTTCTGGTGGACTGGATTGGATGTGAACTGAAGAGAAAGTTGGAACATGTTCCTTATGTGTAAAGACAAGAAACCTGCCACCCTTAGCACTGCTAAATCAACGGAAATGGCCAGAAGAGGCTTGTAGACTTTGTGGACCTTTTGAAGGACGTACACCTAGGATGGTTGCTACAATGAAATCTACTTCATCAGAATAAACAATCGAGAGGCTAGAAAAGGGCTTTCGTAAGTTTGGATTCTCTGAACAATTGGTAAGCGACAACAGACCTCAATTTGACTCAGAAGAATTCAAAAGTTTATTGAACAAAGCAGAATGGTATTCAACACATTAGGTCAACATATTCTACTAGCAGAACATTTTTTCCAAACTATGAAGCATACATTGAGAGTAACCAGGGAAGAAGGGTTGCTGATCAAACATTTTAAACAGGGCAGCACGGTGGCACAGTGGTTAGCACTGCTGCCTCATAGCATCAGGGGCCTGGGTTCGATTCCAGCCTCAGGTCGCTGTCTGCGTGGAGTTTGCACATTCACCCATTGTCTGCATGGATTTCTTCCGGGTGCTCTGGTTTCTTCCCACAGTCCAAAGATGAGCAAGTTAGGTGTCTTGGCCATGCTAAATTGCTCCTCAGGTGTCCCAAGATGTGTAGGTTAGGGGAATTAGCGGGGTAAATGCATGAGGTTAAGAGAATGGGCCTGGGTAAGATGCTCTGTCTGAGAGTCGGTGCAGTCATGATGGGCCAAATGGCCTCCTTCTGCACAGTAGGGATTCTATTCTATGATTTTATTAAGTCCTACTAACGTATAGGAATACTGTTCATTCTACAACCAAAATCTCACCTGCATTATTAACAATGAAGAGACAATTACGTTTGGCATTTGACTTGCTGAAACTTCTGAAAATTAAAGCAATCATACAACAACAACGACAGATAGAATGGCTGGAAAGTGATGCAAAACATTGTCCTTGGTGGAAGGCACAATGTGTTTTGAGTAGGAATTAATCCACAGGAGAGAAGTGGTTCTTGCCACAATCCTTGCAGACTGGACCTGTCACATATACCATCCAAACCAGAGAAGACATCATCTGGAGGAGGCATGCGGACCGGATATCGGTGGGAAGAACCGTCCATAGGAAATGGAACTTGCTGAAAATCTTGGTTCAATCATACAAAGTCCTGACCTAAACCTTCCTGCAACACTGACACTAACAAGACACTGTTGAGGAAAGCAGCACCTCACCTGTAGACCAAACACAGAGTCAACCTCTAGATATAACATCGATGCCAATTAAATTCGCGGAAAGACAAAAACGCCACAGGTTACAACCAGTGAAAACAGGACACTAGAGGTTTGCCATCAACTGTTCAGAGAGTGACAATCTCTGACTTACTGATTATTGCTCATGTGGCACTTGTTTGAATTTGTTGGAGATGTACAATTTAAAAGGGGAGAAAATGTTATGGATGAATATTGATTGTTGATAGCTGCACTAAGCACTGTGTATTAATATAGTCATGACATCACAGATTGCTAACGCAGGGAAACTATCAGAGTGAAGAAGCAGCCATGTCGCGAACACCATCCTATAAATAAACTCCGTTATTTTTAACCCTCCATTCTTCATGGTGTGAATTCTCCAACATAAAACACAGATAAACTCAGTATTACTTCAAATATAACCAAGAAAATAGAACCAGATGTGAATTTAAATGAATGCACAGAAAATGCAAGTTAGGTATTAGGAAGGAGCCCTTCAAATCAAAGAATGATAAACATTTGGGGATAACACTCTAGGTGTTGCAACAGAGCCAGGGTTGAAATTAATCTTGGACTGTAGCACAAAATGGGCAATAGATTAGTGGCAACCCATTTAACTTCAGTGGAAAAGAAAATGGGGCTGAGAGTAAAATCAGCTGTCAATTTGCTATCCTGTTTTGCGGCACTGTGGAAGATTAATTTCATACCCAAAAAGGCTAATGAGGGTTCAAAGTGTAGCCAATGCCATCCCGGGAGAGCGAGAGTCAGAAGAGGGATTTATGGGCTGATCTTCATGTAATCTCTACTATAAAATACAGAAAACAAGTCATGCCATGTCACATCGCAACCAGCTGCATTAGGGCCGAGCATCAACTTATAGTCTAGAGCAAGCACAACAGATAATGATCACTTGTCCACAAAGGTGTATCCTCTAACAGAATTATTAGAACACAGCTTTTGAAGCACAGGTTATCAAAGCTGGAGTATATTTTTTTCAGTAGATGCACACATCAGGAGTTCTGCATCCAGCGCTGTTCTGTGTTACAAGCTAAAGACAAGATACAAACCCACATTATATTTTATTAAGTGCATTGTAAAACATTTAACTAATGTTAGCAGGATAGTGCGTGCAGCTTAATGCTGCCTTGACTTAAACCCGGCGCCTATGCACAACATTCAAATGGATCTTCTATATATAGCAATCAATGAATCCCCCAACTTCTCGGAGGAATAACTAGCACGTTACTCAATTACTTACAAATTGAGAAACGCCCAAAAAACCCAAGGAGCTCCATATATTCAGAGATTTGACAGTGAATACTATAAAAGGACCTCCAGTAATCAAACTATTTCCATATTTCCAAGAAGCTAAACAATTCAAATTCCTTTTCACACTGTGTTAATTATATCCTGCAGGCTAATTCTAGAAACAGTGCCAGCTACCTTAACTAGTCTGGAAGATGATGACCGGCAACAGAACTCAAGTGCAATTAAACAGATTTTGGCATCAAACTACTGGCTAATTTGGGAAGACTTGCTAACAGCTGGATGGTCGAGACTCAATTTAATGCAGACTGAAAAAGGGACATAAAGAAAGCTGGTGGTCTCTAATCCAGAGCTTTCTGTACAAATGTACGTGCTTTACATGACAAGCAGTCCTGATTCTCTAGTGATTCCTGACTCTTGGCCCCCTTGTTAGGCTACTTTCTCTTGAGGCTTTGATACAAGTTGAATTGCTAAAGTTCAATGAAAAATAGGAAGAACCGCAGCAGAAACAGTTACAATCTTGTGAACCTAACGTCCATTTCATAATTAAATGGCCCAGAGGAAGTTCCCATTCAGATTAAGTTACACTCTAGAAGCCATTAACTGCCTATCTGAAAATAAATGAATTTAGTGTCGTAACTGGATACAAGTGAAAGTTACTTTTAAAATCATAACAAAACAAAAAACATTACCTGCCATTAACAATTATAGAATTTTGTGTTTTTTCAAAAAAAATACTTTTTTTTTGAAGCTTCAGTGTACGTTACTACAAGGCCTGGTTCATTACAGAATGCTCCGAAAGCTTGTATGGCTTTTGCTACCAAATAAACCTGTTGGACTTTAACCTGGTGTTGTTAAACTTCTTACTGTCATTACAGAATCACAGAATATTACAGTGTAGAAGAGGCGCTTCAGCCCATCGAGTCTGCACTGATGCATGACATGCCCCAACCTGTCCATTTAATCCCATTTGCCAGCACTTGCCCATAGTCTTGAATGTTATGGCGTGCCAAGTACTCATCCAGGTACTTTTTAAAGGATGTGAGGCATCCTGCCTCCACCACCCTCCCAGGCAGCGCATTCTGGACTGTCACCACCCTCTGAGTAACAAGGTTTTTCCTCAAATCCCCCCTAAACTTCCCACCCCTCACTTTTAACTTGTGTCCCCTTGTAACTGACCCTTCAACTAAGGGGAACAGCTGCTCCCTGTCCACCCTGTCCATGCCCCTCATAATCTTGAGCACCTCAAACAGGTTGCCCCTCAGTATTCTCTGCTCCAGAGAAAACAACCCAAGCCTATCCAATCTCTCTTTATAACTTAAATGTTCCATCCCAGGCAGCATCCTGGTGAATCTCCTCTGCACCCCCTCCAGTGCGATCACATCCTTCCTATAATGTGGCGACCAGAACTGCACACTGTGCTCCAGCTGTGGCCTCACCAAAGTTCTACACAACTCCATCATGACCTCTCTGCTTTTGTAATCATTAACTGTAGCTAAATGATGCATTCAGACACAGGAAAAAGCTGATCATAAACTTCTATTTCTAGCTGAGAAATGTCCATTTTCCACCAGACTGCAAGTCTTTTTTCTACTCCAGAGGGCTGACAGAAAGAGATATGAAATGGACATAGAACATAGAACAGTACAGCACAGAACAGGCCCTTCGGCCCACGATGTTGTGCCGAGCTTTATCTGAAACCAAGATCAAGCTATCACACTCCCTATCATCCTGGTGTGCTCCATGTGCCTATCCAATAACCGCTTAAATGTTTCTAAAGTGTCTGACTCCACTATCACTGCAGGCAGTCCATTCCACACCCCAACCACTCTCTGCGTAAAGAACCTACCTCTGATATCCGTCCTGTATCTCCCACCACGAACCCTATAGTTATGCCCCCTTGTAATAGCTCCATCCACCCGAGGAAATAGTCTTTGAACGTTCACTCTATCTATCCCCTTCATCATTTTATACACCTCTATTAAGTCTCCCCTCAGCCTCCTCCGCTCCAGAGAGAACAGCCCTAGCTCCCTCAACCTTTCCTCATATGACCTACCCTCCAAACCAGGCAGCATCCTGGTAAATCTCCTCTGCACTCTTTCCAGCGCTTCCACATCCTTCTTATAGTGAGGTGACCAGAACTGCACACAATATTCCAAATGTGGTCTCACCAAGGTCCTGTACAGTTGCAGCATAACCCCACGGCTCTTAAACTCCAACCCCCTGTTAATAAAAGCTAACACACTATAGGCCTTCTTCACAGCTCTATCCACTTGACTGGCAACCTTTAGAGATCCGTGGATATGGACCCCAAGATCTCTCTGTTCCTCCACAGTCTTCAGAACCCTACCTTTGACCCTGTAATCCACATTTAAATTTGTCCTACCAAAATGAATCACCTCACATTTATCAGGGTTAAACTCCATTTGCCATTTTTCAGCCCAGCTTTGCATCCTATCGATGTCTCTTTGCAGCCTACAACAGCCCTCCACCTCATCCACTACTCCACCAATCTTGGTGTCATCAGCAAATTTACTGATCCACCCTTCAGCCCCCTCCTCCAAGTCATTAATAAAAATCACAAAGAGCAGAGGACCAAGCACTGATCCCTGCAGCACACCGCTAGCAACCTGCCTCCAATCCGAAAATTTTCCATCGACCACCACCCTCTGTCTTCGGTCAGACAGCCAGTTACCTATCCAATCGGCCAACTTTCCCTCTATCCCACACCTCCTCACTTTCATCATAAGCCGACCATGGGGGACCTTATCAAACGCCTTACTAAAATCCATGTATATGACATCAACTGCCCTACCTTCATCAACACACTTAGTTACCTCCTCAAAAAATTCTATCAAATTTGTGAGGCACGACTTGCCCTTCACGAATCCGTGCTGACTATCTCGGATTAATCCGCATCTTTCTAAATGGTCGTAAATCCCATCCCTAAGGACCCTAATGGAAATAGTACTCACTTTAGGGCTTACACTGCCAGCATCACTCAGGAATCCTGCATTAATTCTGAGGAATGGGCAAGGGTTACCAACCATTAGACAAGGATGGCCTCAAAGAGAGATGAAAAAATTAACTCAAAATTGCAAGTCTAGATATTGGTAACCTGATGAGAAGCGATGAAGCAATTGACCTGATGAGAAAAATAATAGTTCATGGATCTCCAGGAAATAAAGTAGTAGGGGAACAAAGCAAGAGAAATTACATTATACTCCATCTGCCAAATGCTTGCCCACTCTCTTAACCTGTCTATATCCCTTTGCAGAGTCTCTTCGTCTTCTTGACAAATTATCTTCCTACCTATCTTGGCGCTATCGGCAAATTTAGCTACCATACATTTGCTGACAGAACCAAAGTAATGCTAGAAATGGGGGGGGGGGGGGGAGAGAGAGAGAGAGGAGAGAAAGTGCAGGATATAACGTTATATAACGTTATTCTTGGTGGAAATGGTTTTGGAGGAGTAAATGAAGTGGGAGTCAAGATCCTGGAGTTTTCCATGTCATTCCAACTGGTAATACTAAACACCTGGTACCAAAGCGCAGGAATCATCTTACAACCTATAACAGTGATGGTAAAGAATCACTGCTGGGCTATATGATGGTTAGAAAAAAAACCTGCAAAAGAAGCCAAGAACTACAAATTCAAACATTATTCAAAGGGATACATTCAAAATTGCAAAAAACTACTGAGGAATTAAACTCCGACAGGGGTATGAAGATCAACAGACCAAGACCCAATTTATGGCCTAGGGAAGAGGCTCAGAACAAAGGGTATAAGGTTTATTGATGAAGAGTTGGAGAAATGAGTAGTTTCAAGTATCTAAGGTTAATGATGGCAGAAGATGAAAGTATAGAAATGGAAATTAAGCAATGCCAGCTCTTGGAGTTATTGGCAGAATGCAGTGGAGTGCTATGTGAAAGAAAAGCATCGTCTGAATTGAAAGGAAGAATCTACAAGACAGTTGTGAGACCGGCCTCATTATGTAATGTAGAAACTTAGACAAGACCAGAACAAAATCTAAGATGACTACACAAAGTGCTATATTATTTTGTTGACCAAGTGGGAATTTGTTATAATTTAATATAAAATTGCATTTTGATTTGGTTCAAATGTATAAAACTATGAAAACTTTTGGATATTTCAATTGCTTCGACCAGTCTTGATCATAGTGGGAGGATATTTGCATCTGAGCCCACTTGTGAGAAAAACTATACAAATGCACAGTGGTCATGACTTGTATGTTTTTTGCTCATTTGCAAGTTCATAGTTTACATGCAAATCCCACATTGACACAAGTTAACAATTTGCTTTCTATGCTTCCACTCCTTCAGTCTGTGGTTCGTATCCCCTCTGCTGTTCTTTGCTGGCATTGTCTGCTTGGAAGTAGTGCAATTTGACCAGACTCTTAATAAAAGTCCTTCCAAAGGTGCTTAGGGTCAACAGTAAAACTTATTCATCCCAAATAAAATCGCTTAGCTTTTGTTTTCAAAACATACAAGAGAGAAGAGCAGCAGTGAACACGAACACATGGCATTAACAACCAGTCTACAGAAGAGATGAAGCAGAGAGTAGGTACAGTATAGACTGTGGTTGGAAACACAATAGAGCTCTTGTGTTTTCAATCCAATCTCCTTATATGCAACACAAGCTTGACAAACTGCACTTTCAGGCAGCAGGTTTGACTGCACATGCATGGTACAATTATTTTCCACATTATACTGAACTTAAATAGTAGAACAATCCACCTGCAGTGATTTAACAGTTAAGAGCTCATCCTCAAGAAGACATCAACAATATTAAAAAATGCATGTGTGTTTCACACAGAAAAACAACCCAAAGCATTTCACAAAGCAGGGAGGAGGGGAAACTAGGGTAATCAAATGGGTAAATTTAATGAGGATCTTAAAGGAAGAGAGAGAACTGAAGTGGTTGAAGGGTTCAGGAAGGACATTCCAAAGCCAGCTAAAGGCACAACTGTGAATAGATGCTGCAGTGAAGTCTAGCCAACCCAGTCAGATACAATCTCGAGAAGAGACTGAATGACAGGGAGGCAAGAAGTGATTGGGACATTCCGAGTTTGCATCCTGTTGCCTGACAATTATTTCAGGCAGAAGAGGGTGTCCAAGCTCAGTTGGAAATGCTGTCAAACAAAAATCAGTGGCCACATCTTTAAAAGGAGGAGCAGTGGTTCCTCGAGAGGAAGACAATATTGAAGGACTTTGTGATTCATCATGATGGCTAAACTGACTTCTAGAACACCAGATTGCATGGTTTGACATGCACCACCACAGCAAGATCAAAGAGCCATCTAAAATGGCAATGGCCAGATTGTGGCAGAAGCGAGAGAGTAAGTGTTGAGCCATCATTTTCATTGCACTGGCAGTAAAGCTATAAATTAGTTCCCGTGTGCCGTGATAAATAGCAATAATCCAAGTAGAATTAATGACCGACTAAAATGAAGTCAAAGTACTAGACCAGCTGAAAAAGCTCAAAGCAGTAAGTCCCCAAACGAATGGATGGGACTTATATTCCAATTACTTATTCTAGAACACTGAGACACGTGTTGAAATTTAAGAGGCACCTGGCAAACATCGCGGTGGTGTTGAAAATATGCAGTAAAATGACGCTCCAGCCTTACTGACTTTGATACCTTTGAAGACAGAACTGCATACTGAAGTACAATTTCATAATTAAGCAGCCCTCCCATAGCTCATCTATATTATTCTTTTTGCTATATTATCATGGAGGCCACAGATTGAACTATCCAGAGACAGGAGGGATCTTTGGTTTATTTTTTCTCTCTCCCTCCGCCCCCCCCCCTCTCTTAATTTCTCTAGCCTAGGGATACGGAGACCAATTTTAGAACACCATTTGAAATCCCAATATCTTTACCAAATCTAGTGACAAAGCGCTCAAAATTACTGCTCTGCAAGGCTTAGTGCCTGTGCCCTTGAGACACCAGGCAGTTCTTGTGGTAATGAGCAGTCCTACTGGTGCAAGATTAATAAAGATTAATGCGGTGAATCAGAGTTTCCTTTCGAAGAAATACCGTGGCTAAAAACAACTTCCATTGCTCTAATCACTTGGGGAAAAAGAAATGGAACTCGAGAAGACTTCAGACAAAGTCTAAAGATAGCCCGACTCAACGTCAAACACGATACGTGAAATCCTGCAGCTCATGAACTTGACATGTTGAAGGAAAGGAAAAGCAAAGAAAAATGTGCAAAAATTAAAGGCCGATGCAGTCTAGCAAAGGAGGCTAATTATTACTGGCATGCGAATATAAATCTAAATGCAAACTACCTATTCCATGAAGTCTGATTGCTCAATTCGCTTTGGGTGCACAAGCTATATTAACTGAGTTGACAATAATAAGATATTAACAGACATTGATTAATATTAAAATTAGGTTTCAGATTAAACAGATGTGGTTGAGAATTCATAGTCGAATAGATTAAATGTTATCCATGGAAGCAATGGGTTTGATGGGTCAAATAGCCTTTGCTTGTTCCTACTACCTTGTGTTTTTATTTCTTGTGCAAGATGACAAGATCTAAAAGAGAACAGATTCACTCACAGATGAGATTCATGTCCCTTTAAATTGCAGAACCAATTTTAATTAAAGTACTCTTGCAACATTCTCCCACTGCTCAGAAAGTTACACCATGTATTGTTCAGATAGATGCCATAGCATTCTACAGCAAAAAAAAACAACATTTGGCCCATTGTGTCTGAAAGAGCTATTCACTCACTCAGTCCCATTCTTTCCCTATAGTCCCAAGTGCAAGGTACAACTGTAAACTTCAGCTGGTGGATATTCAGAGCCTGAAATATATGAGGTTGGGGGTGGGGAAATGGCAAGCCTGCAGACTTGAGCTTCAGCTAGATTTAACAGCAAGACCTCATTATAATTGTATTCCGGCCAGCTACCAGGTTGGAAAAACAGTGGCAGAAGGGCTAACTGGGGACCCTTAGGGACATTCCCCAGCAATTGCAATGTGGGGCAAGTTGCAGATTGGGGATGGGATGGGATGGAATTGTGCAGCAGAATGGGCTGGGAGCTCAATGTCAGGAGAATGTTTGTATAGATCAGCAGCATAAAATCACACTAACTGACCATGATAGGCCAAGTGTTCAGACCACCTGTGATTGAAAATAAAAGAGCACTGACTTGTGGAACTGGAGGCAGCCATTTAATTCGACAGTAAGTACCCATGTCCATCCAGAGTCAGGGAAAGCCTATCAAGGCACTGATACCATTCCATTTGCATTACAGTATTCCCTTATTAAATAAGTCATGGCTCGGGTGATTGGCAGAACTGCAATAGAAAATATTCCTCAATTCAAGGCCTTGCAAGGGACAACTTGGCAGATTAAGAATTTAAGAAATAGGAGAAGGCCGTTCAGCCCTTTGAGCTTGTTCAGCCATTTAATAAGATCATTTTTACATCACTTGCACTATCCTGCAAAATAAAATACACAAGAGGCTGTTAATGGATTGTTTCACCTGTAGGAGTGTGATGGCTTCAGCCAGGCTAATGAGGTTGGCTTGCTAGAGTATGAAAAGAGCTACCTGATGAGTCCTAATTGATGATTAAATCAGGGAGCCTCATGCTCCCTATTTAAAATAGGGTGTGTCAGACTTCCAGCCTGCATTCAGCAGGGAGCAACCGGAGAGCTGGCTGTGTACAGATATATGGTGTAAATAAAGTAACTTGGTGATGGGACTTTCGCCTCTGTGGAGTTATTACAAGGAGTATGGAAAGTTGTGATAGCCACTTTAGCTCCTTGAAGCAGACACGGGTTGCCAGCAGTGTTGGAATGCCATTGCATTATTAACAGCTGTGAAGTGATTCTTCTGACAATGCAACACTTAAGTTTCTTCCACTTATCATGGCATCTCTTTTAAAGTGGAAAATATTCCAAATGCCAAACTGCTGAAAGCAGAGTTTCTTCACTTAACAGTCAGCTCAAGAGCTGAACCATCCACAAAAGATTATAAAGCTTGACACTGTGAGGAAACGGGCCTCACAGAGAATGAAGAACTCTGTGTCAAAAGACACCACGATAACAAATTTAAATTTTATACATGGATTCAAGTTCACTCCAGTTACCCAGAGATCCTCAAAATCCTTCAGTGCAGAAGGAGGCAATTTGGCCCATCGAGTCTGCACCGACAACAATCCCACCCAGGCCTTATCCCCGTAACCCCACATATTTACCCTGTTAATCCCTCTAACCTACGCATCCCAGGACACTATGGGGCAATTTGCCATGGCCAGTCAACCCAACCTGCACATCTGTGGACTGTGGGAGGAAACCGGAGCACTCGGAGGAAACCCACACAGACACGGGGAGAAGGTGCAAACTCTACACAGTGACCCAAGTCTGGAATCGAAGCCAGGTCCCTGGAGCTGTAAGGCAGCAGTGCTAACCCGTGCCACCGTGCTGCCTCAATAAATCCTAAATAATCTTCAAATCCAAAGGCACAATAAAATTTAACTGGGTGTTCTAAAGTTGAGCCAATACTTTCTTGCTCAATCTAGGCAAGAATTAAGTTCTACATTGTACGATAGTGCAGAAAAACACAGAGATTAATGAACATTTTAGAACTCTCTCTGGTATTAAATCAAAGCCTTTGCTAATTCCATTAGTCTAAAATAGAAGAAGTTGCAACAGATGAATTATTTTACTGGGAAATCAAGCACCATGGACAAAGAGCTTTTCTGGCTAACGAAATTTCTTATTTGACTTGCTAAGGCAATAAAATATAGCAGAGACTTATTATTTCTGAAATAAAGAAATAAATCCAGTAAAAGACCTATCTTTACCTACTAAGTGCTGAAGTAAATTCCTTCTACTCTGCCCAATCCTTTTGCACTGATCACTTGCAAGGCTTCCTGTGAGGGTCTTGTGGTAATAATTTTGAACTGTGGCCCCTTTTCTTTGGTCATGATATAATGCTTCACACAAGGACAAAATATGAAAAGTTTACCCAAGCAACATAGACTGGATTCAAACTCCAGTCCCAAAGCCTGTGAACTAAACAGCCCCTTCTTTCCTTAAATTTGATAATAGCATATCTGATATTTTAATTTTTCTTCTTGCTAATAGTCAGGAGAAAGCAGGAAGTAGTTAGGGCTCTTTTCAACGTACAATACATGTTAGAACATTTCAGCTGCACGCTACAAGTGCACAGATTTATTAGAGGTACAACTGCAACAATCCAAATGAATATAGATATTTATATAATTAACTACCAATGCAATATAAAGATGTGCACAAATGGATTTAATTTATTGTCACATATATTGGCATACATTGAAAAGTACTGTTTCTTACACACTATACAGAAAAAGATCTCACGGTTCATAGAGTACATAGGGGAGAAGGAAAGGAAAGGGTGCAGAATATAGTCTTACAGGTACAGATTTTGTGAAGAGAAAGATCAGCTTAATATATGGTATGACCGTTCAAAAATCTGATGGCAGCAGGGAAGAAGCTGTTCTTGAATCAGTTGGTATGTGTTTATTATCTTTTTTCCCCAACAGAAGAAGGTGGAACAGAGTATGACCTGGGTGCGTGGGGTCCTTGATTATGCTGGTTGCTTTCCCGAGGCTGTGGGAAGTGCAGATGGAGTCAATGGATGCGAGGCTGATTTGCATGATGGAATTGCAAGAGTCTAAAATCCTAGTGCAACTAATGCTCTGGTTTTACTAATGCAATGAGCTGCTTAACTCAGCTGGCAAGTTGATCGCTACATAAAGACCAAGTAATCAGCCAAAAGCAAGTCGTAAAGTATTCTTTAAAAATCACTTCACAGCTGTTAATACTGCAGTGATATCTCAACATTTGGACTGCTTGTCGGATTAGAAGGTCAAGTATAGTTCCATTAAAGCAAATTCAGTGTCCTCTTATAGGTGGAACTAATCAATAATAAATATGGGTTGCACTTTCTGTAGGGAGCCACCTGCTCCATCCCAAAGGGCAGAGAATAGTTATATCAACCATGGAGATATGTTCAATTACCCTGTTCAAACTAGGAATCTACAAAAGGTATGTGTCGCTGGGGTGGTGGGGGGGGGGGTGGTGTTGTTGGATAAGTACCTTAAGGACAAAACTGCAGTACAAAGTATGCAGAAAGAGGAATGGACTTGCAGATATACATTAACATATAGCAGGTTCATGACAAAGATAAGGACACATGGTGTCAGGGGACAAATAGCTGAATGGATAACAAATTAGTTACAAATTCGAAAGCAGAGAGTGGGATAAATGGCAGTAATTCAGATCGGAGGAAAGTCTTTAAAATTGTTAACTGGTTTCGTCTGATAAGTGTGGATTGTTTCCATTTGTACTAGAGGTGATAAATATCCGACAAAGAATAATAAATCCAACAGAGATATTAAAAACGTCTTTATATAGAGAGTGGTTAAAATGTGGTACCCACTAACATGTTAAGTCACTGAGGCAAATAGCTTTGATATTCAAAAGAGAAACCAGAGGAGTATGCAAGAGAAAGCTATGCTGAAAGGCTGAGATGGAATGGGAGGAAGCTTGAGTATATTAATACCAGCACAAGTTGGGCTGGTTATACATTAGATGTTGAGACTGATAATACTAACAAGACAAAAGATGATGACGTGCCCCACTGTGGGGTTTGAACCAATTCCACGCGGATTTATTTAAGAGGTGTTGCCAGATTCAGGTCCAAGACGGGAGATAAAATCCTGTGAATGTCTCTGGTGACTAACACACAGGGATGCATTGCTTTACAATACATAACATCCCTCCCCCTTTACTTCAGAAGTATGGCAACAAATTTTTAAACATTAATGATTACCCACCATGAACATCAGTTACTTTACAAAGTATTATCTACATATGTACAATATGAATCTTTTCAGCGGACATCGATTTCGTTTTCGTAAGATACATCATAGAACCAAAGAATCCCAACAGTGTAGAAGGTCATTCGGCCCATTGAGTCTGCACTGCCTCTCTGTTGGAGCATCTTACCCAGGCAGACCAAGCCGCCCCATCCCCATTACTTTCCATATTTACCTTGGCCAATCCACCTAACCTGCATATCTTTGGACTGTGGAAGGAAACCAGTGCGCCCATGGAAACCCACACAGACACAGGGAAAAGATGCAAACTCCACACAATTACCCAAGGCTGGAATCGAATCCAGGTCCCTGGCACCGAGGTGGCAGTGTTAAGCACACTGCCACCCTTGGTTGCCTGTCCCTCACGAATATCAGGTACTTCATCTTGTCAAATTGCGCTGTGTAAGAAATCAGGCCTGTCTTAGCTAGAATGGTTGCAGGTACCCACTTCTCACTCGAGTGCAGTTTTACACTAAAACTCTTTTCTCCTTGTTTAAAACTCCTGTTTTGAAGTTTGTGCGCAGCGAGTAACTTGTGCTTGTTGCTGTCGCTCTGCTATTGTAGTAGGGTCCGGTGACGAGTAGATCGAATTTAGCTTTCAGTTTCCTTCTCAGGAGCAGCATTGTCGGTGAATTGTGTGTGGTGGCATGAGTTGTGTTTCGAGGACATGAGAAAGTTGTTTCCTCTCTTGGATAGCGAGTTTTTTTACGCTTTGATGGTATGTTTTAGTGACTGTATTAGCCTCTCCGCCAATCCATTAGATGACAGATGACATGGGACAGTCTTTATACCATTGTTCTCAAGGTAATCCACAAATTCCTGGGATATGAATTACATCCCATTATCACTGACGAGTTGTCTGGGTCGTCCAAATCTTGCATAAAACTCATCCAACTCCTCTATGGTCCTTTCCATCATGGTAGATTTCATCATTCTGACTTTGGGTCGCTCTGAATGCATGTCCACTCGGACAAGAAACATGTAGCCTTCAATGAGTCCAAAGTCGATATATATCCTCTGCCAAGGCTGTTTGGCCAATCCCATGAGCGAAGTGGTTGTAAAGGTAGGGTATTCCATTTTCTAGTGCATGACTGGCATTCCCCACCCTTTCTTCTATTTGAGCGTCAATTCCCAGCTACCAAAAATAGTTTTATGTGAGCTCTTTCATCCGCACTACCACTGTATGACCTTTGTGCAGTTAATCCAGGATCCAGCTTCATAAGCATGGGGGAATGATCATCCTGATTCCCCAGAGTAATACTTCATTTTGGATAATTCAAGTTCCCTCTTTGTTGAATTGAGGATTCTTATTTTGTTTGTCCAATGATGTTCCTCTCAAAACCATGTCCATGACCCTAGTCATTACCAGGTTATTCCTCGTATGCTTTTGTACCCGAGACAATATTATTGGGACATTCTCTACCTGGAAGAAATATATGTTAATATAGCTGCCCTGTGAATTGGTTTTGTCCTGAAGTGGCAATCTTGATAAGGCATCATGTTGTTCTGATCTCCGAATCTTGATTTCATAATTATGCGCTGATAATATCAATGCCCGTCTTTGTAGACGATTTGCGGCTAACAATGGAATTCCCTGGTATGGACCAAAAATGGTTGTCAACGGCCTGTGGTCAGTCAATGAATAAATCGTCTGCCATACAGATACTGGTGAAATCATTTAATGCCAAAAATTAGGCCGAGTGCTTCTTTCTCAAGTTGTGCAAAATTTTGTTCTGCGCTTGATAACGTTCGTGATGCGAACACTATTGGCTGCTCTCCCCAGTTGCCTTAATGTGAATAAAACAGCACCCAGCTCATAGGGCAATGCATCACTCATGGGATTGGCCAAAACAACCTTGGCAGAGGATACCAATCAACTTGAACTTTGTCTCAGATCCTAGGGTATTCTCAACTACCTTCCTATACTTCTCCAGAAGTTTTGGTAGTGTGCTGTCAACCATTGCTGTCAACCAATTGGTTAATTGTTCTCCCATTTAGCTTGATTAGTGTAACCAGGCTTTTCCAAAGAGTGCAGGAAAATTTCCCTTTACTGTGTGCAGAGCCAATTCTGCAGATTTACCATCAGCTTTGACTTGAACCATGATATAGCTCTTCAATGGAACTACCTCCTCAGTATAAGCTTGCAGTTTTATATTTGAAGGTTTTAGTGTGAAGTGTTTCAACTTCAGATTGTATATGTTTGCTTGGAGAAATGATACAGCAGCTCCCATATCTACTTCCATCTTTACTTCTTGCCTGTCTCTGGATAAATTCAAAACCTTTTGGTATCTCCTTTTATTGATAGGACCGAGTTTAAGTTCTTGGACCCTTCCTAGTCCAACATCATCTTGGAAATTTTCATCCCCATCAGATAGTTTGTAGACCCCGTTTTTAGATCTTGATGCTTTCTTGAGTTTGCACACCTTCGCGGTTGGAGAAGTCTATCATGTCCAATACACCTTAGTTGTGTGGCCTTTCTTGCCACAGTTTCTACATTTATTTTCTCTACATTCAGGTGGAGAGTGCCCCACCTGAGCACACCTATGGCATGTTTGTATTTTAAAAGATTTCTCCCAGTTTGTTCTATCAAGTGTATTTTGGCTCCAGCTTCAATTTGGGAAGCTTCTTTCGTGGCCAATTCCAAAAATACCACAATCTCAACAGCAGGTTTTAGTGTTAAGATACCAGAGCAGAAACCCCAAAGTATGCTATAAAGCCTGACTGGAGAGAGAGGGAGAGGGGGAGGGGAGGGGGAGGGGTAGGAAGAGAGGGAGGGGGAGTGAGAGCAAGAGCAAGACACCTCTTGCTTCTTTCAAAACCAGGCAGAAACTACTCTAGGTTTTAAAAAATCTCTCCTGAAAGCCTAGCTCCACCCATTAACACATGACTGTCTCTGTCAATCAACTTAATCAAAACCCTACTTTGAAACCCCAGGGGAAAAACCATGTGAAAAAAAATGCATCAACTCAGATTAACACAAACACATCTCTAGGTAAAATCAATCATTAGCCTGCATTCTCAGCATGTGAGCTGCCTGTTCTGCAGTCAAACTGGCACCGTGCAAAACACAATTGAATTTTAAACATACCCCTCACAAGAAACATGATTAAAAATACATTTCTTCAAGGCACAGCATCACCACAGTGGGCAATAGTCTATGAATTGCTTCATTTTGAAGTCCACAAACAAGTTTGTCTTGCAGAGTGTCTTTGAGGGCTGAGGCAAACTTGCAGTTCTTTGCCAACCTTCTCAGCATGGCAAAGAATTGCTAAACATTTTCGCCCTCTTTTTGGCTCCGTCGATAAAATTGGAATCTCGCCGCAATTATTAGTGATTTAGGCAAGAGATGATTTTCGAGAATCTTGGTTAGTTCATCATAGGTTTTTTCACTAGGCTTCTCAGGATGGACAAGGCTCTATAGCAAAGTCAAGGGTTTACGCCCTACTACGCTTAGGAAAGTGACTACTCATCTGGTATCTTGTTTGCAGCCAGGTAACACTGAAATCTCTCTTCGTAAGCATTCCATGTTTCCATATCTTATTTGAATGCCTTTATGGCTCCACCTTTGCAGTTACCAGTTATTAAATTGTGGTACTTTCTTGAACTTTTGCTCCCCTTTTCTTCATTATTAATTTATATTATTTGTTTTTTTCATTGGATCTGTAGTTTGAAAAAAACATTTTCTAAAAAAATGTTGCTAAAAAAATTGAATGATCAGGTCATTTGAATGAAGTGAGTTTTAGCACCTTATACTATCTGACTTTCTCAAATGGCATTTTTTTTTGAGTAAGAAGTTTAACAACACCAGGTTAAAGTCCAACAGGTTTATTTGGTAGCAAAAGCCACACAAGCTTTCGAGGCTCTGAGCCCCTTCTTCAGGTGAGTGGGAATTCTGTTCACAAACAGAACTTATAAAGACACAAACTCAATTTACATGAATAATGGTTGGAATGCGAATACTTACAACTAATCCAGTCTTTAAGAAACAAAACAATGGGAGTGGAGAGAGCATCAAGACAGGCTAAAAAGATGTGTATTGTCTCCAGACAAGACAGCCAGTGAAACTCTGCAGGTCCACGCAACTGTGGGAGTTACAAATAGTGTGACATAAACCCAATATCCCGGTTGAGGCCGTCCTTGTGTGTGCGGAACTTGGCTATCAGTTTCTGCTCAGCGACTCTGCGCTGTCGTGTGTCGCGAAGGCCGCCTTGGAGAACGCTTACCCGAATATCAGAGGCCGAATGCCCGTGACCGCTGAAGTGCTCCCCAACAGGAAGAGAACAGTCTTGCCTGGTGATTGTCGAGCGGTGTTCATTCATCCGTTGTCGCAGCGTCTGCATAGTTTCCCCAATGTACCATGCCTCGGGACATCCTTTCTTGCAGCGTATCAGGTAGACAACGTTGGCCGAGTTGCAAGAGTATGTACCGTGTACCTGGTGGATGGTGTTCTCACGTGAGATGATGGCATCTGTGTCGATGATCCGGCACGTCTTGCAGAGGTTGCTGTGGCAGGGTTGTGTGGTGTCTTGGTCACTGTTCTCCTGAAGGCTGGGTAGTTTGCTGCGGACAATGGTCTGTTTGAGATTGTGCGGTTGTTTGAAGGCAAGAAGTGGGGGTGTGGGATGGCCTTGGCGAGATGTTCGTCTTCATCAATGACATGTTGAAGGCTCCGGAGGAGATGCCGTAGCTTCTCCGCTCCGGGGAAGTACTGGACAACGAAGGGTACTCTGTCCACTGTGTCCCGTGTTTGTCTTCTGAGGAGGTCGGTGCGGTTTTTCGCTGTGGCGCGTTGGAACTGTTGATCAATGAGTCTAGCGCCATATCCTGTTCTTATGAGGGCACCTTTCAGCGTCTGGAGGTGTCTGTTGCGATCCTCCTCATCCGAGCAGATCCTGTGTATACGGAGGGCTTGTCCGTAGGGGATGGCTTCTTTAACGTGTTTAGGGTGGAAGCTGGAGAAGTGGAGCATCGTGAGGTTATCCGTGGTTTTGTCCGTGTTCTTATCTGTTCATAAGAACAGGATATGGCGCTAGACTCATTGATCAACAGTTCCAACGCGCCACAGCGAAAAACCGCACCGACCTCCTCAGAAGACAAACACGGGACACAGTGGACAGAGTACCCTTCGTTGTCCAGTACTTCCCCGGAGCGGAGAAGCTACGGCATCTCCTCCGGAGCCTTCAACATGTCATTGATGAAGACGAACATCTCGCCAAGGCCATCCCCACACCCCCACTTCTTGCCTTCAAACAACCGCACAACCTCAAACAGACCATTGTCCGCAGCAAACTACCCAGCCTTCAGGAGAACAGTGACCAAGACACCACACAACCCTGCCACAGCAACCTCTGCAAGACGTGCCGGATCATCGACACAGATGCCATCATCTCACGTGAGAACACCATCCACCAGGTACACGGTACATACTCTTGCAACTCGGCCAACGTTGTCTACCTGATACGCTGCAAGAAAGGATGTCCCGAGGCATGGTACATTGGGGAAACTATGCAGACGCTGCGACAACGGATGAATGAACACCGCTCGACAATCACCAGGCAAGACTGTTCTCTTCCTGTTGGGGAGCACTTCAGCGGTCACGGGCATTCGGCCTCTGATATTCGGGTAAGCGTTCTCCAAGGCGGCCTTCGCGACACACGACAGCGCAGAGTCGCTGAGCAGAAACTGATAGCCAAGTTCCGCACACACAAGGACGGCCTCAACCGGGATATTGGGTTCATGTCACACTATTTGTAACTCCCACAGTTGCGTGGACCTGCAGAGTTTCACTGGCTGTCTTGTCTGGAGACAATACACATCTTTTTAGCCTGTCTTGATGCTCTCTCCACTCCCATTGTTTTGTTTCTTAAAGACTGGATTAGTTGTAAGTATTCGCATTCCAACCATTATGCGGAACTTGGCTATCAGTTTCTGCTCAGCGACTCTGCGCTGTCGTGTGTCGCGAAGGCCGCCTTGGAGAACGCTTACCCGAATATCAGAGGCCGAATGCCCGTGACCGCTGAAGTGCTCCCCAACAGGAAGAGAACAGTCTTGCCTGGTGTAAATTGAGTCTGTGTCTTTATAAGTTCTGTTTGTGAACAGAATTCCCACTCACCTGAAGAAGGGGCTCAGAGCCTCGAAAGCTTGTGTGGCTTTTGCTATCAAATAAACCTGTTGGACTTTAACCTGGTGTTGTTAAACTTCTTACTGTGTTTACCCCAGTCCAACGCCGGCATCTCCACATCATTTTTTTTTGAAACATGCGATATGAAATATTGATGTTATATTACATACAGGGATCCATCTGAGTATTCCACAAACAAATGAAGAAATGACCAGTCAGCCTGTTTGCTGGCATTAGTTCAAAGATAAATGTCGACAAAAAGACTGATAAAGCTGCCCTGTTCTTTATTAAAGAGTGTCAAGGAATCTTTTACATTGGTTGTACAGACAAAACCTTGGTTTTACTATCTCATCAGAAAGGCATCAATCCTCTGACAATGCAGCATTCCCTCAGGGTCGGCCTCAATTACCTGTTCAAATGCTAGGGAGTGAGACTTGAAGTTATAATCTTCCAACTCAGTGGTAGATCTTCCAACCGATGCCATACTCTATTATACTGCAAGATGTCACCATTCAGAGAATACGGGAGAGTTTTGAACCTAACTAACCATTCATAAGTTTTCCTCCATCCCACCCACCGAGTACCATGCTTGAGCACAATATAAGACTTAATGGTGGACAGACTTAGTGGTTACCCTTCCCCCATTCCAAGAAAAATGGTTAACATTTGATGGCTACTCAAAAGTTTAGTGACTGGTACGAGTTACTTGTGGGGAAATCTACAGAAGAGCAGTGGAGGGCGTTCAAAGATGAATTGGGGAGGGTACAGGCCCAACATGTTCCCTCTAGGGTAATAGGAAGGTGTAACAAACCCAGAGAACCGTGGATGACCGAGACATTCAGGATACAATGAGAAGGAAAAGAGAGGCTTTTTACAAGTATAAGGAGAGTAAGTCTGCAGAGGCATTAGAGGAGTACAGTAAGTGCAGGATGGAGCTTAAGAAATCAATTAGGAGAGCAAAGAGGGGATATGAGACAGCTCTGGCTGGTAAAAGTAGAGAAAATCCTAAGATATTCTACAAATATATCAATGGGAAGAGGATAACCAGGGAAAGAGTAGGGGCCATTAGGCTCCAAGGGGGAAATCTGTGGGTGGAGGCAGAGGACATTGGTAGGGTGTTAAATGAATATTTCACATCTGTCTTTACCCATGAGAATGTGGAGGTAGTTATGGAACTTGGGGGCAGAGACTGTGAGGCTCTAGAGAAAATTATCAAAGTGAGTGACAAGGTATTGGAGGTATAGGCGGGCTTAAAAGTGGACAATTCTCCAAGTCCGGATGAAGAATTGTGTCCCAGGTTGTTGTGGAGGCAAGGGAGGAAATTGCAGGGGCTCTGACCCAAATTTTTAATTCCTCCCTGGCCACCGGGGACCCTGAAGAAGGAGCTTAAGGTTCCGAAAGCTTGTGGCTTTTGCTACCAAATAAACCTGGTGTTGTTAAACTTCTTACTGTGTTTACCCCCAGTCCAACGCCGACATCTCCACATCATGAGCGGGGAGGTGCCAGAGGACTGGAGAACAACTAATGTGGTCCCACTATTTAAGAAAGGTTGGAGAGACAAGCCAGGGAACTACAGACCAGTGAGTCTCTCATCTGCGGTTGGGAAACTACTGGAAAAGATTCTGAAGGAGAGAATCTGTCACCATTTGGAGAGGCAAGGTTTGATCAGGGATAGTCAGCATGGTTTTGTCAGAGGGAGGTCATGCCTAACAAATTTGATTGAATTTTTTGAGCTTGTAACCAAGTGTGTGGATGAGGGTAGTGTGGTTGATGTAGTTTACATGGATTTCAGCAAAAGCCTTTGACAAAGTTCCACATGGGAGACTTATTAAGAAGGCACATGCACATGGGATACAGGGTGATCTGACAAGGTGGATACATAATTGGCTTAGCGGTAGGACACAGAGGGTGATGATAGAGGGCTGCTTTAGTGACTGGAGGCCAGTGACCTGTGGCATACCACAGGGATTCGGACTGGGCCCCCTATTGTTCGCCATTTATCTAAATGACAGATGACTATGTGGGGGGTAGGATCAGTAAGTTTGCCGATGACACAAAGAACGAAGAAGAAGAAGAACAGTACAGCATAGGAAACAGGCCCTCCGGCCCTCCAAGCCTGTGCCGCTCCTTGGTCCAACTAGACCAATCGTTTGTATCCCTCCATTCCCAGGCTGCTCATGTGACTATCCAGGTAAGTCTTAAACGATGTCAGCGTGCCTGCCTCCACCACCCTACTTGGCAGCGCATTCCAGGCCCCCACCACCCTCTGTGTAAAAAACATCCCTCTCATATCTGAGTTATACTTCGCCCCTCTCACCTTGAGCCCGTGACCCCTCGTGATCGTCACCTCCGACCTGGGAAAAAGCTTCCCACTGTTCACCCTATCTATACCCTTCATAATCTTGTACACCTCTATTAGATCTCCCCTCATTCTCCGTCTTTCCAGGGAGAACAACCCCAGTTTACCCAATCTCTCCTCATAGCTAAGACCCTCCATACCAGGCAACATCCTGGTAAACCTTCTCTGCACTCTTTCTAACGCCTCCACGTCCTTCCGGTAGTGCGGCGACCAGAACTGGACGCAGTACTCCAAATGTGGCCTAACCAGCGTTCTATACAGCTGCATCATCAGACTCCAGCTTTTATACTCTATACCCCGTCCTATAAAGGCAAGCATACCATATGCCTTCTTCACCACCTTCTCCACCTGTGTTGCCACCTTCAAGGATTTGTGGACTTGCACACCTAGGTCCCTCTATGTTTCTATACTCCTGATGACTCTGCCATTTATTGTATAACTCCTCCCTACATTATTTCTTCCAAAATGCATCACTTCGCATTTATCCGGATTAAACTCCATCTGCCACCTCTCCGCCCAATTTTCCAGCCTATCTATATCCTGCTGTATTGCCCGACAATGCTCTTCGCTATCCGCAAGTCCAGCCATCTTCGTGTCATCCGCAAACTTGCTGATTACACCAGCTACACCTTCTTCCAAATCATTTATAATGGGTGGTTAACAGTGAGATTGAATGTCTTGGGTTACAGGAAGATATAAACGAGATGGTCAAATGGGCAGATAAATGGCAGATGGAATTTAACCCTGAAAAGTGTGAGGTAATGCACTTTGGAAAGGGTAATTTGACAAAGAAGTATACTACGTTAGGTCTGACACTGGGAAGTTCCGAAGAGCAAAGGGATCTTGGCTCGTTTGTCCATAGATCTCTGAAGGTGGAAAGGCAGGTTAATAGGGTGGTGAAAAAGGCATATGGCACACTCGCCTTTATCAATCGGGGTATAGATTACAAAAGCAGAGAGGTCATGATGGAGTTGTATAGAACTTTGGTGAGGCCACAGCTGGAGTACTGTGTGCAGTTCTGGTCACCACATTATAGGAAGGACGTGATTGCACTGGAGGGGGTGCAGAGAAGATTCACCAGGATGCTGCCTGGGATGGAACATTTAAGTTATGAAGAGAGGTTGGTCAGGCTTGGGTTGTTTTCGTTGGAGCAGAGAAGACTGAAGGGCGACCTGACTGAGGTGTTCAAGATTATGAGGGGCATGGACAGGGTGGATAGGGAGCAGCTGTTCTACTTAGTTGAAGGGTCAGTTACGAGGAGACACAAGTTAAAAAGGTGAGGGGTGGGAGGTTTAGGGGGGGTTTGAGGAAAAGCCTTGCTACTCAGAGGGTGGTGACGGTCTACAATGCACCGCCTGGGAGGGTGGAGGAAGCGGGGTGCATCACATCCTTTAAAAAGTACGTGGATGAGTACTTGGCACGCCATAACATTCAAGACTAAGGGCCAAGTGGAATTAGGTGGGCAGGTCAGGGCATTTCATGCATCGGTGCAGACTCGAGTAGTAATCTGTGCAGCATTGTAGTAATCTGTGATTCTGTGACTGTCAAGCACTTTGTGATATATGGTAGTTAAGAAAGGTACTACACAAATGTAAGTCTTTCATTCCCTATGGAATTTGACCCAACTATAAAGAATTGCTTAAACATCACACAATGTAATTCATCAGTTCATGAGGTCCCCATGAATAATATTTTTTAATGAGAGGTCAGACAGCATAATCTATTGGAGAGGCATCAAACTAATTTTAGATGGTGAGTCCTATCTTGCATCCTGGCATGTGGTATTGGACCATATTCAGTACAAGTTATTTGGATGCTTTGGGATATAAATTGGGATGCATCTTGCGGCAATTCCCCAGTTTGTTCTTCCAACTGTAGTTGTCTAACCAAAAGTCCTTATAAGGGCTGCTGGAGGCCACTCAAATTGTAAGCAGAATTTTGTTTTAAACTTCTGGAGCAACAGCTCTTCTTTCGGACCCTCAGAGCTACTGTGGGTCGCTGTCAGCAGTTTCCTTCATTCCTCCTCCCAGAACATCTTGGCAAACATTAGGGCTAAATTGGAAACAGAGCATCGGTCAAGCTGTTTCCCACTGTTGCTGGCAGCTTCCCTTGCTTATTGAAATGAGGCCCAAGTGTCAGGGCCTATGTTTCTGGCATGCCCTTGAATTTTGATCCATCATTCCACTATGCAGGCTTTCAACATTTCTTGCTCCCTCAGAAATCAGTTTCGATGGCAGTTATCTTTGGGACAATCGCATCTTTACAGCGGCACTACTTGTATGTTGAGGATTAGCAAACACTTCAACAGCATTAATTCAGAAAACTTATCTTCAGGTAACTTTCTTACTTATGTATCACTTCATGGTTTTCTTCATTGTCTTTGAATGTTGCCCTCTTTTTAGGTCAAACCAAATAAACAAACTCAGATTAAGTCAGGACAAAGTAAAAGGGGCAGCTCCCCAAAAAGGAGGGGGAACAGCCCGAACTCCTGCATCACTGCTACCCTTTGCTTAATAATCAAACACATGGGCTTTCCATTCATACCCATGAAGAAATACATAATTAATTTTAACTTATTCAAATAGGAACAGGAATGGACCATTTAGCTCTTTGAACCTTTTCCACCATTAACTCAGATGACAGTTGATGCCGAGCTTAACTTCATCTGTCTGCTTTTATATCCTTATCTTTCACAAATCTCTCACACTCATATTTCATATTATTAATTGATCTAGTATCTACAGCTTTTTGTGGGAGAAAGTTCCACATTTCTTTCAACCTGTATGTTGTTGCCTGGCCTGGAGTGTATTAGCTATGAGGAGAGGTTGGATAAACCTAGTTTGTTCTCACTGGAATGACAAAGGTTGAGGGGTGACCTGAAAGAAGTTTACAAGATTATGAGTGGCATGGACAGAGTGGATAGTCAGATGCTCTTTCCTAGGGTAGAAAAATCAAGAGCTAGGGGACATAGATTTAAGGTGCGTGGGGAAAAGTTTAAAGGAGATGTATGAGACAAGTTTTTCTTTTACACAGGGTGGTAAATGTCTGGAACGCGCTGCCCGGGGAGGTGGTGGTGGGAGCAGGTACGATAGCGGCATTTAAGGGGCAACTAAATGAATACATGAATAGGATGGGAATGGAAGGATATGGACTCCGTCAGTGCATATGGTTTTAGTTTACGCAGGCATCATGATTGGCACAGGCTTGGAGGGCCGAAGGGTCTGTGCTGTACTGTTCTGTGCATGGCTAGGCTCTGATTTTTTGGTTAGGCCCCTTGACCAAGACACCTCGAATGGCAGAAGACGTTTCACTCTTTCTAGCCCATCAATTCATTTCAAAATTCCATAAACTTGAGCCAAATCACCCCTTAACCTTTAATATTTCAGGGAATACAAGCAAAGTTTATATAATCTCTCCTCATATTCTAACCTTGGAACTATGGTGGTGTTCTAGCGAATCTGCACTGCTATCCTTCCAAGGTCAACATATCCTGAAATGCAGTGCCCAGAGCTAAAGGCAATAATCCAGGTATGATCTAACCAGGGTGTTTTTTTTAAAAAAAACAGATATAGCAAGACTTTCTCCCTTTACATTCTATCCTCTCTAAGTTATGAAGGCTAAGATTCCATGAGCCTTTTGGATTTTTTTTGTACCTGATTCTTACACTTTAGTGATCTGTATATAGGGAAATCCAAATCCTTTTGGAACTCGACTAATGGCAGCTTTTAATCATTTAAATAATATACAAAGTTTTCCTTTTTGGTTCAAAACGGATGAGCTCATACACACCTTGTCTGAAATCCATCGGTCACAGTTTTGTCCACTCACTTAACCTACTGATGTCTCTGTAATGTTGTGCTCCCATCTAGCCTACTTACTCATGTTCCTTTGTGCTATCAGCAAACCTGGATCTGTGGCTTACCATATTGATAAATAGAGATGCACGTGTTGTACTTTAGAAACTGCATTGTAACAAAAGTGATAGGAAAGTAACAAAGACACTGAAATGTGTCGTAATAGTTTTTTCCCAGTGAACCAGTAGCATGGGTTCAGCTGGGACACAGTAGCTACTTTATTTTTAAATTGGATCATTAAATTGTTAAGATTTATACCATTCGTAAAATAAATGGTGCAAGTGAAAGCATAATCACTGGATTAAAGCATGAACACATCTACCTCTCCAAAACCGGAGTGGTTTCATTAAAATCACAGCCACAGGACATTCCCTTCCTCCAATCCAATCTTTCAGCTGTCAGACACAACACCATGGTCATTAAGCCATAATAATTATGTAGCTATAACAAATCATGGATAAATCAACACTTCTCTTTCAAACTAAAGAGTGCAAGTCCAACATCTGTATACTATTTGTTGAAGTTTCTGCTTCCACTTATCTCCCTTGGATTAGAGTCATACAGCATGGAAACAGGCCCTTGGGCCCAACTTGTCCATGCCGCCCAGTTTTTACCATTAAGCTGTGGCCAAAACTTATTGGAGAGTTATTTTTCAGACTGGAGGCCTGTGACCAGCGGTGTGCCTCAGGGATCAGTACTGGGCCCATTGTTATTTGTCACTTATATTAATGATTTGGATGAGAATATAGGGGGCATGGTTAGTAAGTTTGCAGATGACACCAAGATTAGTGGCATAGTGGACAGCGAAGAAAGTTATCTCCAATTGCAACGGGATCTTGATCAATTGGGCCAGTGGGCTGACGAATGGCAGATGGAGTTTAATTTAGACAATTGTGAGGTGATGCATTTTGGTAGATTGAACCAGGGCAGGACTTACTCAGTTAATGGTAGGGCGCTGGGGAGAGTTACAGAACAAAGAGATCTAGGGGTACATGTTCATAGCTCCTTGAAAGTGGAGTCACAGGTGGACAGAATGGTGAAGGCGGCATTCGGCATGCTTGGTTTCATCGGTCAGAACATTGGATATTGGGACATCTTGTTGAACATTGGGACATCTTGTTGAAGTTGTACAAGACATTGGTAAGGCCACACTTGGAATACTGTGTGCAATTCTGGTCATCCTATTATAGAAAGGATATCATTAAACTAGAAAGAGTGCAGAAAAGATTTACTCGGATGCTACTGGGACTTGATGTATTGAGTTATAAGGAGAGGCTGAATAGACTGGGACTTTTCTCTCTGGAGCGCAGGAGGCTGAGGGGTGACCTTACAGAGGTCTATAAAATAATGAGGAGCATAGACAAGGTAGATAGTCAATATCTTTTCCCAAAAGTAGAGGAGTCTAAAACAAGAGGGCATAGGTTTAAGGTGAGGGAGGAGAGATACAGAAGTGTCCAGAGGGGCAATTCTTTCACACAGAGGGTGGTGAGTGTTTGGAACAAGCTTCCAGAGGTAGTAGAGGTGGGTACAATTTTATCTTTTAAAAAGCATTTAGATAGTTACATGGGTACGATGGGTATAGAGGCATATGGGCCAAATGCGGGCAATTGGGATTAGCTTAGGGGTTTAAAAAAAAAGGGCGGCATGGACAAGTTGGGCCGAAGGGCCTGTTTCCATGCTGTAAACCTCTATGACTGAACTTAGCTTGTCCTGCTCTGTATAGCCATGCTTTACAAACGCACCTTTTCTTTCTCTTGAATCCTTGAGTCGAACAAAAACAGAAGTAGTTGGGACTGTAGAGTTTCGCGACTTGGATACCTTCGAAAATATTTTGCTTGCATTGTTGCACCACAGATGACCTGACATTCAACTTAGTCCCCAAACTCTGAAATTTCCTCCTTAGAGAAAGGAGGCTTATAAAAACCCTACATATGACCCACTTGTCTTAATATCTCCTTGTATGCCTCAGTGCCAGAGAATTTGTTTCATAATCCTCTTGCAAAGTGCCTTGGGACACTTGACTACGTTAAAAGCGCTGTACGCATGCACATTGTTATTCTTGCACTTTGGGATTCAGATATTGATCAGTTATCACAAAAAATTTACATCTGGACCTAACCTCAAGCAAAGGCTGATTTTATTTTCTAAGCAGGCTGGGCAGGATAGCTGTTTTTGGAAGATTAACAGCACAATATCTATACGCCGTACTACATTTTGCAAAGTGATATCCAATCCAACTTGACATTCTTACAAACATTTAAAAACAAAAATACACTGACCAGTGAGATTATCTTCAAAATACAAATAATCACAGCTCTAACCTAATCCTTCACCTCCTTCTCTCACCTCTGATTGAAGCTTGAGCTGAATACTCTAAGGTCTAGAAATGGGATGTTGCCCGAGGGTTCTTTGTTGCCCAAGCACTGTTGCCCGGGACACTGGGACTTTCGATGCGCCTTCCCTCCTAGATTGAGTGGTGGTGCTGCAGCCTGGAGTGTAAAATCAGGGTTGGGGCGAACATGGCACACTGCGTACAGCCATTAGTGACCTAGCGCTAAAAGGCCACTGAAATTTATTAATTAGTCACAAGCAAGTCTTACATTAACACTGTAATGAAGTTACTGTGAAATTCCCCTAGTCGCCACACTCCGACGCCTTTTGGGTCAGTGCACCTAACCAGCACGTCTTTCAGACTGTGGGAGGAAATCAGAGCACCCGGAGAAAACCCACGCAGACACGGGGAAAATGTGCAAACTCCACACAGACAGTGACCCAAGCCGGGAATCGAACCCAGGTCCCTGGTGCCGTGAGGCAGCAGTGCTAACCACTGTGCCACCGTGCCGCCCTGACTGTGATAGTCAGAGCTCAATCTCGTACAACTTCAGCCAGTGCCCCCCGCCACCACCTGAAGGTCAGCCCCACAGTCACCCAATCTCTACTGAGTTTCCAATCTCTACTGGGTTTCCATGTCTCAATGTGCAATGACTTATCTCAATGAGACATCAGGACCAGCACATGTGCAGTTACTCACACAAGGCAGCTTGCAAACCATTCCCACACGCTACAAAGATTCTACACAACACACTGCACATCGAGCTAGATAAAACTGCTTTGTGGAATGTACTTTAAAAGATCCCTAATCTAGTGATAAGTTATTGTGGCTAAACATTTATTAGCTTCTCTTCAATTCTGATCTGAAATCCAAAGTTTAATTCCAAAGAAGGTAGAAACCCAACAAAACCAGTCAGCTCTCTTGTCTAACAAACATTGCTCAGAATTGATGTTTAAAGTTTCTTTATTAGTGTCACACGTAGGCCTACATTAACACTGCAATGAAATTACTGTGAAAATCCCCTAGTCGCCACACTGTGATGCCTGTTCGGGTACACTGAGAGAGAATTTAGCATGGTCGATGCACCTAACCAGCACGTCTTTCGGACTGTGGGAGGAAACCGGAGCACCTGGTGGAAACTCACACAAACGCGGGGCGAACATGCAAACTCCGCACAGACAGTGACCCAAGCAGGGAATCAAACCTGGGTCCCTGGCGCTCTGAGGCAGCAGTGCTAACCACTGTGCCGCCATGATGTTATCCAGAAATGATAATCCACAAAATACCAAAACAAAAATGTGGGTGGTAAAACATACATTGTAATGCTTTATAGAAAGCTACACATATTGAAATTAAAAGCAGAACAAAAAGCCTTTTCATCAAACACACTGCATTTTGTTCAAATCCCACTGCCATGCTAGTTGAGCTCTTTTTTAACTAAGAATCTATTGACTAACATTTATTTGCCTTTCTATCGATGATTTTAAAAACTGTTCAAACAGCAAGCACCAATGGTCAAGGGAACTATGTTGAAGGATTTGGCAACATATCCTTCAACATAGTGAAGGTGAACCAAAAAGGTAAAGTTGTTAACTTGGGCACTACAGCAATCACCCAACTTCAGCCAAGCATATTACGTGAGTTCCTTCCGACCACAAGACTCATTAAGTCCTGCCAATCAACTCATCAAATGCAGTCAAGTAAACACAATGAGAGGACCAAACAAGAGAGAGTTTAGAAATTTCTAAGGAAGAGGAATAGCTCATTCAGCCCTGCAGCATGTTCTGCCATCCAATTCGGTCATGGCTGATCTGCATCACGACTCCATCACCCGTGTGATTTTATTTTTAACAGAGGAATCCTGAGGGGCACTGCTGGCACAACGTGCACCATGTCAGAATACGATCCTGACAAGATCATGTCAAGAAACTAAAGTACCTCTCAAATCAGACAATTTGTCAGAAGTCACAAGGCTTTGGAAGGCAAACATCAAGATCAGTTTTGTTAGGTTTACTGTGAGTCTATAACAAGTTTTATCAAATTGCGATTCAACGTCTTACCTACAAAACTCTGTTTTTTGCTCTCCCAAAGCGGGGCTGCTCGAACGCCATTTGCCACCAAAGCAAAAAAGGCCTTTTTCACCTGAAGAATCAAAGAGATTGTTAAAATCTGCAGAGAGGCACATCAAAGAACAAAGAAGAACAAAGAACAGTACAGCACAGGAACAGGCCCTTCGGCCCTCCAAGTCTGCGCCAATCATGATGCCGGCCTAAAACCATATGCATTTACGGAGTCTGTATCCTTCCATTCCCATATTTGTCTAGTTGCCCCTAAAATGTCACTATCGTACCTGCTCCCACCACCTCCGCAAGCATTCCAGACATTCGCCACCCTCTGTGTAAAAAACATGCCTCGCACATCCCCTCTAAACTTTTCCCCAAATATCAAACAGCCAACTTGGCTTAACTGACAAGTTCTCTGTGGTATCCCAGAATTATCTCAGGCAGCCTGTGTTGTATCTAAAGTTCACGAGAGAAAAAAAACGGAATGCAGCTGAAAGAAAATTTCATTTTCAAACACAAATTAAATGAAGGTGCAGAAGGAGGAACACAGAAAGAGAGACAAAGTCCCATGGGATATCACAACAAACACCAGCAGGTGATCTTATTGAACTGACGTACGCCTTTTCCTTCAGAATGCTGACTTCATTCTCGGGAGCATGAACAAGGGCTACAGCTACACCGAGGAAGATAATGCTCGATTGTCGCACAATTCAAAAGATCGGCATCAAAAAGACAATTAAAAACAAACAGCAATAATCACAGATTGAGAAATTTAAAACATGATTGAATTCTACATCACCCGGGGGAATGACTCGGCTTAATGGGACACTTGCCTCAGAATCAGAAGGTCATGAGTTCAAGCCCCATTCCAGTGGCTTGAGCACATAATCAAGGCTGACACTCTGGAGCAGTACACAAGGGTTGGAGATGCCATCTTTCAGGTGGGATCTTAAACCAGGCCCTCGACTTCCCTCTGCAGAGCCTACAGCATTATTTAAAGAACAGTATAAGAACTTGCCAGTGTCCAGGGAAATCTTTTTACCCCTCAATCAACATCACTTCAAAACAGATTACCTATTTATTTAACTGTTGTGGGATCTTGTTGAGCATTAGTTGCCACATTTCGCGATACAAGAGGAACTGCACCTCAAAGGTGGCGACAAAGCACTTTGGAATGTCCTGCAATTTGTTTGCTTGTTCTTCAACTAACCATTGCTCTGTTTTATTCCAAACTTGGACCAAATTTAGTATCTGCCAATGATACAGTCCCATTTTGAGAGGTTATAGCGGTCAGGCAATTTATGAGGGGGAAATTCATGGTTACAGTATTTACTGTTTTACCTCAGTTTCTTTGTAAAACATTGTTAAACTTTTAGGATTGTTGTTGTGTATAATGACATGAAGCACCCATATAACTGACCTAAGTGTCCTGTGTTTAAGGAAATTACTGTGGATGCTGGAATCTGAAACCAAAAGAGAAAATGCTGGAAAATCTCAGCAGGTCTGGCAGCATCTGTAGGGAGAGAAAAGACGTTTCGAGTTCAGATGAACCTTTTGTCAGAGGGTTATCTGGACTCGAAACGTCAGCTATTTTCTCTTCTTACAGATGCTGCCAGACCGGCTGCGATTTTCCAGCATTCTCTCTTTTGGTTCCTGTGTTTAAGGGTTTGCCCAAGGTGCCTAATATCCAATAACTGGATAGCACAACCTGGGGCATAACCCTGTGATCGAAAGTTAATAGTGCGTGTTCAGGGGGAAGGTGGTGACATAGTGGTATTGTTGCTGGACTAGTAATCCAGACACAGTAATGCTCAGGTTCAAATCCTGCCACTATAGATGGTGAAATTTGAATTCAATAAAAACCTGGAATTAAAAGTCTAATGATGATCATGAAACTATTGTTGTAAAAACTCATCTGATTCGCTGATGTCTTTAGGGAAGGAAATCTGCCATCCTTTCCTGGTCTGGTCTACTTGTGACTCCAGAGCTGCAGCAATGTAATTGACATTTAACTGCCCACTCAAGGGCAATTAGGGATGGGCAATAAATGATGGCCTAGCCAGCGATGCCCATGTCCCATTAACTAATCTGGATTGCCTGGATTGAGTGGCATGCCTTATGAGGATAGGCTGAGGGAGCTCGGTCTTTTCTCCTTGGAGAGACGTAGGATGAGAGGAGACCTAATAGAGGTGTATAAGATGTTGAGAGGCATAGATCGGGTGGACTCTCAGAGGCTTTTTCCCAGGGTGGAAATGTCTGCTACGAGAGGACACAGGTTTAAGGTGCTGGGGGGTAGGTACAGGGGAGATGTTAGGGGTAAGTTTTTCCACACAGAGGGTGGTGGGCGAGTGGAATCGGCTGCCGTCAGGGGTGGTGGAGGCGAACTCAATAGGGTCTTTTAAGAGACTCCTGAATGAGTACATGGAGCTTAATAGGATGGAGGGTTATAGGTAGGTCTAGAAGGTACGGATGTGTTCGGCACAACTTGTGGGCCGAAGGGCCTGTTTGTGCTGTAGTTTTTCTATGATTCTAATCATTTAAAAAGTAGACGGCCTCATGTGCGCAAATCCAACCTACTGATGGTGGGTTGATGGCATGGTCACAAGGCCCCATCACGATTTCCTTTACAAACAAATTTGAATCTATGGACTAACGATCAAAACAAAGTCCACGTACTTCACTTAATTTTTTTCCCTCACCTTTTAAGGAGTGAGACAGCCACTTGCTATCCCTTGTCTGTGGACTAACTTGCATTGGTATTTACAGCACAGAAACGGCCATCTGCCCAACCGGTCTATTTTGGTGTTTATATTCCATGCGAGCATTCTCCCACTCCTCTGGATCTAACGTAGTGCTTCCTAAATGTTTGCTCTGCTGGGACTCCATTGTAATAATCCACAAATGGGTGAATACAAGTCATAAGAAGTTCAGGCACCAGCACTGATTTCCGTGGCATTCTATTAGTTACAGTTTGCCACCCTGAAAAATGACTCATATATCCTGACTCTGTATGTTTTCTGTTGTGTGGAGATGCCGGCGTTGGATTGGGGTAAACACAGTAAGAAGTCTCACAGCACCAGGTTAAAGTCCAACAGGTTTATTTGGTAGCAAAAGCCACTAGCTTTCAAAGCGCTGCTTCTTCATCAGGTGAGTGGGAGTTCTGTTCACAAACAGGGCACAAAGACACAAACTCAATTTACAAAATAATGGTTGGAATGCGAGTCTTGACAGGTAATCAAGTTTTAAAGATACAGACAATGTGAGTGGAGAGAGGGTTAAGCACAGGTTAAAGAGATGTGTATTGTCTCCAGCCAGGACAGTTAGAGAGATTTTGCAAGCCCAGGCAAGTCGTCCTGGCTGGAGACAATACACATCTCTTTAACCTGTGCTTAACCCTCTCTCCACTCACATTGTCTGTACCTTTAAAACTTGATTACCTGTAAAAACTCGCATTCCAACCATTATTTTGTAAATTGAGTGTGCGTCTTTATATGCCCTGTTTGTGAACTGAAATTCCACTCACCTGATGAAGCAGCGGCGCTTCGAAAGCTCGTGGCTTTTGCTACCAAATAAACCTGTTGGATTTTAACCTGGTGCTGTGAGACTTCTTACTGTGTTTACTGTTAGTTAGCCAGTCCTCTATCCATGCCAATATATCACCCCCAACATTAAAAGCTTTTATATCTTGCCTTTTACATGGCAACTTATCAAATACCTTTTGGAAATCCAAATACACCAAACCTACTGGTTCTCCTTTATCCGCTCTGCTTGTTAAATCTTAGTTTATTAAATCTAATAAAATTATCCACCACAAATTTACATCACAAAACCACGTCGACTCTGCCTACTAGTAAAATAGAAGATATTCCAACTGTTTTGTTAATATTTCTTCAATAATGGATTTTCTCATTATTGTCTGCCATTATTGATCATGTCTGCATCTTGAACTTAAGGGACGGTAAAAAGGGGCATCAGGGGGCCCACCACTACCAACACTGCTATGAACCTGCGACTCTACACATCTATGTTATTACCAACTGCAATCTCCTGCCAGCAAGACATGGAAGAAAACAAAGGGTCACGTAAGTTGGAGGCCTTTCACCTGTGCAGCCTGCGCAAGTTTCCAGGCATCACGTGGAGGCATGTTATTACGAATGATGTACTATAGAGGATTGGTCAGGGGAGTCTGCATGATACTGTGATGACTGAAGCCAGCAGGGTATGCATTTCACCTCCTGGACATACACACCATAAGAGTAGAATGGACACCACCAGACAGAAGACACCAGCAACAGGGCTGTCCAAAGAAGGCTTGGCGAAGTGCACATAATGAAGACCTTCTAGAGCAGGACATCACCTAGGTTAGAAACACAGAAAAACTACAGCACAAAACAGGCCCTTCGGCCCCATAAGTTGTGCCAAACATATCCCTACCTTTTAGGCCTACCTATAACCCTCCATCCTATTAAGTCCCATGTACTCATCCAGGAGTCTCTTAAAAGACCCTATTGAGTTTGCCTCTACCAGCACTGACGGCAGCCGATTCCACTCACCCACCACCCTCTGTGAAAAACTTCCCCCTAACATTTCCCCTGTACCTACCCCCCAGCACCTTAAACCTGTGTCCTCTCGTAGTAGCCTGGGAAAAAGCCTCTGAGAGTCCACCCGATCTATGCCTCTCAACATCTTATATACCTCTATTAGGTCCCCTCTTATCCTATGTCTCTCCAAGGAGAAAAGACCGAGCTCCCTCAGCCTATCCTCATAAGGCATGCCACTCAATCCAGGCAACATCCTTGTAAATCTCCTCTGCACCCTTTCAATCTTTTCCACATCCTTCCTGTAATGAGCTTGCAGCAAAAGAGATTGCGATGAAGGCCAGTAACTCTTGTTGCCCATAGCTCCTCCAGTCTCATGCAGGATAAAGTCTCAGTCTTAGATAAGGGCCACACCAGGGGAATGACGCGGGTGAGCAAGTGAGTAAAGGTTTTGGTTAGGTCTAATGAAAAGGTAGGAAGGAGTGGGATTGAGCAAATCGGTAGTTGCAGAAATATCATGGAGGGCTGGCTAGTTGGGATTTTGAAAGTGAAGTTGAAAGTAAATTATGAGTGTGTGTTTTCCAGTGATACAGACAGAAAGAAATAGAGTTGGGTGGGGCAAGGAGCATGTGGATGGAAAATGAAACAAGGTGGTGATCAGAGGTAGCCTTATCTGTGATTGACACAATGGAGTAGACAGGTTACATGTGATGGCAAATTCAAGGAGAAGGGAGTTTATATGACAGATTAAGGAAGGATAGGAGCATGATGAACTCAACTTAATTTTTTGTTTACTTCATTTATACTATTTAATATGCCTCAATAAGTTCTGATTCCTTTAGGGAAGGAAACCTGCCATCCTTACTGGTCTGGCCTAGATGTGACTCCAGACCCACAGTAATGTGGTTGACTCTAAAATGCTCTCTGAAATGGCCTAGCAAGTTATCAGTTGTATCCAAACGCTACAAAGAAAACACAAAGGAATGAAACTGGACCGACCTCCCAGCATTGACCCAAGCACCAGAAATGACAATGGCAAATCCAGCTCTGTCAACCAAGCAAAGTCCTCCTTACTAACATCTGGGGGCTCATGCCAAAATTGGGACAGCCATCTCACAGACTACTCAAATAACAACCTGATGTGGTCATACTCAAAGAACCATGTCTCACAGATAATGTCCCAGTTACCATCACCATTCCTGGATATGTCCCGCCTCACTGGTAGGACAATTCCAGCAGAAGTGGCGGCAGAGTGGCATACAATCAGGAAAGAGTTGTCCTGGGAGTCACATGAAGTCTCAAGGCACCAGGTCAAACATTGGTAAGGAAACCTCCTGCTGATTACCACGTAGCGTCCTCAGTCAGCTGATGAATCAGTACTCATCCATGTTGAAACACCACTTGGAGGAAGCACTGAAGATGGCAAGGGCGCAGAATGTACTCTGGGTGGGGGACCTCAATGTTCATCACCAAGGCTGGCTTGGTAGTACCACCACAGACCAAGCTGGTCAGATCCTAAAGGACATAGCTCTAGACTGGGACTGCAGCAGGTGGTGAGGGGACAACATACTTGATTTCATCCTCATCAACCTGGCTGTTGAAGATGCATCCGTCCTTGACAGTGTCGGTAGGAGTGACCACCTGACATTCCTTGTGGAGACAAAGTCCTGCCTTCACATTGAGGCTACCTTCCATCATGTTGGTGGCAACACTGCCGTGCTAAACGGGATAGATTTTGAACAGAACTAGCAACTCAAGAATGGGAATCCATGAGGCGCTGTGGGCCATCAACAGCAGCAGAACTGCACTCAACCACAATCTGTAACCTCATGGCCCAGCATATCCCCCCACTCTACCATTACCACCAAGCCAGGGGATCAATCGTGGTTCAGTGAAGAGTGCAGGTGGGTATGCCAGGAGCATACCTATAAATGAGGTGTCGACCTGGTGAAGCTACAACACAGGACCACTTGTGTACCAAATAGAATAAGCAGCAAGTAATAGACAGAGCTAAGAAATTCCACAACCAGATCAGATCATAGTTCTGCAGTTCTGCCACATCCAGTTGTGAATACTGGTGGACAATTAAATAACTTACTGGAAGAGAGGCTGCACAAATATCCCCATCCTCAATCATGGAGGAGCCCAGCACATCAGTGCAAAAGATAAGGCTGAAGCATTCGCAGCAATCTTCAGCCAGAAGTGCGAGTGGATGATCCTCCGGAGGACCCAAGCATCAGTCTTCAGCTGAATCGATTCACTCAACCTGAGAGCGAGAAATGGCTGAAGGCACTGGATACTACAAAGGCAGTGGGCCCTGACAATATTCCAGCAGCAATCCTGAAGACTTGTGCTCCAGAACTTGCTGCACCACTAGCCAAGTTGTTCTAGCACAGCTACAACACTGGCGTTGACCCGACAACGTGGAAAATTGCCTAGGTGTATCCAGTATACAAGACACAGAACAAAACTAACCCAGCCAATTACCACCCCATCAGTGTACTTTTGATCATCAGCAAAGGGATGGAAGGGGTTAACAGTGCTATCAAGTGGCACTTACTCAGCAATAACCTGATCACGAGTGCTTGGTTTGAGTTCTGCCAGGGTCACTCAGCTCCTGACGTCTTTACAACCTTCATTCAAACATGGACAAAAGAGCTGAACGCCAGAGGTGAAGTGACAGCTACTGTCCTTGACATCAAGGCAGCATTTGACTGTGTATGGCACCAATGAACCCTAGCAAAACTGGAGTTAATAGGATTCGGGGGTGAATATTCTCTGCTGGCTGGAGTCATAACTGGTAGAAAGGAAGATGGTTGTGGGGGTTGGAGGTCGGAGGTCAATCATCTCAGATCCAGGACACCACTGCAGGAGTTCCTCAGGATAGTGTCCCAGACCCAACCATCTTCAGCTGCTTCATCAATAACCTTCCTTCCATCGCATGGTCAGAAGTGGGGATGTTCGCTGATGATTGCACAATGTTTCCCACCATTCATGACTCCTCAGATACTGAAGCAGTTCATGTCCAAATGCAGCAAGATCTGGATAATCCAGGCTTGGGCTGACAAGTAGTGAGTAACATTCACCCCACACAAGTATCAGGCAATGATCATCTCTAACAAGTGAGGTTCTAACCATCGGCGCTTGGCATTCAAATGGTATTACAATCGCTGGATCCCCCATTATCAACATCCTGGAGGTTACCATTGACCAGAAACCGGATTGCTCTTGCCAAATAAATACTGTGGTTATCAGAACAGGTCAGAGGCTAGGAATCCTATGGTGAGTAACTCACCTCCTGACCTCCTCAAAGCCTGTCCACCATCTACAATGCACTAGTCAGGAGTGTGGTGGAATACTCCCCACTTGCCTGGATGGGTGCAGCTCCAACAACACTCAAGAAGCTTGACACCATTCAGGACAAAGAGCCTGCTTGATCAATTCCCCCTTCCACAAATATTCAATCCCTCCACCACTGACACACAGTGGCAGCTCTGTGTACTATCTACAAGGTGCACTGCAGGAACTCCCCTAGGATTCTTAGGCAGCACCTTCCAAACCATCTAGAAGGACAAGAACAGCAGATACATGGGAACACAAGCACCTGGAGGTTTCCCTCAAGTCACTCACCATCCTGACTTGGAAATATATCACTGTTCCTTCACTGGGTCAAAATCCTGGAATTCCCTCCCTAACAGCACTGTGGGTGTACCTACACCTCCGGGACTGCACAGGTTCAAGAAGACAGCTCACCACCATCTTCTGAAGGGCAACTAGGGATGGGCAATATTCTATTTGGTGTTCTTCAATAACTGAGTAGCAACTTAGCAGTATCCTATACTAGAAAACATTATCACAATTATCAGCTTAACGTAACAGTTGAGAACTCAGGACCACACAAGGGCCTAAAGCAAGATTAAAGCTGTGCTGTACTATTAAGGGAACTGTTTTTCAATAAAATTTTTGTTAGGCAACGGTATTAGGGCTTATGAAACCAAGGTGTACAGATGGAGTTAAGATGCAGAATGGACAGGTTATAATTGAATGGTGGAATAGACTGGGGGTGGGTTTGAATGGCCACCTCCTGTTGCGACGTAAATCCAGTTTTTGCTTATGATCTACCCATTCAGATTTGAGGAGGAGCTCGGATGTCCAGTAAAATCAGACTATTAATGAACTTCAACAATCAAAGCTCTTCTTAAAAGGACAGAGCACTGATTCAAGTCTTACTATAATCCAGTTTACTGGCAGCCACGTTAACTGTTCCTCTGTAAAGCACACAATAACATGGAAGATGCCACCATTCTGTAGCTTTGCAAATTGCATTTAGTTTGGTCAACGTGGATCTATTTTAAGCTATTTTGTCCATATAAATAAAGTTTCCCTTCATTCTCCCCGTTTGGCATTTTCCTGGACTAAATGCCACCCAAGTGGTGATGTTGCAATCCTGTCACAATAATACATGTTCTAGTTATAAGTGAGAGTGGCTGTTACTAATTGGGGACAGGTTTGGGGATTATTCGTAAGTATATTTAAAAACAGTTTCCACCTGTGTGGGGCGTGAAGGGAAAAGGAAGTCTGTGCCTGAGTTCCCTGGATTTTGTGAATGAACCTATGTTAAGGAAAGACTGACTCCAGATTCCTTCTTTAGTCAATGAATGAGCGGTGACCCTCCAAATACAGTTAGTAGTTAACCTAGTCCCAAGCTTCTGGTTTGAAGGCCTAAAGTGTTTTCCTCCTGATGTCCAAACACCACCACCTTCTCAAGGGCAATTAGGCATGGGCAATAAATGCTTGCCCAGCCAGCAAAACCCACATCCCTTGAATGAAAAAATAAATCAATTCCAGCCTCTTGTCCATCATTGATTTTCAACACTACTAATGTCCATGCTTAAGTTCTAAACCCTGGTATTACCTCCCTGTACCACTCTGCCCCTCTTTTCTCCTGTCAAATCTTTTCTGACAGTATTCCCCTGAAGCACCTTGAGATAATGCATTACGTTAAAAGCACTATATAAAAATTGTTGTTGTTGTTGGCAAGAATCTGTTCTCGCTTTTCGCAGCTTCCCATGACTGCCATAGCATAGGTGGCTATGGACCAAGTGCTAGAAAATGGGATATACGAGTAGGAATCGCTGGCACAGACACGATGGGCCGAAGGGCCTCTCAATGGTGCTGTAAAACTCTACGACTGTGATACAGACTAGGAAATTGCCACGCAGGGAACTGCAGATGCAACCCACACCAGAAGCCTCTGTGCACTTGGTATTGGAACCCTATTCCATCCCTAACAGCACTTTGAGAATACCTACACCACATTGTGGTTCAAAGCAGCACTATCACCTTCTCAAGGGCAAGTAGTGACGGGCAATAAATGTTGGCCCAGCCGGTGAGGTGCACATCCTGTGAACGAATAAATAAAGCTCCGTTTCACTCGTGAAAATTCTTTTAAAAAGACTAACATCATGAGCATGACCAAACAGCTGCCCAGACCCTCAAAATGAAATAAAACACATCTTACTTGCAATGAAGTGTCAAATACAACAAGCTTTGAACTGGTGGGGACGATGTCATAGCACTTGTGGGATTTCATAAACCTCATATAAATATCACTGTCAGACTCTTCAGCTGTTGAAGAAACAGGAGAAAGAAAGGTTATAGCATGGAAAGGACATTCCTTCAGTATCTGCACAGCATGACATGCTGCATTATGAACAAAAATAACCATTAGCCCATTAGTACCTATTCTGCCCTTGTCACAAAATGCAATTGGTTTTCAACACCGCCGTTTGCCCTACTCACTGTAGACATAAGGTACAGCAGCAGTGTATACTTAAGCAGGCTGAACTAAACAGTCTAATGCACTAGAGTAAAACAGGTGCAAGTTTCTTTCTCTCCTTGTCTGAAGATGTTGATTTGTGCTTGGTTAATTGTTGCCAGCAGCCATCCAGCACCTCATTACAAAGATACACGCCTCCAATCAGTGTCAGGAGACTACTTGTCTCAGGGAGGAAAGAGAGGTCACATTACAGACCTGCAGTAAATTTCTCAGATTCTCCTTCAAACTAACCCAAGGTCATGGGGACCAATCTTTGGGTTCACAAAGCAGGATTAGACTGAGCAACCTTCTCATCTGTACAACCAAATATCAGACAAGACAGCTTACATTTACCCACTAAGACATCAAGGGAGCCTTTACTTTTGGTCAAACTATGGCACGCCATCTTTCACTTGAGACATTAAACTGAGGCCCCAGCTGCTCGCTTGGGTGGACAAGAAGAATCCCACGGCACTGTTTCGAAGAGGATCAAAAGACTCCTCTGCAATGTCCAAGTCAGTATTTATCTTTCAACCAACCAAACTATCCCTTAACCACTAAAACAGGTTCCCTCATAATTGTCACATTGCTGTGCAGATATCAGCTTCAGTATTTCCTGCATTTCAGTACTTATTAAAACTCGCATTTACAAGATATAGGCATCGCTGGCTAGGCCAGTATTTATTGTCCTTCCCCAAATGCCCTTCAGAAGGTGGTGGTGATGAGCTGCATTCTTGAACTGCTGCAGTCCCTGAGGTTTGGTATACCCTCAGTGCAGTTAGGGAGGGAGCTCCGGGATTTTGACCAAGCGATAATGAAGGAACGCGATATATTGCCAAGTCAGGATGGTGAGTGACCAGGTGTTCCCAGGTATCTGGTGCCCTTGTCCTTCTAGATGATAATGGTCATTTATTTGGAAGATGCTGTCTAAGGAGCTTTGGTGAGTTCTTGCAGTGCATCTTATAGATGGTATACATGGCTGCCACAGTGAATTGTTGGTGGAGGCAGTGAATGTTTGTGGAAGGGGTAGCAATCTAATGGACTGCTTTTCTCTGGATGGTGTTGAGCATCTTGAATATTGTTGGAGTCGCACTCATCCAGGCAAGTGGAGAATACTCCATCACACTCCTGACTTGCGCCTTGTAGATTGTGCACAGGCTTTGGGGAGTCAGGAAGTCAGGTACTTGCTGCAGGGTTCCTAGCCTTTGACCTACTCTGTCAGCCACAATACTTATGTGGCGAGTCCAGTTCAGTTTCTTGTCAATGGTAACCCCCAGAAACATAGAAAAACTACAGCACAAACAGGCCCTTCAACCCACAAGTTGTGCCGAACACATCCCTACCTTCTAGACCTACCTATAACCCTCCATCCTATTAAGCTCCATGTACTCATCCAGGAGTCTCTTAAAAGACCCTATTGAGTTCGCCTCCACCACCACTGACGGCAGCCGATTCCACTCGCCCACCACCCTCTGAAAAACTTACCCCTAACATCTCCCCTGTACCTACCCCCCAGCACCCTAAACCTGTGCCCTCTCATAGCAGACATTTCCACCCTGGGAAAAAGCCTCTGAGAGTCCACCCGATCTATGCCTCTCAACATCTTATACACCTCTATTAGGTCTCCTCTCATCCTTCGTCTCTCCAAGGAGAAAAGACCGAGCTCCCTCAGCCTATCCTCATAAGGCATGCCACTCAATCTAGGTAACATCCTTGTAAATCTCCTCTGCATCCTTTCAATCTTTTCCACATCCTTCCTATAGTGAGGCGACCAGAACTGAGCACAGTACTCCAAGTGGGGTCTGACGAGGGTCTTATATAGCTGCATCATTATCCCCGGACTCCTAAACTCAATCCCTCGATTTATAAAGACCAGCACACCATACGCCTTCTTAACCACCTCCTCCACCTGCGGGGCCGATTTCAGAGTCCTATGGACCCGGATCCCAAGGTCCTTCTGATCCTCTACAGTACTAAGAGTCTTTCCCTTTATATTGTACACTTTACAAGTATTTCACTGGCGGTGTGTTTTGAGACATCCTGGGTAGTGAAGGACTCTGTAGGAATGCAACTTTTTATTTTTTTAAGCATTTATCTCTCAACCAATGAAACAGATTAGATGATCATTTAAATCATTGCCCTTTGTGGGCTCTTGCTGTGCACAACCAGTCTGCCATTTTTTCTTATATTACAGCATGACTCCATTTCTAAAATAGTTTGTTGTTAGTGCAGCCGCCCGGCAAGTACTCCGCTTGCAAAGGGGGGGGGGGGGGGTTGACGAGGTTATGAAATTAATCAGTTTCAGTTCAGTTAATGAGACTCTTAAAATGATTCACATCTTTGGGGAATTAACAATTACGGCGGATGGGGGGGATGCAGTGCATTGTCCTAAAGCTCTCTGATAAGATGCCATACAGAGGACATATTGGGTGAAACTAAAACTGTTTGAAATGGGAGAGATGAGAGCAAATTGAATTAAAGATTAGAACAGAGGAAATAGAGGGTAAAAGCTGATATGGACTAACCCTAGAAGGAGGCAGGTTCCACAGGGTTCTGTTCTGTGGCCATTTCATTTCACTGTGGCAGCACGGTGGCACAGTGGTTAGCACTGCTGCCTCACAGTGCCAGGGACCTGAGTTCGATTTCTGGCTTGGGTCACTGTCTGTGGGGAGTTTGCACATTCTCCCCGTGTCTGCGTGGGTTTCCTCCGGGTGCTCTGGTTTCCTCCCATAGTCTGAAAGACGGACTGGTTAGGTGCATTGACGAGTGTGGCGACTAGGGGAATTTCACAGTAACTTCATTGCAGTGTTAATGTAAGCCTTACTTGTGACTAATAAATTAAAAAAAACTTCAAACTTCAACTGTGTACATTATTGACTTGGAGAGGGGCCACTGCTGTATGCAATTCTGGGCTTTGAGAATAGGGAAGGATGCTGAGGCAATAAAGAGGGTACAGTTTAGGGTTACCAGAACGATGACTGGTTTTGAGGAACTTAGAAAAGGCAAGTTAAGAGGTCACTTAATAGAGAAACAGGCTTTCCGGTGATTGAAAGATCCACAACAAGGGGACATGGAGACAAGACTAAATTAGGATAGAGAATGGGAGAAATGTTTTTACATAGAGTCACAATTGAAGCAGCAACTGTGTCAACATTACATAAATGGTTGAAGAAAAGGGGAATACAGGGACACGTAAACAGAGTGAGAATCTGAAATTAATGCCACTGCCATTTGCAGAATAAGCACCAACACAAACTGGCTGATCCATGGCTTGTTCTCATTTTAATTCTATGTCATTCTATTTTAGACACATCATTGTCAGATGGCTAATTTTGCAAATGCACCGATGAGTCAGGTTCGAATCATGTTAAAAATGAGAAAGATCCCCAACGCAATCCCTCGACTGGGAGTGAGCTTGATGTTCTTGGCAAAAAACTGACATTATAATGAGTCTCAGCAGGTGGGCCACGGAGAGAAGTTTTTGTAATTACATAAAATGAACCTTCCCGTGACTTCTAACAAAAATCACCCACACAGATCTGGTCTGAAGGAGGGATTATTTTTGAGCACCACTGAGGGGCTGACTGGATAGAGGTCCTTCAAAAATTATGAAGGGGGTTGATAATGTAAACCTAGAGAAGATGTTTTCCACTTGCGTGTGTGTGTGTGTGCGCATGCAGGGGGCAGGGGGGTTCTGAGTTGCGCCCCAATAAAGACGGAATGGAGACAGGGCTGGGACATACTCTGCAGGCTTGCACACATACATTGAACCACCTGGGACGACATATTAGAAAGCAGCCAAATGCCTCTGAAACCTTAATCTAGCATGAGTCAGCACTTTCAGGAGAGTAAAAGCAGAAAACAGCATTCAATCCAAGACCCACGGAATGGCTCCAAATTAGCTATTAAAAGCTGTCTTGATGTAATATCCAGTGTTTGAAGCAGGACACATAGTGTGATTGATATACCCGCTGCCGAAAAATAAATCACAAATCTGATTTGACTCTTGCTCCAGAAGACCTGTGAAACATTTTTTTGTGAAATAGGTCAAGGGAGCACTGGCAGAACAAAGTAAATTACTTCAAGTGCATTTCTACAACACACTAATCTCTCATGGTAATTATTTCAATCCACCATCGCTAATTTGTGCTAAATTTCGCCAAGAACAGTATCCAAATAAACCAAATCACTTCACATTTGCTCGTCCTGGATAGAATTGATCATACTTAATACACTCCTCAGGAGCAACTGAAGACAGTAAACTGGAGTCAGGCATTATCTCTCTCTCTCTCCTCGCCCCCCCCCCCCGCCCGCCCAAGAGACAGCACATTTCAGAAATTAATCACTGCTCTTCCGCTATGGTCAGGCATTTCTTTTCTGTTGGATCAATACCGCTGAGTGGACAATTAATTGGGTTGTAATGCAAACATCTTCGAATCAGCCATAGATATGCCCACAGAATTCCAGAACAAAATGCACTGGCATAACAGCTGCATGTTTATCAAGATGGAACTGTGCTAAAAGTGAGGACTAAGCTACAATAAACCATACAGCATCATAAAATATATGCAAATTCAAAACATTGAAATGCAATTTAAAAGTTAGACGTAGGATTTGTTCTATTCTAATAAGTTGACTTTAATTAAATTTTAATTTAGAATTCAATTCACATGCACAAAAGCAGATTTTCAATGGAAAACAGAGCTAGACCCATGTTCCAAAGCTAACTTTAATCAAAGTTTGCCTCTCCTTTTCATTTTACGCCTTCCAATTTCTAACAAAACATGACCAATCTTTGTTGAAAAAAAACATTGCGTTTTAAAAAACAATAATTCTGGCACTAATCCAACCTTTACACAGCAAAACAGGTGTCATATTTTAGGAATGACATACCATTTAATGCCTACCTCTGGAGACTGACTCAGAGGGTAATGATTACCTTGGCATGCTGCAAAGTCTGTGTAATGTAATTATTGCTGAACCTTAATTTGTCATTTTTGCAAACATACAGCCTTCATAAAGACAGTAGTTTCAGCTCACACCTTATTGCTCAATCATCTGGTTTAATTTCACAGCTTTGGGGAAGGAGGAAAAAGGCCCCTTCTGAGCCAACTACACAATTAGCCCCTTTACCCATCAATGATCACACTTTACATAATCACATCCCTTCCTTCCAATTAAAATTCACAAGTCTTACTCAAACATTGCAGATCGCTAGCAACAGGACACAGCAAATACCAACAGAACATTGCAACACAAAGTCAAACAGATGGGCAACAGTAAATCCAAAACAAAAACAGAAAATGCTGGAAAATCTCAGCAGGTCTGACAGCATCTGTGGGGAGAGAATAGTGCCAACGCTGAGTCTCGATGACTTTGTCAGAGTAAATCCAAATCCTTCTGATGTGCAGCACATATGTACATATTAACCAAAACCTCCAGGAAAGAAGGGAAATCGTACCTTGAACAAAGAACAGTACAGCACAGGAACAGGCCCTTCGGCACACCAAGTCTATGCCGGCAAAAAAATCTAATATTTTCTTGCCTCTACATGGTCCATTCCTCTCTATTCCCTGCCTATTCATGTATCTGACCAGATGTCTCTTGAACATTATTACAGAATCTACTTCCACTACCTTCTCCGGCAGCGCGTTCCAGGCATTCACCACCGTTTGTGTGACATCTTATTTAAACTTCCCACCTCTCACTTTCAACCTCTGCCCCAAGTAAATGACTCTGCGACCCTGAAAAAAAAGACTCCAATTATCCACTCTACCCAAGCCTGTCATAATCTTGTAAACCTCTATCAGGTCCTCCCTCATCCTCCGACACTCCATTGAAAACAATCCAAGTTTATTCAACCTTTCTTCATAATCCATATCCTCCAAACAAGGAAACATCCTGGAAAATTTCTTGAGCACCCTTTTCAATGCGTCAACATCCTTCCGATAGTGTGGCGACCAGAATTGTACACAATACTCCAAATGCAGCCGAACCAAAGTCTTGTACAGCTGCAACATGATTTTCCAATTCCTATATTCAACGCCCCGACCTATGAAGGCCAGCATGCCATATATCTTCTTGACCACGCTGAGTTGCCACCTTCAGGGAACTGTGGATCTGCACGCTTAGATCCCTCTGTGTGCTAGTATTTCTAAGGGTTCTACATTTACTGTATACTTACCTTCTGCAGTAGGCCTTCCAAATCCCATCACCTCACATTTGTCCGGGTTAAATCCCATCTGCCATCTTTTGGCCCAGGTCTCCAGCGATTAATATCCTGCTGTATCCTCTGACAATCCTCCTCACTATCTACTACTCCCCCAATTTTTGTATCATCTGCAAATTTACTAATCAAACCACCTACATTTTCCTCCCAATAATTAATATATATTACAAACAAGAGGCCCCAGCAGCGATTCTTGTGAAACACCACATGTCACAGACCTCCAGTTAGAAAAGTACTCTTCCATTGCTACTGTCTGCTTTCTATACCCAAACCAGTTTTGTATCCACCTTACCAGCTCACCTCGGATCCCATATGACTTCACCTTCTGTATCAGCCTGCCATGAGGAACCTTATCGAAAGCTTTACTAAAGTCCATGTATACAACATCCACTGCACTGCCCTAGTCAGTTTTTCTTGTCGTTTCCTCAAAAGAACTCAATCAAGTGTGTGTGACACGACCTCCTCTTCACAAAACCATGCTGCCTATTGCTAATAAGCCGATTCTCTTCCAGATGTGAGTACATCCTGTCCCTAAGAATCTTCTCCAATAATTTCCCCACCACTGATATAAGGCTCACAGGCCTGTAATTTCCCAGATTGTCTCTTCTGCCCTTCTTAAACAGAGGAACAATGTTAGCTGCTCTCCAATCCTCTGGTACCTCGCCCGTGGCTAAAGAGGATACAAGGACTTTGGCCTAGGCCTCAGCAATTTTTTCCCTCGCCTCGCTCAGTATTCTGGGAAAGACCCTATCTGGCCCTGGGGACTTGTCCACCTTAATGTTTTTCAAAACCTCCAATCCCTCCTCCCTTTTTATCTCAACATGTCCTAGAATGTCAATATTCTACACTCCCCATCCACCACATCCTTCTCCTTTGTGAATACTGATGCAAAGTACTCGTTAAGGACCTCACCCACCTCATCTGGATGCACACACAAATTCTCTCCACTGTCCTTGAGTGGACCCACCCTTTCCTTAGCTATCCTAATCCTCTTTATTTATGCATAAAAAGCCTTAGGATTCTCCTTAATCCTGCCTACCAGGGACATTTCATGGCCCCTTTGTGCCCTCCTAAGTCCCTGTTTAAGCTCTTTCCTGCTATCTTTGTATTCCTCAAGTCTTATCCATTTTCAATTTGCTGAAATTTATGTCTGCCTCCTTCTTCTTTTTCACTAAGCTTACAATCTCTCGTCATCTAGGGTTCCCGAATCTTGCCATCTTTATCCTTCATTTTTACATGGACATACTTGTCCTGATTTGTTAACAACTGACTTTTAAAAGACTCCCACATATCGGATGTGGATTTACCCTCAACAGCTGCCCCAAGTCTACACTCCCAAGCTCCTGCTTAATACTGTCATAGTTAGCTTTCCCCCAGTTTAGTACTTTCGCTTTGGGACTACTCCTATCCTTTTCTACAATTATCTTGGAACTTATAGAATTGTGATCACCGTTCCCAAAATGGTCCCCCACTGAGACACCAATCACCTGTCATAAGAACATAAGAAATAGGAGCAGGAGTAGGCCATCTAGCCCCTCGAGCCTGCCCCGCCATTCAATAAGATCATGGCTGATCTGACGTGGATCAGTACCACTTACCCGCCTGATCCCCTGTCCAGGCTCGTTTCCCAGAACCAGGTCTAAGACAGCCCCTTCCCGAGTCGGACTATCTACATATTGCCTCAAGAGGCACTCTTGGACATAATGAACAAACTCTGCCCCGTCCAAGCTCCTGGGACTAAAGGAATTCCAGTCTATGTTGGGGAAGTTAAATTCGCCCATCACCACAACCCTGTTATTTTTATATCTGGCCTCACTGCACGATCCCACCAAGGTATCCTCTGTATAGTTGTGACAATCTCCCTAATCAGTAAAGCAACACCCTCACCTCTTCTGTCACCTTCTCTATCTTGCCTGAAGCATCTAAATCCTGGAACGTTAAGCTGCCAGTCCTGCCCTTCTTTCATCCAAGTGTCCGTAATTGCCATATGATCATAGTTCCATGTAGTAATCCAAGCATTAAGTTAATTCGCCTCACCTATCATACTCCTTGCGTTAAAGCAAATACACCTCAGACCATCTGTCCTGTCATGTTTTGTACACTGTCCCTGTGTTTTATTTATATACTGGGGCGGCACCGTAGCACAATAGTTAGCACTGCTGCTTCACAGCGCCAGGGACCCAGGTGCGATTCCCGGTTTGGGTCACTGTCTGTGTGGAGTTTGCATGTTCTCCCCGTGTCTGTGTGGGTTTCCTCCAGGAGCTCTAGTTTCCTCAAGGGCATTCAGCCCCTGATCTTCGGATAAGCATTCTCCAAGGTGGCCTTCACGACACATGACAACGCAGAATCGCTAAGCAGAAACTGATAATCAAGTTCCGCACACACGAGGACGGCCTCAACCGGGATCTTGGGTTCATGTCACACTATCTGTAACCCCCCCCACGACTTGCCTGGGCTTGCAAAATCTCACTAACTGTCCTGGCTGGAGACAATTCACATTTCTTTAACCTGTGCTTAACCCTCTCTCCACTCACATTGTCTGCATATATAAAGACTTGATTATCTGTAAAGACTCACATTCCAACCATTATCTTGTAATTGACTCTGTGTCTATATAGCATATCTTCTTAAACAATGAGATTTAAGGATTTATAAAGAAACAAAGGAATGACAGAGTGGGAGGATGAATTAAGAGTCAAATCCATTAGAGAGAGAGAAATCAAAAGAGGAAAAGAAAGATTAATCAAAAATAAATAAAGAGGAAACAAAAAAAAAACGTCAAAACAATAAATCTAACATTTCCAAAATCTCCCCAGGACAAGACTTGCATGGTTTTAGTTGTTTTATTCTGGGCTAGAGAGGTTGCATTAACAATTATAACATTGCTTAAAAGGGCGGCACGGCAGCACAGTGGTTAGCACTGCTGCTTCACAGCTCCAGGGACCTGGGTTCGATTCCCGGCTTGGGTCACTGTCTGTGTGGAGTTTGCACATTCTCCTCGTGTCTGCGTGGGTTTCCCCCCCGGGTGCTCCGGTTTCCTCCCACAGTCCAAAGATGTGCGGGTTAGGTTGATTGGCTATGCTAAAATTGCCCTTAGTGTCCTGGGATGCGTGGATTAGCGGGTAAAATATGTAGGGATATGGGGGTAGGGCCTGGGTGGGATTGTGGTTGGCGCAGACTCGATGGGCCGAATGGCCTCTTTCTGTACTGTAGGGTTTCTATGCCCTGTTTGTGAACCCAATCCTCCACTCACCTGATGAAAGAGCAGCGCTACCAAAATAAACCTGTTGGACTTGACTCTGGTGTTGAGACTTCTTACTGTGCCTACCCCAGTCCAACACTGGCAACTCCATATCATGGTTACCAGTCATACACCTTGCATTAAAGCAAACTCACCTCGGACCATCTGCCCTGTCATGTTTTATACACTCTCTGTATTTTATTTCTCTTAGCCTTACTGGACCCTTCTGAGTTCTCCACAGTCTGCGTACTGTGGCCCTTTTTGATTTTTGTTCTTTGGTTTCTCTATCTTTCACTTTTCCCCTTACTACCTTTTGTCTTGAACTTAATCAAAAATGTATTAATTAAACATTCCAAGTGACACATATCCAGCAAATGGTGTTTCTATACACGAACGGAAGGGGAAATATTAAACATTATTGGGGGAGGGGGGGAAGAAGGGGGAGGGGGGAAGAAGGGGGAGGAGAATGAAGAAACTCATTATGCATCATCAGGAAATAAATGTTAAAAATGGGCAGTGGATCACACACACAGTTTTTTAATAGTTTATTTATTAGTGTCACAAGTAGGCTTACATTAACACTGTAATGAAGTTACTGTGAAAATCCCGTTGTCGCCACACTCCTGCGCCTGTTCGGGTACACAGAGGGAGAATTTAACACGGCCAATCCACCTAAACAACACGTCTGTCAGACAATGGGAGGAAATTGGAGCACCCCGAGGAAACCCACACAGACACGGGGAGAAAGTGCAGACTCTGCACAGCCAGTCACCCAAGCCGGGAATCGAACCCGGGGTCCCCGGCGCTGTGAGGCAGCAGTGCCACCTTGCAAGTTTTGTACCAAATACTGGTCTAAGTTCACACACGGGCATCACTCAAAAAAAACACACAAACAGCTTGAGCCGATAACATATATTATAAATATATATATACCCTACCTACCCAATATATTGTGTGGAGATGGTAACTTGAAGATTTAAAAAATGCATGTAGGAGAGATGAAAGAGAAAATGAAAGGGGAGGGGGGGGGGAGAGAAGGACAGAAAAAAAATAGAACAAAAGGAGGAGAGTGAGAGGAGAGCTTTCAATAAAGTCTGGAGCAAACATATCCTTTTACAATACTCACTGGGTGATTCCCATCCCCACTCTCCCCTGGCCCCAGGGCAGCTGCATGCATGCCTTGCCTGTGGGGCTTTAGCAATCTCACCTTCATCCTCTAGCTCCAGCTTCTCCAGCATACCTTCCGCCGAGACTTGTACCTGGGGAGGGAGGAGGGCGAGGGGAGGGGAAGACAATAAGGAGGGATGGGGGGAGGGAAGCAGAAACACAATAATGATTAAAGTCTATAGCTGATATCGCTGTATTTTCTGTGAGGCGGAGTTGCCGGAGCGGCGCGGACACTGCCCCCTCCCCCCCCCGAGGCCTCCCTCCCTCCCTCCACTCGCCGATCCGCTCCGATCAAGCCGGCGATCGATTCCCTCTGTCTGAGTCTGGCCCTGGCAACGGAGCTGCCCACCCAGTCGGCCCAGAGAGAGAGAGAGAGAGGGAGGGGTGCCCCTCTCCCCCTCCCCGGCCAGCGGGCGGCTGCTCTGCGACCAACCCCTCGTCAATCAAACACACATCGTGTTTCCCCTCGTACTTTGTTTCTCTCTTTTGAATCCGCGAACGTTGTGAAAGGAAATCGGATAAATGGTGTGATGGTGCGTGTTGGTACACCCCTCCCTCCTCACACACACAAAACCGGTATTGGAACAGTCCGATTTGCTGCAGTCTCAATGTGAGGGAGACTTTACCTGGACCTCAGTATAGATATACACATTGCATTAAATGCATTGCACGCTGCATTTAATATATTGCAGACAGCATTAATACATTGCACACTACATTAAATACATTGCATTATATATTTTGCACACTGCATTAAATACATTTTATTTGTGCATTGCATTAATAAAATGTATTTCATGCAGTGTGCAAAATATATAATGCAATGTATTTAATGCAGTGCTGCATTAATTCTGTGCAATTTATTAATGCAATGCACAATGTATTTAATGCACATTGCACACAGAATTAATGCAGCACACTGCATTAAATACATTGCATTATATATTTTGCACACTGCATTAAATACATTGTGCATTGCATTAATAAATTGCACACAGAATTAATGCAGCACACTGCAGTAAATACATTGCACATTGCATTACATATTTTGCACACTGCATTAAACACATTGCATTATATATTTTGCATATTGCATTAAATACATTGTGCATTGCATTAAATATATTGCACATCGCATTAAATACACTGAACACTGCATTAAATATTTTGCACACTTCATTCAATACATTATACACTGCATTAAATATATTTCACACTCGATTAAACATATTGCCAATGGCATTAAATACATTGCATTAAATATATCGAAACGTATTCATCCAAAGAGCGGTGAGAATGTGGAACTCACACTACAGGGAGTGGACAAAGTGAATAGTATAGATGCAATTAAGGAGAAACTGGACAAGTAACATGGTTTCTCCACAGGGTGTTGGGACAGGAGCATGGAGTCAAGGCAGTTGGAGGCAGGAGATCATATGAGTAAAAGCTACAGAAATACATCTAACCAGAAAATGCTGGAAAATCGGATCTGGTAGCATTTGTGGAGAAAGAAACAGAGTTAACGTTCTTCGGAAGAAGAGTCACATTGAACGTGGAACATCGGCTGGAATTCTCCAGCTGTTCACACCACGCTGCCGCTGCCAGTAAGGATGGAGAATTTACCGTTCAGCCACATCTCCATTCACTGCAGCGGAAAGGGAGAATCCGGCCCATTAACTCTGCTTCTCTCACCGCAGATGCTGCCAGGTCTGCTGAATTTTTCCAGCACTTTCTGTTTTTATTTCAGATTTCCAGCATCTGCAGCATTTGGCTTTTATTATACACCTAGCAGAGTTGACAAACCCAGATATGAATGATGCTGGTATTAACCACATATACTCGTGTAAAAGTCAAGTTTCTGAGATGAAAGGGTTGGCTTTTCCACAAGTAATAGTTTCGAGGGGTTGAAATCCACCCTCTCGCTAAAGTTTAAAAAAAGTTTATTTATTAGTCACAAGTAGGGCTTACATTAACACTGCAATGAAGTTACGTGAAATTCCTCTAGTCGCCTCACAACGGCGCCTATTCAGATAAATGCACCTAACCAGCACGTCTTTCAGACTGTGGGAGTACCTGAAGGAAACCCACGTAGAAACGGGGAGAACATGCAAACTCCACACAGACAGTGACCCAAGCCAGGAATCGAACCTGGGTCCCTGGCATTGTGAGGCAGCCATGCTCGGCACTGTGCCACCATGCCGACCCTATCGAAGTGTTGCCATTTTGGAGACTGTTCCCAGCAACGCCACCACCAAAGGCAGTGCAAAAGGAGCCAAAAAGTATTTTTATTACTGAGTTTTTATTTATAAATAACTAATAAGCTCCATGGAGAAAGACATTAATTTGTGTACACTAAATTCATCAAATTTATCAAACTAATTAAAAAATATTTACACATTTATACAATTAAATTCATTTTTCTTAAGCAGCTGTCCTCTAAGGCTGCAATGTCAAAATTCATGGGAGTCTCATCTCATCCATGTTCCCAATACATCTCTATCCACTCTTTCTTCGATGTTTGATAAGCCTGTCATCAGGTTTTGCTGGGAGACTTCGTGAAATCATTCTTTTTTGTCACAATACCAAATTATTTCTCTTCATAAACCTGGTACACCTTCCAGGACTAGCTTTGAAAACTGCAATGTCTAAATTTCTTGTTTGTTTCAGGGTGAAGATTTGATTGGACCTCCAAGAAACAGCACTGTGGCACAGTGGTTAACACTGCTGCCTCACAGCACCAGGGACCCAGGTTTGATTCCGGTCTCTGGTCACTGTCTGTGTGGAGTCTGCGTGTTGTCCCTGTGTCTGCGTGGGTTTTCTCTGGGTATTCCAATTTCCTCCCGCACTCCAAAGATGCGTGGGCTAGGTGGGTTGGCCATGCTAAATTGCCCCTTAGCGTCCAAAGATGTGTAGGTTAGGTGGATTAACCATAGGAAATGCAGAGGAGTTACGGGGATTGGACAGAGGGAAGAGCCAGGTTAAGATGCCCTTTTGCAGTGGTGGTGCAGACTCAATGATCTCTTTAAACTGAAAGTCCATCTGCCAATTTTCATTTCTGTACATTGCAACTTTGCTTTCCAACGAGAGTCAGTGCAGACTCGATGGGCCGAATGGCCTCTTTCTGCACTGTAGGAATACTATGGTTCTAACTGTGGCCACATGCTAGGCTTTCCTCTGTAGATTTCTTCTTAAGTTGTGTAGAGAGCTAATCTCTAATGTTCTTCTCCAATATCTTGAATTCATGAACTGCTGCACAATTATCTATCTGCTCTGCAATCTCGGTGACTTTTAAGTGTACAGTGGGCTGTGTATCTGCCACTGCTTCTTGAAATCATGTTGCCATATTGGAGGAAAGCAGCGTCCACCAGTGAAGTAGTCACTGACAGCACGTGTTGACTTGTGCAGACACGAGGAACTGAACAACTGCCCTCGATGGTGTGCTATTCTATCAATGAGTATGTCTGCACCATGGTGAATTTACTTCAGTGGCGAGTGAGTTTATTTATTAGTGTCACAAGTAGGCTTACATTAACACTGCAATGAAGTTACTGTGAAAATCCCCCAGCCACCGCACTCCTGCACCTGTTCGGGTACACTGAGGAAGAATTTAGCGTGGCCAATGAATCTAACCAGCACATCTTTCGGACTGTGGGAGGAAACCCATGCAGGCATGGGGAGAACGTGCAAACTCCACACAGACAGTGGCCCAAGCCAGGAATGGAACCCGGGTCCCTGGCGCTGTGAAGCAGCAGTGCTAGCCACTGTACAAAGATTTTGGATTTTTTTGGCCAAAAGGTCAGGGCTCGACTTATGCGAGATATGAAAAATAAATGATTTTTTTTGGCTAAAAGTTGACCTTTATGCCAGATTGACCATTAAATGAGTTATACCCTAATTGCCCTGCGAGCATTAAGAGTCAGGAGCTAGGGCTAGTAAGTTTTTATTCATCCCAGCTCTCAAATTATCCAATATATTTAGGTCAACTTTACAATTTGCCAAGATGCGATCTGAAGTCATGACCTCTCGGTTGCAATAGGCTCCAACAGCCTGCCTGCATCAGGCCATTTTACTTACATAAGCATACAAATGCTGCATTGGGTTTACAGGGAAATACTCAAAAAACAAAGAAAATTACAGCACAGGAACAGGCCCTTCGGCCCTCCAAGCCTGCACCGACCATGCTGCCCGACTGAACTAAAACCCTCTACCCTTCCGGGGACCATATCCCCTATTTCCATCCTATTCATATATTTGTCCAGACGCCCCTTAAAATTCACTATTGTATCTGCTTCCACTATCTCTCCCGGCAGCGAGTTCCAGGCACCCCACACCCTGTGTAAAAAACCTGCCTCGTACATCTCCTTTAAACCTTGCCCCTCGCACCTTAAACCTATGCCCCCTAGTAATTGACTCTTCCACCCTGGGAAAAAGCTTCTGCTTCCACTTGGTCCATGCCCCTCATAATCTTGTAGACTTCTATCAGGTCGCCCTTTCAACCTCCATCGTTCCAGTGAGAACAAACCAAGTTTCTCCAACCTCTCCTCATAGCTACTGCCCTCCAAACCAGGCAACATCCTGGTAAATCTTTTCTGTACCCTCTCCAAAGCCTCCACATCTTTCTGGTAGCGTGGCGACCAGAATTGAACACTATATTCCAAGTGCAGCCTAACTCAGGTTCTATAAAGCTGCAACATGACTTGCCAATTTTTAAACTCAATGCTCCGGCTGATGAAAGCAAGCATGACTACCTTCTCCACCTGCGTTGCCACTTTCAGTGGCCTGCGTACCTGTACAGCCAGATCCCTCTGCCTATCAATACTCTTAAGGGTTCTGCCATTTACTGTATATTTCCTATCTGTATTAGACCTTCCAAAATCTTTGTATCCTCACTGGCTACAGGGGAGGTCCCAGAGGATTGGAGAATACTCATTTAGGTATACATTCTGAATTAAATATACATGTATATATCAGGCATAAATTTACAGAAGATAATTTAGTATATATTACAGAAGGTAATTTAAGTAACCCACTTAGTATTAGGTATTCATGCACAATATGTTAAACATATATCATACTGAATTATGTAAAGAGATTTGCGTTGGAAATATACACACAATGTATGAGATATTGAGAGAAAGCCATTATGCATCTTAGTCACTGCGCTACACATTGCATTTAATTTCTATATATACTAAATATAATTAGCGGTTCTTGCATTTCCATCGCTCTACAATCTAAAGCATTATCTATGCTACCTGAATTGGATAATGAATGAGCTTAAACCTATTCAGTTACCATATAGTACATTGTATTTGATGCATACAATCTGCATTAGATAGTGAAAACCGTCAGGACAATAAGAAAGCTGCCTGCACCTCAATCAATGAACTATGCAATATATTAGGCAATGGGAGACAGCTGTCTGGACATTAGTCCCATAGATACCAAAGGGAAAATCACTCAAACGGAGTAGAATTCAAATAACAGGTACTTGTGTTTGAGCCCATCTCAAATCAATATTCCCTCCAAGCAGGGTACCTCGCTGTAAAGCAGTGGAATTACTTTCTGGTGCCTTAAGTACAATACATTATATAAATACAACCATACTCAGTCCAAAGTCGGGTAATCTTACTTAGAAGCATCGCATACCAAATTTATTGTACATATTTCATTCAAAGCATCAGTAATGTATCCCCGATAGAAAAAGGCAGCTTCTTTCAGTGAATGGTTTCACTGACATACACTACCTTACACCTCATACGACGAACACAATATTTCAAGGCAGTGTATCTGCAGTCTCGTGTAATTAATTGAACACAGTAAGTTGGAATGAATCTCAAGGTAAAGGCTAAAACCACCATAATCCAGGACAGATGCTTCCAACGCCCTATAGCAGCCACAAGCACTGGCAGCACACATCGAGACATCTGTAACTTTAACATTACTGTCAAAAGCAGGAAAATCCAATGTCCACATCAACAACCTCCCCTTCTATCCGTGTTCATGTTCCAACAGGGGAGGCAGTGGTGCAGTGGTACTGTCACTGGATCAGTAATCCAGAGACCAAGGGTACTGCTCTGGGGACCTGGGTTCGAATCCCACCACAGCAGATGGTGAAATTAAAATTCAATGAAAATCTGGAATTAAAAGTCTAATGATCACCATGAAACCATTCATTGTCGATTGTCGTAAAAACCCATCGCATTCACTAATGTCCCTTAGGGAAGAAAATCGGTCATCCTTACCTGGTCTGGCCTACATGTGATCCCAGAGCCACAGCAATGTGGTTGAGTCTCAACTGCCCTCAGGGATGGGCAATAAATGCTGGCCCAGCCGGCGATGCCCACAGCCCATGAACGAATAAAAAAAATGGCATATTCTCAATCCTAAATCACCTCAAGTTTCATTGCTTAGAATACCATCCCATTATTGTCAGAAGTTCAATATTTCACCATTTTGGTAAATTGCACAGATATACTGGAGATAATGTTTATTATAAATAGGAGTGACATCATCAAAGGGCAGGTGCGTAATTCAGGACAAATAGAAATGAGGACGAACACAAATAAAACTTGGAACTGACTGAATTTACATCACGGAAAGGGCAAAACCATTTCCAACTCCTCACCCCTTTAGAATGACAGAACGTTACAGCACACAAACAGATCATTAATGTCATCAGGCCTGCACCTGCCCAAGGAGGACGGTTGCATGGTGCTAATGTTCCTGGACTGGTAATCCAGAGGCCCAGGCTGATGCTCTCAGCCATGGGCTCAAATCTCACTGTGAGAGCTGGTGGATTTTGAATTCAATTAATTAATAAGTCTGGAACTAAAAGCTAGCCACAGTAACGTAACTATGGGATTGTTGCAAAAACCCATTTGGTTCACTAGTGTCCTTTAGGGAAGGAAATCCACCATCGTTACCCAGTCTGGCTTGCATGTGACTCCAGACCCACAGCAATGTAGCTGACTCTTAAGTTTCCCTCGGAAAGATCTGTAAACTACTCAGTTTACCGCTACGGAAAAGTTTGAAAAGAGTAAAACTAGTCTGAACACCTCTTTTACCGACATCTGTCCTGGTGCTTAAACAGGGAGAGCTGTCCCACAGACTAGGCAGAAAAAGTTTGACAGTAATCCAGAGTAGCAATCGCGACACCAGGTATCAATAGTATTAATGTTGTTCTGGCTCCGATTACCTGATTCAAATTGAAGATGTGAAAACTCATAGCTTGAATGACTTGGAGATAAAAGGCGGGATGTTATGGCCTCGCTCAAGTGAGACCGGAAAATCCTGCCTGAGGTCAACGGACATTTCCATTGTCTGCCCCTCACCCGCTCCGATTCCATGGCAGGCGGGGCGATAGAATTCTGGCGAAAAACATTTTCCTTGCTAAACCAAATATCATTTAGTTTTTTTCATTAGTAACCCGATTAGTCCTGGAACTCCCTCCCTAATAGGAATATGGGTGTACCTACACCACAGAGGGACTGCAGCAGTTCAAGGCAAGTCAGCACCACCTTCTTAAGGGCAATTAAGGATGGGCAATAAATGCTGGCCTAGCCAGTGACGCTCACATCCCATGAATGGATTAAAAAAAGTTCCTATTTCTTATTTGTGATATTTGAACGATAGAACTACATGATGGGAGGCAGGGGAAGTGTATCAGATGATTAAGCACTGTCAGTTTGATGATCTCCATGTGTCATATGGAAGTACCCCAAATTAACTGTGTCTGAAATTTGTGACATCACAACAGACTTCTGAATCTCCATTTCACCATATCTTCAAATCACATCGACAGCCGTGGTATTCTGAAGGTCAGGCAAAGGATATAGTAGGATTAGCAGGATTTATAATTGTCTACAAGTTACAACACACAAATCCTCTGCAACATTACTATTTAGAAACATTCCCTCAGACATAAGGAGGCTATCTTGGGTGGTTTTACAATTGTAGTTTTGCTAAGAAGTCTTCTGTGTGCATGGCGATGTCTGGGTTGACCCTGATCCAACAGACCTAGAGTTCAGAGCCGCAATGTTATCTGTAGCTTCTGACTGCATCCCTCTCTCTGGCAACTGTCTGAAAGTAAACCAGACTGTTTACAACCTTGGTGTCATGTTTGACCTGACGCTGATCTTCCAAACATACTTCCACTCTGATCTTCCACTTCTGTTGCATCGCCCGACTTGTTCTCTGCCTCACCTCATCTCATATTGAAACCCTGATCCAGGTCTTTTGGTTCCCTCTAGACTTGGCTATTCTAACACATATTTGGCTGGCCTGCCACCCTGTCCTTCATAAATATGAGGTCATCCAAAACTCTACTACCCCAGTGTCTTAACTTGCACTCAGTCCATTCCCCTATCATCCCTGTGCTCGCTGATCTGCTGTGTCTCCCGGTCAAATAATGCTTCCATTTTAGAACTCACATTTTTCACATCTCCCCATGGCCTCCCCGCCCTCCCTATCTCTGCGATATCCTCCGAGATATTGACACTGATTTAGTTTTGGCCTCTTGAGCATCTCTGATTTTAATCATTCCACCATTGGTGGTTGCAATGCCTTCAGCTGCCCATGCCTTAGAATCCCCTCCCTAAACCTCCATCACTCACTATCTTGCTTTATTCCTTTAAAAAGCACCTCAAAAACTACCACTTTGATTTAGCATTTGTCCATCTGTCCTAATCTCGCCTGATATAGTGTCTAATTTAGCTTTATAATACTTGCAAATTTGGACATTTTACTACATTAATGACTCAATATAAATATTTAAATATTTGGTTGTTGTTGCTATCTACCCACTGATAAATATCACAAATGTTCATACATTTCCCTTGTGCAGATCAAAAAGAAAAACTTGTATTTATCCCTCATCTTTGACAACCACAGGTTGTTACAAGCACTTAAAATCAATGGAGAATCTGAAGTGTAGTCACAGTTGTAAAGTAGGAAGATATGGCAGCCAATTTGCTCACAGCAAGCTCCCATAGAAAGTAATGAGATAGTGACCTGATCATCTATTTTTCTGATGTTGTTTGAGGGATAAATTGATTTTGACCAGGAGTCCGGGAATAACTCCAGTGCCCTGGGATCTCTTACATGATGTGGAGATGCCGGCGTTGGACTGGGGTAAACACAGTAAGAAGTTTAACAACACCAGGTTAAAGTCCAACAGGTTTATTTGGTAGCAAAAGCCACACAAGCTTTCGGAGCTCTAAGCCCCTTCTTCAGGTGAGTGGGAATTCTGTTCACAAACAGAGTTTATAAAGACACAGACTCAATTTACATGAATAATGGTTGGAATGCGAATACTTACAACTAATCAAGTCTTTAAGAAACAAAACAATGTGAGTGGAGAGAGCATCAAGACAGGCTAAAAAGATGTGTATTGTCTCCAGACAAGACAGCCAGTGAAACTCTGCAGGTCCACGCAACTGTGGGAGTTACAAATAGTGTGACATGAACCCAATATCCCGGTTGAGGCCGTCCTCGTGTGTGCGGAACTTGGCTATCAGTTTCTGCTCAGCGACTCTGCGCTGTCGTGTGTCGCGAAGGCCGCCTTGGAGAACGCTTACCCGAATATCAGAGGCCGAATGCCCGTGACCGCTGAAATGCTCCCCAACAGGAAGAGAACAGTCTTGCCTGGTGATTGTCGAGCGGTGTTCATTCATCGACAATCACCAGGCTCGACAATCACCAGGCAAGACTGTTCTCTTCCTGTTGGGGAGCACTTCAGCGGTCACGGGCATTCGGCCTCTGATATTCGGGTAAGCGTTCTCCAAGGCAGCCTTCGCGACACACGACAGCGCAGAGTCGCTGAGCAGAAACTGATAGCCAAGTTCCGCACACACGAGGACGGCCTCAACCGGGATATTGGGTTCATGTCACACTATTTGTAACTCCCACAGTTGCGTGGACCTACATGCCCTCCCCACCACTTCCAATTCCCCCATCGGGGATGGTGGGGCATAAAATTTCCCCTCCTATGGTTTAGCTTCGGTTTGTGTTTATTAACCTGCTTCACGGAAACAGCCAAGGTCTCATGAGTTCAGGCTTATTGTCGGATACAAGATGTAACCCAACTCATGCTCATACAAGAGAAAGGATCCAAGGCGGCTGCTCAACACACCAGCAACTGTATTGAATGGGAGAACATCAAGAAACTTTGCTGGACTGGGGAGACATATTTAACAACTGAAGAAAGTGGATGATATCTTACACACCCATTTCTCTCACTTCTCATCTACAAAAGGATGGATTCAACGACAGTCGGCCTTGGAATGAGTTGTCAAGCTAATTCGTTTTTTAAAAAAGGAAAGTTTCACATTATTGTTGTTGAAGAGTGAAAGAGTCATGTTGACATTTTCTACTGTAAAGTCTGCTATGACCTGCCACACACTCAGCAACTCTTTGAACGTTGCTTAAATTTAATCAATTATGGGGTTGTTTAAGAGCAGCAGGCTGGGAAACTCAAGCGGAGGCCGTTTAGCGGGCTCCCCGCTGGGTGCCACGGCCTCCGCGAGTCTCCAGGCACCGGATTTTTGGCGCTGTCAGCTCCACACCCATTTCTGGTGCGGAGCTGTATAAATTATTCAAGTTCTCATTTAAATGCAATTTGAATCTCATTAGCGGGCCCAGGACTGAAATCTCCAGGCCCGCTAGCCTCTCCACCCCGCCAGGAGTGTTTAACTCCAGCGGGATTTATAATCGCCCTCCACTTGTGGGAAACTGGTGGCCTGACCCCGCTGGAGTGAAAGGGGGCCATTGAGGCCCCCCCAGAGTGTCGGGGGTGCCCCCGGACATTGCCAGTTTGGCAGTGCCAACCTGGCCACCTGGCACTGCCCAAGGGGAAAAGTGGCAATATCCAGAGGGTACCTTGGCACTGAATACTGGGCATCTGGCAGTGCCAAGAGGGTGATGCCTACTGGGAAGGGGCGGGACCTCTGGGGGGATGATTGGTGGGGGTGGGGTGTCCTGCTGCCACTCTGCATTGGGATCAGTGACAGAGGGAGGGAGGCCAGTGATCCGGCTGGGCATCAGGGTGGGGTGGTGGGGGCTGGGATCGGGATTGCGGGAGGGGGGCAAGGCTGGCCTGGACACATCTGGGGGGGGGGCCAATGATTGGGCTGAGTTGGGGGGGGGGGGGAGAGTCAGAGGGGCAGCAACGTGGGCGAGGTCGCAGGGATCGCCAGCAATTGGGATGACGGCAGTGTGGGGCTACTGCGCATGTGCCAATCTCGGCACTGACAGTGGCCCGCTCAGCCTGCGGGCCCGGCAGTGCCCGCTCAGCACTATGCTGCCGGCCTCTCCAGCAGGAATTGGCCCTGCGGTGCACAGAGTGAGAGAGATTCATTTTGAAAATCCCGCTGAAAAATCAAGGGCGCTTTACTCCAGTTTTTACGCAAATTCGACACTTAGAATATTTTTGGGAGAATCGCCCCCAATATGTGCACATTTGTGAACTGCATCTCCTTCCGCAGATCAGGTCATCAAATAAAATGTACCATGAAACCTTGTGGAGATCCTATGCCAATTTTATGGTGGCTGCTTTGGAGGAAACATTACGGTGGGGATTTTCTGGCCTCCCCGTGGTGTGTTTCTCATGGTGGGAGGTGGTGAACCGTTTGCGGGTGGTAGGATCTTCTGGTCTGGGATTTTACATTGATTGCTCCCCATGCCGCTGGGAAACCCGCAGGGGGGGGGGCGCCATTGGCAGGATCAATAGATCCCACCGGTGCAAAGAGCTGGAAGATTCCGGCCTATACCAGACTAGGAGGCCTCATGTTACATCTGCACGATGGTACTGGCCTCAATCAGGTTACCTGTTAGGCTCTCACAATTGGCCTCAGTGTTTATGTTCTGGGAAGGCCAACAAATACTTAATCAGGCAGCGTTCCCATTCCCAGGGAGGAGCTTAAGAGTCACAAGGACAGGCAGGGGTGAGGATTAAACAAAAGGCAAAAATGACCTGTAACCTGCCTCCAGAGCACCCATTTCCATTTTTAATGGAAACCTAGTTTCTGGAGGTATGCTCAAACTTGAAACTTGAGTTTCTCGGCAGCTAAAGGGAGCTGAGAACAGCTGGATGCGGTCACCATCTTATTCCCTATACCCCCTCCAACCACCCACACCACCCCCATGCCCCTTCCATACCCACTCGTCCAAAATTCACTACGGACCGAACTCATGAGTCGTATAGGAACATTGGGAAGTCTTTGGAACATCTAAGGTCCTGAAGGAGTTTGTCAGGGTGGATGCTGAGAGGATTTCTCCCCTTGTGGGACAGACTAGAACTAGGGGGCACAGTTTAGAATTGGGGGACTCCCATTTCAGATTGAGATGAGGAATATTATTTTCTTTCAGAGGGTTGTTAGTTTGTGAGTGTCTCTTCCTAACAGAGCGGTGGAGGCCGGGTCATTGAATATATTAAAGGCTTGAGTTTGTCAGATTTTTGATTGACAAGGGAGTCAAGGGTTATGGGAGGGGAATTGCCAAAAAAATTGAATTGAGACCACAATTATGATGTTAAATGGATGATTGTGCAGGCTGAAGGGGGCAAATGACCGACTCCTGCTCCTAATTCTGGTGTAATTGTGTTAAAATTGTCAATCAACACAGTGCTCGCAACTCCCTTAACAGCTGCATCAACAACCCCTGCTGAGTTCAAAGAAGAATTATAGATTTATTGAATTCCTACAGTGCAGTAGGAGGCCATTTGGCCATTGGCTGCACCGACTCTCTGACAGAACATCTTACCAGGCCCATCCCTGTAACCCCACATATTTACCCTGCTAACCCAAGCCTTACTTGTTACTAATAAACTTTACTTTTACTTTACTTTAAATCTTGGGACACTAACGGGCAATTGAGCATGGCTAATCCACCTAATCTGCACATCTTTGGACTGTGGGAGGAAACCGGAGCGCCCGGAGGAAACCCATGCAGACACGGAGAAAATGTGCAAACTCCACACAGACAGTGACCCAAGGCCGGAATTGAACCCAGGTCCCCTGGAGCTGTGAGGCAGCAGTGCTAACCATTGTGCCACCATGCCACCCCCAAGTCATTCCCTGAGCCCCAAACGTCCATTAGTGGCATTTGGAGCTCAGCTAGGCTGAGCTGACTAAATTTAGTCCTAACCCCAGCTAATTCACCACGTATCGAACCTGGGACGTTGCGGTTTGGCAAAGGTCAACTACACACCAGATACAAGTCACTGAGCCATTCGCAAAAATGTAAGTTTAATCATTTTTTCCTCTTCACATCATTCTGAAAACTGCTAGCAAGAACCAAAACACTACAACAAACAGCACTGAACTCAAAGTGGGACACACCTGCGTGTGTGCATGTGTATATATAATATATATATATATATACACACACACACAGGGACACACACTTCTTTTGGACAGCTTTGGATTCAGCTTGCATACATAAAGTTCACAATATTTCCCATATATTTGTCTTAATAGTGCTTGAGAATGGAGCGCCTTTCTGGGTAAAATATTAAAGTTTTTTAAAGTTTATTTATCACAAGTAGGCTTACATTAACACTGCAATTAAGTTACTGTGAAAATCCCCTAGTCGCCACACTCTGGCACCTGTTCGGGTACGCTGAAGGAGAATTTAGCACGGCCAATGCACCTAATCAGCACGTCGTTCGGACTGTGGGAGGAAACTGGAGCGCCCAGAGGAAACCCATGCAGACACGGGGAGAACATGCAGTCTCTGCACAGACAGTGACGCAAGCTGGGAATCGAACCTGGATCCCTGGCGCTGTGAGGCTGCAGTGCCAACCACTGTGCCACCGTGCCGCCCCTATACTCAGTGATTTAAGCATTTCAAAACTTCTGCTTCGAACTAAAAATACACGGTGACCAGGATTCTGTCAACAGCACTCTGTTCCTGACGGCGTAGCCGGAACTGTGTCTCTCTTACGCTCTCTCTCTTTTTCCATTTTCCACGCGATAACAATTAAAATTCTAAGTAGTGGTGGCTGCATGGAAAGCATGCGCAATTCGCAGGAGGGGAAGCTTTTTATTGATGAAACCTGCTGTCAGCTGACTGTGCAGCAGGTATGGGTGGGCTAAACGGGGAGGCTCTGCATTATGGCTTTAACTTTCTTGCTCAATTCCATTGCTATTATCATAAGATGTGAAAGCACAGAGGTTGTTTTTCAAATTTAAATTTCACTTGTAAATATTTCACATTACATTGGTGTTACTTTATTCGTGTGTGCATCATTGTTATTCATTGACACTAACTTAAGCAGAAGGCCAAATGTACAGTACCTTATGGTGGCCAGGCATTAATGGTTTCAGGGGAGTTACAGACATTTCCTTTATTGCGGAAGAAACAAAGGTGGGGATGAGGCATGCAGGGGAGAGATGAAATCACTGTTCAGAACCTTTTGAACATTTCCCCTGTGATGCTAATGTGCCTTTAAGAAATGTATTTTATTCATATTCCGTTGCTGGAAGTTGTCGGCACCGTGTTGTCTGTAACCGGTGTCCTGTATTGTTACTGGGGCAGTATAAATAACTTCATGTTTATTTTTAATCTGGACTAATGCAGTGTCCTGGGATTTCATGATCCTTTGGGGATTGCCGAGTGGAGCTTGATTGGGGATGATTGACAGGTTAGGATCGTTTTTTTTCACAGAATAGTCCTAGTTTTTAGTTTTGGTTTAGTGGCTGTTAGAAGCTGGTGGAAGCAGGCAGTGTCTCTGTCTCTCTCTCTCTTCAGAGGCTTTTTGGAAAGTTCCAGGACTGGGAAGCCTCAGATTTTCAATCCAACATTCACAGGACCAATTCACAGCAGGTGTTAAAAAGCTGCAAACTCAGCATCACGTGAGCATACTTGCTTTTTGTGCCAAGTCTAGAAAGGGGTGCATGTTTGTGGGATGTTGTTTGACTTGGAACAACATAGATAGCTAGCTGTTAAGGTTTATACTGCATCATGTTCGAATCTTGTAATTGGTAAAAGTTATGAATTGGTGAAAGTTATGCTAATTCCTTTTGTCATATCCTAACCATGTTCTTAAATAAACTTTGTTTGATAAAAGCTTCCTCGTGGGTCACTTGAATCATACCTGGAGTGAAACACCTTATGCTCACCCCTGCTAAATTCAAAACTAAAAATTTAGGGGCCGGGATTCTCCCGAAAAAAATTTGAAGTTGCCAATGTGTGGGAAACGGGTGTAAATCCCGCTGGACGTTTTAGCATACTTACCAGAGCGATTCTCCGACACTCTGTGCATCACAGAGTGCCCAAGCGGATTCCCTCTGGTAAATAGGGGGCGTGTCCTATTCCACCTGAGAGGCCGGCAGCATAGCGCTGTGCGGGCCACTGCACATGCACCGATTGGTCAGCGCAGAGATCAGCGTATGCACAGTGGCCTCCCATTGTTGGCCTCCAGATCGTTGGCCAGCCCCGCAGCTCCCCATCGCTGGCCGACCAGCTCCCCCCACTTGCTGATCGTTGGCCTCCCGGACCTCCCCGGGCCAGCACCAATCTCCCCAACAACAACCCTCAACCCCCCCCCGCCAAGCCCCGGACAGTCCGGACCCCACCCTCCCAATCCCGATGACCAGCCCCGAGCTCCCCTGCCCCGATGACCAGGCCCGACAGCCTCGACCAGCCCGATGGCCAGCCTCGATCGTTCTCACTCCTTCATCGATCCCTTTTGCAGAGGGGTAGCAGGTTCTCCCCCCACCCAATATGCCACACCCCTCCAGTAGGCCTTGCCCCCTCTGGCCTTGCACTCTTGGCACTGGTTACCTTCGGAGATGCGCAGAGGCTGTGACGCTCAGTGGAAATCCCGTGACACGGCCGCCGCCGCTAATGTCTCCCGGCCTACTGCACTACCTGAGCAGCACAGCAGGCTGGGAGAATTACCCCCAGGGTCTAGGCTATCTTCATAAAACATCTTGGAGTTTCTGGCCTGGATCGTAATGCCCCCCTAAGTCATTTGGAGAAAAGACTACTTTTAAATATCCAATTTTAAAAGCAAAATGTTTTCAGACAAGCTAAATGAAGCGTCTAGGCAAAAGATGGTTCATGTGCTAAAAAAAGGTCTTTGAACCTAGAAAGTTGGTAACAACCAATGTGTTAATCTGTGGCAGTAATTCATCACTTGATAAGTGGCAAGTAACATTCATGCCACACAAATGCCAGGCAATGACCATCACCAATAAGCGACACTCTAATCACCGTCTCTTGACATTCAATGATGTTACCATCACTGAATCCCCCACTGTCAACGTCCTTGGGTTTATCATTGACCAGAAACTCAACTGGACTCACTACATAAACACAGTGGCTACAAGAGCAGTTCAGAGGCTAGGAATACTGTGGCGGGCAACTCACCTACAAGGCACAAGTCAGGAGTGTGATGGAATACTCCTCACTTGCCTGGACAGGTGCAGCTCCAACAACACTCAAGAAGCTTGACACCATCCAGGACAAAGCAGCTCACTTGATTGGCACCACATCTACAAACATTCAATCCCTCCACCACCGACACTCAGTAGCAGCAGTGTGTACTGTCTGCAAGATGCACTGCAGCAATTCACCAAAGATCCTTAGACAGCACCTTCCAAACCCACGACCACTTCCATCTAGAAGGACAAGGGCAGCAGATACATGGGAACACCACCACCTGCAAGTTCCCCTCCAAGCCACTCATCCCCTCCAAGCCACTTGGAAATATATCACCGTTCCTTCGCAGTCACTGGGTCAAAATCCTGGAATTCCCTCCCTAACGGCATTGTGGGTCAACCCACAGAACATGGACTGCAGCGATTCAAGAAGGCAGCCCGCCACCACCTTCTCAAGGGCAACTAGGGATGGGCAATAAATGCTGGCCAACCAGCGACACCCATGTCTCATGAATGAATTTTTAAAAAATGACCACACTACCTCCATTTTGCTGGCTCTGACCTTCTGTAAGTTGTCTCTCCTCTTGTCCCACATGGGTGACTGTGACTTTAGCTGCCCGGATACTAGGCTCTGTCCTAGTGTCTGCCCAGTCAGAACTCTCTGCTCCTTTAAGGCCACCTCTTTGTCCAATCTTTTCGGCTGAATATCCTAATATCTATCTGCATGGCTTAGCATCCATTTATTTCCTCTGCTGGAGTTAAGCCCCATGTGGTGTTTGTGGCACACCAAGATGTTACATAAATGAAAATTCTTATTGTAGTTTTGGGTTCAGTATTCCTGAGCAAGGTGTTTTGTTTGACCAAGCCACCTTTCCCCATTTTTAGTAAGTGGAGAGAGAGGATTTGGCTCACTGTCCAAGGGCAGCAAACCACTCCTTCGGGCTAGTTGATAGCCTTTGGCAAATATACAACACTCAAGAGGATAAGTATCCTTGACACAGTTTAATTAACATATGCAATCATGTCAGACTTTTCAGAACACAGTTCACTAACGCCTGATCTTCCTCAACTGGACAGACATGAGAAGAATACAGACCGACTAGAGGTCATTGAGCTCTTCCCACGAATACGTTGAGCAATTTCAACTAAACGCCAATAAATAAACAGATATTATGAGTGCCACATGCCATGGTTCCATTACAGGAGACTTTTGCTTTATGCAGAAGAAAGTAAGATTAAAAATTAATGATCCAATATTGACATTTCCTAACAACTGTACGTTTGTGATGAATCAAATGGAATAATGATTTGGAATAAGCCAAAATAATTTGTTTTCCTTTCGTCGCCACTTTTCTCTGTCTTCACTGAAGACGGAGACTAATGTTGAGAGAAGTTCTGCAGAAGGTTGTAGCACCTATGGGGACCAGCTGCAAGTCCAGACAGTGAGTATCTGTCAGCTCTTCAACGGCGAGGACTCTGTCCCCGTACACGTAACAGTTCCAGCAAGGGTCACCTGTTAGTGACGTGCTCCTAACCCAGGGTTACTGCAGCCCAATCACAGCCCAGGAGGAGGCCGTTTGACCCAACGTGCTTGTGACGATTCTTCAAAGGAATAGTCCAATTAATCATACTGCCCGGCTCTTTCTCCATACCTCTGCTAATATTTCCTGATCAAGCATTTTTATAACCCTTTGTTCAAGTTACTAATAAATCTGCTTCAACCACGCCGGCAGGTAGAGTACATTCCAAATCAAAACATCTCACAACTCCTCGTTTCCTCTCGACTTCTTAGCCTCAGTCTGTGGCCTCTGGTTACTGACTCTCCTGCCGCTGGAAACAGGATGTCTGTTTCTCTTAGCTGATAGTAATAATCCTCCATTAATTAACTTTAACCGGAACTCAGTACATTTTACATGCAAAAATGAATCGTTGAATCTTAAAAATGCACCGTCAACTATGAAAGAAAGAAGAAGACTCTCACCTCGTTGTCACAGAAAAAAACACTTCACAAACATTTTGCAAGTGCCAACAGAGCAAGATATAGATCCATGACATCACACAACAAGGGAATGACTGAGCAGTTAATGACTTGTTCCTTGTGGTGTTGATCGAGGAAGCAACGTGAGACAAGACAGGCTGAAAGGCCCCACTAGGCTGTCTTTATTGTCCACCTTTAGCAAAGGGTTAACCAGGTGAGGCCTTGGTTTAATGTCGCATCCAAAAGACAGGTGAAGTTGCAAATGTATTAAGCACATTCAAGAGATTGCCTACATGTCCCATATCTACACATTGGATTTTATTTGAGGCAAAAATGTTGTGATGATTTCAAGAAGAAATTAGATGTAGCTCTTGGGGCTAAAGGAATCAAGGATATTGGGGGGGGGGGGGGGGGGTGGAGTGAGGATCAGGATACTGAATTTGATGATCAGCCATAATCAAAATGAATGGCGGAGCAGGCTCGAAGGGCCGAATGGCCGACTCCTGCTTCTAGTTTCTATTTCATTTCAAAACATCTGCTTTTCTTTTATGGATTGGCAGGCCTATCTTAGATTGATGCGCATGAGTCTGCTGGGACATTAGAGCAATTTAGCTGCTATAGTATGTATGAATCTCAAGTGCGAGGATGTTGGAGAGTACATGAAGGATGGAAGGCCTTAATGGCCCAAGGCAAAATTTTAAAAAATGTTCTGAATATTCTACTGCTGACTTTCTGTGCCTCTGGTGTTGTTGGGATGGTATTAACAGGTGAATCATCATTCACTCCGCCATGAATCATACTGACATTCCTTACTCCTGAAAATAAGTACAGCTCTGTACTGTTTAATGGTAAGCAAATCACATCACTTTCCAGTTGTGTAAATTATTATGTCACTTCGCACAAACCAGTTAAAGTATCTAAAAATGCCATCACAGAAAGAGAAGGTTTTTCATCGCGTCCGGGAAGACTCCCAGTCCCTGGGGACAAAACGACAGTGTTCATTCTGATCTATCGTTTAGTCTGTAGACATAATAGTTTGCCTGAAGGTTTACAACTGTCTTGATGGAAATTAACAGGTGAAGCCAGCATTCTTTAAACTGCTAATAAAACTAAATTTGACCTCATTTTTCATACCAGCAGCCATTTAAATAATCCATACGCTTAATAATACAGAATACAGAAAGTCTGTGGTATCATTTTGGATGCATAAAGTAGACTTCATGCTTTAAGCTAAATCTCCAAACCCTGTACTGATACAGCAGATTCCTGTAATAAGCTCACAGATCAGAACATCAAAGGAAATTCTCAGTACAAAGTGCCATGACTCATGGTTATGTAATATTTGCAAGTTGATTTCTCTGTAGATATACTTCACAATGAATGTGTAGTTCAAATCAGGGATAACCGAAGTTGAACGCAGCAGACTCATTTATCCATCTGATACTCAGCGTACACACAGAAGTACACAGTGTGCAGAGGATCAGCAAAGTCACCTTTTAATCCAACATTTACAGATCAGTCGGTCCATCTGTGACTCGAGTCCACAAAATCTGTTCCCCAAATAAAAAATATTTCCACATCCATCATCAATTTTCAGCCCCCACTCTAGAGCCGGTGGCACAGTGGTTAGCACTGCTGCCTCACAGCGCCAAAGACCCGGGTTCGATTCCTGGCTTGGGTCACTGTCTGTGTGGAGTCTGCACGTTCTCCCCGTGTCTACGTGGGTTTCCTCCGGGTGCCCTGGTTTCCTCCCACAGTCCAAAAGACATGCTGGTTAGGTGCATTGGCCATGCTAAATTCTCCCTCAGTGTACCTGAACAGGAGCCAGAGTGTGGCGATTGGGGGATTTTCAAAGTAACTTCATTGCCGTGTTAATGTAAGCCTACTTGTGACACTAGTGAATAAACTTTACTTTGGAGCCTTGAGCACATAATTTAGAGTGACACTTCCAATCCACTGGTGAAGGATTGCTGCATTGCTGGAGGTTCCATCTTTCATAGAATCATAGAATCCTACAGTGCAGAAAGAGGCCATTCGGCCCATCGAGTCTGCACCAACCCAGGCCCTATCCACATATCCCTACATATTTACCCACCATCCCCTCTAACCTATGCATCCCGGGACACTAAGGGGCAATTTAGAATGGCCAATCAACCTAGCCCACACATCTTTGGACTGTGGGAGGAAACCGGAGCACCCGGAGGAAACCCACGCAGACACGGGGAGAACGTGCAAACTCCACACAGACAGCGACCCGAGCCGGGATTCGAACCCAGGTCCCTGGAGCCGTGAAGCAGCAGTGCTAACCACTGTGCTACCGTGCCACCCGTGAGTGAGACTTTAAACAGAGGCCCTGCCCTCCCTCTTCAGCTGGATGTGAAAGATTCCCAGGCGCTATTTTGGAGAAAGCCGGTTGTCCTGGCCAATATTTATCCCTTAACTAAGAGCGGAGGCAGTAGTATTGTCACTGGACTAGAAATCCAGAGGCCCAGGGTAATGCACAGCAGATGGTGAAACTTGAATTCAGTAAAAATCTGGAATTAAAAGGACTATGAAACCATTGGTGATTGTCTTAAAAACCCATCTGGTTCACTAATGTGAAGGAAATCTGCCATCCTTGCCTGGTCTGGCCAACATGTGAATCTAGACCCACAACAATGTGGTTGACTCTTAAGTGCCCTCTGAAATGGGCTAGCAGGCCACTCAGCTCATGGGCAATTAGGGATGGGAAATAAATGCTAGCTCAGCCAGTGATACCCACATCCTCTGAACAAATTAAAAAAAAACACATTTTATCTGGTCATTATCGCTTTGTATTCGTGGGAGCTTTCTGTGCTCAAATTAGCTGTCATGCTTCCTACAGCACAACAGTGACTACACTTATAACGTATTTCACTGCCTGCAAAGCACTTTAGCACAGCCTGGGGTTTTTTAAAATTTGCTCTGGGGGTGTGGGTGTCGCTGGCTGGGCCAGCATTTATTGCCCATCCCTAATTGCCCTTGAACTGAATGGACTGCTGGGCCATGTCAGAGGGCATTTAAGAGTCGACCACATTGCTGTGGGGCCAGAGTCACACGTAGGGCCAGATCAGGTAAGGATGGCAGATTTCCTCCACATTAGTGAGCTAGGTGGTTTTTTTTTTACGACAATTGACAATGGTTTCATGGGGTCCTGAAAGGCGCTATATCAATAAGTTTAAGATTTTAAGTTTGTTTATTAGTGTCACAAGTAGGCTTACATTGACACTGCAATGAAGTTACTGTGAAAATCCCCCTGGTCGCCACACTCCGGCACCTGTTCGGGTACACTGAGGGGGAATTTAGCATGGCCGACGCACCCTAACCAGCGCATCTTTCTTCCTGCCTCTCCGGCTGCTGACACAAGCCAGTTTGAAGATTCTTTCAGCCCTACTGCAGGTTTCTTTAGGGGTAAACTAAGCTGTTTAAATACAAATACACAACCGCATTGCAAGGTTCCATAATAGAACATTCTGTTGAATCAGAGACTTCGAACATAGAACATTACAGCGCAGTACAGGCCCTTCGGCCCTCGATGTTGCGCCGACCAGTGAAACCAATCTAAAGCCCCTCTAATCTACACTATTCCAATATCATCCATATGTTTATCCAATGACCATTTAAATGTCCTCAATGTTGGTGAGTCCACTAGAAGAATACCAGAGGGGGGAAAAAAAGCAGTTTGCGTTCAGAGAAGGTGCGTCAATCACATTATTTTTTTTAATACCGCGTGAGTTAAAATAAGGATATTGAGCAAAAATATTTAATCACGTGAACTGTACATTCAGCGACAACAATCACGGCAAAATGTGCCACAGATTACTGCACTGAGATAACAGAGTTTCAGCTCCAGTGTCAGGAATTAAAAGGCTTGTTTCACCACCACCCCCCAGGCCCTCTCCATAGATAATGGTTGATTTATAAGGTCAAGCTCCAGATCACTTCACAATTAAGTACAAAATCACAAAGCTCAAATACCGGCCCTGTCCTTTACATGAACTGTTTTTAGCCGAGCTGCTGGCACAGCTTCCTGTTTCTCCTCACCGCTCGAGTGAACAAATGGAGCAATCAACAAAGGGTGACAATGCGACGGGGCGGGGGGGGGGGGGGGGGGGGGGGAGAGAGAGGTGAGGAATGAAATATTGCACTTCCCGGTGTTTGTACTCTGCGCAGATGATCAGTGGGAAAGGCCTGGAACCTTCTCATAATTGAAATGATGCAACGCTGCCCTTCTACTCCGGTTCAAGGAGATCCCTCGTGTCATGAATGATTGACTCATCATGTCTAAGCAAAATTCCCTCATCAGTGATGCTGTAGGATCAGAGAATCCCTACAGTGCACAAGGAGGTCATTCGGCCCATCGAGACTGCACTAATGCACGTAGCCAATGTGAACGTCGCCCTGCCCATCACACAAACCAGCCTCCCATCCATTGACTCGGTCTACACTTCCCGCTGCCTCGGGGAAAGCAGCCAGCATGATTAAGGACCCCACGCACCCTGGACATTCTCTCTTCCACCTTCTTCCGTCAGGAAAGAGATACAAAAATCTGAGGTCACGTACCAACCGACTCAAGAACAGCTTCTTCCCTGCTGCCATCAGACCTTTGAATGGTCCTACCTTATATTCGGCTGATCTTTCTCGACACCCTAGCTATGACTGTAATACTATATTCTGCACCCTCTCCTTTCCTTCTCCCCTACGTACTCCATGAACAGTATGTTTCATCTGTATAGCACGCAAGAAACAATACTTTTCACTATATCCCAATACATGTAACACTAATAAATCAAATCAAATTAAATCAAGCCACCCAGGCCCTATCCCCATAACCCGACATATTTACCCTGTTAATCCCCCTGACACTAAGAGGCAATTTAGCATGGCCAATCAACCTAACCCGCACATCTTTGGAGTGTGGGAGGAAACCGGAGCACCTGAGGAAACCCACGCAGACACAAGGGGAATGTGCAAACTCCACACAGGCCGTCACCCAAGAACGGAATTTAACCCAGGTCCCTGGCACTGTGAAGTAACAGTGCTAACCACAGTGTCACCGTGCTGCCTGGTTAGGGCAGGTTAGGGTATGAGAATCTAAAGTCTCTGGAGCTTAAGATTCATTTAGAATAGTATTGTCCAATATAAGAACAGAAGAACTTATGAACTAGGCGCAGGAGTAGGCCATCTGGCCCCTCGAGTCTGATCCGCCATTCAATAAGATCGTGGCTGATCTTTCCGTGGTCTCAGCTCCACTTACCCGCCCGCTCACCATAACCCTTAATTCCTTTACTGTTCAAAAATCTATCTATCCTTGCCTTAAAAACATTCAATGAGGTAGCCTCAACTGCTTCACTGGGCAGGGAATTCCACAGATTCACAACCCTTTGTGTGAAGACGTTCCTCCTCAACTCAGTCCTAAATCTGCTTCCCCTTATTTTGAGGCCATGTCCCCTAGTTCTAGTTTCACCTGCCAGTGGAAACAACTTCCCTGCTTCTATCTTATCTATTCTCTTCATAACCTTATATGTTTCTATAAGATCTCCCCTCATTCTCCTGAATTCCAATAAGTATAGTCCCAGTCCACTCAGTCTCTCCTCATAAGCCAACCCTAGAATTAACCTAGTGAATCTCCTCCGCACCCCCTCCAGTGCCAGTATTTCCTTTCTCAAGTAAGGAGACCAAAACTGTACATATACTCCAGGTGTGGCCTCACCAGCATCTTATACAGCTGCATGATAACCTCCCTGTTTTTAAACTCCATCCCTCGAGCAATGAAGGCCTTCTTAATTACCTGCTGCACCTGCAAACCAACTTTTTGCAATTCATTCACAAGGACACCCAGGTCCCTCTGCACAGCAGCATGCTGCAATTTTTTACCATTTAAATAATAGTCCATTTTGCTGTTATTTCTACCAAAATGGATGACCTCACATTTACTAACATTGTACTCCATCTGCCAGATCCACTCACTTCAACTATCTATATCCCTTTGCAGACTTTTGGCATCCTCTGCACACTTTGCTCTCCACTCATCTTAGTGTCATCTGCGAATTTTGACACACTACACTTAGTCCTCAACTCCAAATCATCCATGTAAATTGTAAACAATTGCGATCCCAACACTGATCCCTGAGGCACACCACTAGTTACTGGTCACCAACCAGAAAAACACCCATTTACCCCTACTCTTTGCTTTCTGTTAGTTAACTAATCCTCTATCCATGCTAATACGTAACGCCATGCACCTTTATCTTATGTAACAGTCTTTGGTGTGGCACCTTGTCAAATGCCTTCTGGAAACCCAAATACACTACATCCACAAGTTCCCCATTGTCCACCGTGCTCATAATGTCCTCCAGTGTGAAAAATCACTTTGAAAGTCCTCCACTATTCCTCAATTGTCCAATCATAACATTTTTGTTCCAATTGTCCCACCATAAAGTCAACCTCAGCCAACTCCTCCCTCGGGGCGGCACGGCGGCACAGTGATTAGCGCTGCTGCCTTACAGCGCCAGGGACACAGGTTCGATTCTTGGCTTGGGTCACTGTCTGTGTAGAGTCTGCATGTTCTCCCCGCGTCTGCGTGAGTTTCCTCCGGGTGCTCCGGTTTCCTCCCACAGTCCAAAAGATGTGCGGGTTCGGTGTATTGGCCATGCTAAATACTCCCTCAGCGTAGCCCGAATAGGCGCCAGAGTGTGGCGGCTAGGAAATTTTCACAGTAACTTTATTGCAGTGTTAATGTAAGCCTACTTGTGACACTAATAAAAAAAACTCATCCTATTGTAGTCTTCTTTGTTTAAGCAGAAGACACTGGTATTGGATTTTATGTTCCCATGCTCCATCTGTATTTTAAATTCAACCACACTGTGACTGCTCCTTCAGAGAGGATCCCTAACTGTGAGATCATTAATTATTCCTGTCTCATTACACAGGGCCAGATCCAGGATAGCTTGCTCCCTTGTAGGTTCCATTACATACATTTGTTAGCAAGCTGCATTTTTGATTCATGTAAAGAAATATAATTTTTTTCCAGAATTACTGTGGGATACTGTGAAGCAGACTTGTGGGACTAATTTATGTATGACTAATTTAATTAAACTGAACGCACTCAGGCTGCAGGGTTGAAATCATCAAAAGGGCTAGGTGTAAAAGCAGGCATTTTTGAAGTGGAGATGAGCAAAGCTAAGAAGGGTTACAAGTTAACACAACATTTGCATTAGGAGATAAGGTGAAGTTTTAGTTGTTGAATTCCAAGAGAAATAAAAGGAAGTTATACATCTAGCAAAGATTATAAATCAATAAAGCAAAATATTACATTTGTTTTTCATGGAAGTAGTGGCCATGAAGACAACATAAAAGGTTTTTATATTCTGGGAATGGTAACTTCCGGAGATAATTAAGAATAACGGATTTAAAGATGAAAGAGAAAAGAAGTGTCTCTTCTGGCCACTGATTGGCTGGCAGCTCTCTATGGTGGGACTTCCTCCCAGTGGCAGGCGGAAGTCCCGTCATCTGCCAAGCAACACTCACTTCAGCATGAAAGGGCAGTAGGCCTGTTGTAGTTAGTGAGGGTGTGTTCCCCGCTGTCTCAACACTCAGCAGGGGTCAAGCACCTCACCATGGGACGGCACGGTGGCACAGTGATTAGTACTGCTGCCTCACAGCGCCAGGGACTCAAATTCAATTCCGGCCTCGGATCACTGTCTGTGTGGACTCTGCACATTCTCCCCGTGTCTGTGTGGGTTTCCTCCGGGGGGGTCCGGTTTCCTCCCACAGTCCAAAAATGTGTAGGTTAGGTTGATTGATTTTGATTTTTGATTTGATTTATTATTGTCACATGTATTAACATACAGTGAAAAGTATTGTTTCTTGCGCACTATACTGACAAAGCATACTGTTCATAGATAAGGAAACAAGAGAGTGCAGAATGTAGTGTTAGAGTCATACATAGGGTGTAGAGAAAGATCAACTTAATGCAAGGTAAGTCCATTCAAAAGTCTGACAGCAGCAGGGAAGAAGTTGTTCTTGAGTCGGTTGGTATGTGACCTCAGACTTTTGTATCTTTTTCCCGACGGAAGAAGGTGGAAGAGAGAATGTCTGGGGTGTGTGGGGCCCTTAATTATGCTGGCCGCTTTGTCGAAGCAGCGGGAAGTGTAGACAGAGTCAATGGATGGGTGGCTGGTTTGCGTGATGGATTCACGACCTTTTGTAGTTCCTTGTGGTCTTGGTCAAAGCAGGAGCCATACCAAGCTGTGATACAACCAGGAAGAATACTTTCTATGGTACATGGCATTGGCCATGATAAATTTACCCTTAGTGTCAGGGGATTAGCAGGGTAAATATGTAGGGTTACGGGTATAGCGCCTGGGTGGGGTTGTGGTCAGTGCAGACTCGATGGGCCTATTGGCCTCCTTCTGCACTGTAGGGTTTCTATGATTCTATCCAAAAATTCCAGGCCTTGAATTCAGCTATCCCACAATAATGCAATAAATTCTCTATCTCCATTTAAATAAAAAGTCTTACTGAAGGGGAACTGCAGGTAGTAACACTGGATCAGAATTATGCTAGCACCAGTCTCTGTGCCCTGCTTGCAGGGGAAGACATGAGGCTACAGAAAGACAGCAGGACAGTGCGATTTATTATACATGCAATTGACGCCCAGCCTCAACAGTTTTGACTCTTGGATTCCTTACTCAACAGATGCCGAGGATGAGGTGAGGTGGTTTCTTGCAGAGATCCTAAAATGTAGCAGGCTTCTCATGCACCTCTTCACTGCCAGCTTGAGAGCAGAGATTTCCTGCACATCATTCAGATCGAGTAGGAATTATATTTAAGGGAAAGGCAATATGGTAAAACAAAATAAAACATTGCTAAAACAGCAAAACTGCTGCCATTCCTTTCGGCATAAGATATAGGAGCAGAATTAGGTCATTCGGTCCACTGAGTCTGCTCCGTCATTCGATCATGGCTGATGTGCTCCTCATCCCCATTTTCCTGCCTTCTCCCCATAACCCTTCAACCCATTACCAATTAAAAATCTGTCTAACTCCTCCTTAAATTTACTCATTGTCCCAGCATCCATCGCACTTCGGGGTAGCGAATTCCACAGATTCACAACCCTTTGGGAGAAGCAGTTTCTCCTCAACTCAGTTTTAAATTTGCTACCCCTTATCCTAAGACTATGGCCTCTCGTCTTAGAATGCCCCATGGAGCATCTGCTCCATGTCTAATACCTCAACTTGATCTCCCCTCATTTTTCTAAATTCCGGAGAGTATTGGCCTAAACTGTTCAATCTCTCTTCATACGACAAACCCCTCATCTCTGGAATCAATCTAGTGAACCTCCTCTGAACTGCCTCCAATGCCACTACATCTTTCCTCAAATACGGGGACCAATATTGTGCACAATACTCCAGGTGCGGCCTCACCAATGCCTTGTATAGTTGCAACAATACTTCCTTCCCTTTATATTCTATTCCTTTAACTATAAATGCCAACATTCCATTCACTTTCTTTATTATCTGCTGTACCTGCATGCTAGTTTTCTGTGACTCCTGAACGAGGACACCCAGATCCCTCTGCACTGGAGCACCCCGAAGTCTCTCCCCATTTAGATAATAAGTCACCTTCCCATTTTTCCGACCAAAATGCATGACCTCACACTTATCCATGTTAAACTCCATCTGCCACATTTTGGCCCACTCTCCTAACCTATCTATATCCATTTGTAAGGTTCTTATTTCCTCATTGCAACTTACCGTCCCGCCTATTTTTGTGTCATCTGCAAATTTGGCTATAGAGCCTTCAATCCTGTATCCAAGTCATTAATATAGATTGTAAATATCTGGGGCCCAAGGACCGAATCCTGTGGCATCCCACTAGTTACTTTTTGCCATCCAGAAAAAGACCCATTTATCCCGACTCTGTCCTTCTGTCCATCAGCCAGTCATCTATCCAAGCTAATAAATTACCTCTAATCCCAAGTGATCTAACCTTGTGAATTAATCTTTTGTGCGGCACCTTATCAAGTGCCTTCCGGAAGTCCAGATATACTACATCTACAGGGTCCCCATTATTCACTTTGCTTGTTACATCTTTGAAGAACTCTAGCAAATGATTTGCCCTTCATAAAACCATGCTGACTCTGATGGATAGCATTTTGACTTTCCAAATGGCCTGAATTTTGCTTCCTTGATAATTGATTCTAACATTTTCCCATCAACAGATGTCAAACCAACTGATCTGTAATTTCCCACATTTTGCCTCCCTCCCTTTTTGAATAAGGGCGATACATTAGCATATTTCCAATCCACTGGAACTAAGTTCCAGTGAATTGGAAATATGCTAATGTATACCTTTTCCCTATCGATGTTGATTGTTCTAAGTTCTATCCTTTCTATTACCTCTGACTTGCCCGTTCCTATAGGAATGATACTGGTGTCCTCCACCATGAAAACTGAAGCAAAGTATTGATTTAGCATCTCTGCCATTTCAGTGTTCCCCACTATTAACTCTCTGGTTTCATCTTCCAAGGGACCAACGTTCACCTGAGCGACTTTCTTCCCTTTTATATACTTATGGAAGCTTTTGCTATCTTTTTTGATATTTTGCGCTAGTTTTCTTTTGTAATTTATCTTATGTCTTTTAATTACTCTTTTAGTATCCCTTTGTTTATGTTTGAAAGTTTCCCAATCTTCAAGCCTGCCACTGGCCTTTGCAATATGATATACAGTTGTGTCTCCTCGAGACCATGTGAGAGGTCAGGCCCGAACATGTCTGTTGCAAAACTGTGGCCTGCGCTACTGAATCCAGATAGGGGTTTTTGTAAAATCATTCTTAAAAATGTGGGCATCATCGGCATGACTGACCTTTTTATTGACCTAATTGCCATTAAAAAGGTAGCAGTGGGTTTTTTTTCTGAACCGCTGATGGTTTACGGAATAGGGACAACTGATTTAAGGCACTGGACAAGAGATGCAAGAGGCATGTGAGGAAGAACATTCTTACACAGTGAGTGGTAATGACCTGGGATTCATTGCCTACAAGACTGGTGAAAGTGGAGATGATGAATCACTTCAAAAGGAAATTTGATGAATACTCTACTTTCTCAGGAGGCTAAGGAAATTCAACATGTCAGCTACGACTCTCACCAACTTTTACAAATGCACCATAGAAAGCATTCTTTCTGGTTGTACCACAGCTTGGTATGGTTGCTGCTCTGCCCAAGACCGCAAGAAACTACAAACGTTCGTGAACAAAGCCCAGTCCATCACGCAAACCAGCTCCCATCTATCGACACTGTCTACACTCCCCGCTGCATCGGAAAAGCAGCCAGCATAATTAAGGACCCCACGCACCCTGGACATTCTCTCTTCCACCTTCTTCCACCAGGAAAAAGATACAAAAGTCTGAGATCATGTACCAACCGACTCAAGAACAGCTTCTTCCCTGCTGTCATCAGAATTTTGAATGGACCTACCTTATGTTGAGTTGAATGATTATTTTAGTGTTCAGTGGTGTAGTAGGACATGTTTGTTTAAAGGTGACGTGCAACAGTTGGCTTGGTGCAGTTGCGAATTGTGCAGAATGGTAGCTTGCATAAAGGCTCAGAACCAGCTATGGTGAGTCGGTGATGATGTGCGGTGGGGGGGGGGGGGGGGGGGGGGGGGGGGGAGGAGATGTAGAGTGGGATCAGGGGCATGGAGGTGGGAAGGATCTGGTGTCCTGGGTGTGACGGGGCAGTGGTGGGAAGTCAGTCAAGGTAAAAGAAATGAAGGGCCTAAAGGGCGCTATCAGTACTGTCCATATGTGCCAACATGGCTGAATGTACAGGCTCAGCTGGACCTCCCTTCTACACATTGTAAAAGACATTGTTTGAGATCATTCTCAGTGAGGATAATTGAAATGTTATAGATGAACTCAAAGCCCTGTAAGGAGTCTGCCAGTCAACACCCTGAGATGGGCCCACATGATTGTTTGTACCACCCTCCCCCAGAAGGAGGAGACTCATGTTCCATCAGTCTGGATCGGATCTGAATCCAGGGCTGAAAAGTCAGTACACAAGTCATTCCCCTGCAAACTACTGCATGCAGCTGGTGTTTCTGGGTTCCTGCTGGGGGTACAGTGATTTGAATCTTAACTCTCCTGGATGTTGTGCTAAGACTTACTTCAGAAATGAATGTGATCATTGTTGATGCTTGCACAGTCACTCTTTGGCATGATCATTCACAATGTGGATAATCCTTCTGCTATTAATACGATTCAAGGTATTAACTAACATTTAACCTCTAATCTTCTTTCAAAAAGTAGTAGACTAATTCAGGTAAAGCCATTAGCAATTGAAGCCAAGTCTATCTCAGAAACAAACAGCAGTTTGCATTTCCATTAGATAGTTGGTCATTGGGTTACATTTCAAACTGCCTGAAGAGAAATACTCTGTACAAATGGCATCAAGAGGATGATAGTAAAGATCATCTGCTACATCTCCCAAACTTCAATTTGCTCTCAGTTCTGTTACTTAGTAGGGCTAAGGTGGCAAGGTTGTGGGGAGTGCCAAACAAAGTGCAGGTAGACTGTGCATCTCATTGGCTGCAAAGATGTAAGAAAGGTGTAGAGTCAAGGTGGCACTGGTTACTGTGGTCTGATGTGTGACAGAAATCTGGCCACCGACCTGTCAAGATCACGTAGACAATGATGGCGCCCAAGCTCCCCATGTTAAATAGTCATATGCTGGCTTCTACCAGTGTTCATTTGCCAAGTCTTGCGGCAATGGAGGATTGATGTGGAGATTGCCAGCGTTGGATTGGTTTAGGCATAGTAAGAAGTCTCACAACACCAGGTTAAAGTCCAACAGGTTTAATTGGTAGCACGAGCTTTCGGAGCGCGGCTCCTTCATCAAGTGAGTCACCTGATGAAGGGGCAGCGCTCCAAAAGCTCGTGCCACCAAATAAACCTGCTGGACTTTAACCTGGTGTTGTGAGACTTTTTACAATGAGGGATTGAAGATGGGGACAGGGCTGGGAACCTGGGTGTCCCTAGTCAAGAATCTGCACACAGGTGGCAGATGCATGAAGGTCGATGGATACTGTGTTGGGATAGAGGTGTCTTTGGGCAGCAGTATCTGTGACTGAGCAATCCTCCTCACAATACCTCTGTTCACCCCAGATGGGGCGGGAACTGGAAAAGGTGCCCTAAAATAAGCTGTCCTGCTTTCTCCTGGCTGGAGCCACACCCTGCGGGATCGCCATCTTTGTGGTCAAAGAAAGCACATTTTAAATTTTGGAACTTGGAATGTTAGAACACTCATGGACCATCTGGAAAAGAGAACTGCAATCATATAGAATCATAGAATCGCTACAGTACAGAAGGAGGCTATTCGGCCCGAGTCGGTACTAACCGCAATCCCATCCAGGCCCTATTCCTGTATCCCCACACATTCACTCTGCTAATCTCCCTGACGCTAGGGTCAATCTAGCATGACCAATCAACGTAACACGCACATCTTTGGAGTTCTGCTTTGGAGTTCTGCTTTGGAGTTCAGAGGAAACCAGAGCACCTGGAGGAAACCCACGCAGACACGGGGAGAAAGTGCAAACTCCACACAGACAGTGACCCGAGGCCGGAGTTGAACCCAGGTCCCTGGCACCGTGAGGCAGCAGTGCTAACCACTGTACCACCATGCCGCCCTATCATGTGAGCTTTCAAAATTCCAAATAGATATCACTGCCATCACTGAGATCTGCCCTCATGGGGTAGGAGCAACTGAAGAAACAAATGAGGGAACAGACCTTCGACTAGAAAGGGAAGGCCAACAGCAATCTTTTTGCCATCTAGAATCTTGGATGAACTGCTGGAACTCCCCAGTTGTATAAATGAAGACTCATGTTACTTCACTTATAGCTCAGCTGTAACCAATATGCCATCAACTACACACACACACACACACACACACACACACACACATACACTGTGATAATAGTAGCGCAATTGATACGTAGGATAATGTTAAAAAATTTAGCTTTATGCTACAGGCAGTTGCTAGGTCTGGAAGGGAATGCAACTCAGATGCTCGGAGAACAAGATAATTCCTCATTTTAGCCTTACGAGTGGTTATACAAAGAGCAAAGAAAATTACAGCACAGGAACAGGCTCTTCGGCCCTCCATGCCTGCACCGAACATGCTGTCCGACTGAACTAAAACCCCCTACCCTTCTGGGGACCATATCCCTCTATTCCCATCCTATTCATGTATTTGTCAAGACTACCCTTAAAAGTCACTATCGTATCTGCTTCCACTACCTGCCCCGGCAGCGAGTTCCAGGCATCCACCACCCTCTGTGTAAAAACTTGCCTCGTACATCTCCGTTATGTTAAATAAAGTTAATGAACTTTTGTTTACTTAAGTTCCCCTGGAATTTCTGATTAGAATGATTGACAGGGTCATGTGGTGATGTGTTTTTTGTGTAGTCCTGGGTCTGTAGCAGAGAGAGAGAAAAGGCTTTTGCAGAAAGCAGTTTAGTTTGCAGCTGAAGCCCGGTTGGAGCTCGAAGGACTTTGCAGGCTTCTGAAACTAATTTTCTCTCTGAAAGCTTCAAGACTGTTTACACTCATTATAGCAAGTATATTTATGGTTGCTAACTGTATTTAAAGTGGCATTTAAGTCTGTAAGAGGAATAGTGCTTATTTGGAACTGAAACAGTGATAAGTTAGAAATTAAGGTTGTTTCCTTTTCATTTTTTAAGTATTTAAGTATTATTCAACTATTAATAGTTAAGTTGTTTCATTTGATAGTTATATTTAAACTGCGTTATTAAAGAAAGTTTGTTTCACTATGTAAGATCCCTAATTTGTTATTCCTGGAGTGAAGCATTCTATCCTCACATTTATACCAAAATAGAAAAAAATTGGGGTTTTGGTCTGGCTTCATAATATACCTTGGGGTTCTGGTCCAGCACCTTAACACATATCTACATACTTACTTACCTATATAAATTTGCGTATAGGGGGTGATTCTTCTATCGCGTGTTGGCTGATTCATAGGAGTCCCGTGAGTGCTCGCGTCACACTTGCATCTCCCAGACCCGGATTTCCGGTGGCATCTGTTTGATGCTGGAAATCGGCTGGGAGGTGGGGCTAGCATTTAAATATTATTTAACATATTATTTTAATGCTATTAGTGGGCCTGGGACTAAATTCTCTGGGTCCACTGGCCTCTCCCACCCCGTCAGGAGTATTTTGCTCCAGCGGGGTTCAGACTTTTGGGGAACTAGCGGGATGACACCGCTGGAGTGAAGGGGGGGCAATTGGGGTTCCACAGGGGGTCGGGTGACGGGGGTGGTGGTGTCCCCTGGGCATGGGCACCTGGGCAGTGCCAGCCTGTGCCCCCTGGCAATGCCCAAGGGGCAAAGTGCCCATACCCTGGGGGCACCTTGGCACTGCCCATCAGGAATGGGCCAGTGCCAGGAGGGTGGGGCCCTAGGGAGGAGATCCCGCTGCCACTCTACATTGGTATCCAGTCTGGGCTGGAGTGAGGCCAACCATCGGGGCGGGCTGGGAGGTGGAATGGCCAGCCGGAGGGGGTGTCTGTCTCCTTGGGGGGGGGGGGGGGGGGGGGGCGGTGAAGGGGTTTGCCGGGTCGGATGGGGTGGGATTGTCACCACTGGGGGTTGGGAGATGCTGGAGATCGGGCAGTCTTGGATAGGGTGTGGCCCAGGAATGGTCGGGCCGTGGGGGGCTTGGTGGGGTCCCGGGCTGACCTTAATGGAGTTGGCCAGCAAACGGGAGGCTGACAGTTCAGGGCCACTGTGCTTGCGCAGAGTCCCGCTGGTCTCAGCCTCCCAGGCGGGAATAGGTCCCCCCCCCCCCCCCCCCCGAAATCTAATGATATTCATGGTGGTGGCCTCTGCATTGCACAGTGTGTGGGGGATTCTAGTGTGAACTCCCACTGAAAAACCAGCATGATTTACTCCAGTTTTCCCATGAATTCAACACTTCTTTTCGGAGAATCCCGGTCATACATTGACTCATAAACATTCACACTTACATTCTCAGATCTTCACACACACTCACTCACTCACCATATTCACTGCTACTCACTTAGAACAACATGCTGACTGCCACTAACTGATTAACTCACTCATTCACTTTCACACTCTGACTCATCCATTCACATTCACTCGCTGGGTGTCTGTCAGAGTGAATGGGGACACATTATTACTGCTAGGGTTACAATTCTGAACACTCGCCATCAACAGGCACAGGCTTTGTTGATCCGAGTCTGCTGTAAAAGGACACACAAAGGAACAAAGCCGGTTATTTCATACTTACAGGTTTCGAGGTAGCATTGGAGCTGGTCTGGGGTACCAGTGGCTTGGCTGCCACAAGAGGTGGGGGTGGGGCCACCGGAACAGTGAACCGTTGCCCTGTGTCGGGCGGTGAAGAGTAGGAACGGGATCGTGCATCCAAGCGCTCAGGTTCCTGTTTGTACAATTCCAGGGGGAAGGCTGGCTTGGTAGATTGTACTGGTGTGGAGGGAGTAGAGAGTCCCGAGGCTATGGAGGGGGAGAGAAGAGAATAGAATTATTGCAACAAATGCAAAGGGAAATCATCGTTAAAAAAAGTTTATTTCTTCTCCACAAGTAACACAAATTAAGACGCAATTTAACTATTTTTTAAAAAACGTAAATCACAGAACTGTGCTTCATGACACCCTGTGATACCAATAACCAATCACTTTGTTGAATTACAATACAAAAACAGGCCATTCGGCCCAACTGGTCTATGCTGGTGTTTATTCTAACCACTCTCTGGGTAAAGAAATTTCTCCTGAAACCCCTATGAGTGACCGTCTTAGATTTATGACCCCTACCTGCTAGTCTCCCCACACTTGGAAATATCCTCTCTATCCTGTCTTATCAAATTCCGTAAGAAGTCTCACAACACCAGGTTAAAGTCCAACAGGTTTATTTGGTAGCAAATACCATAAGCTTTCGGAGCGCTGCCCCTTCGTCAGATGGAGTGGATATCTGTTCTCCAACAGTGCACAGACACAGAAATCAAGTTACAGAATGCTAATTAGAATGCAAATCTCTACAGCCAGCCAGGTCTTAAAGGTTCCGACAATTTGGGAGGAGGGAGCATTCAACACAGGTTAAAGAGATGTGTATTGTCTCCAGACAAAACAGCTAGCTGATCATCTGACGAAGGGGCAGCGCTCCGAAAGCTTATGGTATTTGCTACCAAATAAACCTGTTGGACTTTAACCTGGTGTTGTGAGACTTCTTACTGTGCTTACCCCAGTCCAACGCCGGCGTCTCCACATCATTATCAAATTCCTCCATTGTCCTAAAAACCTCACGCCTTGCAAGAAAAAAGAGCCCCAGCTCAGAACATTGTTGGTTCCACCCCATCCCTGGTCATAAAGCTTCCAAAACTGTGTTTTATTTTATAATGACAGTTATACCTTTAAGGCCTGCTGTACAATCACTCTTAGTGATGGTTAAGATTTCATAATGAGCAGCAGAATATATCAGAAATTACTCCAAACAGCAACCGAACATCGGGAGAGAGGATAATGATCACCTCTCAAGTAAGTACTTTACAAGGTTTGTCGTTTTCAATGCCCTTCTAGGAGCATAATTCAATCCCCCGTTACTGTTTACAAAGCTATAATGTACATTCGAATGCATTACTACACGAGCTACAATGAATAATTGCAGAGAACTGTATTCATGAGTGAATACACAAAGTCACAAACACAAAGGAAAAGTCATTTGGTGCAGCAAATTAACACTGCAGAATGAACAGAGACTAAATACAGATGGCATAAAAGCTGTGAAAAGAACATCTCAAAGTTGAACAAAAACAAAAGCAAACCTGTAATAAATTGTACACAAGCTTTTTTGTTCCTTGGCATAGAGCCATAGGGCAATACAGCACGGAAACAGGCACTTCGGCCCAACTGATCCATGCCGACCAAAGTTGCCCTCCCAGCTTCTCCCAATTGCCCGTGTTTGACCCATATACCTGTAATCCTTTCCCATCCATGTACTTACCCAAATGCTTTTTAAATGTTGCTATTGAACCTGCCTCACCACTTTCTCTGGCAGCTCATTCCATATACACGTGAAGAGGTTGCCCCTCAGGTCCCTTTTAAATCCTTCCCCTCTCACCTTAAACCAATGCCCTCTAGTTTTCAATTCCCCTTCCCTGGGAAAAAGACTATGGATGGAATTTTACTGCCCCTCCTGCCACGGGAATCGTAGCAGGCGAGGGATGGACAATGGGAAGGTCCGTTGACTTCAGGCGGGATTTTATGGTTTCAGACGAGTTGGGCCATAAAATCCTGCCTTATGTCCATTCATCCTATCTATACTCTTCATGATTTTATACATGTCAATAAGGTCTCCCCTCATTCTCCTACGTTCCAAGGAAGAAAGCTCCAGCCTGGTCAACCGCTCCCTATAACTCAGGCCCACTAGCCCTGGCTACATCTTCGTAAATCTTCTTTGCACTCTTCCCAGTTTATCAATGTCTTTCCTATAACATGGTAGAAAGAACCAGTTTTCTAACAGCTGAAATACCAAAACAATCCTACTTCATTCTAAAACAGCTCCCAGCTCAACCTTGCACAAAGCTGAAAAAGCTAACATTCTCCCCAATTCACTTTGAAGCTGACTCCTAAAACACTCCCCAACAAATTGATTTTTTATAAATAATAGGCACAGTCTACTATTCTAGTGTTTTTAGTTTGCATCAAACACACTGCATCCCCTTCCCCAGAATTAATTTGAACAGATCAACACAGGAGGTTGACTTTTTTTCTTGATTTCCCATTGGAAGAAACATTGGGGCGGCACGGTAGCACAGTGGTTAGCACTGCTGCTTCACAGCTCCAGGGTCCCGGGTTCGATTCCCGGCTCGGGTCACTGTCTGTGTGGAGTTTGCACATTCTCCTCGTGTCTGCGTGGGTTTCCTCCGGGTGCTCCGGTTTCCTCCCACAGTCCAAAGATGTGCGGGTTAGGTTGATTGGCCAGGTTAAAAATTGTCCCTGAGATGCGTAGTCAGAGGGATTAGTGGGTAAATATGTGGGGGTAGGGCCTGGGTGGGATTGTGGTCGATGCAGACTCGATGGGCCGAATGGCCTCCTTCTGCACTGTAGGGATTCTATGATTTTTACTCAGCCCCTCCCGACGTCACCTTTCAACTGCAGGTAATTAAAACAAAATCTTTTGTGAAGGACTTTGCGACATTTCTCTATGATATAAACGGGAAACTCTTCCCATTGAGCAACTTCAGATCAGAATGTGCAGACTGTGCAGTGGAATTATAAGACCAGTTAAGTCCTGTTTGAGTAAAGCAAAGCCAGACATGAAGGAGGAGTTAGAAAAGGAAAAAGATACAACAAGGGCAAAGAAGTAAAACTGCATTCCCCCAAGCCCTCCAACATTGCACTGCCTGTATCAAACCTCGACTGATACTCTACTCCAAACCCTCAATGAGGGTATTTTATGACCAAGGTGCCATTGACACGGTCATATCTTTAACAATTAAATATTTACTAGTCGAGGGCCCCAGTGGTAAATCATTGACCAAAATGGTCAAACATGCATTTGTAACCAAAAACTGAATTAGTTTACAGATTGAACAACAACAACTTACATTTATATAGCTCTTTTCAAACAGAAAGGCTTGCGTTTATATAGTGCCTTTCACAAATGCAGGATTTCTCAAAGTATTTTACAACCAATGAAGAACTTTTTGAAGTGTAGCCACTGTTGTATTGTAGGAAACGTGGTAGCCAGTTTCAGAACACCAAACTTGCACAGGGCAGTGTGATAATGATCAGATAGTTTGTTTTTAGTCCAATGGTCTGGACACTGGGGATAGCTCCCCTGCTATTCTTGCCAATGGGATATTTTACACCCTGCACCTGGAAATGCCGAAAGGTGTAACAACTCACCTCAAAAATGCCTCCTTCAACAGTGTAGCAGTCCCTCCGTATGATACCAGGACTGTCAGCTTTGAGTTTAGTGCTCAAGTTGCTGGAGTGCTACTTGAGCCTGTAGACTTCTGACATAGAAGCAAGAGTGCTACAACTGAGCAATGACTGCTATTGTATCGATAGATCTCCAGGCACTTATCAGGGGGAAAAAAATCAGATAAGGAATTCTTACAACAGGTGACCAAAAGCTTGGTCAAAGAGGAAGATTTCAAGGAGCGTCTTAAAGGGGGAAGAAGAGAGAGGGAAAGAGGTAAGAGAGGCTTAGGGAGAGATTTCAGAAACAACATGACCTACGTAGGAGGAAGCATGCCCACCAATTGTGGATTGATGAAAATCAAGGATGGGCATTAGAGCAGAATTGGAGGAGCGCAGAGATCTCAGACAGTAGTAAGTAAGATTGGAGGAGATTACAGAGATGCGGAAGGGCTGAGGGCATGGGGGATTTGAAAACAAGAATAATTTTACGATCAAGGCATGCTATGAGGCGTTTTTACACAATAGCCCCTGAAACACCAACACTCCAAAACACCTTCCCCCAATCCCCCACACCAAAAGCTACTGTAATATTGTACTCAGACACATGCTGGAGACGCCAGCTCCATAAGCACAGTTCCTCAATCAGCCAGCTGTAACCTTACAGAGAAGCTGCCAGCTTTGGTAAATCCCGGTATCAGTCAATTGAACGAGCCAGTGGCTGTAGCTTATTTCAGTACGAAAACAACTTAAATTACTTTCAGATACCTCGAATTTCTTGCACAGTGTTAATCTATTAGGTGCCAATAGATGTCACAAACTATCCTGCTGACAATCATTAGGGCAGAACCAGTGTAACCTTTTACTTACATACAGATCTTTGGACAGACATCTCCAAGACCCCTGCCCTGAAGGTACACTAAAACATACCAAAGCACAACAGATCCCTGGCCTCACAGTGCGTTCGCGCTGCATTGGTTCTGAGCAGTGATCACGTGAGTACGATTGCTCAAGTGGCTGTAAAGTAAATATTCTCTTCTTGAACATTCTCGTCAGATACCTTCTTTTGTCATTTCTCACGTTACATTCTGCCTGAATATGGTAAATCTCAGTCTGACTCTTACACACTTTTTCTCCGGTGTTTAAAAAACACATCAGCGTAAAGATGAAATAATTGCAAATTGAACAAACAACAAAGCTTGTATTTTCACGGCGCCTTTTACATAGAAAAGAATCCCAAGAGCAGATAATCCAAAGGAGGGATTAGGAGCTGAGTCAGAAAGGGCACCTGCGTGTCCTCAGGCTGGCATGGACAAGATGGGCTGAATGGCCTCCTTCTGTGCTGTAACTTTTCTATGGCTCTATTGCTGACAAGGTTGCCAATGACTGCACTTGAGAAGGTGGTGGCGGGCTGTCTGCTTGAGCCGCTGCAGTCCATGTGGTGTAGGCACACCCACATTGCTGTCAGGGAGGGAGTTCCAAGATTTTGACCCAGCAATGATAAAACAACAGTGATTTGGTTCCAAGTCAGGGATGATTTGGAGGCTGCTTAAGGAAATCTTGAGGATGTGATAAGGCACAACATAAATGTACGTCTTTTCTCCTTTCCAGTTAACGTTAAGTGAAAACACACAAAAAGAGGATAGCAATCATCAGAAGTGGATGAAAAGAGCAATAATTTTCAGCAGAGAAAATGACATGAAATTAATTATCATTGACGAATGACTCACAGAGCCACAGAGTCATACAGTGCAGTAAAGGCCCTTCTGCCCATCGAGCCTGCACTGACAATAACTACTACCAAGGGTGCACTAATCCCATTTTCCAGCACTTGTCCCATATCCTTGAATATTATGATGTTTTAAGTGCTCATCCAAATACTTTTTAAAGGTTGTAACATTTCTGGCTTCCACTACCTTCCCAGGCAGTGCATTCCAGATTCCCACCACCCTCAGTGATTTTTTTTCCCCTCAAATCCCCTCTGAATCTCCTGCCCCTCAGCCTAAAATTATGCCCCCTCGTGACTGACCCCTCAACCAAGGGGACCAGCTGCTTCCTATTCACCCTGTCCATACCCCTCACAATCTTATACACCTCAATTACATCCCCCCTCAGCCTTCTGTGCTCTAAAAAAAAATAATCCAAGCCTATCCAGTCTCTCCTTATTGCTCAAATGCTCCATTCCAGGCATCCTGGCGATTCTCCTCCGAACCCACCTAGTACAATCACATCCTTGCTATAGTGAGGTGACCAGAACTGCACACAGTACTCCAGCAGTGGCCCAAACAGCTCTCACATTACCTCCTTACTCTTACACTCTATGCCACGGCTGATAAAAGCAAGTGCCACATGTACCTTCTTAACTACCCTATTCACCTACTCTGCCACTTTCAAGGATCTGTGAATAAGTACCCCAAGATCCATCTGTTCCTCTGAGCTTCATAGTGTCCTGAAGCCAGAGAGGAATTAGCAATTCTCTGGGGTCTGATGTTGCAGTTGTATAGAACGTTGGTTCGGCCGCATTTGGAGTACTGCGCCCAGTTCTGGTCGCCGCACTACCAGAAGGACATGGAGGCTTTAGAGAGAGTGCAGAGGAGGTTTACCAGGATGTTGCCTGGTATGGAAGGGCTTAGTTATGAGGAGAGATTGGGTAAACTGGGGTTGTTCTCACTGGAAAGACGGAGGATGAGGGGTGACCTAATAGAGGTGTATTAAATTATGAAAGGCATAGATAGGGTGAACGGTGGGAAGCTTTTTCCCAGGTCGGTGGTGACGTTCATGAGGGGTCATAGGTTCAAGGTGAGGGGGGGGGGGGAGGTTTAACATGGATATCAGAAGGACGTATTTTACACAGAGGGTGGTGGGGGCCTGGAATGCGCTGCCGGGCAAGGTGGTAGAGGCGGACACACTGGGAATGTTTAAGACCTATCTAGATAGCCACATGAATGGAGTGGGAATGGAGGGATACAAAAGAATGGTCTAGTTTGGACCAGGGAGCGGCGCGGGCTTGGAGGGCCGAAGGGCCTGTTCCTGTGCTGTATTGTTCTTTGTTCTTGTTCAATTTGTGTCAGAGCCTCTATAATTTGCTGCCTCGCCTCCCATGCAGCCTGGGATGCATTTCATTCGGGCATGGAGATTTGTCCATTTTTAAGCCCGTCAGAGCCTCCAATACCTCCTCACTTCCCATGTCAAACTGCAAAAGGTCTCTGCTTTCAGAAGTATCAAACAAATGTTGTTGCGATCTTTTAGGGTAACGTTAACCAGAATAATCCGTAACTGCCGCTTATTGCATTTTATAATCTTGGGGAAGATGGTGGCACAGTGGTAATGTCACTGGACTAGTAATGCATAGGCCCAGGTTAATGATCCAGGGACATGTGGTTTGCAATAACTTCAATCAGGCCATTGAGGTTGGCCTACTGGAATATGAACTCCCTGATTAAGGAGTCAATTGATGGGACAATCAGGGAGTCTTTGCCTTGTATTTAACCAGGACTGTTAGTTCCTCTGGCATTCCCGAAGATAGACTGCTGACTGATGGCACGCTGTGTACTGCTGTTGGAATTGTAAATAAAGGGATTTTGGTGAAGGGACTTCTGCCTCTGAAGACTTATTACAGGGTTCAATTTAAATTCAATTAAGAAAAGAAATTGAAAGTTAGTCTCAGTAATGAAACTATCAATTGTCGAGAAGATTCATCTGGTTTACTAATGCCCCCTTAGGGAAGGAAAAATCTGCCTTTCTCAGCTGGTCTGCCCTACACTATAGATCCCTAGCAATGTGGTTGACTCTTAACTGTCCTCTGAAGTGGTCCAGCAAGCCACTCAGTTCAAAGGCAAGTAAGGATAGGCAACAAATGCTGATTTTGCCAGTGCCAACCACAGCCCACAAAAGAATAAGGAAAAATAGTCAAATAGGACAGCAGGCAGCCATTAAACTCATGGGGGAGTGATGCGCGATTAATTCACTCGGGAGGCTAGGACGTACCCGGGAATAAAGGCTTTTATTCACAACAAGAATAGAGCATACTGCTTAACAATACTATCCCAGACTGAGGGCTACTAGGAAGTAGCAGTGACCTTTATACTCCTGTAAGAAGGCGAAGCCAAACAGAGTGTACCACAGAACAATGCTAACAGGTGGAACACCCCAATCCTAACCCCAACAGTAACAAGAGTAACATATGTACAAGTACCCATAGTGGTAACCATCCATGGTTCACCACAGGGAGAATCTTCCCAAAAAAATTCTAAGTCCACAGGAGAAAACGGGAGAGTTTCTCACCCGTTTTTTTGGGTGAGTTCAAATCCAGTATCTTATGCACTCAGTGCAGGAAAAAGTGGACTAAACCATTACTCGCCTGTAGAGGAAGGGGACAGGGCTTAAAATGTCAGTAGGCCTGCTGTAGCAGCAGAGGCCTGACAGGTCTCTCTCTCTCAGACCTGTCAGGCCTCTGCTGGTTGCTATTGCGCATGTGCAGCCACAGGGGCCATCTTTTGCACTGTGTATATTCTATGTATCCAGTCTTGTGACACTGGTCCTTTGTTCCAGACTCAATTCCTGTCAAAAGTTTGTTCCTATCTACCCTATCTAGGGGTCATAGTCTAAGGAAATGGGTAAACTACTTAGGACTGAGATGGGGAGAAATCGCTTCACCCAGAGAATGCGAAGCCTGTGGAATTCACTACCACAAAAAGAAGTTGAGGCCAAAACATTGTGGGTGGGATTTTCCGGCCACACTCGCCCCCAACTCCAGAAAATCCTGTCCGAGCTCAACGGACTTTTTCATGGTCCGTGTCCCACACGCTACAATATCTGTGGCAGGCAGGACGGCAAAATTCCGGCCTGAAACTTTCCAAGAAGTTAGATATAGCTTTTGGTGCGAAGGAGATCAAAAGATATGGGAGGAGAGGTGAGATCAGGCTATTGAGTTGGATGTTCAGCCATGATCACAATAAATGGCGTGGAACAGGCTCGAAGGGCTGAATCATAGAAACCCTACAGTGCAGAAGGAGGCCATTCGGCCCATCGAGTCTGCACCGACCACAATCCCACCCAGGCCCTACCTCCACATATTTACCCGCTAATCCCTCTAACCTACGCATCACAGGACTCTAAGGGGCAATTTTTAACCTGGCCAATCAACCTAACCCGCACATCTTTGGACTGTGGGAGGAAACCGGAGCACCCGGTTTCCTCCCACCGGAGGAGGAAACCGGAGCACCTCCTCCTGCTCCTATTTTCTATATTTCTACCCAATTCCATTCCTTCATTATTTTAAACACTGGATCACTGTGTAACTGCATCGTTCTAACAAAGAAACGGTCTCATTCTATTTGTGGGATGACTTTGTGTCACAACAAAGCTTTTGCCCAAATAACTTTTGTTATTAAAATAAACAATAGCGTAAGAGCTGAGGCAGAAATAAATTTTGTGAACATTTTTGAAGAAATATGTGAAGATTAAAACTTATCTCACAATGTCCTTCTATTCAAGCCAGGTTAGGGTTATTTTTACTTGCTTATGTAGGGTTGCAGATGAAGTTAGGTCGAAGCAGACTGTTCATAGTAGTTATGTCTAGAATGAGGGATCACATACACAAATTAAGAATTATAGAATCATGTGGTGTAGATGGAGGCCATTCAGCCTCTTAATGCCTGTGCTGGCTCCTTGAATGACCTTTCTGATTAATCCAGCTCATTTGCTCTCGTCCCATAGCCCTGCAAATTAAACGTAAGATGTGTAGACAGGTGAGCAAGAGAAACTGTACAGTTGTTCAACTGTGCAATTTACTTCCAACTTCCAGATTCCAACTTCGAGATTCCAACTTCCAGACAGAAACTGTGCAAATGTTCCAGGTGTTTATTTATTAGTATCACAGGTAGGCTTACAGTAACACTGCAATGAAGTTACTGTGAAAATCCCCTAGTCGCCACACTCCGGCGCCTGTTCGGGTACACTGAGGGAGAATCTAGCATGGCCAATGCACCCACCCAGCACATCTTTCAGATTATGGGAGGAAACCGGAGCACCTGGAGAAAACCCACGCAGACACGGGGAGAACATGCAAACTCCACACAGACAGTGACCCAAGCCGGGAATCGAAACCAGGTCCCTGGCACTGTGAGGCAGCGGTGCTAACCACTGTGCCATCGTGCTGCCCTATAGCCCAACAAAATTAAGTGTGAGATATGTAGAAAGGTGAGCAATAGAAACTGCAGAGTTGTTAATCTATACAATTTACTTCCAGATTCACTGATCAAGACAGAAACAGTGCGAATATTCAAGGAGAGAACTGGATAGGTGGATGATGCGACATGGAACTGGATGGGCAAAGGTGGCGTAGGATTATGTTGTGATTTCTTAAATGAAATATACAATGCCTACTGTACATGTGATGAATCTTCTATCAAAGTTACTCCATAAAAGGGAAATGACTCAAGAGAGTTAGGCAAACTCTGACAGCAGCAGCAAGCAGCAATACATCAAAGGCTACTTAACAGGCACCCTCTAAAAGCTTCAGCAAAGTTCAACTTCCCTTGGGAAAACTTTGTTCCCTTTTTCATTAAGCAGCTCACAGGAACCACTCATCTTTAACAAATGGGAGGTTATGAAGCACACATCAGTGCTGGCAGCCTGAACCGCTTCACAAATTTATTACTCTCTCTATTGCAGTGAGAGGAATGGAAATTAAGCTCAACTTCTGACAAATAAATCGAACTCCTGCTGAGACGTATGGAGCTCGAATCGCATGGTTGCATCGTTTAGAATCTTTCAGAATCCTGGAATCTTTGTGCCAAATGTATTCCGGAAAAACTGCCCCTCTTGATCGGATGCATCAGGGATGTTATATCGCGCCAGTGGGATTTAACTCTCAAAGGTTCCCAAACATTCTTCAACTGCATCCTTACAAGCAATTTCCTGCAAGCTGAATGTAACTGTGGGCTCCCGTGGAACATAAACACAGGCTATTTGGGCCAAGTGGCCAATTTCTGTGCTGCAAAGGCCAAGTAATTCTTTGAAACTTAACAGTAAGGAAGGAAGTAGTGAAGGTGCTGGCATACTGGCATTGTCACTGCACTCTTAAGCCAGAGATGCAGGGTGATGATCTGGGGACCTGCGTTCACATCCCCTTCACAACAGGTGGTGAAATTTGAACTCAATAATAAAAAAATCTGGAATTAAAAGTCTAATGATGACCATGAAACACATGTCAATTGTAAAAACTCATCTGACTCACGAATGGCTTTCAGGGAAGGAAAGCTGCCATCCTCACCTGGTTTGGCCTACATGTGGTTGACTCTTAAATGCCCTCAGTTCAAGGGCAATTAGGGATGGGTAATAAATGCTGGCTCAGCCAGCGACACCCACATCCCATGAATGATTTTTTTTAAAGTAGCATTATCTTCACCTCCTGTAAGAATGATGGGCTGGTCAAACCTGGGGTCACAGACAAGCGCCAACATTGCTAATCAGAGACACACACTAGTGCAAAAAGCAGGCCAACATTCTCCATACCCAGGCTAGCCATTGCTCCACACCACAAGGAATGCAACAACAACCTCACATTGCAAGTCCAGCACGGAATATTATTTAACAACAACAGCAAAAGCAACAGGGCGGCATGATGGCACAGTGGTTAGCACTGCTGCCTCACAGCCTCACAGTGCCAGGGACCTGGGTTCGATTCCCAGCTTGGGTCACTGTCTGTGTGGAGTCTGCACGTTCTCCCCGTTTCTGCGTGGGTTTCCTCCGGGTGCTCCGGTTTCCCCCCCACATTCTGAAAGACGTGCTGGTTAGAAGCATTGGCCCGAACAGGCACCGGAGTGTGGCGACTAGGGGAATTTCACAGTAACTTCATTGCAGTGTTAATGTAAGCCTTACTTGTGACTAATAAATAAACTTTAAAATTTAAACTTGCATTTATATCAGCATCCTTAATGTAGTAAAATATCCCAGCTGAGTTTGTAAAATTGTACACAAACATGGCAGAGGATTATAAAATCCTGGAATCCCTGCAGTGCAGAAGAGGCTAATCAAGCACGGAATATTCTTTAACAATAACAGCAATAGGGCGGCACGGTGGCGCACTGGTTAGCACTGCTGCCTCACAGCGCCAGGGACCTGGGTTCGAATCCTGGCTCGGGTCACTGTCTGTGTGGAGTTTGCACATTCTCCTCGTGTCTGCATGGGTTTCCTCCGGGTGCTCCGGTTTCCTCCCACAGTCTGAAAGATGTGCTGGTTAGGAGCATTGACCCGAACAGGCGCCGGAGCGTGGTGACGAGGGGAATTTCACAGTAACTTCATTGCAGTGTTAATGTAAGCCTTACTTGTGACTAATAAATAAACTTTACTTTATTCGACCCACCGAGTCTGCACTGACTCTCTGACAGTGCATCTTACCCAGGCCCTAGCCCCGTAACCCTACACATTTACCACAGAGACAGTCTCTCAAAGCCGGAATTGAACCCGGGGCCCTGGTGCTGTGAGGCGGCAGTGCTAAAGAATAATAACTTTTAAGATATTCGCGCCCCATCAGCTGCTGAGGGTGACGGCAGGTGGATAATAAATGTGGCCTTGCCAGAGTTAGCCACAATCCCATTGGCAAATTAAAAAGCAAGGTTATGTCAGTTGAATTTTGATTATTCTCAACAGTTAAGTGAAATTAATTTTTCCAACATCTGCCTTTAGACTGTTTTGATCCATAATATTCTTTCAGTTGAGTAAAGTCAGTTGTCATCAGGCACCCAGAATGTTCAAAGGACTGAATGGAGAAAGCAAAAGGTTTTCTGACGTGAACTCTGACCAATGGATACTGAAACTGCTCAGTGCTGTCACTGGTTTACTGCAGACCCTTGGGCACAAACAAATGTAGACTGACACTCAAGTTCTGAAGGAGTGCTGCACTGTTCGCTTGTCCCCAAAACCATAAAACCCCGCCTGAGGTCAATGGACCTTCCCATGCTCCACCCCTTGCCCACTTCAATTCCCCTGGCGGGCGGGCTGGCTAAATTCTGGCCACTGTCTCATAGAAGAATCATGGAATCGCTATAGTACAGAAGAGGCCAATGGGCCGATCGGGTCTGCCCCAACTGTCTGACAGAGCATCTTACCCAGGCACTACCTGCTCCAACCCTGTAACCTCACACATTTCCCATGGCTAATCCATCTAACCTTCCATCTAACCTGCAAATCTTTGGACTATGGGAGGAAACCGGAACACCCGGAGGAAACCCATGGCGTTTTGAGGCAGCAGTGCTAACCACTGTGCTACCGTGCCACCCCACCTATCGGATGAAATGGTAAAATGAGGTCCTGTCTGCTCTCTCTGGTGTAAGTAAAGGATTGTATGGCACTAATTTGAAGAAGAACTTGGGAGTTCCATATTTAACATTCAATCAACAATCAAAAGACAAATCAGCTGGACATTATCCCACAGCCCTGTGTGGGATCTTGCTCTGTTAATTTCCTTAATTTAACACTTAACTTGTGTGTTAACTTCCATGGGAAGGCAACGGCATAGTGGCATTGTCACTGGACTGGTAATTCAGAGACGGAGAGAAAGGTCTGGGGACCTGGGTACAAATCCCAGCCTGGCAGATGGTGAAATTTGAATCCAGTTGAAAAAAAAGAAAAAAATCTGGAATTACAAGTCTAATGATAACCATTGTCAATAGTTGGAAAAACCCATCTGGTTCACTAATGTCCTTCAGGGAAGGAAATCTGCCGTCCTTACCTGGTCTGGCCTACCTGTGGCTCCAGACCCACAGCAATGTGGTTGACTCTCAACTGCCCTGAGTTCAAGGCCAATTCGGGATGAGCAATAAATGCTCAGACACGCCCACATCCCATGAATAAATTCAAAAAAAACTACTGTAAAACAGCGGACTACACCAGCACTAAAGTGTTTTGAGATTGCGAAAAGGACTAGTTTATTTTTCTTTCATCAGCTAAAATGGCGTGCGACTACGGTTTGGTTGGTTTTCCACTGTGACTGAAATCCTGTAGGGACTGAAAAGATTAGTACAGTCTTCGGAACTGTTCAATAAAAGGAAACAGGTGAGTCAAAGGCTATCACTTCCCTATCAGGCAACAACAACAGCAACTTATGCTTACATAGCGACTATAGCATCATGAAATGTCCTACGGCACTCCAAAGAAGCATTATAAAATCAAGTGTAACAACTGCGTGTTGCGACCCAGATCGGAAATTCCAAGGTGTTTTATGAAGATAGCCGAGACCCTAAGTTTTTACCTTGGCACAGGTGAGCATAAGATGTCTTGCTCCAGGTATGATTCAAGTGACCCACTAGGAAGCTTTTATCAAACAAAGTTTATTTAAGAACACAGTTAGAATATAACAAGAAGAATTAAAATAACCTTTACCAATTACAAGACTTAAACATGACACAGTATAATTCTTAACAGCTAGCTTTCTCTGTTGTTCCAATTTAAAACAACCCCACAGGCGTACACCCTTCTTCAGAATTAGTCAGCATTAAAACAAGTATGCTCACATTATACTAGATTTCCAGCTTTTAACACACAAATCCACACAGCTGTTTTCAGAAAAGGATATATCCTCAAAGCAGCAAAGCAGAGAAATAAGCCTCGTCTCTAGCAGCTTCGAGTCTTCAGACTTCAGAGACAGAAAAGGATACCTCTCTCTCTGCAGCTTCCAAACCAGCAACACCCAGACAACAGAATCCCCAACTCCAAAGAGGGGAAAACAAGAGACACTGTTCCGTCTCACAAGTCCAAATAGCCTCTGAAAACCCAAGCTGGAACTCCCTGTGAAAACATTGCTGTCCCCAGTCAGACTTGATCTGTCATTTATCCCAATCAAGCTTTACTCTGCAATCCCAGGGAATCACTAAAACAACAGCACTGCATTAGTTCAGATTAAAATAACCGTGATGTCAATTATACTGCTTCAGTAACAATAGAGGACACTAGCTGCAGACAACACAGTTCTGACAGAATGCCAAGGACCGCGCGAAACATCCTGCAGAGAAACATGATTAAAATACATTTCATTATCGTCATACACGCCACATGAGGAGATATTCGGTCACAAAAGCAAAATATTTGAAAGGAGGAAAGCAAGAAGCCAGGCGGAGAGGTTGAAGTTGGAATTCCAGAACTTGCTGACCAGGCACAGAGAATAAAGGGAAGAAAATCAGTCAGGGATTCTACATCCCTGAGCTAATTCTGTCTTGATGTGGAGATGCCAGCGTTGGACTGGGGTAAACACAGTAAGAAGTTTAACAACACCAGGTTAAAGTCCAACAGGTTTATTTGGTAGCAAAAGTCACCTCTGTAGTCCTTTTGGTATCTTGTCTGCTTTCTTGCATCTTTGTAGAAACTTGATGTCTGTGTCGATATGCACGATCTTCTTGGAGATCCTCTCCACTTGGAGCCGGCAGTTTGCGGTGTCGATGGTAGTCATGATGTGGAGATGCCGGCGTTGGACTTTTGCTACCAACGTTTTGCTACAAAGGGGGCAAACGTTTGCTACCAAAGTTTTGCTACAAAGGGGGCAAAGTTTCCAGATTCAGGGCGGCACGGTAGCACAGTGGTTAGCACTGCTGCTTCACGGCTTCAGGGTCCCGGGTTTGATTCCCGGCTCGGGTCACTGTCTGTGTGGAGTTTGCACATTCTCCTCGTGTCTGCGTGGGTTTTCTCCGGGTGCTCCGGTTTCCTCCCACAGTCCAAAGATGTGCAGGTTAGGTTGATTGGCCAGGTTAAAAATTGCCCCTTAGAGTCCTGAGATGCGTAGGTTAGAGGGATTAGTGGGTAAATATGTGGGGGTAGGGCCTGGGTGGGATTGTGGTCGGTGCCGACTCGATGGGCCGAATGGCCTCCTTCTGCACTGTAGGGATTCTATGATTCTACCAAATAAACTTGTTGGACTTTAACCTGGTGTTGTTAAACTTCTTACTAATTCTGTCTGAGCAGCCAACTCACAGTAAGCATCAACATGCCATGCCACAGCAATGCTAGTTGACAGATCAATCCCCATATTGCTGGTTGACTCCAAATTTGCACAGGTATTGAGCAGAGGGCAGTGGCTTCCTTCCACAGATAATGAGAGTGAAAGTTGTTTTTTATTAGTTACCTAGGCCTGAATTTTCAAGGTAAGCCTTCGCTATCCCGGGAGCCAGCGCCTAACCCGTCCCCACCGACGGCCCGCTGCCATTTCAGGCTCAATTGAGCCCCAATTGGCTGTAGCTGGGATTTCCGTCTGCCTTTAGAAGGAAATCGTGTCTCGGAGAGCTGTCGGCTAATCAGATTGGCTGACAACTCTCCAGCCCATCCAGGAACAGCTCTGCAGTGGCCAAAAGAGGTACCAGCCCAAGTCCCGAGACTGCACTTGAGGAACTTTCTGTGGAGGGGCGGGAAGTTAGGGGATGCCCTGGTCGGGGGGGGAGGGGGGGGGGGGGAGGGGGGGGGGGCAAAGTTTCCAGATCCCAGAGGGGAGGGCACCTCAAATCTAGTCGTCCCCGACCCCTTTCCGGCCGAGATGGAGATTTGTTTCTCTTTCAGTTTCCCATCCTGTCTGACCCTCACCCATTTGAAGCTGGGCCGTAACTGGCCCTTTAAGTGTCCATAAAATGGGTACTTAAGAGCCTTAATAGGGGAAAGGGCAGCTTTCCTGTCTGGGGACGTGCCCGACCCACCATGGCATTGTGTCTTGGTCGGATAGGGATGGATGGGCTCCTGGAGAGTATCCCAGCCATGCAATTGGTCTTGTCTGAAAAACAGCACTTCTAACAGTGCAGCACTCCTTCAGCATGAACATCAAATGTTACCCGTGTAAAATCAACTCATGGCATTTGACCTAAAAAGTTGGTCTCAGTAACTCAACTTTGACACGAGTAGATAAGGTTGGATGAATGAATGAATGAAATACCTCGGTAGATTAGATACAATTCTATGTAATCATAGGGTTGCACTCTTGGACTGTAAAGGTAAATCTATGAAAGCAGGTTGCCTGCTTGTCTTAGGTGCAAGTTCACAGGAAGACAAATAGAGGGCTTGGTCCCCAAATAAAAATATATGATAGCTGTAAAATGCTGCTTAAATAGGTAAATCACAACAGAATCTTGTTAATCAAGTCTTAGTTTACATCAAAGTGCTTTCAAAGAAGAACAAAGAAAATTACAGCAGAGGAACAGGCCCTTCGGCCCTCCAAGCCTGCACCGACCATGCTGCCCGACTGAACTAAAACCCCCGGCCCTTCCCAGGACCATATCCCTCTACTCCCATCCTATTCATGTACTTGTCAAGACACCCTTTAAAAGTCACTACCGTATCCGCTTCCACTACCTCCCCTGGCAACGGGTTCCAGGCACCCACTACTCTCTGTGTAAAAAATCTGCCTCGTACATCTCCTTTAAACTTTGCCCCTCGCACCTTAAACCTATGCCCCCTAGTAATTGACTCTTCCACCCTGGGAAAAAGCTTCTGACTATCCACTCTGTCCATGCCTCTCATGGTCTTGTAGACTTCTATCAGATCTCCCCTCAAGCTCCGTCGCTCCAGTGAGAACAAACCAAGTTTCTCCAACCTCTCCTCATAGCTAATGCCCTCCATACCAGGCAACATCCTGGTAAATATTTTCTGTACCCTCTCCAAAGCCTCCACATCCTTCTGGTAGTGTGGCGACCAGAATTGAACACTATATTCCAAGTGCAAAACAGGTAAGAAGGCAAATGGTATGTTAGCCTTCAGTGCTAGGGGACTTGAGTACATAGAATAATAGAATCTACAGTGCAGAAGGAAGCTATTTGGCCCATCGAGCCTGTACCGACAATAATCCCATCCAGGTACTGTCCTGTCCCCGTAACCCCATATATTTACCCTCCTGATCCCCCGAACATTAAGAGGCAATTTATCATGGCCAATCAACCTTACCCACACATCTTTGGACTGGAGCACATGGAGGAAACCCATGCAGACACGGGGAGAACGTGCAAACTCCACACAGACAGTGACCCGAGGCCGGAATTGAACCTAGTCTCTGGTGCTGTGGGGCAGCAATGCTAACCACTGTGCCACCGTGCAAGAATGTTTTACTGCACATGTACAGGGCCTTGGTGAGACCACAGCTGGAGTATTGTGTGCAGTTTTGGTCTCATCTAAAAAAGGATATACTTGCCATCAAGGCAGTGCAATGAAGGTTTACCAGACTGATTCCTGGGATGGCAGGATTGTTGTACGAGGAGAGATTGGGTCAACTGGGCCTGTATCCTCTGGGGTTTAGAAGAATGAGAGGTGATTTATTTGGAACATATAACATTCTGACAAGGTTGGACAGACAGGACGCAGGGATGTTGTTTCCTCAGGCTTGGGGGGGAGGGTGGTCTAGAACAAGGGGTCACACTCCCAGGATATGAGGCCATTTAGGACTGAGATGAGAAGAAATTTCTTCACTCAGAGGGTGGTGAACTTGTGGAATTCTCTACCACAGAAGGCTGTGGAGGCCAAGCTGAATATATTTAAGAAGGAAGTAGATAGATTTCTAGACTATAAAAGTGTCAAGGGGTCTAGAGAGAATGTGGAAGCATGTCACTGAGGTAGAGGATAAGCCATGATCATATTGAATGACAGAGCAGGCTCGATGGGCTAAATTGCCTATTCCTGCTCCTATTTTCTATGATTCTATGAATCATCCTAAGGTTGTGAAAGGCACTATTAATGACTGTATAGGGAAATACATACTGCAGATATTTAGATTGCAGTAACCAAATAAACGTTCAACACTACAAGGTAGAATCATAGAATCCCTGCAGTGCAGAAGGAGGCCATTCAGCCGTTGGCCCATCAGCACCAACTCTCCGACAGAGCATCTTACCCAGGCCCTTATCCCCATAACTCCACATATTTACCCTGCTAATTCCCCTAACCTCTACACCTTTGGACACTAAGAGGCAATTTGACATGTCCAATCAAACTAACCTGCACATCTTCGTTGCTGCGATTCTAACATTACCTTTTCCTTGTTGTCCTCAAAAGGAAATGGGAGAGAAAGACATGCATTTCCATAGCACTTTTTATCATTACTGGACGTCTCAAAATGTTTTATAGCCAATGACGTACTTTTAGAAGTGTAGTTACTGTTGTAAAGTAGGAAATGGGGCAACTAATTTGTGCACTGCAAACCCCCACAACAGGAATGTGATAATGACCAGATCATCTGTTTTTTTTATGATGTTGATTGAAGGACACATATTGGTCATGGCACTGGGGTTGACTCCCCTGCTATTCTTTGAAGTAATGTCTTGGATCTTTTACTTCTACTTGAACAGGGGCCTCAGTTTAATGTCTTAAAGACGGCACCTCATACAGTACAGTGCTCCCTCAGTACTGCATTGGGGTGTTAGCCTTGGTTTTTGTGCTCAATCCATGGAGTGGGGTTTTCCAGCCCCTGCTGCTGGTAGGATCTTCCAGTCCAGCCGAAGTCAACCCCCGCTGCAGGCTTCCCAGTGGTGGAAAAAGGCAAGCCATACAAACTTTGGCGGGACTGAAAGACCTCACCAGCGGCCAATGGTGAACCGCCTCTGCCGTGGCCGCTGTGCATGGGCGGGGGGTAGCTGGAAATTCCGGCCATGGAATGAAGCCTGAACCCAGTGAACCCTGTGACTCAGAGGTGAGCGCACTACAAACAGAGCCATGGTTAACACAAAGAAGAAGATGGGGCATTCAGTAAATACTAAAAACCCTCACGGTAGCATCTGCAAGAAGCAATGACTTCACTGAATCCGCACCAGTTCAGGCCTTTTTTGAAGGAAGCAGTGACTTCGACCTCGTGGTCCAAGTTGTCAAAATCCTCTAAGATGTTCCTTGAGCCACCATACTCGCAGAAATGCCAATTGCCTTGCTCTTTCTTCTCAGCTTTTTTTTTAGCGTGCGAAATTAGAGGATTGGTGCTTGCAAATTACAATACCAGTAATAATCAAAAATATTATGCGCTCTACATGATCCGAACATCCACAAATGATGCCCTTTGATCAAGTTTCAATGGTCTGGATGATTTTGATTGACGCTAAGTTGGAAATTTAGTATGACCCTACAATTGCCAGTTGGCAAGCTGTAATTAAAAGCCGTGTGAATATCGCAGTGTTTGCTTGCCAACACCATTGCAAAAGAGAGAAGAAAAGCATTTGTTAAACAGTGTAACTTCTGTTTTTGGGGGTGAAACTGCCTGTTCAACGGACAAGGAAAATGCCACTTTATTCAGTCAACTGTTCAGCACCAGATCCTGAATAAGATCCTCTCACTGTAATGCTAATCAGGCATTGCTCGAGTACAGATTCGTTTCACATTTCGGCATTCAAGCAAATTAATCATTATCGTAGCCTCATAAAAGCCCAAAGGGTTTTGCCAGCTCTTGATGAATATGTGTACTCAGAAGTTGAGTCACGTGATCCCATTCTCTCAGCAATCCAGGCTGCAGCAATTATTGCAGGATATTTAAGTTACCCCAGCTCTTGCAGGGAGGGTCAATTAAGACAGGAACTTATCAAAAGGTGCCAACCTAAAGATCAAGGTTCAATTGAAACCCAATTCCAAATAATGCTTTCTTTTTGGACACATAACAGCCTGGCTCCACTGATCCAGCTGAGGGCTTTGATTTGATTTGGTTTATTATTGTCACATTGTATTAGCATACAGTGAAAAGTGTTGCTTCTTGCCAGCTGTACAGACAAAACATACCGTTCATAGAGTACATGGGGGAGAAGGAAAGGAGAGGGTGCAGAATGTAGTGTTACAGTCATAGCTAGGCTGTAGAGAAGGATTTTAAGACTTATCTAGATAACCACATGAACAGACTGGGAATAGAGGGATACAAAAGAATGGTCTAGTGGGCACATGAGCGACACAGGCTTGGAGGGCCGAAGGGCCTGTTCCTGTGCTGTATTGTTCTTTGATCAGCTTAATATTTGGTAGGTCCATTCAAAAGTCTGATGGCAGCAGGAAAGAAGCTATCCTTGAATTGGTTGGTACGTGAACTCAGACTTTTGTAACTTTTTCCAACAGAAGAGAATATGTCCGGGGTGCATGGGGCCTTTGGTTATGCCGGCTGCTTTTCTGAGGCAGTGGGAAGCGTAGACGGAGTCAATGGATGGGGTCGCTTCAGATCACTGTTAAGCGATGCTCCAGTGACAGTACTTCAGCACCCACAGAAAAAGAATGGAGTGAGAGGGGAGCAAAATAGAATAAAGGAAAAAACTTGCAAGTGAGTTGGACCATAGAGTAAAGAAGGAGGCCATTCAGCCCATATTGGCTATTCCATTCTTCCCACTCCTCTGATTTTTCTCCATGATGTGGAGATGCCAGCTTTGGACTGGGGTAAATACAGTAAGAGTTTTAACAACACCAGGTTAAAGTCCAACAGGTTTATTTGGTAGCAAATGCCAATCTAATGGGGTTTGCTACCAAATAAACCTGTTGGACTTTAACCTGGTGTTGTTAAAACTCTTACTGTGTTTTCTCCATGACCCAGCAATATTTTGCTTTTTAAGTATTTATTCAATTCTCTTTTGAGAGTTACTTATTAAACATTTTGTTCTTGGTATGTGAGCATCAGTGGCTCATTTATTTATTGCATTTATTGCCCAATCCCAATAACACTGCAGTCCATGTGGTGTAGACACATCCACAGTGCAGTTAGGGAGGGAGTTCTGGGATTTTGACTTGTCGGCAGTGGAGGAGCAGTGGTATATTTCCAAGACATGGTGGCGGATAACTTAGAAAGGACTTGAAGGTAGTGGTGCTCCCATTTGCCTGCTGCTCTTGTCCCTCCAGGTGGTAGATGTCATGGATTTGGAAGATGCTATCAAAGGAAACTGGGTGAGTTGCTGCAGTGTATCTTGTGGATGGTACACATGGTTGCTGCTGTGTTGCTTTGCCCTGGATGGTATTGAGCTTCTTGAAGTTTGTTGGAGCTACGCACATACAGGCAAGAGAAGAGTATTCCATCACATTTCTGACTTGTGCCTTGCAAACAGGTTTTGGGGAGTCAGCAGATGAATTACTCTCCGCAGAACTCCCAGCCTCTGACCTACGCTTGTAGCCACAGTATTTATATGGCCGATCCAGTTCAGTTTCTGGTCAATGGTATCCTCCCAGGATGTTGATAATGGGAGATTCAGTGATGATAATGTATTTGCCAACTACTTCATTAGATGGCTTTAACTATAAATAAATGTTTCATTTAAACATTTTCATTTGAGATAACATGGGACCTGCACCACAGTTAGTTCTCCGATGGAATAGTGAAATGGGATTTGTTTTTATTAAGTAGAATTTATAAACCATGATTTATGAGCTGAAAAATGAAAGTTATAATCCTGGTTAGTAAGCTTAACCACTTGTAGACCATGCTCTGAAGACTGCTCTGCCAGGATACTAATCAGAAAATAATTTTTGAAAAAATTTGGTATTTACTGAAGAATTTATTTTGATTACTTGCTGTCTTGCACATGCCTGGTAGGGTGGAAACATGAAGGTAGTGGTGCTCCCATTTGCCTGCTGCTCTTGTCCCTCCAGGTGGTAGATGTCATGACAAGGTGTCTTGTCCCTCCAGGTGGTAGGTGGTAAGTCAACTTTGTCTGGTACAAAACCGCACGTACAAAACGTGTAGTTTTGTACCCAACACTGTGGACCTCAGCGCACTGGGCCCCGTTCCGGCAATTGATGCTCTTAGGTCCATTATTTTCAAGATTACACTGTTCACAACACTGCTACCCCACCTGAGGGAGGGTCTGTTCACTCACTAACACTCACTGACTGTTCTAGAGATGATTCAAAAATCAATGATATCAAAATCAACCAATTAAAGCCTGGGTGGTTCCATTCTCAACAACCAGTCAAGAGGCATTTTCCCCGACCATGTTCAATATTTTGATAACCAGGAAAACAAAAAACAAATAAAATTTTAAAAAGCACCTTTTATGGGTGGCACGGTGGCACAGTGGTTAGCACTGCTGCCTCACAGCTCCAGGGACCCAGGTTCGACTCCCGGCTTAGAACCATAGAACCACTAAAGTACAGAAAGAGGCCATTCGGCCCATCGAGTCTGCACCGACAACAATCCCACCCAGGCCCTATCCCCATATCCTTACATATTTACCTGCTAATCCCTCTAACCCTCATATTTACCCGCTAATCCCTCTAATCTACGCATCCCGGGACACTAAGGGGCAATTTAGCTTGGCCAATCAACGTAACCCGCACATCTTTGGACTGTTGGAGGAAACCGGATCACCCGGAGGAAACCCACGCAGACACGGGGAGAATGTGCAAACTCCACACAGACAGTGACCCGAGCCGGGAATCGAGCCCAGGGGCTTGAGTCATTGTCTGTGTGGAGTCTGCACCTTCTCCCCGTGTCTGCGTGGGTTTCCTCCGGGTGCTCCGGTTTCCTCCCACAGTTCAAAGATATGCTTGTTACATGCATTGGCCATGCTAAATTCTTCCTCAGTATACCCAAACAGGCACCGGAGTGTGGCAACTAGGGGATTTTCACAGTAACTTCATTGCAGTGTTAATGTAAGCCTACATAAGAACATAAGAAATAGGAGCAGGAGTAGTTCATCTAGCCCCTCGAGCCTGCCCCGCCATTCAATAAGATCATGGCTGATCTGACGTGGATTAGTACCACTTACCCCCATAACCCTTAATTCCCTTACCGATCAGGAATCCATCCGCGCTTTAAACATATTCAGCGAGGTAGCCTCCACCACCTCAGTGGGCAGAGAATTCCAGAGATTCACCACCCTCTGGGAGAAGAAGTTCCTCCTCAACTCTGTCTTAAACCGACCCCCCTTTATTTTGAGGCTGTGTCCTCTAGTTTTAACTTCCTTACTAAGTGGAAAGAATCTCTCCGCCTCCACCCTATCCAGCCCCCGCATTATCTTATAAGTCTCCATAAGATCCCCCCTCATCCTTCTAAACTCCAACGAGTACAAACCCAATCTCCTCAGCCTCTCCTCATAATCCAAACCCCTCATCTCCAGTATCAACCTGGTGAACCTTCTCTGCACTCCCTCCAATGCCAATATATCCTTCCTCATATAAGGGGACCAATACTGCACACAGTATTCCAGCTGCGGCCTCACCAATGCCCTGTACAGGTGCATCAAGACATCCCTGCTTTTATATTCTATCCCCCTCGTGATATAGGCCAACATCCCATTTGCCTTCTTGATCACCTCTTGTACCTGCAGACTGGGCTTTTGCGTCTCATGCACAAGGACCCCCAGGTCCCTTTGCACGGTAGCATGTTTTAATTTGTTTCCATTGAGATAGTAATCCCATTTGTTATTATTTCCTCCAAAGTGTATAACCTCGCATTTCTCAACGTTATACTCCATTTGCCATATCCTCGCCCACTCACTCAGCCTGTCCAAAGCTCTCTGCAGATCTTCTCCGTCCTCCACACGATTCACTTTTCCACTTATCTTTGTGTCGTCTGCAAACTTCGTTACCCTACACTCCGTCCCCTCCTCCAGATCATCTATATAAATGGTAAATAGTTGCGGCCCGAGTACCGATCCCTGCGGCACGCCACTAGTTACCTTCCTCCAACCGGAAAAACACCCATTTATTCCGACTCTTTGCTTCCTGTCGGATAGCCAGTCCCCAATCCACTTTAACACACTACCCCCAACTCCGTGTGCCCTAATCTTCTTCAGCAGCCTTTTATGGGGCACCTTATCAAACGCCTTTTGGAAATCCAAAAACACCGCATCCACCGGTTCTCCTCCATCAACCGCCCTAGTCACATCTTCATAAAAATCTGACATGTGACTAATGAATAAACTTTAAACTTTACTTTACTTTAACTTTATTAATGCCTGTATGATTGTTTTTATTGATTTGCTTGCAGCAGTATCCTGGAGGTCATTCTTGAATTCCTGGGGTTACCAGGGCAATCCTGGAGGGCTGGCAACCCTACTTCAAAGTTAGACCAAGGAAAGACAACCACAGTTACACCAGGCAATGCTGCCGTTTCCAACCTGATTAGGAACTGCCCAACTGTTCTGATTTCAGACACTGCAACCCACAGTCACACAAAAAGTAGTGTCAGTCTTGGTTTAATAACATTCTCACCTCGGAGATTGTGGGCGGGATTTTCCGGCCACGCTCGCCCCAAAACCGGAGAATCCTGCCCAGGGTCAATGGACCTTTGCATGTTCCACCCACCCCCCTGCCCGCTACGATTCCTGTGGTGGACAGGACAGGTAAATTCCCCCTGTGTGTCCATGTCCAAGATTCAGAAACTTTAGCACAATCAAGAGTGCAGAACTGAGGGAGTTCTGTACAGTTGCAGGTACTGGATGAATATTCTTGTTGCAACGGTGTTGGTAACAGAACGTGTCTGTTAAAGAAGTCTTTGTAGTCTTCTGTATGTTAACAGGAAGTCTTTATTAACTACTTTTAACGATATACATCAAAAGTTATAGGCAAGGAGCAAGTTCCACATCTAGATCTTAACATGTCTCTTTCAGCAACACACTGACCCTCGGTCTGGGTCATGTGCCTTTTTACATTACTATGTTTGCGGTATTGTAACTCAGTTCCATATTAACTATGTATATACCAGACCCTTAGACTACAATCCACGGGAAATGTAAACTATCTTTCATCTGCAATGTTCATAAGTCTTTTGTGAGGGATAGAATTTGGCCTCACATATTCTTGTACATGGAAATGATTAACTTTTATTTGCACAAGATAACGGCAAATTATCACAGATGCTGGAATCTGAAACAAAAACAGAAAATGCTGGAAACTCTCAGCAGGTCTGACAGCATCTGTGGAGAGAGAATAGAGCCAATGTTTCAAGTCTGGATGGCCCTTCATCAGAGCTCAGACTTTTACTTACAGCTTGCTTTTTTTTTTGAGATTGTCGTAAACAATTAAACTATTGCACTGTCTTCGGAAACGAATTTAAAACAAATGATTCAGTCTCAGGTTGTGGATGTAGCTGGCAAGGTTGGCATTTATTGCTAATGCCTCAGGTGTTCTTGAGAAGGTGGTGTTGGATTACTTTCGAGAACGGCAGTGTAGAGGTCTGATACAGTGAAGGAGCTTCCCTGGCCACCTCAGAGGGCAGTTCCCTGGCCACCTCAGAGGGCAGTTCCCTGGCCACCTCAGAGGGCAGTTCCCTGGCCACCTCAGAGGGCAGTTCCCTGGCCACCTCAGAGGGCAGTTCCCTGGCCACCTCAGAGGGCAGTTCCCTGGCCACCTCAGAGGGCAGTTCCCTGGCCACCTCAGAGGGCAGTTCAGAGTCAACCACACCGTGTGCGGGAGTGAAGTCACAGACAGGTGAAGACACACAATTTTCATTAAAGTGTACTGGAGAACCAGTTGGAGTTTTACGGCTACTGACAGTTCACTTTTACTTAATAATGAATAGCCCTATACTTTCGCTGTAATTAAGATATTTTGATTTATTATTGTCACATGTATTAACATACAGTGAAAAGTATTGTTTTTTGCGCGCTATACAGACAAAACATACCGTTCATAGAGAAGGAAACAAGAGAGTGCAGAATGTAGTGTTACAGTCATAGAACATAGAACAGTACAGCACAGAACAGGCCCTTCGGTCCACGATGTTGTGCCGAGCTTTATCTGAAACCAAGATCAAGCTATCCCACTCCCTATCATCCTGGTGTGCTCCATGTGCCTATCCAATAACCGCTTAAATGTTTCTAAAGTGTCTGACTCCACTATCACTGCAGGCAGTCCATTCCACACCCCAACCACTCTCTGCGTAAAGAACCTACCTCTGATATCCTTCCTATATCTCCCACCATGAACCCTATAGTTATGCCCCTTGTAATAGCTCCATCCACCCGAGGAAATAGTCTTTGAACGTTCACTCTATCTATCCCCTTCATCATTTTATAAACCTCTATTAAGTCTCCCCTCAGCCTCCTCCGCTCCAGAGAGAACAGCCCTAGCTCCCTCAACCTTTCCTCATAAGACCTACCCTCCAAACCAGGCAGCATCCTGGTAAATCTCCTCTGCACTCTTTCCAGCACTTCCACATCCTTCTTATTGTGAGGTGACCAGAACTGCACACAATATTCCAAATGTGGTCTCACCAAGGAGGTAGGGTAGGGTCATAGCTAGGGTACAGAGAAAGAGCAACTTAATGCAAGGTAAGTCCATTCAAAAGTCTGACAGCAGCAGGGAAGAAGCTGTTCTTGAGTCGGTTGGTACATGACCCTCAGGCTTTTGTATCTTTTTTCCGATGGGAGAAGATGGAAGAGAGAATGCCCGGGGTGCGTGGGGTCCTTAATTATGCTGGCTGCTTTGCCGAGGCAGCGGGAAGTGTAGACAGAATCAATCGATGGGAGGCTGGTTTGTGTAATGGATTGGGCTAAATTCAAGACCTTTTGTAGTTCCTTGCAGTCTTGGGCAGAGCAGGAGCCATACCAAGCTGTGATACAACCAGAAAGAATGCTTCCTATGGTGCACCTGTAAAAGTTGGTGAGAGTCGTAACTGACATGCCAAATTTCCTTAGTCTTCTGAGAAAGTAGAGCCACTAATGGGTAGAGGAACAAATTAAGGTGGCTGTTGATAGATAAACAATCATGTCCTGTTTTAAAGGGAGCGATGCCGCACTTTTCTTTTGGTCCAGATTTCCTCCGCTTTCTTGCATATTCATAAGGAAAACGGGAAAGGAATAAAGACCTTTCATCCCATTAAGAGTACTTCTTCCTCCATTATTATTGACTGACCAATTTCCTTTTGGCTAGAACCTCGGCTATGCAATATTAAATCATGATTATTTCCTCTCGACAGGAAATTCACTTCTGCAGAGTGGAGAGGAATTTGCATTTAACTTCCATAGTACGTGCTTAAAAATGATTTGTTGCATAGCCGTAAAACCCAGCTGATCCGAAACTCTGCCTCTTGTACCCGAGCCCAAATCAAGTCTCCTTTAACCCAGGTCCACAGCGGCCGACATTGGCTCTTGGTTCTGTCAAAAAACCTCAAATCTAAAGTTCTTGTTCTTGTCTTTGAACCTATCATGTCTTTAACCTTCTCTATCTTTGTAACACTACTTTGACCACGGGCAGCACGGTAGCACAGTGGTTAGCACTGCTGCTTCACAGCTCCAGGGACCTGGGTTCGATTCCTGGCTCGGGTCACTGTCTGTGTGGAGTTTGCACATTCTCCTCGTGTCTGCGTGGGTTTCCTCCGGGTGCTCCGGTTTCCTCCCACAGTCCAAAGATGTGCAGGTTAGGTTGATTGGCTATGCTAAAATTGCCCTTAGTGTCCTGAGATGCATAGGTTAGAGGGATTAGTGGGTAAATGTGTAGGGATATGGGGGTAGGGCCTGGGTGGGATTGTGGTCGGTGCAGACTCGATGGGCCGAACGGCCTCTTTCTGTACTGTAGGGATTCTATGATTCTATGACAACTGTATCAACTTCCCACTTGACCCCAGCACTGACAGTCACCTGGACCTCGCTCTTGGAAACTTCCACCCTCTTTAATACCCTTCAAGAAATTCACGTTAGGGATGTTGATGGGCGATTTGAGAGGGTGGGTTAGTGGGGTAATGACTGAGGAGGAGGAAACATTTAAGTTTCAAGTTAAGTTTAAGTTTATTTATTAGTGTCACAAGTAGGCTTACATTAACACTGCAATGAAGTTACTGTGAAAATCCCCTAGTCACCACATTCCGGCACCTGTTCGGGTACACTGAGGGAGAATTTAGCATAACCAATGCACCTAACCAGCACGTCTTTCGGACTGTGGGAGGAAATCGGAGCACCCAGAGGAAACCCATGCAGACACGGGGAGAACGTGGAAACTCCACACAGACAGTGTCCCAAGCCAGGAATCGAACCCGGGTCTCTGGCGCTATGAGGCAGCAGTGCTTATAACACGAGCTAGCATGTGGGACGAGATGGGATTTTGGGGGTGGTCAGCAGGTTAGTGGGAGCAGGTGAATGGGTCTCATGATAGGCTGGGAGCACGAGTCGAGAAGAGAGAAAGTTTTGGGGAGAAGTGACTTGGGGATGGCAGACTATTCTAATCTTCAGGATGCCGATCTCCTGATGAGATTCTTCAACATTTATCTGGCGTGGAGATTTTTCATTTCATATTCTCTTCCCAGATTCAGTGACTATGTTCTCCTCCCCCCAAGTTTATCAAAGGTTTTAATTTTGGAATCTAAAATGCTATTTCATGACAGTTTAAAATCAGCTGCACTTCCGGTGGATTTTGTTCTAATGAAGGATCTCATCCTGTAGTTCACTTGCAGATACTAATTTGTTAAGAGGCATTTCAGGCTTTTTTTAAGGAACACTTTTTGACCTTCCTTACTATCCATTCCAAAATTGTGATCTCAAAGTACCCATTGTGGCCATCATACATAGTCTGTCCAGTACAAACCATTATTGTTGCCATTTGGGCTTTTTCCTAATACTTCTTCATTGCACTCAATACAACATATTACTTAATTATCGTTAATTCACAGAATCATAGAATGATTGCTGAAGGAGGCAATTCGGCCCATCGAGTCTGCATCAACTCTCTGAAAGAGCATCTTACTCAGGCCCTCTCCCCTGCCCTATCCCCATAACCCCGTGCATTTACCATGGCTAATCCACCTAACCTACACATCTTTGGACACTGAGGGGTAATTTAGCATGGCCATTCCATCTACATTGCCTTTTTAAAATTCTGCATTTCCCACAATAAATTTGTTGAGAATGTTTTTTCACAAACGATGATAATTAAATAACTTCTTGTGTTGAGTCCAACTGGGAATACAAAAAGAAGTCAAACCTACGCTAACTATAAACCAAAACACAAAACTTCTATTTGAGATATGCAAGAATGCATATAGTTTGTCTGTCCGCCAAATCATTTGGAATCAATGAGAGGCAGAAACACATGCTGCTAACCATGCTCTTCAGGCTTAAGATTACAAACCAAGTATACCGTGGAAAATAAAATGGAACAGAATCAAGCATAGATCAACAAATAACTCTAACTTCTCTTCCAAAAAATAACAGACCTTAAGCTCTCAGTTTACGTTAAAATTTGTGAGAAGTCTTTTGTGAATCTCATGGAGCCTCTATCTTCAGCTCCTGGTTGACATGGTGACACAGTGTAATGAAAGCTGGGAGTGTATCGACACTATGGGCGGCGTTTTCCCGTCCCGCCTGCCATGGGAGTCGTAACCAGCAGGGGGCAGACCATGCAAAGATCCGTTGACCTCGGGCAGGATTTTCCAGTCTTGGGGACGAGCGTGGCCGGAAAATCCCACCCTGTATGTTATGTGCTTCCATTTTTGTTCCAGTCCGAAGTAAAAAAAATCCACTTGGAAATGTTTCGTAGATGAGAAATGAACCATTTCAAACAAAATCAGAGTCTAGCCAAACAGGACTCAGATTTGATTTGATTTGATTTATTATTGTCACATGTATTAACATACAGTGAAAAGTATTGCTTCTTGCGCGCTATACAGACAAAGCATACCATTCATAGAGAAGGAAACGAGAGAGTGCAGAATGTAGTGTTACAGCGATAGCTAGGGTGCAGAGAAGGATCAACTTAATGCAAGGTAGGTCCATTCAAAAGTCTGACAGCAGCAGGGAAGAAGCTGTTCTTGAGTCGGTTGGTACGTGACCTCAGACTTTTGTATCTTTTCCCCGATAGAAGAAGGTGGAAGAGAGAATGTCCGGGGTGTGTGGGGTCCTTAATTATGCTGGCTGCTTTGCCGAGGCAGCGGGAAGTGTAGACAGAGTCAATGGATGGGAGGCTGGTTTGCGTGATGGATTGGGCTACATTCACGACCTTTTGTAGTTCCTTGCGGTCTTGGGCAGAGCAAGAGCCATACCAAGCTGTGACACAACCAGAAAGAATCCTTTCTATGGTGCATCTGTAAAGGTTGGTGAGAGTCATAGCTGACATGTCAAATTTCCTTAGTCTTCTGAGAAAGTAGAGGCGTTGGTGGGCTTTCTTAACTATCGTGTTGACATGGGGGGACCAGGACAGGTTGTTGGTGATCTGGACACTTAAAAACTTGAAGCCCTCGACTCTTTCTACTGCATCCCCGTTGATGTAGACAGGGACATGTTCTCCTTTACGCTTCCTGAAGTCGATGACAATTTCCTTCATTTTGTTGACATTGAGGGAGAGATTATTGTTGTTGCACCAGTTCACCAGATTCTCTATCTCATTCCTGTACTCTGTCTCGTCATTGTTTGAGATCCGACCCACTACAGTGGTGTCATCAACAAACATGAAAATCAAATTGGAGGGGAATTTGGCCACACAGTCATAGGTGTATAAGGAGTATAGTTGGGGGCTGAGAACACAGCCTTCTGGGGCACCGGTGTTGAGGATGATCATGGAGGAGGTGTTGTTGCCTATCCTTACTGATTGTGGTCTGTGAGTTAGGAAGTTCAGAATCCAATCGCAGAGGGAGGTGCCGAGGCCCAGGTCACAGAGTTTGGTGATGAGTTTCGTGGGAATAATAGTGTTGAAGGCTGAGCTATAGTCAATAAATAGGTGTCTGACACAGGTGTCTTTGTTATCTCGGTGTTCCAGGGTTGGGTGTAGGGCCAGGAAGATGGCATCTGCTGTGGACCTGTTGCAGCGGTAGGCAAACTGTAGTGGATCCAGGTAGCCCGGGGAGGCTGAAATTGATTCGTGCCATGATTAGCCTTTCGAAGCACTTCATAATGAGTTCCAGCTGATCCGCGCAGGATCTGAGTGCTCGTCTGGGTACCCCATCCGGGCCAGTCGCTTTCCGTGGGTTGACCTTCAAGAAAGCCGCTCCGACATCTGCAATGGTGACCCCAGATACAGGTTCATCCAGGGCTTCCAGGGTGGAGGGCATGCTCTCGCTGACCTCTTGCTCAAAAAGGACGTAGAATGCATTGAGCTCATCAGGGAGGGGTGCATTGGAGCCGGCGATTTTACATGCCTTCATCTTATAGCCTGTTATGTCTTGCAGATCTTGCCATAGTCGGCAGGGGTCGGTGTGGCTCGCCTGGGACTCTAGCTTGGTCCAGTACTGTCTTTTGGCCTCTTTGATGGATCTCCTTAGATCATATCTGGCTTTCTTGTATAGGTCAGTGTTGCCTGACTTAAACGCCTCAGACCTGGACTTCAGCAGGCAGTGTATATCCCTGTTCATCCACGGTTTCCGGTTGGGGAAGACACGGATTTGCTTCTTTGGCACACAGTCTTCTACACACTTACTAATGAAGTCAGTTACTATAGTGACGTACTCGTTCACACTGGTCGCAGAGATTTTAAATACTGACCAGTCCACTGACTCCAAGCAGCCCCATAGGAGATCATGGAATGTGTCTAAGATTAGAACAATTACACATTACACTCATACCACCACTGGTGCATCATGGCAGCAATGTGTGTCATCTACAAGATGCACTGCAGCAACATGACAAGGCTTCTTCAAAAACACCTCTCAAGCTGCTTCGGGACACCCCTACCTGTAGAATCATAGAATCGCTACAGTGCAGAAGGAGGTCATTCGACCCATCAAATTTGCACCGACCACAATCCCACCCAGCCCCTATCCTCATGTATCTACCCTGATAGTTCCCCTGATACTAAGGGGCAATTTACCATGGCCAATCAACCTAACCCGCATATCTTTGGACTGTGGGAGGAAATCGGAGCACCCGGAGGAAACTCACCCAGACACGGGGAGACTGTGCAAACTCCACACAGACAGTGACCCAAGCTGGGAATCGAACCCGAGTCCCTGGCACTGTGAGGCAGCAGTGACAATCACTGTGCCACCGTGCCACCCTGTAGGTTCCTCTCCAAGGCACACATAGAAACATAGGAAAAAGGAGCAGCAGTGAGCTATTTTGCCTCTTGAGCTTGTTCTGCCATTCAAGACAGATCATGGCTGATCATCTATCCCCTATGCATTTTTCCCACTATCCCCACATCCATTAATTTTGTTAGTGTCCAGAAATCTTCCATTGTCTGTTTTGAACATGCTCAATGACTGAGCTTCCACAGCCTTCTGGGATAGAGAATTTCAAAGGTTCACCACCCTCTAATGTTAAATGGTCTGCCCCTTACCCGGTGTCCTCTGGTTCTAGATTCACGAACCAGGGGAAAGATCCTATCCACATTAATCCTGTCACACACTGGGTGGGATTCTCCGGTCTCATCTGTGGCAGGACCCGCTTTGAGTGAGAATGGAAAATTTGGTGTTCCAGCCAAAAATTCATTCACTTTCAGCGGCACCGGAAAATCCCAGTTGTGAATGAGGATGGAAGATTCCGGGCCCAGTAAAAATTTTGTAATGAGATCACCTCTCGGCCTTCGAAACTCTAGGGGATGCAGGCCCAGTTTCCTCAATCTCTCCTCATAACACAATCCCGCCATCCCAGGGATTAGACTGGTGAACATCTGTTACACTCCCTCGATGGCAAATACATTTTTCCTCAGATAAGGAGAACAAAACTGTGCACCATGCTCCAGATGTGGTCTCAGCACAATTCCAGCAAGGCATCTTTACTCCTGTACGCAAATCCCCTCACGATGAAGGCTTGCTGCCAGTGGCTCTGAACCAAATGACTTCCTTTAGCCTTTCCCTTTCCTGCCCCCCCGCCCTTTCTGAAACAAAACAGCAATTCAGCTGTCAAATAGGAGATTAAAATGCTGCTAAATAGCATTGGAACAATAATCCTGGCTGGCATATTGTCCAGCAGTAATACATTTCCGTTAGCACCTCTCAACTAAACTTTCTGTGTCTCTTTATAAATAGCTGTTGCCCAGTTGAGGAATTTCTTTATCTTTGTATACGTTTGCATCAGCGCCAACTGCTTTCCGAATACAAAAATACTCCTCAATAATTTCTCGAAGAATGACATTCGGTCCCAAACAGTTCTATATTGGTAAGCAGATGGGCAGCCCAGTAGCAGTATGGACTAGGTGCACTCTCTGATGTTCCTTATTGCGGTTATCCTGGTGTCTTGAGACAAGCAAAAGCTCAACAGAATCCAAAGGATTCCATCGATAAATCCACGAGGTAGATTTCCGATTCATCTTTTTCTTATGGGATGTGGCCATCGCTGGCTGGGCCAGCATTTATCACCCATCCCTGAGGGCATTTAAGCGTCAACCACATTGCTGTGGGTCTGAAGTCACATGTAGGCCAGACCAGGTAAGGATAGCAGATTTCCTTCCCTAAAGGACATTTGTGAACCAGATGGTTTTTTTCCAACAGTTGACAATGGTTTCACGGTCATCACTGGATTCTTAATTCTAGATATTTTTTATTGTATTTTGTAAGTTTCAATGAGATCACCTCTCGTCCTTCGAAACTCTAGGGGATATAGGCCCAGTTTCCTCAATTTCTCCTCATAACACAATCCCGCCATCCCAGGGATTAGACTGGTGAACGTCTGTTACGCTCCCTCGATGGCAAATACATTTTTCCTCAGATAAGGAGAACAAAACTGTGCACCATGCTCCAGATGTGGTCTCAGCACAATTCCAGCAAGGCATCTTTACTCCTGTACGCAAATCCCCTCACGATGAAGGCTTGCTGCCAGTGGCTCTGAATTCAAATTTCACCGCCTGCCATGGTGGGATTTGAACCCAGGTCCCCAGAGCATTACCCTGGGTCTTCTGGATTAGTTCTCCAATTGGGGAGAGTTGCAGAACAAAGAGATCTAGGGGTACAGGTTCATAGCTCTTTGAAAGTGGAGTCACAGGTGGATAGAGTGGTGAAGAAGGCATTCGGCATGCTTGGTTTCATTGGTCAGAACATTGAATACAGGAGTTGGGACGTCTTGTTGAAATTGTACAAGACATTGGTAAGGCCACACTTGGAATACTGTGTACAGTTCTGGTCACCCTATTATAGAAAGGACATTATTAAACTAGGAAGAGTGCAGAAAAGATTTACTAGGATGCTTGATGATTTGAGTTATAAGGAGAGGCCGGATAGACTGGGACTTTTTTCTCTGGAGCGTAGAAGGCTGAGGGGTGATCTTATAGAGGTCTATAAAATAATGAGGGGCATAGATCAGCTAGATAGTCAATATCTTTTCCCAAAGGTAGGGGAGTCTAAAACTAGAGGGCATAGGTTTAAGGTGAGAGGGGAGAGATACAAAAGGGTCCAAAGGGGCAATTTTTTCATGCAGAGGGTGGTGAGTGTCTGGAACAAGCTGCCAGGGGTAGTAGTAGAGGCAGGTACAATTTTGTCTTTTAAGAAGCATTTAGATAGTTTCATGGGTAAGATGGGTATAGAGGGATATGGGCCAAATGCGGGCAATTGGGACTAGCTTTGGGGTTTAAAAAAAAGACAGCATGGACAAGTTGGGCCGAAGGGCCTGTTTCCATGCTGTAAACCTCTATAACTCTATGACAATACCACTACACCATTGCCTCCCCCCTCATATCCACATAAGATAGATTTTCAATTGCGTAATTGAAGGAACTTCACTGTTTCCACAGAGAAAGTTGGAAAGACCAAAAGAGGGGTTTTTGTGGCACCCACAAGTACAAGAAATAGAATCATAGAATCTATAGTGCAGAAGGAGGCCATTCAGCCCATCGAGTCTGCACTGACCACAATCCCACCCTGGCCCTATCCCTATAACCCCATGCATTTTACCCTAGGCAGTCCCCCTGACATTTAGCATGGCCAATCCACCCAACCTGCACATCTTTGGACTGTGGGAGCAAACCGGAGCACCCGGAGGAAACCCACACAGACATGGGGAGGATGTGCAGACTCCACACAGACAGTGACCCAAGCCAGGAATTGAACCTGGGTCCCCGACGCTGTGAGGCAGCAGTGCTAACCACTGTGCCACTGTGCCGCCCCAAATGTGGCGCATAGGGTGAGTTAATTAGGTGGGATAAGAAAGCTCGCTTTCCCGACAGTGGTTTACGATGCAGAGATAAAGTCAGCAGCGTCTCAAGCATTAGAACCGTAGAAAAGTTAGAGCACAGAAGGAGGCCGTTCGGCCAATCTTGTCCATGCCATTCCGAGGACACTGAGGTGCCCTTTCTAATGCCACCTTCCTGCACCCGGTGCGTAGCCTTGTAACTTACAGCACCTAAGTAGCAGATTCAGGTACTTTTTAAAAAAGAATTTAGGGTCTGTGCCTCCGCCATCAACTCGGGCAGTGAATTCCAGACACCTTCCACCCTCTGCATAAAAAAGTTCTTCCTGATGTCCCCTCTACACCGACTGTCACTTATCTTGAAGCTACGTCCCCAGGTTCTGGAATTCTCCAGCAAGGGAAACAATTTCATCCTGTCCACTCCATCTCTTCCTCTCGTAATTTTGTACATCTCTACACCATTATCAAGCCTCTGCTAGATTTGTACCTGAAATTCATTTGCATGCCATGAACATTCATTAAGGTGAAACAGTTTTTAATGAAGTCGTATCCTTGGAATAAGGTCAGCGGTGCATGAGAATCTCACAGCACCTGGTTTACGATCTATTAAAGGTGGTGTGCACGGGTCGGCTCTGTGCAGTTGCGTAAGGTCAGCGGTTTTCCTTGTTTAACAAGGGAGGAGGGTAGGGGAATGATAGCTTGCATGGAGGCTCAGGGCAGGCAAGGGTGAGTCAGTAGTATGGGGGTGTTGTGGAGTGGGATTGGGGGCATCGGGGAGCAAAGCGGGAAGGGCCTGGTGTCCTGGGGGTGGTGGTAGGGACAGTCAATCAAGGTAAGAAAATGAAGAAGCTAAGAAGCAATTGTCCAAATGTGTGTCCCATCTCGAGGCTGGCAGAGTCCTTGTCAGGCTTTGTGTTCACTTACAACATTCCAGTTAAACCCGTTGAGAGTGATCGCAGACAATGCCCTTTACAATGAAGCTGAGCTTGCAAATTTAGCCATGACCCACAGAATGATGAGTACAACACTGGATACCAACACATACACTCAATAATGAGTGAACAAAAACACAACATTGTTTCTTCCACAATAAAGGAAGAAGCTCCATGATTGCCACCCCTTCCACAAACATTCAACCTTCCATCGCCAAGGAGGGAGTGAATGTTGAAGGTGGTGGATGAGGTGCCAATCAAGCGGACTGCATTGTCCTCGAGTGTTGTTGGAGCTGCACTCATCCTGGCAAGTGGAGAGCGTTCCATTACACTTCTAACTGCTTTGTAGATTGTGGGCAGACCTTGGGAGTTTGGTGAGCTATTCTCTGCAGAATTCCCAGCCTCTGACCTGCTCTGGCAACCACAGTATTCAGGTGGCTGGTTCTGTCCAGCTTCGGACCAACAGTATCCCCAGGATGTTGATAGTAGGGGATTCAGCAATGGTAAAGGGGAGGTGATTAGATCCTCTCTTGTTGGAGATGGTCATTACCTGGCATTTGTGTGGCATGAATGTTATTTGCCACATATTTACCCAAGCCTGAATGTTGTGCAATTCTTGTTACATATGGGCACAAACTGGATGTGATATTTCACCTGCTTCATCTGAGGAGTCCAGACTGAGGCTGAACATTGTGCAATTATCAGCGAACATTCCCACTCCTGAGCTTACGATGGAAGGAAGGTCGCTGGTAAAGCAGCTGAAGATAGTTGGGCCGAGGACACTACCCTAAGGGACTCCTGCAGTGATGTCCTGGAATTGAGAGGACTGACCTCCAACAATCACAACCATTGTCCTTTATGCCAGATATGACTCCAACCAACGGAGTGGGCAGTTAAGAGTCACATGGCTGTGGGTCTGAAGTCACATTGTAGGCCTGACCAGGTAAGGCGGCAAATTTCCAATCGTTAAGGACATTACTAGACCCAATACATTTTACAACAATCGATGGTGATAGGTGTCATGGCCACCATTACTGAGACTAGTTTTTATATTCCAGATTTCTGAATTGAATTAAAATTCCACCAGCTGCCATTGTGGGGATTTAAACCAATGTACCCAGAACATCAGCCTGGGCCTCTGGATTACGAGTCCAGTGGCATTACCAGTACACCATCATCTCCCCCATTCTAGTAAAATGACAGTCAATATGGTTCAAAGAAGGATTCAACTGCAAGGTTAGACAGGGTGGCTCGGATTCTCCTTTGGAAAGAAATAACACAAATTTGTTGAGCCAAATAGTTTGTTTCTACACTGTTACACTGAATAATCCGAATTTCCACCTCTCTGAGTGTGGTGACATTTCCTGGGCAATGATTCCTCAACTACCCAACACACATGTCTAGATGGAGAATACAGGCAGACTACTCAAACACAGAGGAGCCATCATTGATCAGCCTTGTGCTATCTTTACATGACTCCATATCAATGCGCTATCCAGGAGTGCATCAGTGCAAAAGAGCAAGGGTTACTCTGACCGATTATTACCCATCTGCCATCATAGCGAAACTGAAGGAAATTTTAGTGTCCATAGAATCCCGACAGTGCAGAAGGAGGCCATTCAGCCCATTGAGCCTGCACCGACAACAATCCCACCCAGGCCCTATCCCCATAACACTATGTATTTACCCTGCTAATCCCCCTGACATTTAGGGGCAATTTAGCATGGCTAATCAACCTAACCTGGCACATCTTTGGACTATGGGAGGAAACCAGAGCACCCGGAGGAAACCCAGGGGAGAACGTGCAACTCCACACAGACAGTGACCTGAGGCCGGAATTGGACCCCAGTCCAGCCCAGTTGAATTCAGGAGTTGGAACGTCTTGTTGAAGTTGTACAATACGTTGGTAAGGCCACACTTGGAATACTGGTCACCCTATTATAGAAAGGATATTATTAAACTAGAAAGAGTGCAGAAAACATTTACTAGGATGCTACTGGGACTTGATGGATTGAGTTATAAGGAGAGGCTGAATAGACTGGGACTTTTTTCTCTGGAGCGTAGGAGGCTGAGGGGTGACCTTATAGAGGTCTATAAAATAATAAGTGGCATAGACAAGGTAGATAATCAATATCTTTTCCCAAAGGTAGGGGAGTCTAAAACTAGAGGACATAGGTTTAAGGTGAGAGGGGAGAGATACAAAAGTGTCCAAGTGGCAATTTTTTCACACAGAGGATGGTGAGTGTCTGGAACAAGCTGCCAGAGGTAGTAGTAGAGGCGGGTACAATTTTATCTTTTAAAAAGCATTTAGATAGTTACATGGATAAGATGGGTATAGAGGGATATGGGCCAAATGCAGGCAATTGGGATTAGCTTAGGGGTTTTTTAAAAAAAAGGGCGGCATGGACAAGTTGGGCCAAAGGGCCTGTTTCCATGCTGGAAACCTCTATGACTCTATAACTGGGCGCTGTGAGGCAGCAGTGCTAGCCACTCCAATCCGAGATCAGACTGCTCAGCGCAAATCAAGGATCAAAACTGAACTTTTCCAAGTTGATTTTAATATTTATCAGATAAGCAGATGCATCGGTCTGTATTATAAGACTGACACATGCTCAGTTGCAGGCAGTCATTATCAAATTAACTGTATGTACACCTCCCAACAGAGAGGGCAGCAGAGAGCGCAATCTCACAAAATACTCAGACCTCCCTTTCCACTTTAATAGAACAATTTGTATATTAAAATGTAAGTACATATGTTCCCAGAACACAGTAAGACAAACCAACATTGACGATACCTGAAAATTGAACAGATTGGGTTGCATACCTGTTTTTACCATAATCACAACCAAAACAGATATGATTGATATAGTCAGATTAATTTGCCAGCAAAAACAATGTTTTTCTGCAAAACTAGTACGTTTAACAAAAGTATCATTTGACAAAAAGTAATGAAAAGAAGCACTTTTTTCTTCTTCCGTCCTGCATACATAGAATCCCTACAGTGCAGAAGGAGGCCATTCAGTCTATCGAGCCTGCATCAATAACAATCCCACCCAGGCTCTATCCCCGTAATCCCATATATTTACCCTGCTAATCCCTCTGACACCAAGGGGCAATTTAGCATGGCTAATCAACCTAACCTGTACATTTTTGGAATGTGGGTGGAAACTGGACACCCGGAGGAAACCCACGCAGACACGGGGAGAATGTGCAAACTCCACACAGACAGTGATTCGAAGCCGGAATTGAACCCGGGTCCCTGGCGCTGTGAGGCAGCAGTGCTAACCACTGTGCCACCGTGCTGCCCAATTACATTCAATTAACCTATCTGGTTTCTTTCTCTTTCTGTCTGTGTATCTCCCTCCATTTCTATTCACTTGACTTTGTTCTGTCAACATCCTTGCGTCAAATAATTGTGTCAAATCTGAACTTTGACTATTCATGGACAGAAAACTGACATGGATTGATTTGTTCTGATCAAATATCCTTTTACATTTTGTTCAGCTGGTTGTTAGGCACAGGACAGGTAGGCAAAACTGGGCGGCACGGTGGCACAGTGGTTAGCACTGCTGCTGCACAGCTCCAGGGACCTGGGTTCGATTCCCGGCTTGGGTCACTGTCTGTGTGGAGTTTGCACATTCTCCCCGTGTCTGCGTGGGTTTCCTCCGGGTGCTCCGGTTTCCTCCCGGGTGCGGGTTAGGTTGATTGGTCATGCTAAAAATTGCCCCTTAGAGTCCTGAGATGCTTAGGTTTGAGGGATTAGCGGGTAAATATGTAGGGATATGGGGGTAGGGTCTGGGTGGGATTGTGGTTGGTGCAGACTCGATGGGCCGAATGGCCTCCTTCTGCACTGTAGGGGTTTCTATGATTCTATGAACTGCTTTAATTTTATCACCGTCAGTCTGTAAGCAGAAGTGTTATAACTTTTGAAATAGGCCGTGGAGTGTTTCCCCAAACCTTCTGTTCGTGAGGTCAATTTTTTAAAGGGACTCGTAGAAAATTCTCCTTCGGGTTAAATTGGAAAAAAAGTTTATTCACACATTCAAACCCTGGGGATAGTTGCAATTTCATATACACACATGTGTAACACACACACACACCAACACACACAAGCACACAATAAAAGGATAGGAAAGAGGAGCTTTTACAATTATGAATAACTTAACGAGAAAACATCACAGATGTGACTCTCAGTTCACGAGATCACCAGAGTCCAGAAAGTCAGATTCCATTGAGGGTTCCTTCATGGAGAAGCTACAGATCAGCTAGCTAAAGTGGGATTTTGCAGAATTCTTAAAGTTGATGGTAACTCAGTGAGATGAGACTGATATACAGAGACTTTGTCTATTTGGTAGGTGGTAGGAGGAATCTTCCACCGAAACAGAGTCTGAGGATGCTTAGGCTCCTGGTGTCCTCTCTGATGATTGCAGGTTGGAGTTAGAGCCTGGACTGTGTTGCGAGTTTGCAAATGCATAATTAAAACTTCCCAAAGACCAAAGGCTTAGGTCATGTGATGTTGCCCATTAATGAGTCAGCTGCAGGCTAACAAGCAGTTTCTATGCCTCTGGCCAAAATCCACTGTTCACCTTAAGAGATAAATGGTGACTTTATGTGCTGCTGCAGGCATAACCCCTTTTTAATAGCTTCCCCTTTCTTCCAGGACCAAGCTCGGGAGATAGATCACTTGCTGGTCCCTGGTTTCATTGATTACAATGTGTCCACACAGTGAGAGGTGTGAGCTTCCACAAGTATTAGGTTTTTATCCCGCAACTACTATTGGAAATTTCAATAAATCATAACCAATTTGAGAATCATGTGACCTGCAGCAGCCATCTTTTCATTCGACAAAGCCCACTTTTTAAATAATTAAAAAGGTAAGGTTTGATTTAAGAGCTTGTGATCTCTTTCATGCCTCAGGGATAAGACACTGTGGATTCTCTATAAGAGAAAACATTCAGTTTTTTTCTGACTTTCATTTGGGGCTGTTGGAGGAATTTGGGTGAAAGCAGGTTGCCCTCCCTTTGTCAGATTTCCCCTTTCAAGCAAATGATCAACATGACACTGATGGAATCATTCACCAATTTTCAATAGATCTGTGAATGCACCTAGTCTCTTTACTGCAACTCCAACACATCTCCCTATGGGTGGTTTTTCATCATGACCTTCTGACCGGTACTGAACTACGTTTCATGCATGGTGACTCATCTTTACTTTGTCTTGTTTCTCTTTTACTTTCCTACTGATGTCAGGCTTAAGCAAACTAAAACTTGTGCTAAGATTGTGTTTAAAACAAACTGTTATCTGTAAGAGAACAAAATATTGTCCAGCCTGTGTTGAAGAGAAACTTGTCACCTAGTAAATACTTCTGCAAAGACCTCTTTGCAAGTAGTGTACTTATTTCTTTTTTTAACTTCATTCAAGGGACATGGGTGTCACTGGCTGGCCAGCATTTATTGCCCATCCCTAGTTGCCCTTGGAGAGCAGTTGAGAGTCAACCACATTGCTGTGGCTCTGGAGTCACATGTAGGCCAGACCAGATAAGGTCGGCAGATTTCCTTCCCTAAAGGACATTAGTGAACCAGGTGGGTTTTTCCAACAATGGTTTCATGGTCATTAGTAGATTCTTAGTTCCAGATATTTTTTATTGAAATCAAATTCCACTCTCTGCCGTGGTGGGATTCGAACTCGGGTCCCCAGAACATTAGCTGAGTTTCTGGGTTAATAGTCTAGCAATAATACCACTTGGCCAATGCCTCCCACTAGCCTTTCAGTGCTGGGTGATATAGAGCTTTTAGTCTGTGTCTGACTCCATTCTTACTCAGAAATATTTTTAGCTCTTCTGATGTAAGCTCTGCAACATTAGCTGACACCAACACCTCTGGCAACCCTTAATTAAAAGCCAACTTCTCAAACCTCAATAGTTTTGGTACTTGTGGTTTTGGGCATAGACTCAACATTTATCTACTTGATGTAGCTAACAATCAAAACAAGTTACTCCTTCCTTTCCACTTCGAAGAAATCGAGATTTATTAGTTCCCACAATTTTGTTGTATGTGACCATCAAATAAAAGGAACTTTGGGGGGAATACTTTTCATTCTGAGATACACTTCACAACTTTTCACCAAGCCTTCAATACCTCTATCTAACTTTGGATATCAAAATTAGCTTCTTGGTACTACCTCCAAATTGACTAATCCCTGTGTGCGCTTGATGAAATTCTTCTATCAATCTCTCTAAATCTTGGTGAAATAATGACTTTTAAACCCCATAGGAAGCAGCCTTGATCTGCACTCAGTTCAATTCTTTGTGTAAATTACTCTTGCAATTTATCACTCTTTGGACCAGCTATTCATAACATAATTAAGCACTTTACTGAGCACCACATCCTTATGAGTTTCTACATTAATTGCTCTGGCAGACAGGAGTATGTAATTTGTGTATATAAAGTAATTCACAGGTAATGCAGTGGCTAAAGAACAATCAATCTTCATCACCATGATGCAACACTTGTGCTCTTTAGTTTTGATACCATACTCCTGAAGTCAGTCTAAGATTTTGTTCAACCTGACAATGTGATCTTCCTCTGTCTTACTGCTAATTAGAATGCAATCTAAGCACTCGTCCCACATAGCACCTGATCCTCGATACTCTGGAACGCTACAGTAGAGAGCCCAGATGGTAACCTTTCAAAGTGTATGAACGGTAAGTATTTCCTTTCTCTTGTCAGCTATTTCTAATTCCAAATATGCGTTTGGCAAATTTATCTTTGAATTATTTTCCAATGGCTAAGTTAGAAAACAAATCTTCATCAGTAGACAGTAGATAAGTATCAATCTCAATAATCCTTATTTACCATTTGATTACTATCTCCAGAAATCTGAAAGGACACATCTGCTTTTAGAACTACCACAATGTGTGCAGCCCATTCATTGCCTTGTTAACTGCCCTGCTCTTTCCAACCTATTCGGTTCTTTATTTATCGCTTCCAAGTGCGCATAAGGCACTGGCCTAGCCTTGAAAAATGTTGGCTGTACATATTTCTTTATCTTGAGTTTGGCCTTGTGATGCCTAATTTTATCATTTGGTCCTCCTTGCTCATTGACCCTCAATGACAGATGTACTCTTACTGAGCCGTAAATAGCTGGGCCTAGTTTAACCACACATTCTTGAGACAATTCCTTTCCATCAGGGAGACTTGGCCGGGATTTTCCATCTCCGACACTGGTGGGGCGTCCTCGACGTATGTCAACAGCTCTCCAGATTTTCCCGTCCCACCCATGATGATGCCAATGGTGTCGGGGCCGAAACATCCCGGTCTTTGTTTGCTCCTAGAATCATAGAATCCCTACAGTGCAGAAGGAGGCCGTTCGGCCCATCGGGACTGCATCGAGAACAATCCCACCCAGGCCCTATCCTTGTAGCCCCACATAATCCCCCTGACACTAAGGGGTAATCCCACCAGACCTGTTGCCGTAACCCCAAGAATTTACCCCGCTAATCCCCCTAACCTACACATGTTGGGACACTACGGGGAAATTTAGCATGGTCAATCCACCTAACCTGCACACCTTTGGAGGAAACTGCAGCACCTGGAGGAAACCCATGCAGACACAGGTAGAATGTGCAAACTCCACACAGGCTGTCACGTGAGGCCAGAATTGAACTCAGGTCCCTGGCACTGTGAGGTGGCAGTGCTAAGCACTGTGTCACCGTGCCGGCCTGTCACTGTCAATGGCAAATCATAGGATGCATCATCATATTTCACCTGAACATTAACTTAACCCAGCACCAGAGTACTGTTATTGGAATAACGAGTCAGATTCACACCGGTTTGGCATAAAGGAATGTAATTTAGGGATTTCTTTGTGCTCTCCTTCCAAGTATATAGGCACTATTGCAGCTGTATCAACGATGGAGGTAAGTTGTGAATCTCTGACTTTAATTTCTAATGTGCCTGTTAGAATTATATCTTCAACCCTATTTCTCTCATTTTCCATGTGTTTTCTTGCTTTATGACTGAGTGCAGCTCTCTATTGTCCTGCTGAATAATATCAACTCCTGTTTCCATTATCTATCATATCAGCATTCAAGGATTTTTAGACCCTTGAACTGACTTTACATCTACCATTACCTCAGCCCGGTGCATGGTGGTGCTTTGGAGCTTTATGGCAACTTGGAGGATTTCTGTTCCCCTCTACTCCTGCATGCCGCCTGGATATGACTGACTTTCATAAAATCGCAGAATCCCATTCGGCCCGTCGAGTCTGCATGCCCCTTACCCAGGCTTACCCTGTAATCCCGCTCATCCTCCTAACCTATACATCTTGGGACACTAAGGAGCAATTTAGGATGACCAATCAACATCTTTGAGCTGTGGGAGGAAACCGGAGCATCCACGCAGACACGGGGGGAAATGTACAAACTCCACACAGACAGTGACCCAAGCCGGGAATCGAACTTGGGTCCCTGGCACTGTGAGGCAGCAGTGCTAACCACTGTGCCACCGTGCTGCCCATGCACATCTCCCACAAGCATTGCACTTTGACTGGAAATGGGGTCATTTAAATGATTGGTGGCTACCATGGCAAAGGCAGAATCTAAATGTCAAACTCTGAGGCTGTAAACATGGCTACGATGGGCTGGAATTTTCTGAAATCCATGAGACCTCCCCTGTTGGATCAGGAACATAAGTCCTTTCTTTCTCTCTCTTTTTCTCCCTATCATTTCCACATTTGGAGGGCCGAAGGGCCGGTTCCTGTGCTGTACTTTTCTTTTTCTTGTCTTTGACTGTGGCTTCAGCGTAGGCCTCCTTCCACATCAGCCTTTACTCAAAAGCTGGGCCTAGACTTTATTGTTCTTTGGGCCTCCTACAAACTTGTCCCTAAGGTTGATTTCTAAGCTCATGCCATCCCCACAGTGACAAGAGAGTTTCTTTAATTCGACAATGTAATCTACAGCAGTCGCATCAGGCAACTGCTTCCTTTCATGGAATGCAATGCTCAGTACAAGGTCATTCTTAGCCGTGGCCAGAACCTCATTCATTTGTAGTACTGGGGTCTCGCGGATACCTCCCTCAAAAGCATCTGGCCCCATCATGGTGAAGAAAAATATTTATCCTATCTTCACTTTCAGCCAAATGAGTAATCTTTTTTCCTTCTTTTTTTTTGTTACACCAGTCCTTCAGGGTCAAGTTCCTCCCTTGTCCCCAAACATACCTCCCATACCATTTTATCAATTACATACCATGCTGACTCAGTGGGAAGCGGAATATGATGTACGCACTACACATACACAAACACAGACACGTGCAAATAACCACATGCAAACACATGCGCGCAAACACACACAACACACGTGCAAACACACACACAAACACATGCGCATACACACACACACATACACACATCTGCGCAAACATACACACAAACACAAAAGCACAAGCACACCCATATGGTACAATGTTCTTCTGTCCTTGGCTCCTCAAATGAAATATACAAGAAAATTCCATCCCAGCTTCGCCACCATCTCCCTGTTGTGTATTGCACATGTTTAACTGCAGCATTGAATGATATTTTTACACAGGGAGGACAGCAAAGAGAGCAATATAGCAAAATGCGCAGATCTTGCAATATGCTATACTTGGCAAAGTGGATAAAGCTGCACGTAAATTGGAACATAATTAAAGCTTGTAAGATGCCATTAGTGATGCAACGACATGAACAGCACTCACTATTTTTAGTGCAGAGTATATGCTGACATTAATCCCATTTATAGTTTAAAGTTTATTTATTAGTCACAAGTAAGGCTTATATTAACACTGCAATGAAGTTACTGTGAAATTCCCCTAGTCGCCACACTCTGGCGCCTGTTCAGGTCAATACACCTAACCAGCATGTCTTTCAGACTGTGGGAGGAAACTGGAGCACCCGGAGGAAACCCACGCAGACATGGGGAGAATGCGCAAACTCCACACAGATAGTGACCCAAGCCGGGAATTGAACCCAGGTCCCTGGCGCTGTGAGGCAGCAGTGCTAACCATTATGCCACAGATCCTTCAAGGTTTGGACTTAGTTTTCTCTCCTCAACCCACAGCAAACACACTCAGATCAATCTGGTCATATGCATTGGGAGGACGAATTTGGTTACACTGCAGCACAAACAGTAAATATGACAGGAAAGCAAAATACAGCAGATGCTGAAGATCAGAAATAAAAAAACACAACATTGTTGTTATCTCCATACAATTGGTATTTTTGAAGTGTTCTGATGAGTACAAGCTTCAACCTGTCTCTTTGATCAGCAATATTCAAATTTTATAATTCTCATCCATACTTCTCAAATCTCTCCATTGCCTCTCCATCCCCAATCTCCATAATCACCTCCAGCCCTGCCACCAGTTGTCAGCTCTGTGCCCCTCTGATTTTGGTCTTTTCCACTTCCCTTGTTTTCTTCACCCACGATGGAAGCCTTCAGCCGGCGAGGCTCCAAGCTCTGAAATTCCCTCCCTAAACCCCTCTGCCTGGCTGCGGCACCCTCCTGCGTTGGGACGCTCTGTAAAACCGACCTTTCCCATCATCCGCCTGTCCAACTATGTCACTCGGATTCAAATTGCATTCGATAATGCTTCTGTGAAGGGTTTTTGCAACAATCCACCATGTCCTTAGCCACTATATAATTGTGTCTGTGTGGAGTCTGCACGTTCTCCCCATGTCTGCGTGGGTTTCCTCCGGGGGCTCAGGTTTCCTCCAATAGTCGGAAAGACGTGCTGGTTAAGGTGCATTGGCCATGCTAAATTCACCCTCAGTGTACCTGAACAGGCATCGGACTGTGGCGACTAGGGAATTTTCACAGTAACTTCACTGCAGTGTTAATGTAAGCCTACTCGTGACAATAATAAATAAACTTTAAACTTTAAAACTTAGTTGCTGTGTTAGATGTCTCACTAAATAATCAATTTTCTCCACCTGAGGCAGGGGTCTTACTTCTAAAGTGAAGTTGCTAAAGTTTAAAGTGAACTTGGAAATCAGTATATACTAATCACTTGACAGGTGCCATGGTAACCACGTGTTGCAACAACATTGGACAATAACAACTATTAAAACAGACACATCGTCAAATGTGTTGCCGACATGGCCTCAGCTGGTCAAGAGCAGCTTTGACTATCTATAATGGGAATGCAGGACACATGATAAAGCTCGTACCATCTAATCACGTGTAACAATGTGACCAGAGACACAGAGCAGACCTGTGACGGAGGAATGACAAGGAGATAAGCCAATTTTAAAAGATCCTGCATGCCTGAATGAAGAGGCATGACTCTTTCATTTTTTCCTCTCTGACAGCGTCGCACATGATTTAGAGAAGGGGGGTTGGTTTGTAAAGAAAAGTCTTTGGATAGAGGCTACGGTATAACGGACCTACACTCCTTCAGCAGCACTGAACACAACCTTTTGAGTGGTGAAACTAACTGTTGGATACAGAGCAGTAGTAACAAATAGAATTGCCTCATTCCATGCACTGGATTTATGGGGGGGGGGTCTCGCCCTCTGGTTGGAGACTTGGCGGGAGCCCCATGTCACCTCTTTCCAAATAGCTTTCACCCCAGCACTTAAAGGGACAGCGGCAGGTCTTGCCCAGGATCAAAGCCTCCAAAGGGCAGAAGGCCCACTAGCCGAGAGCTGCTGCCAATGAAGGGCCAACAGCTTAAGTTTAAGTTAAATTATTACTGTCACAAGTAGGCTTACATTAATGCTGCAATGAAGTTACTGTGAAAATCCCTTAGTCGCCACACTCTGGCGCCTGTTCGGGTACACTGAGGGAGAATTTAGCATAGCCAATGCACCCAGCCAGCACGTCTTTCTGACTGTGGGAGGAAACTGGAGCACACGGAGGAAACCCGTGCAGACATGGGGAGAATGTGCAGACTCCTCACAGACAGTGACCCAAGCCGGGAATTGAACCCAGGTCCCTGGTGCTGTGATGCAGCAGTGCTAACCACTGTTCACTGTGCTCTATTGTCACAGGGGTTGCAAGGGGGCTACTGCTGGTACGACACCCACCCAAGACCTAGGATCATCACTGGATCTGAGGTCACAGATGAATGATGGTGTGGGGTGTGCAGGAGGGTTTCAGCAACAAGGGAGATAGTTGGTTCTCAGCAGCATCCCCCCCTCCCTATGACAGGTCCCTTGATCAGGTCCTAAGTACCTTTGAACGAGGTACCCACCAGGGAGCCCACAGGCAACCTGTTTGCTTGTTGCATGATGACTCCCCTGTCTGCTGCTGGGCTAATAGCAGTGGTGGCAGGAAGAGGCTCTGAAGTGGGCATCGATTGTCCACTTATGGTCCTCAGCAGTTCATGGGGCAGGAAGGACACCCACAATTGGGGAGGCGGGCAGGTTATGGGGTCACCACCAATCACCCTCCTGCCTGATTAAACTCTCTCCAGCACCAAACTCACCAGAGGAGAGGGTATCTAAATTCACCCTATGAATTCATTCTCCTGGCCACTTCTGCCAATTTGATTCATCCAACATACAAGATTAAATTCTTGCATGATTATTGCAGTACCTTTCTTACAAGCCCCTGTTATTTCTTAATTTATACTTTGTCCTGCAGTGAAGCTTCTATCAGAGGGCTAGAAACTAATTCCCACCAGTAATATCCTTCCTTTGCTATCTCTCATCTCCACCCAACCGGATTCTACATCTCGACTTTATACAATCTGAATGACGATCTGTCCCTGTTTTCTGCCATTCTCGCATTCTCATCACTTAATGGACCTTCACTTTTAGCACCTCCTCAGCTTTCTGTATCCTCATTTACATTCCCTTTGTCCCATTCCACCCCCACCCTGCACCCTCATAGTGTAAATCTCTGCTGATTCTCTTTGCTCTCAGCTCAGACTCCAAACATTGGCTCTATTCTCTCCCCACAGGTGCTGTCAGACCAGCTGAGGTTTTTCCAGCATTTTCTGTGTCTGTTGTTGAGGTGAATATCCTCCACTTTTGAGTGCAATTGGATAAATCGTACCCTCCTATTTTCTATTTTGTTCCACACTGAATCGTTATTAAAAGACTTTCATGTGGAACTCTCTGAAAAAAAACGTTTTGAGATCTCAAATAACCAAGAAGCTCCAGTGCTTGCTTCATGGGTCAAGGAATTCTTGACCGTGTATCGGCACAGGCTTGGAGGGCCGAAGGGCCTGTTCCTGTGCTGTTCTTTTCATTGTTCTTTGTTTTTCAAGCAGAATCTTTATTTTCGTAATCTGTCAAATTAGTATTGTAGTGATACATTTTCAGCCTATCCATTAGCTGGCTCCAATATTTACCTATACTTTAGGCCCATTGGCCTAGATTTTTCCTTTTCCATTTTAACTATAAAAACATTTGCTTGTTTCCTGTCCTGCAGAAACATCAGTGGTTCTCAGTTTTTCCTCCACATTGATAGCCAGTGAAGTAAAGTAAAAGTAAAGTATATTTATTAGTCACAAGTAAGGCTTACACTGCAATGAGGTTGCTGTGAAATTCCCCTAGTCGCCACACTCTGGCACCTGTTCGGGTCAATGCACCTAACCAGCACGTCTTTCAGACTGTGGGAGGAAACTGGAGCACCCGGAGGAAACCCACGCAGACACGGGGAGAATGTGCAAACTCCACACAGACAGTGACCCAAGCCAGGAATCAAACCCGGGTCCCTAACGCTGTTAGGCAGCAGTGCTAACTACTGTGTCACCGTGCCACTCTACCATAAAGTGACCACCATATTTCCCACTAGTCTCCTTCTGTATCCCAAAGGAAATGGTATCTGTCCAGTAAGCATGAGTATTGCCTTTACTAAGGTATGAACTGTGTTCAACAAGAATCCAGGGGTGGCAATTTAGTTCATTCTATTTTAAGATCGTGAAGGATTTTGGTACATTAAAGGAGGAGAAATATTTTCCACCAAATGGAGGGTCAGTAACCAAAAGGACACAGATTTAGACACAGACACAGTTGGTTTGAAGAATGAAAGGAGAGATGAGGAGTTTGTCAACATAGCACGTTGTTACAATCTGGAAGATCGGAGAGACTCGGAGAGTTGGTGCACTGTAGGGATTCTATGGTTCTATGAAGACACTGTCTGGAAAGGTAGTGGAATCAGATTCAGTACTAATTTTAAAAAGGAAATGGAATAACGGCTGGAAGAGGGGAAAAAAATTATGGCTGTGGGCAAAGAGGTGAATGAATTGCTCAGCTCTTTCAAAGGGCCAGCATGGGCAATGATGGGCCAGATGGCCCCCTGTACTGTATCACTCCATAATCAAATAATTTCTCTCAGTGAATACGTCTTCAAATTAAAACATTCATATAATAGATTTGATCCACTTTTTCAAGATTATTGCATTTTTAAGCATAGTTTATGACACTGGAAAAACTCTTACATCTCAAGCAAGGGAACCAAAAACTGTGTGCAATCCTCCAGATGCAGTCTCACCAATGCCCTGTACAGTTGCAACAGCACTTCCTCACTTTTACACTCAATTCCATTAGCAATGAATGCCAAAATTCCATTTCTTTCCTTATTATCTGCTGCACCTGCATACTTACTTTCTGCGATTCACACAGAGTAAGAGGCCTGACTCTCCCATGATCAATCATTCAGATATTTTCAGGAGAAATCTAGCAATGCATTTCAAAATATCAGATTAATCTCCTGGTTTCCACTCCAACACAATCTGACAATTTTCTTTGCCTTCTGTAGCTTGCCAACCCAAGCTGAAGCAGCCCCGTAAATAAGTGACATGAAGTACACCTTAAATCTCTTTAAATACAGAAGAGGTGTTCAATGTACAACCTTTGGCCGCCAATGGCCTACATCAGCATCATTCTGTAACAATCCACACACTCTAAAGATAAACCTTCCTAATCCAGGTATATTTGTTGAAATGTTACATTAGGGATTACTGTCAGTCTTCCTTGCAACTATCAATGGCCATCATCTCGGCTCACAGCCGTAGCACAGGCGAAGTATTTCCATAAATAGTTCTGTCTGAAAGAGCATCAGCGATACTTCAAAGGGTTGGTGTGAAACCTGGCTGGATGGATAGGCTTCTCGCTTCTGAGAGAAAGCGACTCGCTGAGCTACTGCTGACATCATGCCTTTGAAGTGTCAAGTTTAAGTCCAGAGATTTGAGCACATTACCTCCAGTGAAGTACCAAGGGAGCGCTGCGCTGTCCAAGTTGCCATTAATTGGACGAGATGTTTAATCTGGCCCCGTTTGCCTTCTCAGGTTGGCATAAATGGTACAAATTTGAAAAAGAGCAGGGGAGATCTTCAACAATATCCTGGTCAATACTGATCCTTCAACCAATGTCAATGAAGCAGATGGCTGACTGTGTGCAAATCAGCTGCTATATTTCCTAAATTACAGTGCCTACAATGCCCTGTTGGGCAGCACGGTGGCACAGTGGTTAGCACTGCTGACTCACAGCGCCAGGGACCCGGGTTCGATTCCCAGCTTGGGTCACTGTCTGTGCTGAGTCTGTATGTTCTCCCTGTGTCTGCATGGGTTTCCTCCGGGTGCTCCAGTTTCCTTCCACAGTCCAAAGATGTGCTGGTTAGGTGGATTGGCCATGGTAAATTGCCCCTTAGTGACAGGGGGACTGATTAGTGTAAATACATGGGATTATGGGGATTGGGCCTGGGTGGGATTGTGGTCGGTGCAGACTCGATGTGCCAAATGGCCTCCTTCTGCACTGTAGGATTCTGTGATTCTACACTTCAAGACATACTGCACCGTCTGTGAAACATTTTGAAACAAGTTAGATAAATGCAAGTCTGTTTTTATTTCTATGTAATTGGCAACAATGGCAATAGGAGGAACATGGAAAATAATCTCAACCATGACAAGTGTACAACATTCATCCATAGAATCCCTACAGTGCAGAAGGAGGCCTTTTGACCAATTGAGCCTTCACCGACCACAATCCACCCAGGCCCTATCCCCATAACCCCACATATTTACCCTGCTAATTCCCCTGACACTAAGGGTCAATCTAGCATGGACAATCAACCTAACCCGCACGCCTTTGGACTGTGGGAGGGAACCAGAGCACCCGAAGGAAACCCACACAGACACGAGGAGAACATGCAAACTCCTCACAGACAGTGACCCAAACCGGGAATCGAACCCGGGCCCCTGGCATTGTGAGGCAGCAGTGCTAACCACTGTGCCGCCACATTCTTCACGGTTACTTTCAAAATTACATGATAAACGTTGAACAAAAAACAAACCATAAAATTCTGGAACAATACGAACACTTCCTGAGCTCTGCAGGTAACAGATAAAGATACAAAAACAGAAAATGCTGGAAAATCTCAGCAGGTCTGACAGCATTTGTGGAGAGAGAATAGAGCCAACGTTTCGAGTCTGGATGACCCTTTGTCAGAGCTGGCGACGGGTCATCCAGACTCGAAACGTTGGCTCTATTCTCTCGCCACAAATGCTGTCAGACCTGCTGAGATTTTCCAGCATTTTCTGTTTTTGTTTCAGATTCCAGCATCCACAGTATTTTCCCTATATAACAGCTGAAGGTAGATCGATAGCTGAACTCAGCAAGGCCTAAGACAAAAAAGACTCCACTGGGTTAATTTTCACAGGTTGAAACCGAAGCACACAAGCTGTAACCACTCCGTTCATAACGCCAGTACAGGGCAGCCTAGAAGAGCTTCACTTCGTCCATTAGGCATCTGGACTGTTCACTACACTGGCTACGGAGTCAAAAACACAAAGAAATGTTGGAAATATGAAGCCAAATCAAAAACGGACAAGTCAAAAGTATCCAAGGTATACTGTGGTGAACCATCGTTGGTTCACCACTGGGGGTTGTTACTATGTTACTGTTGGGCTAGGGTGTTGTTACTGTGGGGGTTGTACAATGTTGTTGGGTTAGGGTGTTTACCTGTTATAAGAGTTATCATGGCACATTCCAGTGGGGTCCCGCCTCCGGTGGCGAGGTATAAGACCCCCTGCTCCGGCAGGACCCCTTCAGTCTGAACTGGTGTATTCGTGTTAGTAGTTCCATTGTTACTCTATTAAAGCCTTCAATACCGAAGCCTTGGTTCCACGTGCTTATTGTCGCGCATCAATTTAATAGAGTAACAGAAAACTCACAGCTGTACAACAAGAAAAAAAAAACAGAGAGTATGGAACAGATTCTAAAACCGGATCGTCTGACACTGGACCCACGTGCGGTCGGTGCAGCTAACACATTCGACCATTGGTGGAAGTGTTTTGAGGACTACCTGGCAGCCTCGGTAGCTATCACTACAGACAGTGATAAACTCCAGGTCCTCCACGCAAGGGTAAGCGACACGATTTACCTAGCCATTCGTGCAGCTCCCACTTACCCGGGTGCCGTCGAGCTCCTAAAAAAAAGATACACGAAGCCACCCAACGAGATACATGCTCGTTACCTCCTCGCTACACGACGTCGGCAGTCGGGCGAAACCATGGAGGACTATGCCAATGAGCTCCTGCAGCTTGCCAGGGGTTGCGATTGTAAGGACGTATCAGCCGAACAGTATACATAGAACATAGAACATAGAACATTACAGCGCAGAACAGGCCCTTCGGCCCACGATGTTGCACCGACCAGTTAAAAAAAAAAACTGTGACCCTCCAACCTAAACCAATTTCTTTTCGTCCATGAACCTATCAACGGATCTCTTAAACGCCCCCAAACTAGGCGCATTTACTACTGATGCTGGCAGGGCATTCCAATCCCTCACCACCCTCTGGGTAAAGAACCTACCCCTGACATCGGTTCTATAACTACCCCCCCTCAATTTAAAGCCATGCCCCCTCGTGCTGGATTTCTCCATCAGAGGAAAAAGGCTATCACTATCCACCCTATCTAAACCTCTAATCATCTTATATGTTTCAATAAGATCCCCTCTTAGCCGCCGCCTTTCCAGCGAAAACAATCCCAAATCCCTCAGCCTCTCCTCATAGGATCTCCCCTCCATACCAGGCAACATCCTGGTAAACCTCCTCTGCACCCTCTCCAAAGCCTCCACATCCTTCCTGTAATGTGGGGACCAGAACTGCACACAGTACTCCAAGTGCGGCCGCACCAGAGTTGTGTACAGTTGCAACATAACGCTACGACTCCTAAATTCAATCCCCCTACCAATAAACGCCAAGACACCATATGCCTTCTTAACAACCTTATCTACTTGATTCCCAACTTTCAGGGATCTATGCACACATACACCTAGATCCCTCTGCTCCTCCACACTATTCAAAGTCCTCCCGTTAGCCCTATACTCAACACATCTGTTATTCCTACCAAAGTGAATTACCTCACACTTCTCCGCATTAAACTCCATCCGCCACCTCTCGGCCCAACTTTGCAACCTGTCTAAGTCTTCCTGCAAACTACGACACCCTTCCTCACTGTCTACCACACCACCGACTTTGGTGTCATCAGCAAATTTGCTAATCCACCCAACTATACCCTCATCCAGATCATTAATAAATATTACAAACAGCAGTGGCCCCAAAACAGATCCCTGAGGTACACCACTTGTAACCGCACTCCATGATGAATATTTACTATCAACCACCACCCTCTGTTTCCTATCCGCTAGCCAATTCCTGATCCAATTTCCTAGATCACCCCCAATCCCATACATCTGCATTTTCTGCAGAAGCCTACCATGGTGAACCTTATCAAACGCCTTACTAAAATCCATATATACCACGTCCACTGCCTTGCCCCCATCCACGCCCGAGACGCGTTCGTAGCAGGGGTAGGGTCCTCGTACATCAGGCTTAAATTGCTGGAAAAGGGGAAACTCGACTTGACCCAAGCAATGGAGATGGCCGTGATGCTGGAAGCGGCGTCGAAGAGCTTGGCGCTTTTCCCCCGAGGACCACGTGCAGTCAACGTGGTTGGAGCAAGCTCAGCTCCCTCCTCGCCCCGCTAACCCGCGCTCCCAGATCGATTCGACGACGGCGGCAGCTCCAGGTGGCCAACGATGCTATTTTTGTGGTGGGGCCAAGCATCCACGGCAACAGTGCCGGCAAGAACGGCAATCTGCAGCCAGTGCGGTAAAAAAGGCCACTACGGCAAAGTCTGCAGGTCCAAACCTAAAAACGGCAGTGCAGCTTGTAACCCTCCAGAACGGAGACAATCTCCTTCGGCGTCGCAGTACCCACGAGGTACGACCACGTGCGATCCCAGGACGGCGCCATCGTGGCTGACAGAGGAGGAGGAAGACCACCAGGAGTCGCTGCGCTTGGCGCCCTCGCCCACATGCGATTCATGGGGGCGGCCATCATGGTCCACGACGACTAGGAGCGACCAGCAGGGGTCCTCAGCATCCACATCGGCAGCATGCAGTGACGCCCAGGGGCCAACGGTGGCGTCGATCTCCCTGGATCAGACCAGGCACTACAGACTTGAACATTCTATGATGGATATAAAGGTTAGTGGTAGAACTGTGAATTGTCTGTTTGACAGCGGAAGCACCGAAAGTTTCATACACCCTGAAACTGCTAAAAGGTGTGGACTCCGGGTTCTCCCTGCCAAGCAGACAATTTCCATGGCATCACGGTCCCGGTCTGTACCGATCCAAGGACGATGTATGGTAACTCTTGAGGTACAGGGCACAATTTACGAGCAATACAGGCTCCTTGTGTTACCTCACCTTTGCGCGCCAATTCTCCTCGGACTAAACTTTATGGTCCACATGAAGAGTGTGATCCTACAGTACGGTGGGCCACTCCCTTCACTGGCAGTAGGGAATCAGCCGCAGCCTCCAAATTGCCCAAAGCGCCCCGCATGCAATCTATCCACCCTGAAAATCACTACACCATCCCTTTTTAAAAATCTGGTACCTGGCTGCAAGCCCATCGCTACTAAAAGTAGGCGTTACAGCGCTGAGGACCGGATCTTTATTAGATCTGAGGTTCAGCGGCTCCTCAAGGAAGGGATCATACAGGCCAGTGCTAGTCCGTGGAGAGCGCAGGTCGTGGTAGTCAAAAGCGGGAACAAACCTCGGATGGTCATCGACTATAGTCAGACCATTAATCGTTATACGCAGCTGGATGCGTATCCTCTCCCGCGCATTTCTGATATGGTCAATCAGATTGCGCAGTACCGAGTGTTTTCTACCATAGACCTTAAGTCCGCCTACCATCAACTCCCCATCCGCCCAGAGGACCGACAATATACGGCTTTTAAGGCCGATGGTCGTCTATACCAATTCCTCAGGGTTCCATTTGGTGTCACCAATGGGGTCTCGGTCTTCCAGCGTGCTATGGACCGAATGGTGGACCAGAACGGGTTGCGGGCTACCTTCCCGTACCTGGATAACGTCACCATCTGCGGCCATGACCAGCAGGACCACGACACGAATCTCCAACACTTTCTGCACACTGCATCTCGCCTGAATCTGACCTATAACAGGGAGAAGTGCGTATTCCGTACGTGTAGGTTAGCCATCCTCGGATACGTGGTGGAAAACGGGGTCATTGGCCCTGATCCAGACCGTATGCGCCCACTCACTGAACTTCCCTTGCCCGCTAGCACGAAAGCACTGAGGAGATGCCTCGGGTTCTTTTCGTATTATGCACAGTGGGTCCCCAACTACGCGGACAAAGCTCGTCCGCTCATTAAGTCCACGACCTTCCCACTTACGCCGGAGGCCCAATTGGCCTTCAAGGCTTTGAAGAGCGACATCTCGAAAGCCACGATGCACGCGGTGGATGAATCCATTCCTTTCCAGGTGGAGAGTGATGCATCTGATTTCGCCCTAGCCGCCACACTAAACCAGGCAGGCAGGCCCGTCGCGTTCTTTTCCCGCACCCTTCAAGGCCCAGAAATTCGGCACTCAGCGGTGGAGAAGGAGGCTCAGGCCATTGTGGAGGCAGTCAGACACTGGCGCCATTACCTGGCAGGGAAGCGGTTCACCCTGATCACGGATCAACGATCCGTGGCGTTTATGTTCAGCAACACGCAGAGGGGCAAGATCAAGAACGATAAGATCTTGCGGTGGAGAATTGAGCTCTCCACCTATAATTACGATATTATGTATCGTCCAGGGAAGCTCAATGAGCCCTCGGATGCCCTCTCACGCGGAACATGCGCCATCATGCAGGAGGACCGCTTGAAGGCTCTCCACAATGATCTGTGTCATCCTGGAGTCACCAGACTCTACCACTTGGTCAAAGCCCGCAACCTGCCTTACTTGGTGGAGGATGTCAGGTCAGTGACTAGAAGCTGTCGGATTTGCGCAGAATGCAAACCACACTTTTATCGACCAGACCGGGCACAATTGGTCAAGGCCACTCGCCCTTTTGAGAGGCTGAGTGTGGATTTTAAGGGCCCCCTTCCCTCAACGGACCGGAATGTCTATTTCCTCAACATAATAGACGAGTATTCCCGGTTTCCGTTTGTTGTCCCCTGTGCGGACACGTCGACTGCCACCGTCATCAAGGCTTTCAGTGAACTTTTTACCCTGTTCGGGTACCCCTGCTACATTCATAGCGACAGGGGCTCGTCGTTCATGAGCAACGACTTGAGGCAATTCCTGCTCTCATTCGGGATTGCCTCTAGTAGAACCACGAGCTACAACCCTAGGGGTAACGGACAGGTGGAAAGGGAGAATGCTACAGTCTGGAAGGCTGTCCTACTGGCACTGAAATCCAGGGGCCTTCCAGTCTCCCGTTGGCAGGAGGTCCTTCCAAATGCGCTCCATTCTATCCGCTCCCTCCTGTGTACGGCAACCAATGCTACTCCCCACGAGAGGATGTTCTCATTCCCTCGGAAGTCGTCCTCGGGAACCTCATTGCCAGCCTGGTTGACGTACCCAGGACCCGTCCTTCTGCGGCGACATGTGAGGGCTCGCAAGTCCGACCCCTTGGTCGAACCGGTCCAACTCCTCCACGCCAACCCTCAGTATGCCTATGTGGCATATCCTGACGGGCGAGAGGACACTGTCTCCATTAGAGACCTGGCGCCCGCAGGGGACGTAGCAACTCCTGTCGCTCCTATTCCCCCAGTCACGAATCCACTACTCCTCATTGCTTCCCCAGACGTGGCGCGGTCAGCACCGGGACCAGTGCATAACACTTTTACTCCCATGTACAGCTTGCCTGAGACTCGGAGATCGGCGCCACCATCATCACCACCACCACCACCACCAAACGTTCCAGGATCCCCTGCACCATCGCCTCACCAGGGCCGGCCGGCCCGGGAGTCCTTGAGGGGACAGCCAGACGTTGCTTTGGAAAGAGCGCCACCACAAGCACCTGCTCCGGTTTCGCAACCGGTGTTGAGGAGATCGCAGCGTCGGTGCGGTCCTCCAGACCGTCTGGACTTGTGAATCCTGTGATTTGTCTGTTTATATGACCTGTTTTTCGTGCACCCCGCCACCTTTTGTTCTTAAAGGAGGGGTGAATGTGGTGAACCATCGTTGGTTCACCACTGGGGGTTGTTACTATGTTACTGTTGGGCTAGGGTGTTGTTACTGTGGGGGTTGTACAATGTTGTTGGGTTAGGGTGTTTACCTGTTATAAGAGTTATCATGGCACATTCCAGTGGGGTCCCGCCTCCGGTGGCGAGGTATAAGACCCCCTGCTCCGGCAGGACCCCTTCAGTCTGAACTGGTGTATTCGTGTTAGTAGTTCCATTGTTACTCTATTAAAGCCTTCAATACCGAAGCCTTGGTTCCACGTGCTTATTGTCGCGCATCATATACATTTCATCAGATCTGATGAAGGATATATACCGGAAAGATTAACTCGTTCTGTTCTTTCACCGATGCTGGTTGACCGTCTATATATTTCTGGCATTATTGATTTTTACCTGCACAGTATTACCTGCTTAGCAGTTAACCCTAACCCCCCCCCCAAAATACAGGCACCTGCCACTTAGCAGGACTAAATTCACTTTGCTTAAAAGAAAACTAGACATGAAATTGCCTTTTGTGTTACTAGATCCAAAACCTTGTAGGCCAGACTTACAGATTTGTAAATAAATAAGAAAATTTTAAAATTAGCACAAGAAATTGAGTCTTTTATGACCACCTGAAAGGACAGAGCTTCAGTTTAACAATTAATCCAAAAGGCGGCACCTCTGATTGTGCAGCACACATTGTGGACCTTTATCAGAAAGTTAGTGAGTTGTGCAAGGTGCATTGATAAGGCAGTAAAACACTATGGCCGGAATTCTCCCACCCCACCTGCCATTGCAATTGTAGCGGGCAGGTCGCGAACAATGGCAAGGCCCATTGATAGTTGGGCAGGAATTTCCGGCTTTTAGATCAGCGCGGCTGGAGAATTCCGCCCTATGACTGCAGATACCACTCTCATTTTTACAGAGCAAGGATTGTTTTTAAATTCATTGACAGGATTTGGGCATCGCTGGCTGGGCCAGAACTTACTGCCCATCCCCAACTGCCCTCCATTTCAGAGGGCACTTGAGAGTCAACCACACTGTCACCCCAATATCTGAGAGACAAGAGAAAACACAGAATTACAGACCTGTTAGGTCCAGGCAATGGCTTAGAGGTATTATTGCTAGACTATTAATCCAGAAACTCAGCTAATGTTCTGGGGACCTGGGTTTGAATCCCGCCACGGCACATGGTGGAATTTGAATTCGATAAAAAATATCTGGAATTAAGAATCTACTGATGACCATGAAACCATTGCCGATTGTCAGAAAAAACTGATTCAGTAATGTCCACAATCTGCCGTCCTTACCGGGTCAGGCCTACATGTGACTGGAGATCCACAGCAATGTATTTGACTCGCAACTGCCCTCTGAGGTCAACTAAGGATGAGCAATAAATGCCTGCCAACCATCGACGCCCATGTCCCACGAATGAATTTAAAAAAAGCCTGACATCAATAAGGGAAAATGCTAGAATCTATTATAAAAGGTACAGAGCAGCCTATAAAAAGACACTTTTAAGGTCCAAGGTCCAAGTAAATGGACACTTGGAAAATAAATGATCTGATTGGGCAGAGTCAACATGGATTTATGAATGGGAACCTGTTTGTTTGAGAATGTTACTCACATAATTGATAAAGGTGGATCAGTGGATGTTGTATGGTCCCCTATGAAGAGAGATTGGTGAAACAGGGCCTGTATCTTTAGAGCTTTGCAGAATGAGAAAGGGATAGACAGGTATGAGAAAGGGATAGACAGGTATGAGAAAGGGATAGACAGGTATGAGAAAGGGATAGACAGGTAAGATGTTTCCCCTGGATGGGCAGTCTAGAACCAGGAGACATAATTCCAAAAGGACAAAGTCACTTAGCACTGAGATGAGGAGAAATGTTTTTACTCAAAGTGTTCTGAATCTTTGGAATTCTCTGGGCCACAGAAGCTCAGCTATTGAGTATGTTTGAAGTAGAAATTGACAGGTTTCTCAATTCCAATCACAGAAAGGGATCTGGAGAACGTGTGAGATGATCAGCCATAATCACTGAATGACGAGCAGGCTTGATGGGCTGAATGGTCCACTCCTGTTCCTATGTCCTATGTCCAACTGTGGGAAGTTTCTAAAGCCTTTTGTCCCATGTTACATTCACCTTGTAAGAATGTAATAGTAACAATGTAGAAAACTGCATCTTGCAACTGCAAAAAAGAGGGGAGGGTGAACTGGCAAAGTTCAATTTTTGGTGACTGTCTAACCTATCCAAAGGATCAAGTAGCTCATTGATGGGAAGGGTCAATTTTTCACCAGGTGTTACTCCCAGCTCAGGTTTCTCACTAACAGAAGGAGAGCAAAGCTCCCCCGCCAGATGAAGGCCTTTTAATTTGTATTCTTTGTTTCTGTTCTCGTGTTTCATGACCCATCAATTGCATTGCACCATCACCTTTTTTGTCAACTGCTCTCTTCCCCTTTCATCCCTTAAGCTCCTCATTCCCATGGCTCTGGATTTGGTTAAAAGCTGCACAACTTTGAACATCATTCAATCCTGATCAAAGGTCATTGACCAAAACGATAAAGCCCATTTCTCTCTCTCCGCGGACGCTGCCTGACCTGCTGAGTGCTTTACTGCACATTTTGTTTTTGTCTCAGATGTATAGCAGCCACACCATTTTGTTTTAGTGTTATGTTATTTTCTAATTACCCCAACTAACCACCCTCAATCTCATTAATTAACGGCATGTTATAAGCAATTTTAGATTGTCTAGTAATGCCAACTAGCAAGTGGATTCAAACTGCGTTCATAAATTCAATTAGAGTTCTTTTGAAGTGAAACCATGCTGTGCAATGTTAACGTGCAAATATCTAATGTGTTTGGACATGCTATTTTCAATGGCTGTTTAATTTAAATAGGTCAACTTCTATAAGGGCTCCAAGAGAATTCTGTAGTGCAAAGCATTTGCATGCCTAAATGGTACAGTGTGGTTCAACTCTACTGCTCAGAAGGGGAGACTTCAGACCCTTGGCCCTGGACAGGAATCAAATCCTAAGCCAAATACAACAAGAGAGCATTAGTGGAACTATCACGGTAGCAGGCGGCACGGTAGCACAGTGGTTAGCACTGCTGCTTCACAGCTCCAGGGACAAGGGTTCGATTCCCGGCTCGGGTCACTGTCTGTGTGGAGTTTGCACATTCTCCTCGTGTCTGCATGGGTTTCCTCCGGGTGCTCCGGTTTCCTCCCACAGTCCAAAGATGTGCAGGTTAGGTTGATTGGCCATGATAAAATTGCCCTTAGTGTCCTGAGATGCGTAGGTTAGAGGGATTAGTGGGTAAATATGCAGGGATACGGAGGTAGGGCCTGGGTGGGATTGTGGTCGGTGCAGACTCGATGGGGCGAATGGCCTCTTTCTGTACTGTAGGGATTCTATGATTCTATGATCAGGAACACACTGTCTGAAAAGGTGGTGGAGGCAGATTCAATCATAGCTTTCAAAAATCAATTGGATAAGCACTCAGAGAATCATCAACTTCAAAGATTAAAGGGTGGGTAGGCAGAATGTGAAGTTGAGGCCACAATCAGATCAGCCATGATCTTATTCAATGGCAAAGCAGGCTTGAGGGGCTGAATGGCCTACCCCTGCTCCTAATTCACATGTATGATCATATGAATGGTTACAGCACAGAAGGAGGCTATTTGGCCCATTGGTTTTGGGCCAGTTCTCTGCAAGAGCAATTCACCTGGGCCCATTCCCCGAATATTTCCTTGTAGCCCAGCAATTATTTTTTCTTCACACAACTGCCCAATTCCTCTTTAGAAGTGTTGATCGACTCTGCCTCCATTACACTCTCAGGCAAGTCCATTCCAGATCCTAACCACTCACTGTGCGGGCAAGTTTTTCCTCATGTTTCAGTTACTGCTTTTGCCAACGACCTTATCCATGTCCTCTCATTCTCAATCCTTCCACCAATGGGAACAGTTTCTCCCTCGGCACTCCATCCAGACCCTCTTGGCTGTCAACAGCTCTCTCAAATCTCTCAATCTTTTCTTCTCCAAGGAGAACAGTGCCAGCTTCTCCAATCCATCGACACAATTTTTGTGAATCATTTCTGCAGTCTCTCTAATGTCTTTGCATCCCTTCCAAAAATGCAGTGCCCAGAACTGGCCACAGTACTCTAGTTGATGCCTCACCTTTATCAATCCTCTTGATTCTTGTTCAAGAAACTCAAGCAAGTTGGTTAAACATCAATATAAAGAATTAATTTATGGGATGTGAGTGCCGCTGACTTGGCCAGCAATTATTGCCCATCCCTAACTGCTCTTGAGACGGTGGTGGCAAGCTGCCTTCTTGAACCCCGGCAGTTCCTGTGGTGTAGGCTGCAAAGGAGGGAATTCTAGGATTTTGACACAGCGACAGTGAAGGTACGGCGATAAATTTCCAAGTCAGAATGACAGTGGCTGTGGAAAGAGAAACAGAGTTGACCTTTCAGGTCAATGATCCTTGATCAAAACAGGGTGACGAAGAGTCAATGACCAGAAATGTTAACTCCGTTTCCACAAATGCTGCCCTGACCTGCTGAATATTTCCAGCATTTTCTGTGAATAGTTTAGTTAACTTGCCCTGAACAAATCCGTGCCGGCAGAACTATAATACATTGGGATCAGCACTTCAGACATCATCAATGGCTCTGTGCAACTTGAAGTAGTATACCATGCACTGATATGCATCAGAACAAGGTACACTCAAGGAACACAGCAATCCTCAAATGGACCCCAACAACCACAGCACACCGGTTTCCCCATCCATTCACCAGGATGCCGTAATCCTCTAGAATCAAGGGGAAAAAACAGCTCCCCATCCACCAGGATCTCAACAAAGTCCTTCACTATCACATGAAGTTGAGCAAGTCCTTGTGGAACCACGTGCTTAGCACTTGACACCTGCACATCTTTGGAGTGTGGGAGAAAACCGGAGCACCCGGAAGCAACCCACACAGACATGGGGAGAACATGCAAACTCCACACAGTCACCCAAGGCCAGAATTGAACCTGGGTCCTTGGCTCTGTGAGACAGCAGTGTTAACCACTGTGCCACCGTGCTGCCCCACATCCTCTCCACATCCACTTTGAAACATCTAAGATCCAGATGGATTTTGACAATCAAGTCACTCCTTACTCTTCTAAACTCCAGTGGATACAAGCTGAGTTCATCCAACCTTACCTCATAAGACAATCTGCCCATTCCGGGTATTAGTTTTGTAAACCTTCTGTGAATTGTTTCAAATGCATTTACATCCTTCCTTAAATAAGGAAACCAATACTGTACACAATGCTCCAAAAGTGGTCTCACCAATGCCCTGTACAATTGGAGCATAGAGTCATAGAGGTTTACAGCATGGAAACAGGCCCTTCAGCCCAACTTGTCCATGCCGCCCTTATTTTCAACCCCTAAGCTAGTCCCAATTGCCCGCATTTGGCCCATATCTCTCTATACCCATCTTAAACATGTCACTGTCTAAATGCTTTTTAAAAGACAAAATTGTATCCGCCTCTACTACTACCTCTGGCAGCTTGTTCCAGACACTCACCACTCTCTGTGTGAAAAAATTGCCCCTCTGGGTGCTTCTGTATTTCTCCCCTCTCACCTTAAACATATGCCCTCTAGTTTTAGACTCTCCTAGCTTTGGGAAAAGATATTGACTATCTCGCTGATCTATGCCCCTCATTACTTTATAGACGTCTATAAGGTCACCCTTAATCCTCCTACGCTCCAGAGAAAAAAGTCCCAGTCTATCCAGTTCTCTTTATAACTCAAACCATCAAGTCCCGGTGGCATCCTAGTAAATCTTTTCTGCACTCTTTCTAGTTTAATAATATCCTTTCTATAATAGGGTGACCAGAACTGTACACAGTATTCCAAGTGTGGTTTTACCAATGTCTTTTACAACTTCAACAAGATGTCCCAACTCCTGTATTCAATGTTCTGACCAATGAAACCAAGCATGCCGAACGCCTTCTTCACCACTCTGTCCACCTGTGACTCCACTTTCAAGGAGCTATGAACCTGTATCCCTGGATCTCTTTGTTCTATAACTCTCCCCAATGCCCTACCATTAACTGAGTAAGTCCTGCCCTGGTTCAATCTACCAAAATGCAACACCTCGCATTTATCTAAATTAAACTCCATCTGCCATTTGTCAACCCACTGGCCCAATTGATCAAGATCCCGTTGCAATCATAGATAACCTTCTTCACTGTCCATTATGCCACCAACCTTGGTGTCATCTGCAAACTTACTAACTATGCCTCCTAAATTCTCATCCAAATCATTAATATAAATGGCAAATAACAGTGGACCCAGCACCGACCCCTGAGGCACACCGCTAGTCACAGGCCTCCAGTTTGAAAAACAACCCTCTACAACCATCCTTTGTCTTCTGCCATCAAGCCACTTTTGTATCCATTTGGCTACCTCACCCTGGACCCCATGAGATTTAACTTTATGCAACAACCTACCTGTCAAAGGCCTTGCTGAAGTACATGTAGACAACATCAACTGCACTGTCCTCATCTACCTTCTTGGTTACCCCTTCAAAAAACTCAATCAAATTAGTGAGACATGATTTTCCACTCACAAAGCCATGCTGACTGTGTCCCTAATCAGTCCTTGCTTCTCGAAATGCCTGTCGATCCTGTCTCTCAAAATACCTTCTAACAACTTACCCACTACAGATGTGAGGCTCACCGGCCTGTAGTTCCCACAGGTTTTCCCCGCAGCTCTTATTACACAAAGGCACAACATTTGCCACCCTCCAATCTTCAGTGACAATCGATGATTCAAATATCTCTGCTAGGAGACCCGTAATTTCCTCCCTAGCCTCCCACAATGTCCTAGGATATGCTTCATCAGGTCCCAGGGATTTATCTACCTTGGTGCGTTTTAAGACTTCCAGCATCTCCTTCTCTGTTATATGTACACTCCTCAAGACATCACTATTTATTTCCCCAAGTTCCCTAACATCCATGCCTTTCTCAACAGTGAAACTGGTGGGAAATATTCATTTAGGATCTCTTCCCTACTTCTTTATTCTATTCCCCTTGCAATAAATGATAACATTCTATCAGCTTTCCTAATTACTTGCTGTACCTGCATATTAGCCTTTTGCAATTCATGCACTAGGACATCTCGATCTCTCTGCATCTTAGAGTTCTACAATAGCTCACCATTTAGACAATATGCTTTTCCATTCTGCCACTCATTTAACCCACCCTTGTGTCCTCTTCACATCTTTGAGCTTGTTCCACCAAGATCATGGCCGATCTTGCACCTCAACTTCACCTTCCTTCACTTTCCCCGTATCCCTTAGTATCCATTAGTCTATTGACCTCTGTTTTGAAATTTGTTTTTTTAAATTCATTCACGGGGGGTGGGCATCGCTGGCGAGGCCAATGTTTATTGGTCATCCCTGAATGCCCCTGAGAAGGTGGTGGTGAGCTGCTTTCTTGCAGTACTGCACTCCATGTGGTGTTAGGTACACCCACAGTGCTGTTAGGTACACCCACAGTGCTGTTACTATACTCAATGGCTGAACATCTCAGATAGAAAAATCAAAAGATTCACAGCCCTCTGAGCATAGAAAGTTCTGTTTTTCTGAGTCCACAATGGCGGATCCTTATTCGAAGTCTGTGCTGTAGATTCCTCAGCCAGGGGAAGCATTTTCTCAGCATCTTACCTGTCACGCCCCTTTTGAATTTTATACATCTTGATTAGATCATCCCTCATTCATCTAAATAATGAGGGGCAGCATGGTGACACAGTGGTTACCACTGCTGCCTTACAAGGCCAGGGACCCGGGTTCGATTCCCAGCTGGGATCACTGTCTGTGCGGAGTCTGCACGTTCTTCCCGTGTCTGCGTGGGTTTCCTTCGGGTGCTCCGGTTTCCTCCCACACTCCAAGAGGCCTGCTGGTTAGGTTGATTGGTCATGCTAAATTCTCCCTCAGTGTACCTGAACAGGTGCTGGAGTGTGGCGACTTGGGGATTTTCACAGTAACTTCATTGCAGTGTTAATGTAAGCCTACTTGTGACACTAATAAATAGTAAATAAACTTAAACACCAGGGAATGTCTCTCCTCTTTCTTAGAACCAATCGAGTGAACCTTCGTTGCACTCCCTCAAGGACTAATATGCCCTTCTTTAGGTAAGGGGACCTAAACTGCACACAATACACCAGGTGTGGCCTTACCAATGCCCTGGATAATTGTAATAATACTTATTTAGTCTTACACTCCAATTCTTTTGTAACAAACCCTAACATACCACTAACTTTCCCAATTGCTTGCTGAACCTGCGTGTTTGACTTTGGACAGGGAATTGTGGAGCTTAAGGCCCAAGCAGCCAAAGACATGGCTGTCAACGGTGCAGAGATCAAAATCATGAGATGTACAAGAGGCCCGAATTGGAGGAGCTATATTTAAGAATTGCAGAATGCGCTGACGTTGAATGTTCCAGAATTCACAGGAAATTTTACACTCGGCACTTTGAGTTGAGGATTGATACTAGAGTGTGTTGATTCCTCTCATGTATGTCACGTTCCTTGTCCCAGCTACATGAAAATGTGACATTATGATTCTCAGGACATAGGAGTTGGTTTTAATACGGTGAACAGACGAGCTGGTTTTATTATATAAACATACGAGGTCGTTTTCATGCTGTAATCAAAGGGAGCTGGTTTCAGAAAAGTGAACATTGGGAGCTAGTTGTAGAATGGTGAGTTTATAGAGCTGCCAAATTGGAGTTGGTCAGAACTGCAGGAAGTGCCAAGTATTCACACCAGGTCTTCATCAATTTAAATTATAAAAGGACTTTGATGAGCTGCTGTTCCAGTTGAGGGTTTTGTTAATCAAGCTTTAATCAAATTCTTAATATGAACTGTGACTCGGGGGTAGCACCTTTGCCTCTGATTCAAAAGACTGTGCATTCATGCCAGAGACCTGAGCACAAAATCTAAGCTGACTGAGGGAATGCAGCATTATCAGAGGAGCTGTCTATCAAACAAGACGTTAAACTAGATAGGCATAAATGATCCAGTGACACTATTCTAAAGTAGAGCAGAGAAGGTCTCCCTGGTATCCTGACCAATACTCATTCCTCAACCAGCATCATTGTCACCTCACTGTTTACGGGATCTTGCTGTGCATTGAATTGGCTGCTGGGTTTTGTACATTACAAGTGACAATAATTCAAACTTGATCGGCTTTGAATTGCTTTGAGGTCATGAAAGGTGCTGCATAAATGCGAGTTTGTTTTTTTCTTAACCCTTAATGTCATTTAAGTTCACCAGCTGTAATTTCCGACTGCAGTTTAACTCACACCTGAAGAACTGGAATACAGTGATCGTCTTTTTAGCAGGAAAGTCAGATTCGCCATTACTGTCAGAATGTTCAGGACGATGCACTTTGATCTATTCCCCACTCACTGCAATTTTGTACAATGGAGACAGCAGATAGCACCCTGGCATGGTGGCACAGTGGTTAGCACTGCTGCCTCACAACGCCAGGGGGTCGGATTCAATTTGGCCATGGGTGACTGTGCGGAGTTTGCACGTTCTTCGCGTGTCTGCATGAGTTTCCTCCTGGAGTCCAAAGATGCGTAGGTTAGGTGGATTGGCCATGCTAAATAGTGTCCGGGGGATGAGTGGGGTAGATACATGGGGTTACAGGGATAGGACCTGGATGGGATTGTTGTCAGTGCAGCTCAATGGGCTCCTTCTGCACTAATAAATACAAACAAAAGGTAACTTGCTTCCTGTTCATTGCGCCACTGTATCCAATTTACAAAACGGTCTATATACTGACCACTGGGAACCACTCAAAACCAACAGCGGTCTGCACCCCCTGATTTTACTTGCCAACTTCTGAGTTGGTGTCTCATTTGGCTGAGATAACCAATTTGTTCACTTGAGGGGGGGGGGGGGGGGGGGGGTAGATGTGGAGGGAACTCTATAGCAAAGAACGCATGATTCATTATTTAACCTCAATGAAATGCACCAATTGGCTATTGAATGCCTTTTTGCTTGTAATCAAAATATTCATGTTATTAAAAACACAAATCTGACACACAATGTCCGAAGAAAAGAACTTTCAGTTATTAAATGCTTTTCATGAACTTGGACCCCAAAGTAATTTGCAATTAATGAGCTGCTTCTTGACTCAATCTATAGAACAATAGAACATTACAGCACTTGTGGCCCTTCTTGGCTGTGCCGAACCATTTTTCTGCCTAGTCCCACTGACCTGCACCTGGACCATATCCCTCCACACCCCTCTCATCCATGAACCCGTCCAAGTTTTTCTTAAATGTTAAAAGTGAGCCCGCATTCACCACTTCATCTGGCAGCTCATTCCACACTCCCACCACTCTCTGCGTGAAGAAGCCCCCCCTAATATTCCCTTTAAACTTTTCCCCCTTCACCCTTAACCCATGTCCTCTAGTTTTTTTTCTCCCCTAGCCTCAGTGGAAAAAGCCTGCTTGCATTCACTCTATCTATACCCATCATAATTTTATACACCTCTATCAAATCTCCCCTCATTCTTCTACGCTCCAGGGAATAAAGTCCTAACCTATTCAACCTTTGTCTGTAACTCAGTTTCTCAAGTCCCGGCAACATCCTTGTAAACCTTCTCTGCACTCTTTCAACCTTATTAATATCCTTCCTGTAATTAGGTGACCAAAACTGCACACAATACTCTAAATTCGGCCTCACCAATGTCTTATACAACCTCACCATAACATTCCAACTCTTATACTCAATACTTTGATTTATAAAGGCCAATGTACCAAAAGCACTCTTTATGACCCTATCTACCTGTGACGCCACTTTTAGGGAATTATGTATCTGTATTCCCAGATCCCTCTGTTCTACTCTTCAGTGTCCTACCATTTACCTTGTATCTTCTACCTTGGTTTGTCCTTCCAAAGTGCAATACCTTACACTTGTCTGCCTTAAACTCCATCTGCCATTTATGTTGGAAATGCAGCAGCCAATTCATGCACAGCAAGATCCCGTAAACAGTGATCAAATAAATGACCGAGTCAACTTGAAAATAAATTACACTAAAACTCTAATTATATCAAAGTGAGGAATGAGGGGATTGGGGGGGGGGAAGACGGGGGGATGCAGAGGTGCAGGAGACTACAACTTCATCAACCAGTAAAATGGAGACACAAAACGTGCCTTTTTGAAATAACAAAATCGCCATAGCCCTAACCATCACTCACTTACCTAAAAGGCCATGAGGTTCCGACTGGCGTCTCTCTGGTTTTCCATCCTGATCCTTTCGTTTCTTACTCCCTCGAAGGCTGCCAAAACGCTTCATGAGCAGCAGTGGGCACAACAGCAGTAGCAGTCAATCATGCCAAGTGTTGGGTGAATAAGAAATCAGGCTGGGCGAGAAGTGTGCAGTGCTGGGTCGAGAAGCGAGTCTTTGTAGTTGGTCCTCAGGATACTCATGTACCCACACACACACACACACACACACACACACACACACACACAGATACCTACATACACCAAAGCAAAAAGCAACAAGGCTTTCTTTCCTTCCCCAGTTAAAAGATTAAGCACACAATGTCCAAGTCAACGAGATGGATATTCTATCCAATAGCTCCAGGTTGCTTAGCCTCACTCGAGTACAGTAAATGAAGAAATGCAGCTATGAGACTTCTACAGCTAATTGTCAAGTGCAGCTGTGCATGATGTGGCTTTAAAATAGCTTGGACGGGTTGGACTGTAAAAGGAAACCACCCTGGGTCGATAATCCCCGGCAACGATTGGCCAGAGCTGCCTTCTCCTAATGGAATGACATCACATCTATTTTGATTAAAGCTCTAAGCCGTAGGAAGCAAATGCCTTTTGCTGGTCGGGTAGTAAGTGGATCATTGAAGTCTCGTAATGTGAATGCCTAGTGCCTGCACAGCAAAGTATGGTACGTAGGACACTGGCCTATTTATTCTGTATTAAACAACACAGTGCAGTGATCGTACCAAACAATTCTTCAGTAAGGCAGGTGATTTTTCCGCATTATCAGAAAATATTGTGAAATGTGCTTCCATATGTATTCCACTAGGGTAGAGCAGTGGCTCGGTTTGGAGCAGCCAAAATTCACCAATCCTCTACTCAAAATCAGTTTACTGCTTTATATATTTCGAGAGTGATTGTACAATAAATAGGATTCCTTTCTCTTTTTATTGGGGGTTAAGCTTCAACTCAAAGAAAATCCCCTTTAACAAATGCATTCATATTACGTTTTTAATGTAGTGGCCTAAACTTTACCATCTCACCTGCCCCGGAATCGGGGTGGGCAACGTTCCCATCACGGAAATCTCCGCTGGCCCCGGGTGGGATTTTACGATCTCGCCAGAGCAAGGCTGTAAAATCCCGCCCAGCATCGCCGTGCTAAATGGGACAGATTTCAAACAGGTCCAGTAATTAGAAGCTGGGCACTCATGAGGTGCCATCAGCAGCAGCACAATTGTATCCTGCACAATCTGTGTGTAACCTCATGGCCCGGTATATCCCCCACTCTACCCATTACCACCGAGCCAGGGGATCAACCCTAGTTCAGCAAAGAGTGCAGGGGGGCATGCCTGGAGCAGCACCAGGCATACCTAAGAATGAGGTCTCAACCTCGTCGACTGCTTGCATGCCAAACAGCAGAAACAGCATGCAATAGACAGAGCTAAGCGATCCCACAATCAATGGATCAGATCTAAGCTCTGCAGTCCTGCCACTTGCAGTCGCAAATGGTGGTGGACAATTAACAACTAACTGGAGGAGGAGGCTCCACAAGTATCCCCATCCTCAGTGAAGGAGGAACAAAGAACAAAGAACAATACAGCACAGGAACAGGCCCTTCGGCCCTCCAAGCCTGCGCCGCTCCCCGGTCCAGGATTGAATCCTGAATCCAGGATCCCCGCCCAATTTTCCAGCCTATCTACATACCAATATCCTATCCACCGAGCTGTCCCTCACAGCTACGATGCTTTGTTCATTACAACCTATTAACTCACCCCCACCCCCCCATTCCAGACCATGTGATCTCCAGGGAGAGGCGAAAACCCAGAGTGAAAAACCCCAGGAGCCCAGCACATCAGTGCAAAAGACAAGGCTGAAATATTTTCAGTCATCTTCAGCCAGAAGTGCTGGGTAGGTGATCCATCTCAGCCTCCTCTTGAGGGGCCCAGCATCGCAAATGCCAGTCTTCAGTGAATTTGATTCACTCCATGTGATATCAAGAGATGGTTGAAGGCACTGGATACTGCAAGGCTATGGGGCCTCATAATATTCTGGCAATAGTACTGAAACTTGAGCTCCAGAACTTGCTATGCCCCTAGCCAAGCTGTTCCAATACAGTTGCAACACTGGCATCTACCTGACAATGTGGAAAATTGCCCAGGTATGATGTGTACACAAGGAACAGGGCAAATCCAACCCGGCCAATTATCGCCCCATCAGTCTACTCTTGCTCATCAGTAAAGTGATGGAAAGGGTCATCAAGCAGCATTTATACAGCAATAACCTCAGTCTGGGTTTTGCCAGGCCACTCACCTTCTGACCTCAATGCAACCTTGTTCCAAATATAGACAAAAGAGGTGAACCCAAAATGGGAGGTGAGAGTGAATGACATCAAGGCCACATTTAACTGAATGTTGTATCAGGGAGTCCTAGCAATACTGAACTCAATGAGAATCGGGGGAAACTCTCCACTGGTTAGAGTCAGATCTAACACAAAGGAAGATGGTTGTGGTTGTTGGAGGTCAATCATCTGAGCCCCTGAGGCATTTGCTATAATCATCAGCCAGAAGTGTCAAGTGAATGACTCATCTCGGCCTCTTCTGGAGGTCCCCAGCATCACAGATGCCAGTCTTCAGTCAATTTGATTAATTTGATGTGATAGCAAAGAAATGGCTGAGGCACTGATATTATGATATGGCAGGTGGCAATTACCAGGCTGGCCAAACCCAGAGGGTACCTCTAGGCCTATTCTATTATAGGCCTAGAGGTAGGGATATGATCAGCGCAACTTGTGGGCCGAAGGGCCTGTTTGTGCTGTGGCTTTCTATGAAACTTGGACAAGCTATCACAACAATTTAACATTTGTACTTACTATGAGAAACTATCTGCACTGTAGTCAGAAGCAAAATTTTTAATCAACTTTTGAAAGTCTTAAATGTTAAACCTTGACATTTATTTAGAAAACTTAAAAACAAAATATTATATTTACATAGTTAACAGTAGTTCTACAAACATTTCCCAAAAGATTGCTGCTTAGTTAAATTCAAGAGTTCAATGTCCCTTTTAGGCAATGGTGCTCATATATTTTCTCAAGATTACTACAAACATGCACTGTTTCTACAGGGAAGTATTATACAGAATTTTTCCTTTCTCATTCGATACTGGAAAACTAAAGCTTATAGCAAAACATTGCAGACGCAACACTTGTCTTCCCTGAGGGTGGCTGCAAGATGCTTTCTTCACAGGTCTGTTTCAGCACACATACTCTTCAGGATCTCATGGTCATACCCGCCTTACAGCCTTCAATCTCTCTTTAAATATCTTTTTTCCCCCTTTCATCCCCATAGCTATATTTTTACATCCCTTTGGAAGTTCCCTTTCCCAGAACACAGATATACGCCGACTATGGCAAGGTCTGCAAGACAATACAGGCTACAAGATGAAGGCATGTAAAATCGCCGGCTCCAATGCATCCCTCCCCGATGAGCTCAATCCATTCTATGCCCATTCTGAGCAAGAGGTCAGCGAGAGCATGCTTTCCATCCCGCAAGACTCAGACGAACTTATATCTGAGGTCACCATTGCATAAGTCAGAGCAGCCTTCTCGAAGGTCAACCCATGGAAAGTGACTGGTCCGATTGGGGTACCCGGATGAGCACTCAGATCCTGCGTGGACCAGCAGGCAGGGGTATTCGCAGACATCTTCAACCTCTCTTTGCACCAAGATGAGATCCCAATCTGCTTCAAGGAGACGACCATCCTCCCGGTACCAATGAAAAGCCAGGCAGCGTGCCTTAACGACTACCGTCCGGTGGCTCTGACATCCATCATTACAAAGTGCTTCGAAAGATTAGTCATGAAAACAAATCAATTCCAGCCTCCCAGATTGCCTGGATCCACTACAGTTCGCCTACCGTCGCAACAGGTCCACAGCAGATGTCATCTCCCTGGCCCTACATTCAATCCCGGAACACCTAGATAACAAGGACATCTATGTCAGACTCCTATTTATCGACTACAGTTCAGCCTTCAACACCATTATTCCTACGAAGCTCATCTCCAAACTCCGTGGCCTGGGCCTCAGCTCCTCCCTCGCGACTGGATCTTGAACTTCCTCACCCATAGACCTCAATCAATAAGGATAGGCAACAACACCTCCTCCACAATCACCCTCAAAACAGGTGTCCCACAAGGCTGTGTCTTCAGCCCCTTACTACACTCTTTATACACCTATGACTGTGTGGCCAAATTTCCTCCAACTCCATTTTCAAGTTTGCTGATGACACCACCGTAGTGGTCCGGATCTCAAACAACGACAAGACAAAGTACAGGAAAGAGATAGAGAATCTGGTGAATTGTGCGATGACAATAATCTCTTCCTCAGTGTCAACAAAATGAAGGAGATAGTCATCTACTTCTGGAATCGTTGTGGAAAACATGCCCCTGTCTACATCAATGGGGACGAAGTAGAAATGGTCGAGAGCTTCAAGTTTTTAGGTGTCCAGATCCCCAACAATCTTTCTGGTCCCTCCATGCCGACACTATAGTTAAGAAAGCCCACCAATGCCTCTACTTTCTCAGAAGACGAAGGAAATTTGGCATATCCATTACGACTTTCACCAGCTTTTAAAGATGCAACATAGAAAGCATTCTTTCTGATTGTATCACAGCTCGGTATGGCTCCTGTTCTACCCAAGACCGCAAGGAACTACAAAAGGTCATGAATGTAGCCCAGTCCATTACGCAAACCAGCCTCTCATCCATTGACTCTGTCTATACTTCCCGCTGCCTTGGCAAAGCAGCCAGCATCACTAAGGACCCCACGCACCCTGGACGTTCTTTTATCTACCTACTTCCATCAGGAAAAAGGTACAAAAGTCTGAGGTCACGTACCAACCGACTCAAGAACAGCTTCTTCCCAGCTGCTGTCAGACTTTTGAATAGACTTACCTTGCATTAAGTTGATCTTTCACTACACCCTAGCTATGACTGTAACACTACATTCTGCACTCTCTGCTTTCCTTCTCTACGAACAGTATGCTTTGTCTGTATATCGCGCAAGAAACAATATTTTTATGTTAATACATGTGACAATAATAAATCAAACCAAATCAAATCATAAGAACATAAGAACATAAGAATTAGGAGCAGGAGTGGGCCATCTGGCCCCTCGAGCCTGCTCCGCCACTCAATAAGATCATGGCTGATCTTTTTGTGGACTCAGCTCCACTTACCTGCCCGCTCACCATAACCCTTAATTCCTTTACTGTTCAAAAATTTATCTATCCTTGCCTTAAAAACATTCAATGAGATAGTCTCAACTGCTTCACTGAGCAGGGAATTCCACAGATTCACAACCCTTTGTGTGAAGAAGTTCCTCCTCAACTCAGTCCTAAATCTGCTTCCCCTTATTTTGAGGCTATGCCCCCTAGTTCTAGTTTCACCCGCCAGTGGAAACAACTTCCCTGCTTCTAACTTATCTATTCCCTTCATAATCTTATATGTTGCTATAAGATCTCTCCTCATTCTTCTGAATTCCAATGAGTATAGCCCCAGTCTACTCAGTCTGTCCTCATAAGGGTTATGGGGAGCGGGCAGGTAAGTGGAACTGAACCCACTATTAGATCAGCCATGATCTTATTGAATGGCGGAGCAGGCTTGAGGGGCTAAATGGCCTACTCCTGCTCCTATTTCTTATGTTATGTTCTTATAAACCAACCCTCTCAACTCCGGAATCAACCAGTGAATCTCCTCTGCACCCCCTCCAGTGCCAGTGTATCCTTTCTCAAGTAAGGAGACCAAAACTACACTTGGTCCCCAACTCCAAATCATCTATGTAAATCGTAAACAATTGCGGTCCTAACACTGATCCCTGAGGCACACCACTAGTCACTGATCGCCAGAAAAACACCCATTTACCCCCACTCTTTGCTTTCTGTTAGTTAACCAATCCTCTGTCCATGCTAATACATTACTCGTAACACCGTGCACCTTTATCTTATGTAGCAGTCTTTGGTGCAGCACCTTGTCAAATGCCTTCTGGAAATCCAGATACACCACATCCACAGGTTCCCCATTGTCCACTGCACATGTAATGTTCTCAAAGAATTCCACCAAATTAGTCAAACATGATCTGCCCTTCATGAACCCATGCTGTATCTTCCCAATGGGACAATTTATATCCAGATGTCTCGCTATTTCTTCCTTGATGATAGATTCAAGCATTTTCCCTACTACAGAAGTTAAGCTAACCGGCCTATAGTTACCTGCCTTTTGTCTACCTCCTTTTTTAAACAGTGGCGTCACATTTGCTGTTTTTCAATCTGCGGGAACCACCGCAGAGTCCAGCGAATTTTGGTAAATTGCCACTAGTGCATTTGCTATTTCTCCCGCCATCTCTTTTAGGACCCTGGGATGCATTCCTTCAGGGCCAGGAGACTTGTCTACCTTTAGCCCCATTAGCTTGCCCAACACTACCTCTTTCGTGATAATGATAGTTTCTAGGTTCTCACCTGCCATAGCCTTCCTGTCATCAATTTTTGGCATGTTATTTGTGTCTTCCACTGTGAAGACCGACACAAAATACCTGTTCAAATCAGATACGTCCTGCACACAAAAAGCAGGACAAATCTAATCTGGCCAAATACCACCCATCAGTCTAATCTAGATCATCAGTAAAGTGATGGAAAGAGTCATCAACTGTGCTATCAAACAGAACTTGCATAATAATAACCTGCTCACTGATGCTCACTGGGTTCTGCCAGGACCACTCATTTCCGTACCTCATTACATACTCTGAACTCCAGAGATGAGGTGAGAGTGACGGCCCTTGATGTCAAATCTGCATTTGACTGAGCATTGCATCAAGGAACCCTCACAAAACTGGAGTTAATGGGAATCAGAGGGAAAAAGTCTCTGCTGGTTGAAGTCATACCTGACACAAAGGAAGATGGTTGTGGTTGTTGGACATTAGTCATCTCAGTTCCAGGGCATCAATGTACAAGTTCCTCAGGGGAGAGTCCTCAGCCCAAACATCTTCAGCTGCTTCATCAGTTACCTTCCTTCCACATAAGGTCAGAAGTGGGGATGTTCGCTGATGACTGCACAATATTTAGTATCATTCACGACTTCTCAGATACAGAAGCAGTCCATGTCCAAATGCAACAAGACTTGGATAATATCCAGGCTTGGGCTGACAAGTGGCAAGTAACCTCTGAGCGACATAAGTGCCAGCCAATGACCATCTCCAACAAGAGAGGATCTAACCAATCACCCCATGACTATCAATGGCATCACCATCTACATCCTGGGGGTTAACATTGATGAAAAACCCAACTGGAATGCGTGGTTTCATGAGCAGATCAGAGGTTAGGATTGCCACGGCAAGTAACCCACATGCTGACTCCCCAAAGCCTGTCCACCATCTACAAGAAACAAGTCAGGAGTGTGATGGAATGCTCTCCACTTGCCTGGATGGGTGCAGCTCTAACAACACTCAAGAAGCTTGACACCATCCAGGACAAAGCAGCCCGTTTGATTGGCACCCCTTCCACAAACATCCACTCCCAGTGTCAGCAGTGTGTATATGATGCACTGCAGAAACTCACCAAGGCTCCCTAGACAACATTTGCCAAACCCACGATCAGTACCATCTAGAAGGACAAGGGCAGCAGATACCTGGGGACGCTATCACCTGGAGGTTCTCTTCCAAGCCATTCACAATCCTGACTTGGAAATATATTGCCATTCCTTCACTTTTTTTGGGTCAAATTATTGGAACTCCTTCTCTAACAGCACTGTGGATGTACCTACATCACATGGACTGCAACAGATCAAGCAGCCACCTTCTCAAGCGCAACTTGGGATGGGAAATAAATGCTGGCCAGCGATGCCCACATCTCTTGAATAAAGAAATTAGGTTTTCCTAGTATTTTCCATTTTAATTCCCGATTTGGAGCATCCGCAGTATTTCTATAGACAGCTTACAAAGGACGAATGCTAAAATCAAATGCCAGATGCCTCGGACTCTATCTTTTCCTATGTATATTGAAGCATCATTATTATAGGAGGGCCTGATATAAGTACAGTAATATATTAATGTAGTCTGTATTAAATGACAAGCATATGTGATATCTGTGAGACAGCCATTTAAAGTATTTTTACTGACTAAAAACTTAATAGCCGACCTACCCAAGGGAAAGGAACCAAAAATATCAGTCTTCAACCTGTGACAGAATGCCTGAATGAGAAAGTCTGGCTGATAAGAGTAAGATCCCACCATTGAGACACAGTGATGGGAAAGTATCTAGTCTTTGCACTGTGGTGTGTGTTACAGTCCACTATAGCAACATTGACATTTACATGCATGTTGTAATCTGGAGCTATGAATAGTGACGGTACAGGCTCCAACTTTTTTTTAACTACATGTTGACCAGCTCTCTGCCGCTTCTACTGCCTGGGTGTTGGGAGGGTTTGCAGGTTGATATTCAACCTGTTTGGTCGTATTGTGACCACACCTTCCTGGAGTAGGGCTCGAACCCAGAGCAGCTGCTTAGGAATGCTACTCACTGTGCCACAAGACTTCCATGCACTGCAATAATGGGGAATCCACCCTTACTTATTGCCCCCTTCCTAACTGTAAGAAGCTGTATCAGTAGCATTTCCCACAGCTTTTTCTCCAAATCAGGTTTTTAATTCTCTCAACCTATTCCAGGAGATTGCGTGGATGATTAATCAGACATAGATAGAGTCATAGAGCTTTACAGCATGGAAACAGGCCCATCGGCCCAACTTGTCCATGCCGTCCCTTTTTTAACCCCTAAGCCAGTCCAAATTGCTCACGTTTGGCCCATATCCCTCTATACCCGTCTTACCCATGTAACTGTCTAAACGCTTTTTAAAAGATAAAATTGTACCCGCCTCTACTACTACCTCGGGCAGCTTGTTCCAGACACTCACCACCCTCTGCGTGAAAAAATTGCCCCTCTGGACCCTTTTGTATCTCTCCCCTCTCACCTTAAGCCTATGCCCTCTAGTTTTAGACTCCCCTACCTTTGGGATAAGATATTGACTATCTAGCTGATCTATGCCCCTCATTGTTTTATAGACCTCTATAAGATCACCCCTTTTTATTAATGACCTGGATGAGGGCGTAGAAGGATGGATTAGTAAATTTGCGGATGACACTAAAATCGGTGGAGTTGTAGACAGTGCAGAGGGAAGTGGCAGGTTACAGAGGGACATAGATAAGCTGCAGAGCTGGGCTGAGAGGTGGCAAATGGAGTTTAATGCGGAAAAGTGTGAGGTGATTCACTTTGGAAGGAGTAACAGGAATACAGAGTACTGGGCTAATGGTAAGATACTTGGTAGTGTGGATGAACAGAGGGATCTGGGTGTCCATGTGCATAGATCCCTGAAAGTTGGCACCCAGGTTGATAGGGTTGTTAAGAAGGCGTACGGTGTGTTAGCTTTTATTGGTAGAGGGATTGAGTTTCGGAGCCAGGAGGTCATGTTGCAACTGTACAAAACTCTGGTGCGGCCGCACTTGGAGTATTGCGTACAGTTCTGGTTGCCGCATTATAGGAAGGATGTGGAACTGTTGGAAAGGGTGCAGAGGAGATTTACCAGGATGTTGCCTGGTATGGTGGGAAAATCGTATGAGGAAAGGCTGAGGGGCTTGAGGTTGTTTTCGTTAGAGAGAAGAAGGTTAAGAGGTGACTTATAGAGGCATACAAGATGATCAGAGGATTTAGATAGGGTGGATAGTGAGAGCCTTTTTCCTCGGATGGTGATGGCAAACACGAGGGGACATAGCTTTAAGTTGAGGGGTGAGAGATATAGGACAGATGTTAGAGGTAGGTTCTTTACTCAGAGAGTAGTAAGGGCGTGGAATGCCCTGCCTGCAGCAGTAGTAGGCTCGTCAACATTAAGAGCATTCAAATGGTTATTGGATAAACATATGGATGATATTGGAATAGTGTAGGTTAGATGGGCTTTAGATTGGTCTCACTGGTCGGCGCAACATCGAGGGCCGAAGGGCCTGAACTGCACTGTAATGTTCTATGTTCTAAGCCTCCTACACTCCAGAGAAAAAAGTCCCAGTCTGTCCAGCCTCTCCTTATAACTCAATCCATCAAGTCCCAGTAGCATCCTAGTAAATCTTTTCTGCACTCTTTCTAGGTTTATAATATCCTTTCTATAATAGACCAGAACTGTACACAGTATTCCAAGTGCGGCCTTACCAATGTCTTGTACAACTTCAACAAGACGTCCCGACTCCTATGTACAATGTTCTGACCAATGAAACCAAACATGCTGAATGCCTTTTTCACCACTCTGTCCACCTGTGACTCCACTGTCAAGGAGCTATGAACCTGTACCCCTAGATCTCTCATATTAATCTGAATATAACCATTCATCTTCTGTCAAGAAGCCAATTTTGTATCCATTTAGATACCTCACCCTGGATGCCATGAGATTTAACCTTATGCAACAACCTACCATGCGGTACCTTGTCAAAGGCCTTGCTAAAGTCCATGTAGACAGCATCAACTGCACTGCCCTCATCTACCTTCTTGGTTACCCCTTCAAAAAACTCAATCAAATTTGAGAGACATGATTTTCCACTCACAAAGCCATGCTGACTGTCCTGAATCAGTCCTTGCGTCTCTAAATGCCTGTAGGTCCTGTCTCTCAGAATACTTTCTAACAACTTACCCACTACAGATGTGAGACTCACCGGCATGTAGTTCCCAGGCTTTTTCCTACAGCCCTTCTTAAATGAAGGCACAACATTTGCCACCCTCCAATCTTCAGGCACCTCACCAGTGAATCGATGATTCAAATATCTCTGCTAGGGGACCCGCAATTTCTTTCCCGCAATTTCCTCCCTAGCCTCCCACAATGTCCTGGGATACACTTCATCAGGTCCCGGGGATTTATCTACCTTGATGCGCTTTAAGATTTCCAGCAGCTCCTTCTCTGTTATGTGTACACTCCTCAAGACATCACTATTTATTTTCCCAAGTTCCCGAACATCCATGCTTTTCTCAACAGTGAATACTGATGAGAAATATTCATTTAGGATCTCACCCATCTCTTGTGGATCCGCATCTAGATGACAGTGAGGCGGGAGGAAGAGCGAGGTGGCAGATGCATGGCAGATGCAGTATAATGTGCATAAATGTGAAGTTATCCACTTTGGTAGCAAAACAGGAAGGCAGATTATTATTTGAATGGCTATAAATTGAGAGAGGGGATGTACAATGAGAGCTGGGTGTCCGCGTACACCAGTGACTGAAGGTAAGCATGCAGGTGCAGCAGGCAGTAAAGAAGGCAAATGGCATGTTGGCCTTCATTGCGAGAGGTTTTGAGTACAGAAGCAGGGGTGTGTTGTTGCAACTATACACTAGGACCTTGGTGAGGCCACACCTAGAGTATTGTGTGCAGTTTTGGTCTCCTTTACTGAGGAAGGATGTTCTTGCTCTCGAGGGAGTGCAGCGAAGGTTTACCAGGTTGATTCAGGGGATGGCGGGACTGATGTATGAGGAGAGATTGACTAGGTTAGGATTGTTTTCGCTGAAGTTCAGACGAATGAGGGGGGATCTCATAGAGACTTATAAAATTCTAGACAGGATAGATGCAGGGAGGATGTTCCCAATGGTGGGGAAGTCCAAAGCCAGGGGTCACAGTCTGAGGATTCAGGGTAGACCATTTAGGACAGAGGTGAGGAGACATTTCTTCACCCAAAAAGTGGTGAGCCTGTGGAATTCATTACCACAGGAAGTAGTTGAGGCCAAAACATTGAATGCATTCAAGAGGCAGCTGGATATAGCACTTGGGGCAAATGGGATCAAAGGCTATGGGGAAAAAGAAGGATTAGGCTATTGAGTTGGAAGATCAGCCATGATCTTAGTGAATGGCGGAGCAGGCTCGAAGGGCCAAATGGCCTCCTCCTGTTCCTATTTTCTATGTTTCTATGTTAGTGTATATTTAAGAGTTTTTATTAATTCGTGCTCACAGCCTTAGGTAATGTCGTTGTTGGGAGGAGAAAAACCTGTGGGCAGGTCAGGTGACCGGGATTTCATTTTCAGTTTCGGTTTGGAGCTGCAGGTTTGAGTTTTTAGTTTTAGAAGGGACAGCAAGCTCCAAAGAAGTATTTTCCCTCTCTCCCTGTTGTTTTGAAAATTCTGTTGGTTAGCTGAAAACAAGATCTTGTTTTCCTTAAGGTTGAAAACATACTGTTGTTGGGGGCTGGACCAGAGCCTCTCAGGTGTTTTGGGAAGCTGTCTTGTCTTCAAACTGTTCTGAGTCTCAAGCATTTGATTTGATTTGATTTAATTTATTATTGTCACATGTATTAACATACAGTGAAAAGTATTGTTTCCTGCGCGCTATACAGACAAAACATACCATTCATAAAGAAGGAAACGAGAGAGTGCAGAATGTAGTGTTACAGTCATAGCTAGGGTGTAGAGAATGATCAACTTAATGCAAGGAAGTCCATTCAGAAATCTGACAGCAGCAGGGAAGAAGCTGTTCTTGAGTCGGTTGGTACGTGACCTCAGACTTTTGTATCTTTTTCCCGAAGGAAGAATGTGGAAGAGAGAATGTCTGGGGTGCATGGGGTCTTTAATTATGCTGGCTGCTTTGCCATGCCAGCGGGAAGTGTAGACAGAGTCAATGGATGGGAGGCTGGCTTGCGTGATGGATTGGGCTACATTCATGACCTTTTGTAGTTCCTTGCGGTCTTGGGCAGAGCAGGAGCCATACCAAGCTGTGATACAACCAGAAAGAATGCTTTCTATGGTGCATCTGCATATGTTGGTGAGAGTCATAGCTGACATGCCAAATTTCCTTAGTCTTCTGAGAAAGTAGAGGCGTTGGTGGGCTTTCTTAACTATAGTGTCGACATTGGGGAACCAGGACAGGTTGTCAGTGATCTGGACACCTAAAAACTTGAAGCTCTCGACCCTTTCTCCTTCGTCCCCGTTGATGTAGACAGGGGCATGTTCTCCTTTACGTTTACTGAAGTCGATGACAATCGCCTTCATTTTGTTGACATTGAGGGAGAGATTACTGTTGCCACACCAGTTCACCAGATTCTCTATCTCATTTTTCCTGTACTCTGTTTCGTCATTGTTTGAGATCCGACCCACTACGGTGGTGTCGTCAGCAAACTTGAAAATCGAATTGACTGCAGAATTCAACTAACGGCCTCGATCTCAGTATCATGTGAGCAGTAGTCTGTGCTGTGTTAAACCTGTGGAAAGGGTCTTTTGTTTAAGGTAAGGGTTTTGGTTTGATTGCAAAATTGTAAAGATTTGTTACAAGTTGTACATTATCATGATTGTTTGTTTCTTGTTTGTAATTGATAAAAATTCTTGCTAATTTTCTTAGTATGCATTTTAACTATATTCTTGAATGAACTCTGTTTGAGAAAAGCTCCCTAGTGGGTCTTTTGAATCATACTTGAAGTGGAACATCTCATGCTTATCCTAGCCAAATTCAAGATATAAAACTTACGATTCAGGCAGACTTCATTAAACACTTTGGAGTTTTAGACTGAATCATAACAGGTGGGAGTTCAGGTGTTTCTAACGTGTTGGTGCAGATTCGATGGGCCGAAGGGCCTCTTCTGCACTGTATGATTCTATGAAGTGTGTAAACAATGTTGGTGGAGGGATGATATTGGTCACAGCACCTGCAGAACTCGTTTCTCTTCAATTAGTGCCAGGTGGTCTTTTACATCCACCTGAAATGGTAGGCTTGACAGCTGGAATTTTACAGCCGGCCCCACTGGGAATCAGAGCAGGCGAGGGGCGGAGGATGGGAAGGTCCATTGATCTCGGGCAGGATTTTACAGTTTCAGGGCAGGCGAGGCCGCAAAATCCCGCCCGACATCTCCGTTAACTGATATGTTTCATTTGCTCAATCGAAGTTTGCATCGCGGTTGTATGGAATGTCCTTCTTGGACTTCTAAGACCTATAAACATTCAGTGTCTGAGCTTAACTGGACAAGGTACTGGGGGGGGATTTGGTCAGGGAATCGTACCTCAGTACAAATTGACACAAAATAGCCTTGCATGGAGCTGCACGGAGTTACTTAAGCAACCTCGAGACCAATGTAGCAGCCTCCAGCTATCACCTGCCCTTACAACTAACAAGTGAAGCCTCGGCAGTGAGCAGCTGAGGAAAGTGACCTTTAAACGTGCCCAAGAATCACGGCAGTGGCAGATTCAAGCAGCATAATCGTCTCTCAGCTGACCGGGCCATTCTGGACCTTATGACGCTCTGCCACACCCACCTCTCCAACCAATACCACGCCAGCGTTTTTAACTTGTGCATTGTTGTCTCCTTGGCAGGCGGCAGGAATCCTTGGCATGTGTAATGTGTAACATGAAAGCTGGGCCAACACAAGGTTGATTATAGTGAACCCTGTGTTTGAGAGAGGCTGTTATTGCTGTAAATTAATGGAAGGAAACCAAACATTGTGAACTTCATAGACTGAAAGGTCTGAAAGGATTGGATAACATGAGATCAATTTAAATTACACCGTGTGCTTAAGTACAATTCCTATTGGGTTTCTGGAGATCTCAAATCTATAAAAGTCCAAAGATGTGTGGGTTAGGTTGATTGGCCATGCTAAAAATTGCCCCTTAGAGTCCTGAGGTGCGTAGGTTAGAGGGATTAGCGGGTAAATATGTAGGGATATGGGAGTAGGGCCTGGGTGGGATTGTGGTCGGTGCAGACTCGATGGGCCGAATGGCCTCCTTCAGCACTGTAGGGTTTCTATAATTTCTATGATATAATTTCTTCACCATCATTAAGAAATACGGACAAAGTCCAACACTGCTCTGACAACCATACCAAAAATTACAGTGCACATTTTAAAAATTCTGAGCAAATCTCTTCATGGCATGACCAAAGTCGAGACCATCTGAAATTGTGGCTATAACACAGAAAGATGCTTCATGTCCGTCATACCTATGCCAGCGATAGTTTTCAAGCAGGAGTTTTCTTTTCAAGCACCGTGGATGAGATTCTCGGCCTTCCAGATGCGTGTTTCCCCCATGTTGTTTGCTCACGGTGGGATTCTCCGGTCCCGCCACTGTCAATGGGAATTCCCATTGATGTCACCCCATGCTGACGGGAAATCCGCAGGTGGGGGTGCGTTGCTGGCAGGGCCGGTGAATCCCGCCGGCATGAAGGGCCGGAGAATTCCGACACATTTCTTTGCTTATTTGTCTATTTTCCTTCTTTGATGAGAACAAGGTTTAATATATTACTCAGGCAATGCGAGAATGTAGAATGAAAAGAGATCACATGTTCAACCAACGTATTCATGATCCTGGTCATCCCGTCATTATAGAAAAAAACCCTGAATTGAATGAGTGCCAGTTGTGGCCAAGTGTGTAAGAGTCCTGACCTCTCAGTCAAACAGTTGTCGATTCAAGTCCCACTCCAGAGACGTGAGCACAACATCTCAGCTGACACTCTGTGCCATACTGAGGGAGTGCTGCAGTCACAGAGGTACTGCATTTTGGACAAGTCATTAACCCTCTGCCTGGATGTGAAAACTGCATCATTCAAGGAAGGACAGAAAGATAGTGATCCCCCAATCATCATCCTTTTTCTTCTTCTCCAGGGCAGTCATCCTTGAATCTTCAAGGGTCGCCGAAACATATCGGTGATTCCCCCCCCCGACACCCCACCACCTCACACACACACCCCACCGTCCCCCGCAGTGTGTTTTCCAGTGTCAGAGGTGGCTCGCCGTTGGTGATCTCCCTATCCCGCTGAGGTCCATGCCGTTTTGTGTGGCTTGCCCACCTGGCTGTCAGGGAACCCGCCGCGGAGGTCGCCTTCGGCAGGACTGGAAGATCCCATGTGTATGCCATGATTTTACTACAGGACCGGGCAGAGAGGCTGGTCCCAATTCAACCTCGGTGAGAATGAGATAATCAAGCCTATGTCCTGTTTGGTGCTATTCTGAACTATACAAAAGCTATCCAGCCAGGTGAGGTAACTGGTCACCCTCAGCCGACATTACTGAAACGGACCACCTGGTCATTCATTATCAGCTCGCCCTTTTAATGTTTATAAAAGAGCCAAGGCTGACGTGTAATGCTGTACTGACAAAATCTTTAAAAAAGGAATTGACTAGTTTAGCAGAGTAATGGACTGAATGTTGTGAGGATAAGTATAGATGTAGATCACATATTCAACACTATGGCCTCAGTTCTGTTGGGACTGCCATGAATAACAGTGGAATAATGTGGAATCAATTGCTGCCAACACCTACAATTCATGTGCGAGTTTCTGGTTTTGTGGAAGTTTGTTTAGTGTTCAAAGATTCACACGGATACTTGGATACATCTAAACTTGCCACAGCAACGGCCAGCTTTATAAACAAATCAAGTGTTGGCAGCAGTTGCTTTGATGAATTGGAGTTTCTTGCTCTGCCTTTTACAATAAAAACATTGTCTGAAGAAGTCTAGTCACTTATAAATCAAATGGGGAATTCAGGAAAAACTTCTTTCTGCAGGCAGCGGTTAGAGTGTGGAATTCTCTACCAGATGCGAGTGGTTGAGTTGAATAGCATGGATACATTTACAGGTCAGCAGGATAAGAACAGGAGGGAGACGGATATGCTGATAGGGTTGGACAAAGTAAGGTGGGGGAAATTCCTGTTCAGCATAAACAGCACATTGATTCGTTGGACTGAATAGCCTGTTTCTGTGCTGCGTAACAATCAAACAACTTTGTCTTGAAAGGAGGTCTTTCAACCCATCACGTCTGCACCAATTCTCTGCCATAGCCATGCAAAATCCCACACTTAACTGTCCTGTTCTCTTCTGCTTTAAACATTTACCTGCTTCACAGATACAGCAATATCTGGCAAGGGTGGCATGGTAGCACAGTGGTTAGCACTGCTTCCTCACAGTGCCAGGGACCCAGGTTCGATTCCCGGCTTAGGTCACTGTCTGTGTGGAGTTTGCACGTTCTCCCCGTGTCTGTGTGACTTTGCTCCGGTTTCCCCCCACAGTCCGAAAGATATGCTGGTTAGTTTTATTTATCAGTGTCACAAATAACACTGAAATGAAGTTACTGCATTGGCCATGCTAAATTCTCCCTCAGCGTACCTGAACAGGTGCCAGAGTGTAGCAATTAGGGAATTTTCACAGTAACTTCATTGCAGTGTTAATCTAAGCCTATTTGTGACACTAATCAATAAACTTTAAAAGTTTATTTATTTGTTAGTCACAAGTAAGGCTTACATTTACACTGCAATGAAGTTACTGTGAAATTCCCCTAGTCGCCACACTCCGGTGCCTGTTCGGGTCAATGCACCTAACCAGCACGTCTTTTAGACTGTGGGAGGAAACCGGAGCACCCGGAGAAAACCCACGCAGAGACGGGGAGAACATGCAAACTCCACACAGACGGTGACCCGAGCCGGGAATTGAACCCGAGTCCCAGACGCTGTGAGGCAGCAGTGCTAACCACTGTGCCACCGTGCCGCCCATAAATCAAACTTTATATCCATTAAATTTAGTCACTGACAGGACAGTGCTTGCTCTCACTATTCTCCACACGAAGAAACAAAGTGATGGAGTTCTGAGTCAGGAAGTCTCACGAACATACAATCTGGATTGAGGTCTGACAGTGCAGTTTTCCCTCCACCCTACACTAATGTGTTAAATACAGGATTTAATGCATGCTGTACTGTCAGAAGTGCTGGCTTTCAGATCAGAGTTCAGCCAAAGCCCCGTCTGCACTCCCAAGTGGGCAATGTTGTGGCATGGCTGATGTTAAATGCCCTGCTGCTCCAACTCCCAGAAGGAAAGCTTGAAACAGCTGCCAAAATGTTTTATTTTCGCAATTTGTGTCGCATGAGGAGAGGTACTGAAATCTGGAAATGACTGTCCTGACTACTTGTGATGATTTTATAGTAAAGTAACTATTTGTTGAGAAGTAAGGGAAAAGAAAACAAAAATAGAATTACACTTAAACACAAAAATAGCTTCACACAGTAAACAATAGTTTAAAACAGTTCCAAACGATCTTAACTATCTTCAGAACTAACCTTCCCCTTTTTTTGTTCAGCAACTCCATATAGATTTTTAAACCTATAAAAGTCCAGTCTTTTATAATCACATAGTACCTCTTGGGGTGTTCTCTGAGGCCGAACGCAGTTGGTTCTTCAGGTCTGGCTTTATTCACACTGGTTTCTGGAGTTGTGACCAGCTATTCCTGCTGTCTTCTGGGAGATCTAAATTGCTACCCCATCACATAGATTTCAGTATCTCCTTAAATACGTTCTTTCCCTTTGATCTCTCCATTGTCTCATACAGACTCTTCCCTAGAATTGACTTTAGCCTTTAGGATTTAAGAGAAAAATACACTTGCCCTATCTTTACTTCCTTACACCTTTCATTTTACAACCTGTATATATTCTCCTTTGAACCAAAACTACCCATTCAAATTTGCTCTTGTTATTGCCTCCTGTAAATGTCTGTTTGAAATACTTCTTGGTTCATTATCATATCAACCACTTCTTATTGCTATTTTAGAGTTTCACAATCACCCTGTCTCTTACTCCAATTACCATACTCACAAATCTTCAACAGCTTGCCCTCCAGTAGCTAAGAAATATGAGTATGATATTACCAACAGAAAAATACTACAATGTCTTTGTTTTCTTGATAATAGATGATCCCATGGCATTCTTTTGAAGTTGGGCCTTAGCTAATAACATCACTTGGACAGATGAGCTGGTCATTTATCTCATTGCGGTTTGTGGGGCCTTGCTGCTGTGTGCCAACTGGATACTGATCCACTTCAAATGTACCTCATTCACTGGAAAAGCCCTTTAGCTGAAGTTGTGAAAGGAACTATATAAATGCAAGTCCTTTCTCGAATGGCGGCTGCTGTGGTAGAGTTACATGGTAGCTGGTACCTGGCGACAATCTCAGGTTACAAACCACTTCTATTTATTGAGTTATTTCCTAAAAAAAACAATGGTACTTAATCCCCTTGTCGCCACACTCCAGAGCCTGTTCGGGTACACGGAGGGAGAATTTAGCATGGCCAATGCACCTAACCAGCACATCTTTCAGACTGTGGGAGGAAACCAGAGCACCCGGAGGAAACCCACGCAGACATGGGGAGAACGTGCAGACTCCGCACAGACAGTGACTCAAGCCTGGAATTGAATCCCGGTCCTTGGCGCTGTGAGGCAGCAGTGCTAACCACTGTGCCACCGTGCCACCCTGGGTGGGGCCTACTTCAAAAGCAAGTGCATATCAGAGGCAGAGAAAAAATAGAAGAAGAGGAAATACTGAGCCCGCAATTTGTCCAAAACTCAGTTGTCTACAATATCCTGTCCGCGTTGTAGCAGAAGCTTCTGGGGACAGACTGACCTCAGCAGATACCTATGCACCCACCGAAACCCTACCAAACACTCCAGGTCATTGTCTGTTAAAAATGAACAAGAATGCAACTTTGGAATAAAAGGCCTTGCACTTATGTAGCGCCTTCCCAACTTTATGATGCTCAAAGCTCTTTCCAAAATGTCATCACTGCTATAAACACGGTAGCCAATTTGGGCACAGCAAGTCTCGATAGATGACAATCCGACAATGAGGAGATAACCTGTGTTTGTGATGTTGATAGAGGAATGAATCATAGAAATCATAGAATCCCTACAGTGCAGAAAGCGGCCATTTGGCCCATCGTGTCTGCACCGACCACAATCCCACCCAGGCCCTACCCCCATATTCCTACATATTTACCCACTAATCCCTCTAACCTACGCATCTCAGGACACTAAGGGGCAATTTTAGCATGGCCAATCAACCTAACCCGCACATCTTTAGACTGTGGGAGGAAACCGGAGCACCCGGAGGAAATCCACGCAGACACGAGGAGAATGTGCAAACTCCACACAGACAGTGACCCAAGCCGGGAATTGAACCCAAGTCCCTGCCGCTGTGAAGCAGCAGTGCTAACCACTGTGCTACCGTGCCACCCGGAATGGCCAAGACAGCGAGGATAACTCCCTGTTCTTCTCTGAAATAGTGCCATGGGGATCTTTTACATCCACTTTGCACAACCAGGGGAGGGTTGAAGGGGAAGGATGATGTTCAGAGAGGAGATACCTCCAACTGGCCCGAGAGCTACAAAGAAGGGTTCGCCCCACCTTGCCTGACAACACCCCACACAGATAAAGTTACTGGGCTTCTTCCTTCCCTTGGATAAAATATTGATTGTCGGAAAAACCTAATGTTCTTTAGGGAAGGAAATCTGCTGTCCTTACCCGGTTTGGCCTACATATGCCTCCAGACCCACAAGCAATGTGGTTGACTCTCAACTGGCCTCGGGCAACTATGGATGGGCAGTAAATATTGGCCAGCCAGAGTCACCCATGTCCCACGAATGAATTGTTAAAAAAAAGCCGGCTTGATGAGGCCCTTAAGTGACCATTAATTAGCTACGGGTTTTAATAGGCTGAAGGCCAGGCAGACAGTCACTAGGTTATATCACAGAGGTGGCATGTTTCTTTCACAATCTCTCTCTCTCTGTCAGCCTGGCCTGCCCTCTCCCCCATCCCATAAACTCTCACAGGTTGGAGGTGGGTGAGCAGACGTCAGGATTTTATGTGCCGCCCATCACTTTCTGCTGTCAGAGGAGCATAAAATCCTGCCACACCTGGGCTGGATTAAATCGTGGGTCAACATCTAACTTACAGCCTGATCCAGTCCCTACCCTGATTTTGAATCACGTCTTTATACTTGGGTCAACAAATGGTGTCCTCCAAGTTGGTTATACTTACTGTGCAGGTCCCTCCCTGAATCACAGATATCAGCTCACCAGGGCAAAGGCAGAAGGGGGGGGGGGGGGGGCGATTTTACAAGAAAAATTCTAAGATTCCTGCTAGCGTGATAACGAGAGAGATTCAGATCCGTTTTCCGGGCGAGTCTTTACTCCCAATCTTACGCACTTACTGCATGAAAAAATGGGCTAGATTGTTTCCAGCCACTAGAGGCAGTGGGTAGGGCTTAACTCACCAGCCAGCTTGCTCTAGCAGCAGAGGGAGCTGTTGCACATATGCAGACCTCTGTGGCTACAATGCGCAATTGCAACTGCAGAGGCCTGACAGAGAGAAAGAGAGATCCGTCAGGCCCCTGCTGCTGCAGCCGCCCTCCCCCAGCCACTGCGGCCAATCACAAGCCCCACACCACCCGGAAACATCGCCCCCGCCGCCAGATGGGCTTATCTGACAATCGACAATGGTTTCATGGTCATCTGTAGATTATTAATTCCAGGTATTTTTTATTGAATTCAAATTCCACCCATCTGCCGTGGTGGGATTCGAACCCAGGTCTCCAGAACATTAGCTAAGTTTCTGGATTAATAGTCCAGCGATAATATCACTAGGCCATTGCTTCCCATCAGTAACAATGAATACCACTGGATCCACATCCAGGATAATTACCTACGGACCATCTACTAAGCCAAAGATTAGCAATCGCTACAACAACTAAATATAGGATTCATAATAGTTCTTTTTTAATGGGGTGTGGACTTCGCTGGAAGTCCACTATTTGTTGCCCATCCCGACTTAGTGGCTTGCCAGGTCATTTCAGAAGGCACTTAAGGTGAGTCGACCACATTGCTGTGGATCTGGAGACACATGTAGGCCTGACCGGGTAAGGACAACAGATTTCCTTCCCTGAAGGTTATAAGTAAACAGACGCATTTTTACAATAATCGATGATCGTTGCAATGGTCCGAATTAAGCTTTATATTCCAGGTTTAATTAAACTGAATTTAATTCCAACAGTTGCCGTGGTGGGATTTGAACCCACTCCCCCAGAGCATTAGCCTGGATCTCAGGATTACTCGTCCAGTGACATTCCCACAATGCCACTGCCTCCCGAGTTAACAAAAAAAAACTTTTTTCTTCTTGCCTCACTAATTTTCCCTCACCTCTGCTGAAATGCTGACTCAATATTACAGTTCCATAAACTGCAGCAATCTCTTGGTACCATCCCCATGTAACAATGACCGTTGGCACCCCATTCTACTGCGTAGCCAAGCCCCAACTCAAAACCAGCAAATGCAATACTTTCATTAGGTTAAAGGTCAGGCAACTTCCCCGATGCAAGATTTTTGAGGCTTAATTGGACCACTACTCCTCCAACTCAAACTCAGCAGAGATCACAAATTCAAGCTGCGATATCACCATACAGATGAATTCCACGTCCCTCGGACTACTCATCCACTACACCGTCAAGTCAACGTGGTTTTTTTTGGAAACAAAACAAACAAGTCAGGATAAAGCCTCACATCAACTAGAATCATAGAACTATACAGTACAGAAGAGGCCCTTTGGCCCATCGATCCCGCACTGACACGTTAGGAACACCTGAACTCCCACTTAATCCCATCTGCCTGCACTTGGCCCAAAGCCCTGAATAGTATGATTTGCCAAGTGCTCATCCAGATATTTTTTAAAGGATGTGAGGCATCCCGCCTCCACCACCCTCCCAGGCGTATTCCAGACTGTCACCATCCTCTGGGTAAAAAAAGGTCTTTCCTCACATCCCCCCAAAACATCCTGCCCCTCAGCTTAAACCTATGTCCCTCACGACTGACCCTTCAACTACGGGAATAGCTGCTCCTTATCCACTCTGTCCATGTCTCTCATAATCTTGTGCACCTTGATCAGGTCACCCCTCAGTCTTCTCTGCTCCAACAAAAACAACCCAAGCTTATTCAACCTCTCTTCATAACTTAAATGTTCCATTCCAGGCAGCATCCTGGTGAATCTCCTCTGCACCCCCTCCAGTGCAATCACATCCTTCCGATAATGTGGTGACCAGAACTGCACACAGTACTCCGGCTGTGGCCTCACCAAAGTTCTATACAACTCCAACATGACCTCCCTGCTTTTGTAATCTATGACTCGATTGATAAAGGCGAGTGTCCCATATGCCTATTCCACCACCCTACATGCCCTTCCATTTTCAGAGATCTGTGGACAAACATGCTAAGGTCCCTTTGTTCCACAGAACTTCCTCATGTCCTACCATTCATTGAGTACTTTCTTGTCAAATTACTCCTTCCAAAATGTACCACCTCACACTTCTCAGGTTAAATTCCATCTGCCACTTATCTGTCCATTTGACCATTCTGTCTATATCTTTTTGTAGCCCAAGACACTCCGGCTCACTATTAACCACCCGGCCAATCTTTGTGTCATCCATAAACTTGCTAATCCTACCTCCCACATAGTCATCAGTGTCATTTATATAAATGACGAATAACAGGGGGCCCAACACATCCTTGTGATACACCACTGGGCACTGGCTTCCAACCACTAAAGCAGCCTTTTTTCATCACCCTCTGTCTCCTACAACTGAGCCAATTTTGAATCCACTTTATTAAATTACCCTGTATCCCATGTGCATTTACCTTCTTTACAAGTCTCCCATGTGGGACCTTGTCAAAGGCTTTGCTGAAATCCATATAAAGAACAAAGAACAGTACAGCACAGGAAACAGGCCCTTCGGCCCTCCAAGCCTGTGCCGCTCCTTGGTCCAACTAGACCAATCGTTTGTATCCCTCCATTCCCAGGCTGCTCATGTGACTATCCAGGTAAGTCTTAAACGATGTCAGCGTGCCTGCCTCCACCACCCTACTTGGCAGCGCATTCCAGGCCCCCACCACCCTCTGTGTAAAAAACATCCCTCTAATATCTGAGTTATACTTCGCCCCTCTCACCTTGAGCCCGTGACCCCTCGTGATCGTCACTTCTGTGTCGATATGTTGATATAAACTACATCGACTGCACTACCCTCGTCTACACACCTGGTCTCCTCCTCAAAAACGGAGTCCATGGGTTGAGGGTTCAAGCCCTGGAGCACAGAATCCAGGCTGAAGCTGTGGTGCAGTGCTGACGGTGTGCTACACAGTCAGAGATTACGGCCAGAATTTTACTGTTCCACTTGTCACGGGAATCGGAGTGGGCGAGGAAAGGTCCGTTGACCTTGGGCGACATGTTACAGTTTTGGGACGGGCGAAGCTATAAAAACCCACCCTACATCTTTCGAATGAGACATTAAACCATCTGCTCTCCCAGGTACCAGTAAACATGGAAGATCCCGCGGGGCTATTTCAAAGAGCAAGGGAGCTCTCCTTGGTATTGTGGCCAACAGTGACCCCTCAATTATCATTAATATAGATAAACTGGTCATTATTAGGTTATTGTTCGTGGGATCTTGCTGTGCACAAAAATACAGCTGCGTTTGGTACGTTAGAACAGTGAAAACATTTCAAAGAATAATTCCTGTATGGGCTGTAAAGTGCTTTGGGACATCTTGATGTTGTAAAAGTGACGGTCCAAACTACTTTCTCATTATCTTTCTCCATTTTACTGATTTCCGGAGTGTTATTACTGAGTGGCTGTAGACAACTAATGCTCTCTCCAGAACTTGATTGAATGCTCATTATCTCAAAGAATCTGAAGGGATAACCTGTGTTGATAATCTCTTAACGTCTTCACCAAGTGGCTATTTAGTGAGTCAGAGCGAATATTCTTTTATGTTGCAAGTTACTTTATGCATGGCATTGCTCCATTGAGGACCAAATGATGAACAGTAAGAATTGCCAATATACCAGCATACTCCCTACCAAATGTACCCAATTTGTCCAATTTGCAACAAAAATGCCTGAACTTACGATGAACAGTACAGGACATATGGTGGCCCAGTGGTTAGCACTGCTTGTCTCATAGGGCCAGGGAGCTGGGTTCGATTCCTGGCTTGGGTCACTGTCTGTGCGGAGACTGCATGTTCTCCCCCTGTCTGCGTGGGTTTCCTCCAGGTGCTCCGGTTTCCACCCACAATCCGACTGATGTGCTGGTTAGGTGCACTGGCCATGCTAATTCTCCCTCAGTGTACCCGAACTAGGGCTAACCACTGTGCCAACCTGCCGCCCAAGAACATCCAATCAATGTGTAATTACAGCCTTGATTCAAATATGGACAAAAGAGCTGAATTCCAGAGGTGAGGTGAGTGTGACAGCCCTTGACATCAAAGCCGCATTCGACCGAGTGTGCCAGCCAGGAGCCCTCGAAAAACTGAAATCACTGGGTTTCGGGAGCAAACTCTCCGCTGGTTGGAGTCATACCTGGCACATAGGAAGATGGTTGTGGTTGTGGAGGGTCAGTCATCTCAGCTCCAGGACATCTCTGCAGGAGTCCCTCAGGGGAGTGTCCCAGGCCCAACAATCTTCAGCTGCTTCATCAATGACCTTCCCCCTGTCATAAGGTCAGAGGTGGGGATGTTCGCCGATGATTGCACAATGTTCAGCACCATTCACGACTCTTCAGATACTGAAGCAGTCCATGTTCAAATGCAATCTGGACAATATCCAGGCTTGGGCTGACAAGTGGCAAGTAACATTCGCACCACACCGTGTGGGCGGCACGGTAGCACAGTTGCTCCACATTGCTGCTCCACAGCTCCAGGGACCTGGGTTCGAATCTCGGCTCGGATCACTGTCTGTGTGGAGTTTGCACATTCTCCCCGTGTCTGCGTGGGTTTTCTCCGGGTGCTCCGGTTTCCTCCCACAGTCCAAAGATGTGCGGGCTAGGTTGCTTGGCCATTCTAAATTGCCCTTAGCGTCCCGGGATGCATAGGTTAGAGGGATTAGTGGGTAAATATGTGGGGTTATGGGGATAGCGCCTGGGTGGGATTGTGATGGGCCGAATGGCCTCTTTCTGCACTGTAGGATCCTATGATTTCACACAAATGCCAGGCAATGACATCACCAACAAGAGACACTTTAACCACCGCCCCTTGACATTCAATGGTGTTATCATCACTGAATCCCCCATTGTCAATATCCTTGGGGATTGACCAGAAACTCAACTGGACTCACCACATAAACACAGTGGCTACAAGAGCAGGTCAGAGGCTAGGAATATGGTGGCGAGTAACTCACCTCCTGACTCCCCAAAGTCTATCCATCATCTACAAGGCACAAGTCAAGAGTGTGATGGAATACTCCTCACTTCCCTGGATGGGTGCAGTTCCAACAACACTCAAGAAGCTTGACACCATCCAGGACACAGCAGCCCGCTTGATTGGTACCACATCTACAAATGTTCAATTCCTCCACCACCGATGCTCAGTAGCAGCAGTGTGTACTATCTACAAGATGCACTGCAGCAATTCACCAAAGGTCCTTAGACAGCACTTTCCAAATCCATGACCACTTCCATCTAGAAGGACAAGGGCAGCAGATACATGGGAACACCACCACCTGCAAGTCCCCTCCAAGCCACTCACCATCCTGACTTGGAAATATATTGCCGTTCCTTCACAGTTGCTGGGTTAAAATCCTGGAATTCCCTCCCTCATGGCATTGTGAGTCAACCCACAGAACATGGACTACAACGATTCAAGAAGGCAGCTCACCACCACCTTCTCAAGGGCAACTAGGGATGGGCAATAAATGCTGGCCAGCCAGTGACAACCATGTCCCATGAATGAATTTTTTTAAAAATCTTTTAATTTATAGCTCTAACACTGCATTAAAAATTCAATATGAGAACAGTTTAATGCTTAGGAGCATGTGCCCACTGGGCAGAGTGAGACTTCCCATTTACCTGCAATGGCTCAGAACTAGGCACTGGAAGAGAGCTCCGCGCATTTGCTACAAAACATATCGAGTCTTGCTCTCGGCAATCAATTTGGTGTAATCAGAAAGGTGTGAAGTTTTCAACGATCATTTTCATTCTATTATCTCACTTGCAATGGAAAACCTGAGGGTACACGCTGAGCTTTGACAAATTGACCCACATCCCTTTCCCTGTGAGAATTAAAGCCGTCAGCAACTATAAAGGCAATTTCAAATTCTGTTCCACAAGGGAATTGGAGATCACTACACTTATCCAGCTCATGTTTCGTGTAACTCTCTGTCCACAACTGAACTTTACCCTGGAGAGTTTTCCAATTGACAGTGTGGAGATTTAATATCAGATTTGATCAGGACATCAAGGGGCAGTAGTTATATTTTACGATGTACGATTCACTTCATCAATTGCATGAATGATCCGCTAACATCAGTGCCAGCAATGGTTCAGTTCATAGCATTCTTACCTCCGACTCAGAAGGCTTATTCCCCACTCCAGGGACTCGAGTGAAGAATCTAGGTTAACATAGGGTTCTGAAGACTGTGGAGGAACAGAGAGATCTTGGGGTTCATATCCACAGATCTCTAAAGGTTGCCACTCAAGTGGATAGAGCTGTGAAGAAGGCCTATAGTGTGTTAGCTTTTATTAACAGGGGGTTGGAGTTTAAGAGCCATGGGGTTATGCTGCAACTGAACAGGACCTTGGTGAGACCACATTTGGAATATTGTGTGCAGTTCTGGTCACCTCACTATAAGAAGGATGTGGAAGCGCTGGAAAGAGTGCAGGGGAGATTTACCAGGATGCTGCCTGGTTTGGAGGGAAGGTCTTATGAGGAAAGGTTGAGGGAGCTAGGGCTGTTCTCTCTGGAGCGGAGGAGGCTGAGGGGAGACTTAATAGAGGTTTATAAAATGATGAAGGGGATAGATAGAGTGAACGTTCAAAGACTATTTCCTCGGGTGGATGGAGCTATTGCAAGGGGGCATAACTATAGGGTTCGTGGTGGGAGATACAGGAAGGATATCAGAGGTAGGTTCTTTACGCAGAGAGTGGTTGGGGTGTGGAATGGACTACCTGCAGTGATAGTGGAGTCAGACACTTTAGGAACATTTAAGCGGTTATTGAATAGGCACATGGAGCACACCAGGATGATAGGGAGTGGGATAGCTTGATCTCGGTTTCAGATAAAGCTCGGCACAACATCGTGGGCCGAAGGGCCTGTTCTGTGCTGTACTGTTCTATGTTCTATTAACATTCCAAGAGATGGTACTGAGGAAGAGGTCCCGCCTTTAGGACGAGATGCTAAACTGAAGGAGTGTTTCCCTTGTACCCCCTGTCCCACAATCATATGACTAGATACTTTCCAATGCTCACCCTTCCCCCATGCCACCACCATGTAATCTCCTGGAAGATGCAACCAAAATAAAACACTGCCAGGCCCATAAGGGGAAGAAGACATTCTGGAAAATTTCTCTCTGCCTCCTTTCGGCACATGAAACCCGTCCAGGAAATCTGATGGATCGAGTCTTATCTTTAACCACACTAACATTCTGTGCGACGTGATGTGAAATTAGCCCAGCTCCCTCTTGAGGTCAGAGTCAACAGTGACCGCACCAGAGACGATATGTCCCAGAGGGTCACAACTCTCCAGGAAAAGTTATTCGCAATGTAGTTGCTCCTTTGCAACCACCCCGGCAACCTCATCCCCCGCAAGAAATCACAATTAACATTGAGAACCCATAGGAGAAATGGATTGCTTTTATTTCGCCATCCAATAATACCATGTTGGGTATTGTGCAAATCAAGATTATGGTTTTCCAAGCCAAAACAAAAGTGCACATTGCCACCACCCAGGGACCCGGGTTCAATTCCCGCCTTGGGTCACTCACTGTCTGTGTGGAGTCTGCATGTTCTCCCCCATGTCTGCTTGGGTTTCCTCCGGGTGCTCCGATCTCTTCCCACAGTTCGAAAGACGTGCTGGTTAGGTGGATCAGCCATGCCAAATCCTCCCTCAGTGTACTGAACAGGCGCCGGAGTGTGGCGACAAGGGGATTTTCACAGTAATTTCATTGCAATGGTAATGTAAGCTGACTTGTGGCACAAATAAGTAAACTTTAAAAAACTTAGTAAGAGTTATGACTTTTTTAAACAGTTGTATTGGTCTGCATAGGACACAGATAGATCATTCGGTCCCTAGGATCTGCTCCGCCAATCATTCATATCATGGCTGTCCAGAACCTCAACTCTATCTACCTGTCTTGCTCCATATGCATTAACACCCTGACCAAACACAAATCTATCCATCTCAGTCTTGAAATGTTCAACTGACCCCCATCCACAGTTTATTGGGGGCAAGAGCCACGCAGATTTCCATTAGCCTTTGTGTGAAAATTACTTCCTTATTTCATTCCTCAGGAGCCAAGACTTGCATTGGATTAATTCAAGGAAAACTGAAGAGGGAGGCGATGGCCGAGTGGTATTATCGCTAGACTATTAATTCAGAAACTCAACTAATGTTCTGAGGACTCGGGTTCGAATCCCGCCACGGTAGGGAGTGGAATTTGAATTCAGTAAATTCAGTAAAAAATATCTGGAATTAAGAATCTACTGATGACCATGAAACCATTGTCAATTCACTAATGTCCTTTAGGGAAGGAAATCTGCCATCCTTACCTGGTCTGGACTACATCTGACTCCAGAGCCACAGCAATGTGGTTGACTCTCAACTGCCCTCATAATTGGCCTAGCAAGCCATTCAGTTGTATCAATCACTCAAGAAGGCAGCTCACCACTCCCTTCTCATGGGCAACTAGGGTTGGGCAATAAATGCTGGCCAGCCAGTGACGCCCATGTCCCAAAAATGAATAAAAACAAGTATAAAACCAAAAGAGAAAAAGCTGGAAAATCTCAGCAGGTCTGGCAGCATCTATAAGGGGAGAAAAGAGCTGGCGTTTCGAGTCCAGATGACCCTTTGTCAGGAGGATGAAACCAGCGAGTCTCTGCACATGTGCAGTGGCCCCGAACTGTCACCCTGCACTTTACTGACTCGCTCAAATGGCTGGTCAGCCCGGGACCCCCACAGTGCTGCCCCTCCCAACTCCCCCACAGCCTGATCGCGGCCCCCCTGACAATTCCCGGGCCCAGCCTCGACCCCCCACTCATCCAGGAGCGCCCCGATCTCTAGCCCCAACACCTCCACCACAGTGACAATTCCTCCACCACCCCCCCCCCCCACCCCACTGCAGTACAGATACCCTGGGAGGCAGACCCCCCCCCCACCCGGCAGACCTCCCCCTCCAGCCCGCCCTGATCGCTAGCCTCCCTCCTGTCCAGACCGATCCCAAATGCAGAGTGGCAGCGGGCACCCCCCCCCCCCCCCCCCCCACCGATCACCCATAGGCCCTGTCCCATTAGACCCCATGCCCCATGCCCAGAGGGTACCTTGACACTTTGCCCTTTGGGCAGTGCAGGGGGCAATGCCCAGGGGGCAACAACCCCCCCCCACCACCCAACACCCTCGGGGGCCCTGATTGCTCCCCCTTCACTCCAGGGGGTCATCCTGATATTTCTCCGAAAGTGGGGAGCTACTGTAAACCCGGCTGGAGTGAAAAACTCTGGTGGGAGAGGCTAGCGAGCCTGGAGAATTCAGTCTTGGGCCCGTTCATTACATTAAAAACAGATTTAAATAATAATGAAATTATTACCTGGTCTTCCCGCTGGTTTCCAGTGCAGACAGCACCAGAAGTCCAGTGCTGGGAGATGCGCTCGCGGTGGGAACCCATGCACGAATCCCGCTCATGCCTGGCCATGAGACTTTCCCACCCCGCTGCGCTGGAAACCTAGCAGGGCCGGGTGGGAGAATCGCCCCCATTGTTTAGTCAATATTCAGTGAAAGCCTCAAAATGTGAGATTTTGTGCTACATTCGTTCAGCTTTAAATGTGCAGAGACCATAAAATAATGTCCTTCAGCTATCCTACCAAATCTCTTCATCATTTTAGATACATTAATTAGTTCATCCTACAACCTTCTAAATTCAACAGAATGCAAACCGATTGCACACAATCTTCGATCATTCTTTAATTTAACCCCATAAGTTTTGACATTCTTCTGGTGAGCCACTTATAAGACAAGAACTAGCGAGCTTACTGTGAATGTGCAAGTCACGTGTGTGAAGTCATTTGCTACTTTACAGTTGGTACTTCAGAGGAACCTTACAATTTTATTTATTTGCAGGATGTGGGCGTCGCTGGTTAGGCCAGCACTTATGGCCCATCCCTAATTGACCTTGAGAAGATGGTGGTGAGCTGCCTTCTTGAACCACTCCAGTCCCGAAAGTTAGGTACACCTACAGTGTTGTTAGGGAGCGAATTCCAGGATTTTGACCTAGCGACTGTGAAGAAACTGCAATATATTTCCGAGTCAGGACGGTGAGTGGCTTGGAGGGGAACCTTCAGGTGGTGGCGTTCCCAGGTATCTGCTGCTCTTGTCCTTCTAGATGGTAATGGTTGTGGATTTACAATGCGCTGCCGAAGGAACCTTGGTGAGTTCCTGCAGTGCATCTTTTAGATGGTAAACATGGCTGCTACAGTTCGTCGGTGGTGGAGGGATTGAATGTTTGTGGAAGGGACGCCAATCAAGCAGGCTGCTTTGTCTTGGATGGTGTTGAGCTGTTGTGTTATTGGCGCTGCACTCATCCAGGCAAGTGGAAAGTATTCCTTTACACTCCTGACTTGTTACTTTGCATATTGTGGACAGGTTTTGGGGAGTCAGGAGGTGAGTTACTCGCTGCAGGATTCCTAGCCTTGACCTGCTCTTGTAGCCGCAGTATTTAAATGTCTAGTCCAGTTCAATTTCTGGTCAATGATATCCCCGAGGGGGGGGTCATCAATGGTTGTGCCACTGAATGTCCAGGGGCAATGGTTGTATCCTCTCTTGTTGAAGATGGTCATTGCCTGGCACCTGTTTGGCACGGATCACATGCTGTTCAAGTTGCTACTACAAGTTTTAAAATCGTGCCCAGGATTACAAAGAGAAAATCGTCATGGCCTTATGCAAACACAAAGCAAGAACTCCCCCTAGTGCATAGCTGCTTTGTTGCAGGTTTTGTAAGAGAAAAATGTTGCAATGAGTTTAGTATTACCTCAGAAACATTTTGTCACACTGATGCACCATTATAAATTTAATAACTGTTTCTCAAGATACAGTTGAGAGAATTTACTTCCTGACCATCCACTGATAATTGTTTGATCTTCCGAAAGAAAGATGACTTGTCTTTATATAGTGCTTTTAACATATTCAAACATGCCATGCCCACTCTCTCATGAACCAGCAGACAAACTCTTCAATGTCAAGAGGTTTGGTATAATAACTGAAATTCCCCTCCCACCCCACCATTCCCCAAACAAAACCCAATCTAGATTGTCAATTGTTTGATAAACTCAGTGGCAGCATGGTGGCACAGTGGTTGGCACTGCTGCCTCACAGCGCCAGGGACCTGGGTTCAATTCCTGCCTCAGGTCACTGTCTGGGTGGCGCGGCACGTTCTCCCTGTGTCTGCGTGGGTTTCCTCCAGGTGCTCCGGTTTCCTCCTACAGTCTGAAAGACGTGCTGGTTAGGTGGATTGGCCATGCTAAATTCTCCCTCAGTGTACCCGAACAGGCGCTGGAGCGTGGCGACAAGGGGATTTTCAAGTTAACTTCATTGCAGTGTTAATGTAAGCCTACGCTTACACCAATAAAATAAACTTGATCTTGTACTAGGTCAGAGATCTTCTCAAAAACTATATTATTGCATCTGAAAATCTTTGTATGTAGGAAGAAACTTTTGTAAATTATCCACTGTGACCAGTGCAGTGAATGCAGGGCTTAGAATCCCTACAGCGCAGAAGGAGACCATTCAGCCCATCGAGTCTGCACCGACCCCAAGCCCTATTCCCAATTCTCGTAACCCCACATATTCACCCTGCTAATCCCCCTGACACTAAGGGGCAATTTAGCATGGCCAATCAACCTAACTCGCACATCTTTGGAGTGTGGGAGGAAACCGGAGCACCCGGAGGAAACCCATGCAGACATGGGGGGAAAACGTGCAAACTCCACACAGAAAGTGACCCGAGGCCGGAATTGAACCCGGGTCCCTGGCTTTGTGAGCAGCAGAGCTAACCACTGTGCCACCGTGCTGCCCACAGGCTTGCTCCTGCTCCCATTGGCTGGCACAGAGTTGTAACAGCTGCAAGGTACACCTGAGCATGAGTGTCAGTGCTTGAGCCACTACAGTTGGCCAGTTACCCGTGACCCAGGCCCCTAGGGGCAGCAGCTGAGAGAGGAAGGGCCAGCAGGTAGAGAAACAAGAGGCTGGTTGCAGCTTCGTGTTGGCCGATGAACAGCGTAAGAATCCAGGAAGAGGACGGCATCTTTGGGGGTGCATCTTACACGAGTGCAGAGGAAGGAGGCTGAGGAAATTCAACCTCTCGCCAACCTGCATGATACTTGCACCATTTTCAAATAGATCAAATAGATCTATGGGCCCTCAACACACACTGGTAAGATCTAAAGGTGGCAAGACTCTCCTCAAAGACACGGACAGTATCTACACCTGCTGAAAAGAGCACTATTTAATCAGAGCTCCATGGTGGACATGTAACTCCTGGAGACCCGCCCACATCAGCAGTAGACAAGACAATGATGCAACACTTGACAAAAGTGAGAACTGCACAGAGGTGAAAAGCAACAAAGCTTCTGGTTCTGACAACATCCCTGTGGTTGGACTGAAATAAGGAGGTGACACACCGATCTCTCCGATATCTACCCTATTTGTAAAGCTCCGGCAGAATGAAGAAATTCCAAGTGACTGTTGAGACAACATGGTGACCACAATTTTCAAGAGAGCAGTCCAGTCAAACTGCAGCAACTCCCAGGGAAGAGCACATTGCTCTCAACCACTGGCAAAGTCCTAGCTAGGTTACTTCTTACCTCACACCAACTGCAGAAGAGGTCCTCCCAGAGTCCTAGTAAGGCCTCCAACTCCCCAGGGGAACAACCGACATGATTTTTCACAACACACTAACCTCAGGAAGAGTGCAGATAGCAGAACATTGCACCGAATGCGATTTTCTTCGATATTTGATTTGATGAATCAAACTGCTTTTTGGGAGATGTTGGAGTGATAAGTATGCCCAGCTAGGTTCATAATCATCATCTGTCTCCAAATAACATAGGGTGGCACGGTAGCACAGTGGTTAGCACTGCTGCTTCACAGCTCCAGGGACCTGGGTTCGATTCCCGGCTTGGGTCACTGTCTGTGTGGAGTTTGCACATTCTCCTCGTGTCTGCGTGGGTTTCCTCCGGGTCCTCCGGTTTCCTCCCACAGTCCAAAGATGTGCGGGTTAGGTTGATTGGCCATGCTAAAATTGCCCCTTAGTGTCCTGAGATGTGTAGGTTAGAGGGATTAGCGGGTAAATATGTAGGGATATGGGGGTAGGGCCTGGGTGGGTTTGTGGTCGGTGCAGACTCGATGGGCCGAATGGCCTCCTTCTGCACTGTAGGGTTTCTATGATTTCTATTCAAATAACAGTACTGAGAGATGTTAAATGTTAAACTTCTTCCAGCCAATCGGTGAAGAAGAAGTTCAGAAATCAATCCTTATTCAAATCCTGAGGGGGTTTTCACAGTAACTTAATTGCAGTGTTAATGTAAGCCTACTTGTGACATGAATAGATAAACCTTAAACTTTCAAAACTACTCAGTTTTACATCTAACAAAGTGAGCGATACAAATATACAGTTCCTGTACAGTCATGATCTCATTGCTCTGACGTCTTATGGTCTCCTGACGAAGGAGCAGCAAGCTCCGAAAGCTTATGGTATTTGCTACCAAATAAACCTGTTGGACTTTAACCTGGTGTTGTGAGACTTCTTACTGTGCTTACTCCACACCACCACCAGGGGCAAGAAGTGTCTCCATCTGTGCACAATTATCCAATGATTGATCCATGCCAGTATTAGGGGCAACCTGATGGAAGTTCATAAAATTATTGGGGCATAGATAAGATGAACAGTTGGAGCTTTTTCCCTGGACAGAAATAACAAATCCAAAGACGCACAAGTTCAAGGTAAGGGGGTAAAGGTTCAGTAGAGGTGTGCGGGAGGTGGGGGCCTGGAATGCACTGCCAAGTGAGGTGGTTGAGGCAGACATGTTAGTGACATTTAAGACTTATCTGGGTAAACACATGAACAGGTGGGGTATAGAGGGATACAGGCGGTTGGTCTAGATAAGACCACAAGGAACTATAAAAAGTTGTGAATGTAGCCCAATCCATCACGCAAAACAGCCTCCCATCCGGACTCTGTCTACACTTCCCGCTGCCTCGGCAAAGCAGCCAGCATAATTAAGGACCCCACGCACCCCGGACATTCTCTCTTCCACCTTCTTCCTTCAGGAAAAAGATACACAAGTCTGAGGTCACGGACCAACCGACTCAAGAACCGTCTCTTCCCTGCTGCCGTCAGACTTTTGAATGGACTTACCTCGCATTAAGTTGATCTTTCTTTACCCCCACCCTAGCTATGACTGTAACACTACATTATGCACTCTCTCCTTTCCTTCTCTATGAACGGTATGCTTTGTCTGTATAGTGCGCAAGAAACAATACTTTTCACTGTATACTAATACATGTGACAATAATAAATCAAATCAAATCAAAGTGATCACGCAGGCTTGGTGGGCTGAAGGGCCTATTCCTGTGCTGTACTGTTCTTTGTACACTTAACATTAATTTATACAATTAATATCTCAGGGATAAATGTGAGGTTATCCACTTTGGTAGCAATAATAGGAAGATAGATTATTACTTGAATGGGTGTAAATTGAGAGAGATGGATACTCAACAAGACCTTGGCGTCCTTGTGCATCAGTCACTGAAAGCGCACAGGTACAGCAGGCAGTAAAAAAAGCAAATGGTATATTGGCCTTCATAGCGAGAGCATTTGAGTAGACTGATAGGGTGTTTTGCTGCAATTACATCAGGTGTTGGTGAGGCCACACCTGGAGTATTGTGTGCAGTTTTGGTGTCCCTATCAGAGGAAGGATGTCCTTGCTATAGAGGGAGTGCAGCGAAGGTTTGCCAGGCTGATTCCTGGGATGGCAGGTCTGTCATATGAGGAGAGACTAAGTCCATTAGAATTTTATTTACTGGAGTTTAGAAGAGTGAGAGGGGATCTCATAGAAACTTATAAAATTCTAACAGGGTTACACAGTTTAAAGTTTATTTATTAATGCCACAAGTAGGCTTACACTGACACTGCAACAAAGTTACCGTGAAAATCCCCTAGTCGTCACATTCCAGCGCTTGTTCGGGTACACTAAGGGGGAATTTAGCATGGCCAATGCACCTAACCAGCACATCTTTTGGACTGTGGGAGGAAACCGGAGGAAACCCACGCAGACACGGGGACAACGTGTAGACGGCCCACAAACATTAACCCAAGCTGGGAATCGAACCCGGGTCCCTGGTGCTGTGAGGAAGCAGTGTTAACCTCTATGCCATCGTGCCACAGGGCAAATTCAGAAAGAATGTTCCTAAAGTTGGGGGAGTCCAGAACTAGGGGTCATAGTTTGAGGATAGGGCGGCACGGTAGCACAGTGATTAGCACTGCTGCTTCACAGCTCCAGGGACCTGGGTTCGATTCCCGGCTTAGGTCACTGTCTGTGTGGAGTTTGCACATTCTCCTCGTGTCTGCATGGGTTTCCTCCGGGCGCTCCGGTTTCCTCCCACAGTCCAAAGATGTGCGGGTTAGGTTGATTGGCCATGCTAAAATTGCCCTTAGTGTCCTGAGATGCGTAGGTTAGAGGGATTAGTGGGTAAATATGTAGGGATATGGGGGTAGGGCCTGGGTGGGATTGTGGTCGGTGCAGACTCGATGGGCCGAATGGCCTCTTTCTGTGCTGTAGGGTTTCTATGATTTCTATGATAAGGAGTAAACCTTATTTCTTCACCCAGAGGGTGGTGAATGTGTGGAATTCACTACCACAGAAAGTAGTTGAGGCCAAAACCTGTCTGATTTCAAGAAGAAATTTGATATAACTCTTGGGGCAAAAGGGATCACGGGATATGGGGGGGAAGGGGGGGATCAGGATATTGAATTCGATGATCAGCCATGATCAAAATGAATGGTGGAGCAGGCTTGAAGGGCCAAATGGCCTACCCTTGCTTCTAGTTTCTATGATTCCTTACCTGTCCCAACAGGCATTAAACAGCCATGGGTCATTGCCTCGAAACTGTTCTCAATCTTCCTTGCAGCAGCGCTGCAACCTATTACTCTCAGGCTCTCCGCAGGTCTGATACTCTCACTGATGGTAAACCCGTCAACCACAACTGGCTAAAGGCCAAAACCAAGACAACAACTGTTTCTGTAACAGGATACAGTACGCTGACAACTCAATAAGCTAGCTCTCAGTCTGAAGACAAATAAAAGAATCTCAACCATTGAAGCCTAACAGGGTCCTCACCGGCACTTCAGGCCGCACACCATATCCATGGTCATCACCGTTTGACGCTTGCCGTGATCGGTGTAGGCCACCGAATCCCTGATGACATTTTCCAGAAAAACCTTCAGGTTATTACTTGAATGGGTGTAAATTGAGAGAGATGGATACTCAACAAGACCTTGGTGTCCTTGTACATCAGTCACTGAAAGTAGGACCTCCTTGTAGATCAACCCGGAGACACCTCCGCGGAGCGCTGTGCGTTGCCGCTGGGCTAAAAGCCTTTGCCCAGCCCCTTACCGCCTTTCCCTCGACCCGACATCCACTCTATTACAACAGAGAGTTGTAATATTATTTATTTATTGAACCCTACAAATGCCTGGGACTTGTCCTGAGACCAAAGCCAGGGAAACCAAAGTCCTCTACTAACCCACACCATCTGTATCAAATTCATAAAATCATAGAATTCCTACAGTGCAGAAGGGGGCTATTCAGCCCATCGAGTCTGCACCAACCACAATCCCACCCAGGCCCTATTCTCATAACCCCTTGTATTTACCCTGCTAATCCGCCTGACACTGGATTAACTTTAGCATGGCCAATCAACCTAACCCGCACATCAATGGACTTTTCAATGATTCAAAGCATTAAATTGAGATTCGTGGTGAGGTGTTGGAAAATGTCCTTCGTCCCTCATACCTTAGAAGCTATCCATCCCAGAAAAGGCTGTTACTGATGAAGAGGTTCAGCACTGGCCAGTTCAGCCTCTGAGGAATTACATACTCAAGTTTGAGAATTGTGATATCAGACTGGACACACTAAAGTCAAAGGATATCAGGCAGTGGCACTCCCGACAATTCCAAGCAGTGCTGAAGCTTGGGCAGCTTATCAATTCTGTATCAAGGCCCCAGGACAACATCATTAAGTTAAGTTTATTTATTGGTCACAAGTAGGCTTACATTCACACTGCGATGAAGGTACTGTGAAAATCCCCTAGCCGCCACACTCCAGCACCTGTTCGGGTACACCGAGGGAGAATTTAACATGGTCAATTCACCTAACCTGCACATCTTTGGAGCGTGGGAGGAAACCGGAGCACCCGGAGGAAATCCACGCAGACACGGGGAGAGCATGCAAACTCCACACAGACAGTGACCCAAACCGGAAATTGAACCCAGGAAATTGCGAGGCAGCAGTGCTAACCACTGTGCCACCGTGCCGCTCCCATCAGCGTTGTTTTACAAGGTGCTTGCGAATTAAGTGAGAAGATAAAAGAACAAAACGTGGGTGCCTTCCAAGACGCAGACAGGCCAAGCACAGAGGCCATGATAATCTCACATCAGCTGAGATGGACGGGACATGTTGTCAGTACGCCCGACTCCAGGTTGTCCAAACAGACCCCATCCCCCCCTCCCCCCAATGTGAAATTCAGCAGACTGTTTTTGCCAACTTGCTTCCCTGAAATTCGCAATAATAAATCCCTCACTATATTGCTGCACTCAGGAGGTCTGCAGAGTGCTCTTAGCAAGTCCCGTGTTTCTTTAGCACTGCTGCCTCACAGCGCCAGGAACCGGGTTCGATTCCTGGCTCGGGTCACTGTCCTTGAGGAGTCAACATGTTCTCCCCATGCCTTTCCTCCGGGTGCTCCAGTTTCCTCCCACAGTCTGAAAGGTGTGCTGGTTAGGGGTTAGGGGGATTGGCCATGTTAAATTCTCCCTCAGTGTTACCCAAACAGGCACCGGAGTATGGCGACTACGGGATTTTCACAGTAACTTCATTGCAGTGTTAATGTAAGCCTACTTGTGACACTAATAAACAAACTTTAAAAGCTTTACTGCTTGATCACCCTTGCTAAAGTACCTCCTTATGTCTTTTAATAATTTCCCAGTCCTTCCCATTATAGCCTGTGATATTTATCTCCCAATAATTCTCAGGACTCTGAAAAGACCACCCGTTAACTTTCGGCTGAATCTGTGCACTGTTCTATTTGTGTTATGCTGCATCCATTCAAGTACAAGACTTCTTGTCTGGGTAAACGTACCCTCTATGTCCAAAGGCATTTACTCATGTCTTTTGACTAGGTGTGAATTTTCTCCTTCCTGCAGGTCAGGAACTACTGCAATGTCAGGGCAGGTAAGGGGACACAGCAGCGCAGCGGCTCAGATTTCAATAGCAAAGCAAGTCTTACAGCACAATTTTAATCTTTCCTCAGTGCAGGCACCGACACCACAAGGGGGCATGCCACCTCCACGCTAATCGGATAGTTGGGTAAAAAGGGGAATAAAATCCAGCAGATTTCTCAAATGTTTTTCTCCCCTCAATATTTATTTTCAGATTTTAACTGGTGCCAGACCATCATCAATCAAAATGACTGAACAGTTCCAGGTACGTTTCAATAGCACATTCAGCTTAGATTAAACTCACATTAAACTCAGTCGTGGAAGGATTAAATTATGCCTCCAGTTTACCAACTGAATTGATTTGATTGTTTCTTATTGTTGATGGTTTGATATAAGCGAGTCAAACCAATTCACCCACATAGCAATCAATCAATACGTGTGGATCTTGCTGTGCACCAAATTGTAACCTTATTGGCCGACACTCAACAGCTTCCACGTTTCAATGTGATTCACTGTGAGCCAAGGAACCCTGGGCTGTTAGCTGAGATAAACAAGTTACTGTCCTTCTCTCTTTTTTATTAATCCATTCATGGGACGTGGGCTGGCTGGCCAACATTTATTGACCATCCCTAGTTGCCTGAAGGAAGTTGAGAGTCAACCACATTGCTGCAATGGGGTGGCACAGTGGTTAGTACTGCTGCCTCACAGCGCCAGGGATCTGGGTTCAATTCCTGGCTTGGGTCACTGTCTATGCGGAGTCTGCACGTTCTCCCCATGTCTGCGTGGGTTTCCTTCGCCTGCCCCGGTTTCCTCCCACAGTCAGAAAGACGTGCTGGTTAGGCGTATTGGCCGTGCTAAATTCTCCCTCAGTGTACCTGAACAGGTGCTGGAGTGTGCCGACTCGGGGCCTTTCACAGTAACTTCATTGCAGCGTCAATGTAAGCCTACTTGTGACACTGATAAATAAACTTTAAATTTTAGACTTTATATTTGGAAGAAAGGGCTTGCACGTAGTTTGCACCTTTCATTCCAGGGTATCCCAATCAGCCCATGAGTACTTTTAAAAAATATATCTTGGGGGTTGGGGAGGAGAGCTGACTGGTGGTGATTCAGCGTGAGGATTACCACACCTCAGGCGAGGGGCAAGGTTGAGAAGGTTGAATAGCCAGGTAATGCATCATAAAATCCCTACGGTATCGAAGGAGGCCATTCGGCCTATCAAGCCTACACCGACAACAATCCCACCCAGATCCTTGTAACCCCACCCTGCTAGTCCCCCTGACACTAGGGGGCAACTTAGCATGGCCAATCACCTAACCCGCCTAATCTTTGGAGTGCCAGAGCATCTGGAGGAAACCCACGCAAATACAGGAAGCAGAATTTTCCAATCCCACCTGCCACGGGAATCGTAGCAGGTAGGACAGAGAATTCAGCGGACCATGCAAAGGTCCGTTGATCTCGGGCACCAGCTTTGCGTCACCCGCGGCTGGGAAATCCCGCCCGGGGAGAATGTGCAAACTCCACACAGACAGTGACCCGAGGGCAGAACTGAACCCGGGTCCCTGGCACTGTGGGACAGCAGTGTTAATCACTGGCCACCGTGCTGTAGGAGCTGTTATATTGTAGGATCCCACAACAGATATGTGATGGTGGTTGGGGGATAAATACTGACCAGGATACCAGGGGGAACTCCCCCGCTTTACTTTGAAATAGTTGGGGAAAGTTTTTAACATTTGGTCAAACTCATTGAGTCAGGTTATAATCACACAACAATCACCCAAAGGGCAGATTTTGTTAACAGTTTCATCAATAAGATCATTCCAATTTTGGCGTCAAAATAGTCGGGGCAGGATTTTCTCTTCGAATGACGCTGCAACTTTTTTCCCCACTGGACATGAATCCAAACAAACTTTCAGTGACATCAAGTTTATTTTTTTAAAAAGAGTCAATGAAGGATGCACCGCACCATTAGCCACGCACGCCTCCCAAAATCCCATCATTCAGCTGCTTGTGGGTTCTACACTGACCCAGAAATGGTTTCATCATGAGTTCGGTGCTCCTTCAGAAACATTCACTACAACTGCCCTGAGTCAATGCAAAGAGATTCCAGCAACATTATTTAAACTTTAATGCACATGTGAGGTTAGCGTTAAACTACCAGTTTAAAAAATAAAATGAACCAAGAGTCGGTTCTTGAGCAAATGAAGAAATGGTCATGTACGCCATGATCTTTGCAATTAATGGTTGCGGTGCTTTTGAGGAACTCCCAGAACTTAAAAGACCAAATTAGCAAGAGTTCCAGCACCAACAGCCAACTAGTAATGAGTACAAAAGCAAAGAATGAATGCTGAACCTTTGGTTAGGCCTCAGGTGGAGTATCATATCCAATTTGTGTCCATATGCAGCAAGACCTGAACAATATCCAGGTCTGGATTGACAAGTGGCAAGTAACATTCGTGCCACACAAGTGCCAGACAATGGTCATCTCCAACCATCTCCCCATGACATTCAATGGCATTACCATTGCCGAATCCCCCATTGTCAACATCCTGGCGGTTACCATTGAACTGGACTAGCCATATAAATGTTGTGGTTACAAGATCAGGTCAGAGGCTAGGAATCCTGTGGTGAGGAGATCACCTCCTGATTCCCCAAATCCTGTCCACACCTACAAAGCACAAGTCAGGAGTGTAATGGACTACTCCCCACTTGCCTGGATGAGTGTAGCTCCAACAAGTCAAGAAACTCAACACAATCCGGAACTAGACAGCCCGTTTGACTGACACCCCTTCAACATTCACTCCCTTCACCACCCATGCACAGTGGCAGCCATGTATGCCACCTACAAGGTGCACTATGGCAATTCAACAAAACTCCTTAGACAGCAGCTTTCAAACCCGTGACCTAGAAGGGCAAGGGCAGCAGATGTATGGAATCACCACTGACTGCAAGTTCTCCTCCAAGCCACACAACACCCTGACTTGGAAATAGATCGGCGTTCCTTCACCGTCGCAGGATCAAAATCCTAGAACACCATTCCTAACAGCACTGTGGGTATACCTGCACCATATGAACAGCAGAGGTTCAAGAAAGTAACTCACCATCACCTTCCCAAGGGGCATTTGGGGTGGGCAATAAATGCTGGCGGAGCCAGCGATGCCCACATCCTCTGAATGAATAAAAAAATTCCAGCCGTTACATTTTCAGGAGGATGTCGAGGCATTGGAGAGGGTATAGAAGAGATTTACTAGAATCGTGCCAGGGATGAAAGATTTCAGATATACGGCACTGTGGCACAGTAGTTAGCACTCATAGCGCCAGGGGCCTGGATTCGATTCCTGACTTGGGTCACTGTCTGTGCGGAGTCTGCATGTTCTCCCCGTGTCTGCGTGGGTTTCCTCCGGGTGCTCCGATTTCCTCTCACAGTCCGATAGACGTGTTGTTAGGTGCATTGGCCATGCTAGATGGCCAATGCACCCGGATTTGAGGAATCAGGAGGTGATCTCCTCACCACAGGATTCCTAGTGTACCAGAACAGGCGCCGGAGTGTGACGACTAGGGGGTTTTCACAGTAACTTCACTGCAGTGTTAATGCAAGCCTACTTGTGACACTAATAAATAAACTTTTTTTTTACTTTTTAGAGAGACTGGAGACACTGGGATTATTTTCCTTACAGCAGAGAAGGCCAAGTGGAGATTTATTTGAGGTATGCAAAATCATGAAGGATTTTGATAGTTTTGATATTTCCTGTGGCAGCATAGTTGGCAACCAGAAGTCACACATTTATGAAAATAAAACTAGAAGTGAGGTGAAGATAATTTTGGTTACACAGCGAGTGGTTAGGATTTGTAAGGTGCTGCTTATTCAGATAGTGGAAGTAAAATAGTTACTTTGCAAAAAGGATTGTGGTAAACATTTGAAAGGGCAAAAACTGGCAGATTGATGGGAATGAAGTGAAATGATCTGGATAGTTTTTTCAAAGAGCTAGCAGAGGCATGATGGACCAAATGGTCTCGTTCTGTGCTGCATGGTTTGATGTGTTCTATTTTTGATTTGATTTGATTTATTTATTGTCACGTGTATTAACATACAGTGAAAAGTATTGTGTTTTGCGCGCTATAGAGACAAAGCATACCATTCATAGAGAAGGAAACGAGAGGGTGCAGAATGTAGTGTTACAATCATAGCTAGGGTGGAGAGAAAGATCAACTTAATGTAAGGTAAGTCCATTCAAAAGTTTGACAGCAGCTGGGAAGAAGTTGGTTGGTACGGACCTCAAACTTTTGTATCTTTTTCCCGATGGAAGAATGTCCAGGGTGTGTGGGGTCCTTAATAATGCCTAATTAATTCTCCTTATACTAGCTTATTTAGCACCAATTTTTGTTTGATAACACTCCTGTGAAGTGCTTTGGGATGTTTTATTATACAAAAGGTGCTATATAAATGCAAGTTGCTATTGTTGTATCCAGCTCCAAGTAGTGGCTGCGAGGTTCCAAACAGAATGTTTTCCCTGAAGAGTCCAATCAGCAGCCTGGACTACTGAATCCTAACAAATGAGAGTTCAAGAGGTGACGCCAAAGAAGGAACGAGTTTTGTAATTTGTAAAACTAAAGACATGCTAAAAACCTAATCCTTGAAATGGTTTATAGAGCATCTGTTCAATTAGTTCCTTTTTTCATAGCAACTCTCCACTCGACGGAACTGGAGGCGTCCCATGAAGTCATCTCCCATATCTGAAGACAACTACTGTACATAAGAATTGACAACATTCTCACAGGTTCTGGCACTGTGCCAGAAAATTAATTTAAAGTTCGTGGCTTGTGCAGAAATCTGAATGCTGCAGGCACCAAGGGTCAAATAGCCTCCTCTGTGCTGTATGATTCTGTTTGCCAAGACTCTGTGTGGTGCATAGGCATATCAAACCTTCCCCAGGGCTCACCAGAAGTAAATGATCAGGTTTGGCAGAAGTGCTGCAGAATGAGAAGCGAAAACTTGATTGTCTATTTTTCACACCATTTCCTGCTACAGGAAGATCAACTTCTGACAGGACAACCTTCCACCCATTGACTCTGTCTACACTTCCCACTGCCTCGGCAAAGCAGCCAGCATAATTAAGGACCCCACGCACCCCGGACATTCTCTCTTCCACCTTCTTCCGTCAGGAAAAAGATACAAAAGTCTGAGGTCACACACCAACCGACTCAAGAACAGCTTCTTCCCTGCTGCCATCAGACATTTGAATGGACTTGCCTTGCATTAAGTTGATCTTTCTCTACACCCTAGCTATGACTGTAACACTACATTCTGCACTCTCTCGTTTCCTTCCCAATGAACGGTATGCTTTGTCTGTATAGCACGCAAGAAACAATATTTTTCACTGTATGTTAATACATGTGACAATAATAAATCAAATCAAATCAAAAGGATTGAGGGGCTAACTTGGTCTACTCCTGTTACCAATATTGATGGAAAATCAGGCAGTGAAGCCAATCGCTGTCGGATTGGGGTGAGGGAAATGTAGCCCCATAATTTAAAGATCTGCATGATCTGTATTCCTTCCTTAGCCAAGTCAGGCATTCAATTGAAATGTGGCCTATTGCTGTGGCAATCCATTCTCCTGAATTCTGGCAATGACAACTTGCCTTGGTCTCTGATCCTGTTCAGCAGCAAGTCCAGGTCCATAAGGCGCTCTCGGCCCGGAGGCAGAAGGTCCCACTCCACAGATTTGAACATAAAATCTAGGCTGACATGCCAGTGAGGGAGTGTCGCCAAAATATCAAAGCTATAGGTTTCCCCCAAAATGAGTTATTGAGGGAAATCCAACAAGAGGCTAGGAAGCTTCTCCAGAAGAAAGGAAGGAGGAAAGAAGTTTCCAGCCACTTGTAGATTATGATGCGGAGATGCCGGCGTTGGACTGGGGTGGGCACAGTAAGAAGTCTCACAACACCAGGTTAAAGCCCAACAGGTTTATTTGGTATCACGAGCTTTCGGAGCGCTGCCCCTTCATCAGGTGAGTCCTGTAGATTATGTTGTAGATTATATAAGACAATTAATTGCTTAGTCCTGTGGGATGAACAGGGAATCAATGGAACCAGGAGGATCCCGTTTGGTCATTCTTCCAAGGCCACTGTTCTTGGTTGATATCATGTTTTTAAAGCAAAAAGACTTGCATTTTTATATTACCTTTCATATGTCCAGAGTATCTCGAAAGCACTTTGCAGCCAAGGGGTGATAACTGTTGTAATGAAGTAAACAGAGCACCCAGTTTGCACACAGCAAACTCCCACACAAAACGCAATGAGATAGCAACCAGATAATCTTTTTCTATATCCAATTGGAAATTGGCCGCATCGGACACATTCAGCCCTTCGAGCCTGCTCCGCCATTCACTATGATCATGGCTGATCATCCAGGGGGCGGCACGGTAGCACAGTGGTTAGCACTGCTGCTTCACAGCTCCAGGGTCCCGGGTTCGATTCCCAGCTCGGGTCACTGTCTGTGTGGAGTTTGCACATTCTCCTCGTGTCTGCGTGGGTTTCCTCCGGGTGCTCTGGTTTCCTCCCACAGTCCAAAGATGTGCGGGTTAGGTTGATTGGCCAGGTTAAAAATTGCCCCTTAGAGTCCTGAGATGCGTAGGTTAGAGGGATTAGTGGGTAAAATATGTGGGGGTAGGGCCTGGGTGGGATTGTGCTCGGTGCAGACTCGATGGGCCGAATGGCCTCCTTCTGCACTGTAGGGTTTCTATGATTCTATGAATTCAATAGCCTGGACCTGCCTTCCCCCCATATCCTTTAATCCCCTTCTCCTCAAGAGCTAGATCTAACTGCTTCTTGAAATGTTTTGGTCTCAACTACTTTCTGTGATAGCGAATTCCACAGGCTGATCACTACGTGGGTGATGAAGTTTTTCCCCACCCTGATTTTGATTTGATTTGATTTATTATTGTCACATGTATTAGCATACAGTGAAAAGTATTGTTTCTTGCGCGCTGTAGAGACAAAGCATACCATTCATAGAGAAGGAAAGGAGAGGGTGTAGAATGTAATCTTCCAGTCATAGCTAGGGTGTAGAGAAAGATCAACTTAGTGCAAGGTAGGTCCATTCAAAATTCTGCTGGCAGCAGGGAAGAGTCGGTTGGTGCGTGACCTCAGACTTTTGCATCTTTTTCCCGACGGAAGAAGGTGGAAGAGAGTATGTCGTGGTCCTTAATTATGCTGGCTGCTTTTCCAAGGCAGCGGGAAGTATAGACAGAGTCGATGGATGGGAGGCTGGTTTGCGTGATGGATTGGGCTACATTCATGACCTTTTGTAGTTCCTTGCAGTTTTGGGCAGAGCAGGAGCCGTACCAAGCTGTGATACAACCAGAAAGGATGCATTCTATGGAGCATCTGTAAACGTTGGTGAGAGTCATAGCGGACATGCCACCTGGCACATCTCAGAAGCACTGGTAGTGGTGGGGGTCCTACTAGAGACATAAAAGCAATGGGTCCTGTCTCCAAATAGCTTTCAGATAATTAATTAAGGATAGAGTTGAGGAATGGTGGATCGTCAACAAGAGTTGAATAATCCCAACGTGCAAAAATTTCACAGCACTTTGCGTTTATCATTTGAAAAACTAGACCTTTCCCTACAACAGCCAAGCAGATGACGGCCAGATTTCCAACTCTTTCAGGATAACTCACTCAGAGCTTCCTTTCTAGTTTCTCCACAAACTGTGCCAACTCTTGCAAAACAAACTCAAGTGCCAGCAAAAAGCACAGACATAAAACCCGCCAACAGCCTCTTTTGTTTTCGCGTTAAGAAGGAAGTCAAGTTGTTTTGCTGCAGTGAAAATTTTCTCGTCCCTTAAACCAGTGGCTCTAACACCGAGTTGATACCAAGTGGTCCGTGTGCATGTGTGTGCGGGAGAGAGCTAGTTCCAGTTACTTTGGCCCTAAAAACCATACTTCGCATGGGAAAGTTTATTTATTCGTGTCACAAGTAGGATTACATCAACACTGCAATGAAGTTACTGTGAAAATCCCCTAGTCGCCGCATCCCGGCACCTGGTCGAGTGCACTGAGGGACAATTTAGCATGGCCAATGCACATAGCCCCCAGCACGTCTTTCGGACTGTGGGAGGAAACCGGAGCACCAGGAGGAAACCCACGCAGACACGGAGAGAACGTGCAGACTCCGCACAGACAATGACCCAAGCTGGGAATCAAACCCACGTCCCTGGCGCTGTGAGGCAGCAGTGCTAACCACTGTGCCACCGTGGACTTTATTAATAGATGGTGCTGATGACTCACCCAACTCTAGCTGTAGGATCCAAGCGCCACTCCCCTGGAGACCTTGTCTTGACAGGCCTGTTAAACTCAAGATTAGCTTACCCCAGTAATTGCAATGTGAGCAGGGATGGGCACCACACCTTAGGAAGGGTGTTTCAACCCTGGAGGAAGTTCAAAGCAGGTTTACAAGAATGATACCTGGACTTCAGAGCTTAAGTTACAAGGAGAGATTAGACAAATTAGGCCTTTATTCTCTCGAATTCAGAAAGTTGAGGGGTGATCTGATGGAAGTCTACAAACTATTTATAGAGAAGTCAGGCTTGACAAGGATAAACCATTTCCACTAGTTGGAAGCTCTAGAACCAGGGGCCATAATCTAAAAATTAGGGCCAAGCCCTAGGAGAGATGTTAGAAAACACTTCTACACACAGAGAGTGATGGAGGTTTGTAACTCTGTTCCTCAAACTGCGGTGGATGCTGTTTCAATTGTTAGACTTAAATCTGAGATAGACAAATTTTTATTGAGCAGGGGTATCAAGGGATATGGGCCGAGGGCAGGTACATGGAGTTAGGCCACAGATCAGCCATGATCTTGTTGAATGACGGAGCGGGCCCCGAGGGGCTGAATGGCCTAATCCTGTTCCGATGTTCCTATAGGAGTAATAGTTAACACTTGGTGAATTCTGCACCTTTGAAAATCAATACTTATGGCCCAATTGTCATTGCTGAGCTGATGGAGGGGAAATTAGTACAGTTTCTGCAGTTTATAGCAACCTCCAGCTTTATGCGATGGCCAGTCGAATGTTGCAGCGCTGTTTCAGTCATGGACAAAAATATTGCATATTGTCATTGAACAAGAACAAGATTGCATGCAATGGAACTCACTTTAAATTAAACGGCAGGGTGCGCTTGGTAGAAACTGCAATCCCACACCATTTAGCAGGGATTCGAAGGGTTTAAGTAAAGGTATTTAGAAAATTAATGATGTGTTATATTTCTTGCATTAGTGAGGTGTGAACGAATGAACAAACCCGTTCTGGGACAAATGACTGTTGTGGAAGTAGGCAAGCAATTGGGACAAGCTGACCACAGGCTGGGGGTCATTGTAAAAACAGGTAAAGATAAGTCATTTGGACGGGTACAGGACAGGGGCATTCCCAAAATGGCACCGGAGCGTGGCGACTTCTTGCTAGCTGTGCCCAGCATACCTTCTAATTCTATCTTTTACTCTTGTTCTATGCTTCTAAAACTTCGTTCTAACTCTTTTAAACTCTCTAAACAATGCTCTAATTCAATCTCTTACAGATTTGGTGCTTCCCTGTTGCCATCAGACTTTTGAATGGACCTACCCCGCACTAAGTTGATCTTTCTCTACACCTTAGCTATGACAGTAACACTACATTCAGCACTCTCTCCTTTCCTTCTCTATGAACGGTATGCTTTGTCTGTATAGCGCACAAGAAACAATACTTTTCACTATATACAATGCAGTGCAAATCAGTAATACACTGTTCAAACATCATTGTTTTCTTTAGAGCAGAGAAAGCTAAGTGTGGGGGGTGGGGGGGGGGATGGAACATGATTGAGGTGTATAGGATTGTGAGGGGTATGGACAGGGTGAATAGGGAACAACTGTTCCCCTTGGTTGAGGGGTCAATCATGAGGGGGCTTAGTTTTAGGGTATGGGGCAGGAGATTCGGAGGGGATTTGAGAAAAAACATTTTCACTCAGAAGGTGGTGGGAATGTGGAATGCACTGCCCGGGAAGGTAGTGGAGGCCAGAAACCACACAACCTTTAAAAAATATTTGGATGAGCACTTCAAATATCATTCAAAGATGAAGACAAGTGCAGGAAAATGGGATTAGTGTGCCTTTCGTGGTGGATACTGTTGGTGCCGATTCGATGGGCCTATGACACTTATAACAGGTCGTGGACAGTGCAATGTAAATCAGTATGTGACGCTACTGTGCCTTTAAGAAATTTATTTTTTAAATCATGTTCTCTGCAGTATGCAAGCAGCTTTCTTTTGTTTCATTGTTGCCGACCTGTCTGCTTAGATGTCCTATTGCTGCTTAAAAGGTTTAAATAGAGTTTTGTTTATTTTTAATCTGGGTCTAATGCAAAGTCCTGGTGTTTTACAAGTTTACGATCCTTTTGGATTGTTAGGGGGGAAGAATGATTGACAGGTCAGGTGGCAAGAATGCTTTTATTTTCAGTTTCTGGCTGCTGCTTTAGTTAGAAGCTATGTGGAATCCAAACTGACAACAGTGTTTGTGTTCCTCTCCCTGGTATTGTAAATTCTGCTGGCTAGCTGGAAGCAGGTCTTCTTGCCTTCCTGGAGTGAAAATTCTGCTCTTGGTGGTTTGCTAGCGAGTAACTAGAGGCAAGGATTGCTTCTGTCTCTTGCAGTGGTTTACTGGCTAAAAGCTGGAGACCAGCAGTGGCATTATCTATACCTCGAGGTCTGCTGGAAGTTACAGGGCTGGGAAGTCAGAGTTTCAATTCTCCAACCAAAGGATTTAGTTGCAAAATCACATGAGCATTGTTATTTTTTCTGCTAAACCTGGGGCAGGTGTGTGTTTATAATGAGGTTTTGTTGTGTTGGAACAGTGCATTTAGTAGTTAAGGTTTATACAATATCACAGTTGGTTTTTTTTCTTGTTTGTAATTGGTAAAAGTTATTGCAAATTTTCCTTCTATCTGTTCATGGTATTCTTAAATAAACTTTGTTTGATAAAAGCTCCCTCATGGGTCATTTGAATCATACCTGAAGTGAAAATTCTCATGCTTACCCTAGCCAAATTAAAATTGCAAAACTTATGGTCTAGGCTGACTTCATAAAACACCTTGGAGTTTCTGACCTGGATTATAACAATTATTACACTGCCTAAACATCACTGGATTGCAGGTTGTGAGACTGCGCAATGTATTTGTTGATTATTGGATGAAATCAAAATCTGAATCTTTGAATCTGGATTAAAGTAGCATAAAATGAACAGACTGATACGAACTCCATCCTTCTGTACATGTAGAAACTGCGGAGCGCTATTTTTCATGCATCTTTCTGTAGGTATGCTCAAGGTTCAACAATGAAGCTTTGGCACAGTAAGAAGTCTCACAACACCAGGTTAAAGTCCAACAGGTTCAGGTGATCACCTGATGAAGGGGCAGCGCTTCGAAAGCTGGTGCTACCAAATAAACCTGTTGGACTTTAACGTGGTGTTGTGAGACTTCTTACTGTGCCTACCCCAGTCCAACACCGGCATCTCTACATCATGAAGCTTTGGAGTACACCATTTGGTACAATCCACTGTTACTAACATTCAGATCTACAGTTTTGCGCAAAAGTTATGGTGAGTGAAGTAAAGTCAGAGCAAACAGCGCACATACGCTTTCCGAATAGTCCCTTTGATTGTTCCACATTGGACTCATCCATGATATGACATAAAAATTGGAAATGTGGTTAACAGGGAGGAGGATAGTAACAGATTTCAGGAGGTCATTAGACAGACTGTTGTAAAGGGCGAACACATAACCGATTAATTTTAATGCAGAGAAGTGTGAAGTAACGCATATTGGTAGGAAGAATTGGAAGAGAGGTGATATAAACTAAATGGTGCAGTTTAAAAGCATCCTTTCCTGCTCTGTGCAAGACCGCGAGAAACTACAAAGGGTCATGAACGTAGCTCAGTCCATCCCGCAAACCAGCCTCCCATCCATTGACTCAGTCTACACTTCCCGCTGCCTCGGAAAAGCAGCCAGCATAATTAAGTACCACATGCACCCCGGACATTCTCTCTTCCTTCTTCCATCAGAAAAAAGACACTGAGATCAGTACCTTTCAGAAAAAGTCTGAGGTCATGTACCAATCCATTCAAGAACAGCTTCTTCCCTGAACCTACCATACATTAAGCTGATCTTTCTCTACACCCTAGGTATGACTGCAACACTACATTCCGCACCCTCTCCTTTCCTTTTCCCCTATATGCTCTATGAACAGTATGCTTTATCTGTATAGCGTGCAAGAAACAATACTTTTCACTGTATCCCAATACATATGACATTAATAAATCAAATCAAATCAAAAACCTGGGTTTCTATGTACACATAGACGAGTTTCTACGCACACAAAGACAAATAGAGAAAAGGGTACATCAGCTTTACAATGGGGATAAAGTGTACGCAAGCAAGGAAGTTATGCTAAATCTTTATAAATCATTGGTTCTGCCCCAGCTAGAGTACTGTGGCTAATTTTGTGTACCCCACATTAGGAAGGATATCTCGGCCTTCGAGATGGTGGAGGGGTAATCTTACAGAGGTCTATAAAATAATGAGGGGCATAGATAAGGTCAACATCTTTTCCCAAAGGTAGGGGAGTGCAAAACTAGAGGGCATAGGTTTAAGGTGAGAGGGAAGAGATACAAAAGGGTCCAGAGGGGCAATTCTTTCACTCAGAAAGTGTTGAGTGTCTGGAACGAGCTGCCAGAGGCAGTAGTAGAGGCAGGTACAATTTTGTATTTTATAAAGCATTTAGACAGTTACATGGGTAAGATGGGTAAAGAGGCCAAACGCGGGCAATTGGGACTAGCTCGGTGGTAAAAACTGGGCGGCATGGACAAGTTGGGCTGAAGGGCCTGTTTCCATGCTGTAAACTTCTATGATTCTATGGTGTAGAGAATTATTGAAACAATACCGGAGATAAGGAATTTCAATTGGAGAGAATAGCAAAGCTGGGACTGTTCCCCTAAGAAGAAGGTTTAATAGAATTGTTATGATTTATGAGGCATTTTTGTAGGGAAAAACCACTTTCACTGTCCAGCCCTAGTTGCCCTGAGGACATTGAAGAGAGAACCGCCTAATGCTAGACTAGAGTATTAGTCAATTAGGTTCTTACAGCAATCTGGCAGTTTTCATGCTCATTTTATCTGGTGATAGTCCACATGCCACTGGATATAGAAATATGGCACAGAAGGAGGCCATTGGCCCATAGCACTTGTGCTGGTCAATCCCACTTTCCAGCTCTTGGTCTGTAGCCCTATAGGTTATGAAACTTTAAGTGCATATACAAGTATTTTTTAAATGTGATGAGGGTTTTTGCCTCTACCACCCTTTCAGACAGTGAGTTCCTGGCCCCCATCACCCTCTGGTTGGAAACATTTCACCTCAACTCCCGCTAATCCATCAACCATTTATTTTAAATCTATTTCCTCTGATTATTGACCTCCCTGCTAAGGGGATTAGAGGGCTAAGGCTCGAGGGGCAGGTAGTATTGAGGAAGCAGGGGGGCTGCAGAAGGACTTGGACAGGCTAGGAGAGTGGGCAAAGAAGTGACAGATGGAACACAATGTGGAAAAGTGTGAGGTTATGCACTTTGGAAGGAGGAATGGAGGCATAGACTATTTTCTAAATGGGAAATTTACTTCGGAAGTCAGAAGCACAAAGGGACTTGGGAGTCATTGTTCAAGATTCTCTTAAGGTTAACGTGCAGGTTCAGTCGACAGTTAGGAAGGCAAATGCAATGTTAGCATTCATTTTGAGAGGGCTAGAATACAAGAGCAGGGATGTGCTTCTGAGGCTGTATAAGGCTCTGGTCAGACCCCATTTGGAGTATTGTGAGCAGTTTTGGGCCTCGTATCTAAGGAAGGGTCCAGAGGAGGTTCACAAGAATGATCCCTGGAATGAAGAGCTTGTCGTAGGAGGAACAGTTGAGGACTCTGGGTCTATACTCATTGGAGTTTAGAAGGATGAAGGGGGGATCTTATTGAAACCTACAGGATACTGCGAGGCCTGGATAGAGTGGACATGAAGAGGATGTTTCCACCAGTAGGAAAAACTAGAACCAGAGGGCACAACCTCAGACTAAAGGGACGATCCTTTAAAGCAAAGATGAGGAGGAATTTCTTCAGCCAGAGAGTGGTGAAGGCCAGGTCATTGAGTGTCTTTAAGACAGAGATAGATAGGTTCTTGATTAATAAAGGGATCAGGGGTTATTGGGAAAAGGCAGGAGAATGGGGATGAGAAAAATATCAGCCATGACTGAATGGCGGAGCAGACTCGATGGGCCGAGTGTCCTAATTATGCTCCTATGTTTTATGGGATTAGATCCTCTCTAAGCACTCAATATAGGCCCCTCATAACTTTATAGATATCAACTGATTATTTCATTTGGGTCAAAATCCTGGAACTCCCTCCGAGACAGCACTGTGGATGCACCACACCTCAGGGATTGCAGTGGTTCAAAAAGGCAGCTCACCAGCACCTTCTCCATAGCAACTAAGGATGAGTATACAAGCTGGCCTAGCTAGCAATGCCCACATCTTGTGAATGAATTTTTAAAAATTTCCAATGATTCCTCTGTTCCAAAGCAAATAACCCTATCCATTCTTTCCTCGCAGATAAAATGCTCCATTCTTGGCAACATCCTTGTAAATCGCCTCTATACCCTCTGCACTGCAATCACATTCTTCCTGTAAGGTATGCAGTACTCTAGTTGTGGCGTTTTATACAGTTATAGCTTACTTACCCTTCCTTTATATTCAAAGCCGTGCCTGATAAAGGAAAATATCCCGTATGTCTTCTTCGCCACTGCATCTGCCAGTCCCGCTACCTTCTGGAATCTGTAGATATTCACTCCAAGGTCCCTCTGATCTTCTGCACTTTTAAAAATTCTTTCATGGATGCAGGCGTCTTTGGCTAGATCAGCCTTTATTGCCAACCCTTAACTGAGAAGGTGGTGGTGAGCCATCTTCTTGAACCGCTATTGTTCATGTGGTGTAGGTACACCCACAGTGCTGTCAGAGAGGCATTTTGACCCAGTGCCAGTATTTCCAAGTCAGGATGATGTGCGGTTTAGAAGGGAACTTCCAGGTGGTGGTGTTCTCATGTATCTACTGCCCTTGTCCTTCTAAGTGGTAACGGTTGCAGGCTTGGAAGGTGCTGTTGAAACTTTGCAATATTCTGCGTTATGATGTGCATTTTCTTGCCCTGTTGGGCCTTCCCAAATTACTTCAAATTGATCATAAAGTACAACTTGGATTCATGAATGACAGAATGAATATTTCAGACAATTTCAGAGGGGTTTTCTCAGTTGCGGACATAATCATATATTGATCAGAGATCACAGAGTTCCTACAGTGCAGAAGAAAGCTATTCGACCCATTGAGTCTTCACCTATTCTCTGACACAGCATCTTACCCAGGCCCTCTCCCCACATATTTATCAGCTATAATTCCCCCTAACCTACACACCTTAGGACACTAAGGGGCAATGTAACATGGCCAATCCACCTAACCTGCACATCTTTGGGCTGCGGGAGGAAACTGGGGCACCCGGAGGAAACCACGGGGAGAATGCGCACACAGACAGTGACCCAAGGCTGGAATTGAACCCGGGCCCCTGGCACTGTGAGGCAGCAGTGCTAACCACTGTACCACCGTGCCACCCCATACTGACTGGTGCCAACTCCCTTCAGAGTAGCTGCAGCAACAGACAAGGCAGCAACTAGTATTGCAACACAACTCAAATAGGTTCAGCCTCTCACTAAACAGCAGCATACAGCTGCAGACCATTTATATTTTAAAAAATAACACTGCTGGCAAGAATGCCACTCTGCTTGGGACTTGTTTTAATTAAGCATTCTTAATTGGCAGATTGTGTTAGAGACGGGATATTAACAATTCCAGTACCAATTAAGGCTAAACTGCTCCATCAAGGCATTTGTCTGCCTACATTTTAAAAGTTTTGGCCTTAATCTCAGCTCTCTGAAAGTAACAAAATAAACTTGATACTTTTCTTTAGCTCGATGAAAACATGTTTTGCTGCAGCCCTTGACACTCCCATCTCAACCATGCAATCCAAGGCAAGGCAGAATGACAAGTCAAAATTCTCCGCCAACTTTGGCTGACTGGAAATTTTTTTTTAAAAACCCAGCAAACTTCTCCAAATTCCTTTCCATCCGGCGAATGCTCTACTTTGTTCCAGAAATGACAAACGTGTGACTATTTGCAGAGTTCAGGGTTAGGGTGTCCAGAACTAGCTGTTACATACATTTCTGACCTCTCTTCCATTTCCAGGACTCTCCGAGACCTCTGGACATGGATTTTCAGAGCAGGAAGGACAGAACCATTGCTACCCTGGCCCTCTGCCTGCACATCCTGGCCAGTTCCCGAGCATGAATGAGAGATTTGTTTATGAACAGGTGACTTCATGTGAATGCTTGCAGCCATTCCCGTTAGGGGAGGCGATGGCCGAGTGGTATTATCATTCCCGCCATGGCAGATGTTGGAATTTGAATTCAATAAAAAAATATCTGGAATCAAGTATCTACTAATGACCATGAAACCATTGTCGATTGTCAGAAAAACCCATCTGATTCACTAATGTCCTTTAGGGAAGGAAATCTGCCATCCTTACCTGGTCTGGCCTACACATGACTCCAGAGCCGCAGCAATGTGGTTGACTCTCAATTGCCCTCCAAGGGCAACTAGGGATGGGCAATAAGTGCTGGCCAGCCAGCGACGCCCATGTCCCACAAATGAATAAAAAAAGAGGCAGGCCATTTTTCTTGGTATTTCAGGAAGAGGAAGGAGAGGAAAATTTTGCCAGGTGGGACTGGCAACGACCAAATATCCAGAGGAGCTTCTTAAGGCACGTGGGAAAAGTTAAATACACCATTCAATAACACTGTCTACTAAAGTACTAGTGACCTCACCGGGCCAGACAAGATCAAATTAACTCACCATTAAAATAATCAATTCATTAAATTCTAGCTTTTATATTCAGGATAGTAGAATCCAGGGGGTTAAAAGTCATACCACAAGCAATACAAAGCCCCAGTTAGACCACATGAGTTCACTTCTGGAAGGATATGGAATGAGCGCAGCATGGATTCCCCAAAATGGTCGCTGGACTTCACAGGTTAAATTGAGAGATGAAATTATGTAAAGTAGGGTTGTATTAAGAGATAACTTGATTGAAGTTTCTACTGATAGTTTCTCTCTACCTACCCTATTTCCATTGTGTAGGGAATTTCATACTAGGAGACATAGCCTAGTAATTACGGCTAGACCTATTATGAGTGAAATTAAGAAACACTTCCACATGCAGAGTTTTGGAACTCCCTTCCACTAATGGTAGTTGACACTGGGTCAATTCACAGAATCATACATTGCAGAAGGAGACCATTCGGTCCATCAAACCTGCACTGACCACAATCCCACCCAGGCCCTATTCCCATAGCTCCACGCATTTACCCTAGCTAGTTCCCCTGACACTAAGGGGCAATTTAGCATGGCCAATCCACCTAACATGAACATCTTTGGATTTATTATTATTAACTTTCAATCTGATAGATTTTTGTTACCCAAAGGCATTAAGAGATTTGGGGAAAAGCTGGGTACATGGGAATAAGTCGCAGATCAGTCATCATCTCACTGAAAGGCAGACAGGTTTGAGGCACTTACTCCTACTCCAACATGGCACGGTGGCACAGTAGCTAGCACTGCTGCCTCACAGTGCCAGGGATCCAGGTTCAATTCCCGGCTTGGGTCACTGTCTGTGTGGAGTTTGCACGTTCTCCCCGTGTCTGCGTGGGTTGCCTCCAGGTGCTCCGGTTTCCTCCCACATTCTGAAAGACGTGCTGGTTAGGTGCATTGACCCGAACAGATGCCAGACTGTGGCGACTGGGGGAGTTTCACAGTAACTTCATTGCAGTGTTAATGTAAGCCTTACTTGTGACTAATAAATAAACTTTAACCTTAACAATGTCCTATAACCTTCTGTTGATGCCATTCACCCAACATGTACTGCAACTACCACATCCTCACACTGTCTTGCTCTACTTTGAACACTTACCACAAATGCCTATTCGGCAGCTGCAACATTTCCCCAGGAAACATTCCTTCCTTCCCTTTATTTTAATAAACTTTCTCCAATCTACTTCTTTTGTGATATACATTTATATGTAATCACATGGACTAAGTCAGTGGCACATAGAGACCCCTGTGTGTGCTACTGACATTCGGGATCTGTGTTTCATTGACACTATTTGCATATCACAAGTGGGGCAGACTCCACACAAGGGAAGGCTGACCATGCCTACAGCCCCTTCCTTCATGGAATAGGAGTCTCTGGAGAGAAGACATTATTTGGAAAAGGAGTCAGGGTTGGGGGGGGGTGGGATTTGGGAATTAGGAGCTGTGGGCCCTAACTCTGAATAACCACAGGCCTTATCTTGTGCTTCACATCCTGTTCAATCACTCACCAGCAACAGAACACATCCTGAAACATTCTGATGCCATCCAACAAATCTTTGAAGCCACTCGAGCCATCTACAGACTAAAGTCAAATGGGAAAAATCCCTTTCGCTCACAGGATAGCTACTCTCTTCTGCAGGACGGCAATGCAATCTGTCAACACTGGAGAGAATATTTTGAACAACTCCTCAACCTTGAAGCTACAGTTACAGCTATTACCCTCCAGGCTATCCCCCAGTGCCCTATGATAGAATCCATGGGTGAACCGTCATCAATGGAAAAGACGCAACAAGCGGTCAAACATATGAAGAACAACAAAGTCTGAGGGCCCAATGACACTCCAGCTGAGATCTGCAAAACAGGAGGACTTTCAACCGCATCAAAGTTCCATGCCCTCATCCGACTGACTTGGGAGGAAGAAGAACCCTCCCAGATTTCAGGAGTGCGACAGCCGTAACTGCTTTAAGAAAGAAGATCAATCACGTTGTGCAAACTATCACGGTATTTTCCTTTTGTCCATAGCAGGAAAAATCCTGATGCGCTTCTCCCCAATCAACTACTTCCTATGGCTCACTGATGCGCGATTAAATCACTCGGGAGACTGGATCGTACCCGGGAAATAAAGGCTTTTATTAGTAACAAGAATGGAGCATACTGCATAACAATACAATCCCAGACTAAAAGGTCACCATGCAGTGCAGTGACCTTTATACTCCTACAGGTAGGTGGAGCCAACCGGAGTGTACCACAGAACAATACCAAAGGTAGAACACCCCAACCCTAACCCCAACAGTGACAACAGTAACATATCTACAAATACCCATAGTGCTAACCATCTATGGTTCAGTACCCATAGTGGTAACCATCTATGGTTCACCACACTCCCCAAAATCTTCACAGTGTGGCTTTAGACCTTTCAGAGGAGCCGTCAACAAGGCTTTTGTTGCCAGGCAAATCAAAGGCAAAATATGGAGAACACCATCAGGTAATCTTCATTGTATTCGTCACCATGACCTAAGTATTTGGCTCAGTAAAGCTCAAAGTTGTGTAGATTGTGTCCCAAAGATGTGGGCGTCCCAGAAACTCGTGACAACCCTGCAACTGCTTCACAAAGACATGACTGCAACTGTCTTGAGTGCTTGGTTTGAACCATAGAATCATAGAATCCCTACACTTCAGAAGGAGGCCATTCAGTCCATCGAGTTGGCACTGACCACAATACCACCAGGCCTTATTCCCGTAACCCCAAATGTTTACCCTGTTTATCCCCCTCACACTAGGGTCAATGGCCAAGCAACCTAACCTGCACATCTTTGGACTGTGGAAGGAAACTGGAGCACCCAGAGGAAACCCATGCAGACACGGGGAGAATGTGCAAACAGTGACCCGAGGCTGGAATTGAACCCGGGTCCCTGGCGCTGTGAGGCTGCAGTGCTAACCACTGTGCCACCGTGCCACACCGAACAGATGCTATCAAACTCCAGACTGGTGTCAAGCAAGGCTGTATGATAGCACCTATACTATTTACAGTCTACCTGACAGTGGCTATTCACCTTATCAAAGACCACCTGCCTTTTGATGCCAGTATTAAATACTATCTAGATGGAAAGGTCTTTAACCTCAGTTGCCTCTGTGCCGAAACAAAATTAACCATTATAGGCACACGTGAATGAGTTTGCAGTGTCATTGCCCACTCTGCACCAGGTTTGTAAGTTACTCTCGATCTTTTCAAATCTGCATAGAAGAGACTTGGCCTGTCCTTGAATGAAGCCAAAGCAAAACCCGTATCAACCCACACCAGGTCAAGCAAATATTTCACCTCACATATGTATTGATGGAGAGACCCTGAAATATGCTGAGCACTTCCCATACCTTGGCAGATACCTTTCTCAAAAGGCCATCATTGACGAGGAGGTTGAACACCGGAACAGCTGGGCCAGCACAGCCTTTTACAAACCATGGCACCAAGAGTTTTGACAACAAAGACATCCACAAGTCAATAAGAGTCCCAGTGTTATCATCACAACAACACTGCAGTGAGACCTGGGCTGTGTATCAGTGACACATAGTGCGTTAGAGAAACTCCACCAGCAATGCTTCTGATGGATCCTCCAGATTCAATGGGAAGACCATCGAGCAAACATTACTACTCTCCTTGAAGCCAATTCCACCAGCATTCAGGCAAACTCCTGAAAACTTTGAAGGACTGAACCGTGTGTCCTGATGTCCATAAAGCATCTCCCTCGCCAGGTCCTTTTCTCCCAACTCTCAAATGGCCGTCATTCCAAAGGGAGGAGAAAGAAAATGGTTCAAAGACACTCTCCTTGAAGCACGGCAGCATTATTATTAATGATTGGGAGGAGCTTGATATCTACTCAATGGCACCAACCTGATCATCAAGTGGCATTATTCTTTCAGTCACAGTGTCTTAATGATGAGTAGTGACAGAGAGGGAAGAGAAAGGAAGCAAATCCTGCACTCTAGATCCCATCACCCTGTGGGCCTCCTTCTGCCTGTTCCGTCACAGAGACCCATGGCAGAAAATTACAACCCGATTAGACGTCATCGAGGGACACGCAGCAATCTGAAACTTGTTCCTTTCTCTTTTTCTTACATGTGTCATGGGAAGAGCAAACGTGCTCCAGGGAAGTTAATTAAGCAAACAGTTCTCAGTATATTCAATGTCACTCACCTTAATAACAACTATCAGCCCCCCCCCCACCTCCCACCCCCCACCTACCCCCTATCCCCCCACCCCCGAGGGATACAGGAACGGGCACTGGGAGACAGAAAGAGCAGGTTCAAGTGGTGATGGCAGAGGACAGCCTCCTCATGCCAATCCTTGGTTGACAAATCCATGGAGCCAGAGTTTAGGATGCTCTCCAAGCCTCAAAGATTGCTGCGACCACTAGAGGTTGTGCTCAGTGACTTCGACAGAGTGCGTAGGTGTTCCCTACCTGTATTGGTGCTGAGTTGAAAGATGGAGTCACAACACTGCAGTTCACAATGGAGTTCATGACAGCCCCAGCAATGCAGGGGAACCTTGCAACGGGATCTCGATCAATTGGGCCAGTGGGCTGACGAATGGCAGATGGAGTTTAATTTAGACAAATGCGAGGTGATGCATTTTGGTAGATTGAACCAGGGCAGGGCTTACTCAGTTAATGATAGGTCGTTGGGGAGAGTTACAGAACAAAGAGATCAAGGGGCGGCACGGTAGCACAGTGGTTAGCACTGCTGCTTCACAGCTCCAGGGTCCCGGGTTCGATTCCTGGCTTGGGTCACTGTCTGTGTGGAGTTTGCACATTCTCCTCGTGTCTGCGTGGGTTTCCTCCCACAGTCCAAAGATGTGCGGGTTAGGTTGATTGGCCATGCTAAAATTGCCCCTTAGTGTCCTGAGATGCGTAGGTTAGAGGGATTAGTGGGTAAAATATGTAGGGATAGGGAGGTAGGGCCTGGGTGGGATTGTGGTCGGTGCAGACTCGATGGGCCGAATGGCCTCCTTCTGCACTGTAGGGTTTCTATGATTCCATGATTCTATGAAGGGGTACATGTTCATAGCTCCTTGAAAGTGGAGTCAGAGTGGTGAAGAAGGCATTTGGCATGCTTGGTTTCATCGGTCAGAACATTGAATACAGGAGTTGGAATGTCTTGTTGAAGTTGTACAAGACATTGGTAAGGTCACACTTGGAATACTGTGTGCAATTCTGGTCACCCTATTATAGAAAGGATATTATTAAACTAGAAAGAGTGCAGAAAAGATTTACTAGGATGCTCCCGGGACTTGATGGATTGAGTTATAAGTAGAGGCTGAATAGACTGGGACTTTTCTCTCTGCAGCATAGGAGGCTGAGGGGTGACCTTATAGAGGTCTATAAAATAATGAGGGGAACAGACAAGGTAGATAGTCAATATCTTTTCCCAAAGGTAGGGGAGTCTAAAACTAGAGGGCATAGGTTTAAGGTGAGAGAGGAGAGAAAAAAAAGTGTCCAGAGGGGCAATTTTTTCACACAGAGGGTGATGAGTGTCAGGAACAAGCTGCCAGAGGTAGTAGCAGAGGCGGGTACAATTTTATCTTTTAAAAAACATTTAGATAGTTACATGGGTGCGATGGGTATAGAGGGATATGGGCCAAATAGGAGTGGGATAGCTTGATCTTAGTTTCAGATAAAGCTTGATCTTGGTTTCAGATAAAGCTCGGCACAACATCATGGGCCGAAGGGCCTGTTCTGTGCTGTACTGTTCTAAATGCGGGCAATTGGGATTAGCTTAGGGGTTTTAAAAAAAAAGGGCGGCATGGACAAGTTGGGCCGAAAGGCCTGTTTCCATGCTGTAAACCTCTATGACTCTATGAAACAGTTAAGGCCCTAAGCCTGTTTGTTGGAAGGTTTCACTGATGCCCAAAAGTTAATCATGAAGGGCCTTGGCTCTAATGTCTGACAAGCTCTTGAGTTCGGGTCCATTTTAGGGATTTTTTGCAAAATCTGAATGATAAGAACTCATCACACTGTCTTTGCTGCCATTAGATGTATTTTACTCAGCAACAGTGAGGTTGCAAGAGCATTAATGATAGTGCTGTCCGGCACGGTGGCACAGTGGTTAGCACTGCTGCCTCACAGAGTCAGGGACCCAGGTTTAATTCCCAGCTTGGGTCACTTTAGGGATTTCTTGCAAAGTCTGAATCATACTGCTGATCACATATGTTTCGGCCTGGTCATCTCAGGACCCAACTCATGTGGGTGGGGTCATTTCTTGGGGACATGAGTAGGCCATTCACTCCCTTGCCCCATTCCCCCATTCAATTAGATGGGAGGTGACCTGTGCCTTAACTTCTTAATCATCTGCCTCCATTCCACCTACGACCTCGGCTCCTGTACAAACCATCAGAACCGGAGGTAGCTGTGAACTGGTTAATGTGCTGATATTATACCTCATATCAGAGAGTGAGTCTGTGACAAACAGGAAGCCAGGATTGACCCAGCTTTGCTAAACCACTAAAAGCGATTGTGTGTCTGAAAATCCAGCTTGCACTCTCACCTTGTGGTTTGTATAGTTGTCCATCAATTCTCAAATCTATGTCAAGCTGTAAAAACCAGTGCTCGGTGTCTGTTATTTGGTTTTGCAGCGACGCTCTGTTGCAAGCAGCGCTGTAATTTTCCAGACAGGAAACAAGAGATAGAGACCACACCCGACACATTCTTGTGCAAAATGCCTCAATTCCATTCAGCTTAAAAAATGTTAATTGTTCACTTCCCAACTAAAACCGCATACGATTGCTCTTCTTCTGAAGCAAAATTAACTGCAATTACTTCCCCTTTAATTTCCGCGACATTTTATACATTTTACCTACACTCGCTGTTCAGCACGGGTTCAGACAAAACGCCACATTCAAATCGCAACACTCAAAGCCTGAATTCCCAATGTCTATCGGTATTCAAGGCCGGGTGATGATCAAGTTTAGTAACGAGGCGAGACTGGGGCGATACGGCCTCTCCGTGAAATGTTCTCTCTCTCTGAGGGACAGACCCAAATACTGGTGATGTGGGTTGGAGGGAGGAAAGAGAAAGACCTGTGTGTGGTTGCGCGTGCATGCAGAAGCAGAAAGTAGGAGCAGGAGCAGGCGATTCAGTCCCTCAAGGCTACTCTGCTGTTCAATATGATCATGGCTGATCCTCTATCTCAACACCATACTCCATTGCTTTCCCCTTAGCTTTTGACGCCTTTAGTGTTTAGAAATCTATTGGTTTTCCTCTTGAATATATTCAGTGACTTGACATTCACAGACTTCCGTAGGAAAGAATTCCACACGTTCACCAAATGTATTTAGCCTAAGAAATGTCTCTGAACATCCCTCCCAATTTTGTAAAAGTGGTTTTGCCAAGTGCAAAAGACTATTCTGGGCTTGCACCCAACACTCAGCAGGATCTATGGGTGGCACAGTGGTTAGCACTGCTGCCTCGCTGCACCAGGAAGCCGGGTTTGATTCCCGGCATGGGTCATTGTTTGTATGGAGTTTGCACGTTCTCCCCGTGTCTGCGTGGGTTTCTTCCAGGTGCCCCGGTTTCCTCCCACAGTTCAAAGATGTGTGGGCTAGGTTGATTGGCCATGCAAAAATGACCCCTGGTGTCAGGGAGACTTGATGTGGAGATGCTGGCGTTGGACTGGGGTAAACACAGTAAGAAGTTTACCCACACCGGGTTAAAGTCCAACAGGTTTATTTGGTAGCAAAAGCCACAAGCTTTCGGAGCCTTAAGCTCCTTCTTCAGGTGAGTGGGAATTCTGTTCACAAACAGGGCATATAAAGACACAAACTCAATTTACAGAATAATGGTTGGAATGCGAATACTTACAGCAAATCAAGTCTTAAAGGTACAAACAATGTGAGTGGAGAGAGCATTAAGACAGGTTAGAGAGATGTGTATTGTCTCCAGACAGGACAGCCAGTGAGATTCTGTAAGTCCAGGCAAGCTGTGGGGATTACAGATAGTGTGACATGAACCCAATATCCCGGTTGAGGTCGTCCTCATGTGTGCGGAACTTGGCTATCAGTATCCACCAGGATCATCTCACGTGAGAACACCATCCACCAGGTATACGGTACATACTCTTGCAACTCGGCCAACGTTGTCTACCTGATACGCTGCAGGAAAGGATGTCCTGAGGCATGGTACATTGGGGAAACCATGCAGACGCTGCGACAACGGATGAATGAACACCGCTCGACAATCGTCAGGCAAGACTGTTCTCTTCCTGTTGGGGAGCACTTCAGCGGTCACGGGCATTCGGCCTCTGATATTCGGGTAAGCGTTCTCCAAGGCGGCCTTCACGACACATGACAGCGCAGAGTCGCTGAGCAGAAATTGATAGCCAAGTTCCACACACATGAGGACAGCCTCAACCGGGATATTGGGTTCATGTCACACTATCTGTAATCCCCACAGCTTGCCTGGACTTGCAGAATCTCACTGGCTGTCCTGTCTGGAGACAATACACATCTCTTTAACCTGTCTTAATGCTCTCTCCACTCACATTGTTTGTACCTTTAAGACTTGGTTAGCTGTAAGTTTTCGCGTTCCAAACATTATTCTGTAAATTGAGTTTGTGTCTTTATATGCCCTGTTTGTGAACAGAATTCCACTCACCTGAAGAAGGAGCTTAAGGCTCCGAAAGCTTGTGTGGCTTTTGCTACCAAATAAACCTGTTGGACTTTAACCTGGTGTTGTTAAACTTCTTACTGTGTTTACCCCAGTCCAACGCCGGCATCTCCACATCAGGGAGACTAGCAGGGTAAAGATGTGGGGTTAGGGAATAGGGCCTGGGTGGGACTGTTGTTGGTGCAGGCTCGATGGGCCAAATGGCTTCCTTTGGCACTGTAGATTCTACAATTCTGTCTCACGGGGAAAAAAGTCACAACTTACTTGCACACGACTGTGCCATAATACAATGCAGCAATGTAGTTGCTTGCAAAAAGAAATGAAAGATGTTGCATTCAAATAACAGTTGGCCATATGTTCAGTTTATTCACACAGGGAACCCAGCAGGATGTGTGAAATCAACTTCAAACTTAACAGCATTACGAAGACAGCAAAAAGATTGCTTTGAAAGGAACCGTACAGTCCCACATGCTCCACCCTGGTGGGGAATGGACAATTACCACGGCAACCAAACATGGCCAGAATGGTGAAGCTGGGATTGTTGTCCAAAGGGCAGTGAGGTTTAACGAGTGATTCAGAGAAGCATTCAAACTATGCAGGATTTTGATTGAATAAATAAAGACAAACTCTTTGCACTGACGGGGGGGGGGGAGCGTGCACCCATTTAAGATAATTGGCGTAAGATCTAGTGGGGGGGGGCGGGGAAGCAATGACTCAGCGAGGTGCTTTGGCCTGGAATGCACTGCCTGCAAGAATGGCAGAAGCAGATTCAGCAGTTTTGTAAAAAGTCCTTTCATTAGACATGAGTGCAGCTAGCAATGCCAGCATTCAATGCCCATCCATAATTGCCCTTCAGAAGATGGTAGTGAGCCACCTTCTTGAACCACTGCAGTCCATGTGGTGTAGGTAGAACTACAGTTCTGTCAGGGAGGGAGTTCCAGGATTTTAACCCAGTGACAGTGAAGGCCTTTCCAAGTCAGGATGATGAGTGATTTGGAAGGCAACCTCCAGGTGATGGTGTTCCCAGGTATCTGCTGCCTCTGTCCTTCTAGATGGTAGAGGTGGCGGGTTTGGAAGGTGCTGTCGAAGGAGTCTTGGTGAGTTCTTGCAGTGCATCTTGTAGATGTGGTGGAGGGAGTGAATGTTTGTGGAAGGGATGCCAGTCAAGCGGGCTGCTTTGTCCTGGATGGTGTCAAGCTGCTTGAGTGTTGTTGGAGCTGCCCCCATCCAAGCATGTGGAGAGTTATTTTAAATCGTAATTATAAAAAAGAGTTTGATAAATACATTGCGAGGAAAACGTTGGCAGGTCTCTAGGGAAAGAGCAGATAAATGGCACTCATTGGTCAGCTCTATAAAGAGCCAGTGCATCACAATGGGACAAATGATTTTCTTCTACGCTGTGTAAGAATATTGAAAATAGCTCAGTGTAGATCTTATGACTGGTTAAACGTGTTCTATCATTTAGTACGATCATGGCTATTCCACTCCAACTCACTTTTCCCGCCTGCTCCCCTATCCCTCAATTCCCATAGAGATTAAAAACCCGTGAATCTCAGCCTTGAATGTACTCAGCACAACCTTCCATGTTAGATAGTTCCAGAGATTCACAACCTTTGAGTGAAGAAATTTCTCCCCATCTCAGCACTAAATAACCCACCCCTTATCCTTAGGACTGTGCCTCAGTGTTCTAGGTTTCCCAGCCAGGGGTAACAACCTCTCAGTGTCTACCCTGTCAAGCCCTTACAAACTGTTATTGCTTCAATAAGATCACCTCTTATTCTTCTAAACTCCAGAGAATATGCATTCAATTTACTCAGCCTCTCATCATTGGACAATCCTCTCATCTCAGAGAGGATCTGGAGAACCTTTACTGTACCACCTCCAAAGCAAGTGTGATTTTATGGAATGTGACGGGAGGTTATAGCCAAGAAAACTGACTATGGACATGTGCCAATCACAGAGAGAGAAAGGGTGTATGTGTATATTAGAATGGATGTGTGAGAGAGAGAGGTGTAAGAGAGAATATGTGTGAGAGAGTGTTATGTGAGAGAGAGAGAGAGTGTTTGTGAGTGCGTAAGAGAGACAGAATGGATGCGTGTGTGAGAGAAAGAGTGTGTATGAGAGAGAGAGAATATGTTTGAGTGTGTTCTGAGAGAGAGAAAAAGAGTGTGTGGGAGACAGCATATGTGAGAGTGTGTTTGTGAGTATGTGAGAGAGTGTGTGCTTGTGAGAGACAGCACATGTGAGAGTGTGTTTGTGAGTGAGCGTGTGTACAAGAGAGGAAGAGAGAGTGCGTATGTGAAAGAAGTAGAGAGAGTATGGGGTGTGGAATGGACTGCCTGCAGTGATAGTGGAGTCAGACACTTTAGAAACATTTAAGCGGTTATTGGATAGGCACATGGAGCACACCAGGATGATAGGGAGTGGGATAGCTTGATCTTGGTTTCAGATAAAGCTCGGCACAACATCGTGGGCCGAAGGGCCTGTTCTGTGCTGTACTGTTCTATGTTCTAGTATGTGTGTGAGAGAGAGAGCGAGCATGTGTGAGAGAGGTAGAGTGAGTGTGTGTGAGAGAGAGAGAAAGTGAGTGTGTGTGAGGGAGGTAGAGTGAATGTGTGAGAGAGAGTGGGCGTGTGAGAGAGAGGTAGTGAGTGTGTGTGTGTATGTGCGTTTGTGACTATGAGTGAGAGAGGGAGTGTGCGTGTGTGAGAGAGGGAGTGTGCGTGTGTGAGAGAGAGAGAGAGAGCTTGTGTGAGAGAAGTAGTGAGTGTCTGTGAGTGTGTGCGTGAGTGTGTATGTGTGTGTGAGTGTGTGGAGAGAGAGAGGGAGTGAGCGTGTGTGAGAGAGAGAGAGTGAGCGTGTGAGAGAGAGAGAGAGTGAGAGACTCTCATTACCCATCCTCCGCTAACGATGCTCTTACCTTTTCTGGATCTGGAGAAGAGCTTCATTGAGACAGGCGAGGTAGAGGTGGAACTGCCGGAGGAATCCTTGGAGGTGGAGCGGAAGATACCGCTGAAGCTCATTCGTCGGGGAGACCTTGGCGAAGAGTCTTGGGGAAAAGGGAAGACAGTTTTTGGAGATCCAGGGCTTTGTTTTACCCTCACTGGAGCAGAGACAGGGCTGGACGGTCGGTTGTAGAAATTCCGGGAGAAGAATCCTTTGGAAGGGCTGCCGCTGGAATGGGAGCTGTCTTCTCCCTGTTGGTAGGAGCAGAAATCAGGTCTCGGAGCAGAAAGGGTAGCACTAACCATCGAAGAGTAAGCATTCTGATACATGCTTACTTTAACCATGCACTTTCGAAGGACAATGGATTCACAAAGAGCAACAAGATGCAACAACAAATCCTCAGCCCAGCCCATAAACAGATTACAGCTGACCAGACAGTCAGTGATTCTGCAAAAATCTAAGAACTGCCAAATAAAAAAAAGCATGCAAACAGATAAGATAATTGCAACAATTATGGTGTGGCAGAATAAAACATGGATCTTTCATGATTTCTTAATGGACTGGTATTCTCATGGGAGGTCAAGGCTTTTTGCAGCTCCGACAAAAGATATAAGTGCAGAAGAAGGCCATTCAGCCCATCATGCCTTTACCAGCCCTTTGAAAGAGCAACCCAATTAGTTCCACTACTCTGTTCCTTTTACATGCGGCACAGTGGTTGGGACTGCTGCCTCACAGCGCCAGGGACCCGGGTTCAGTTCACAGTTTGGGTCACTGTCTGTGCGGAGTCTGCACGTTCTCCCTGCGTCTGCGTGGGTTTCCTCCGGGTGCTCCAATTTCCTCCCACGCGCCGAAAGACTTGCTAATTAGGCGCATTAGCCATACTAAATTCTCCCTCAGTGTACCAGAACAAGGGGACGAAGTAGAAAGGGTCGAGAGCTTCAGGTTTTTAGGTATCCAGATCACCAACAACCTCCTGGTCCCCGCCATGGTCCCCCCATACCGATGCTATAGTTAAGAAAGCCCACCAACGCCTCTACTTTCTCAGAGGACTAAGGAAATTTGGCATGTCAGCTAGACTCTCACCAACTTTTACAGATGCACCAAAGAAAGCATTCTTTCTGGTTGTATCACAGCTTGGTATGGCTTCTGTTCTGCCCAAGACCGCAAGGAACTACAAAAGGTCGTGAACGTAGCCTAATCCATCACGCAAACCAGCCTCCCATCCATTGACTCTGTCAACACTTCCCGCTGCCTCGGCAAAGCAGCCAGCGTAATTAAGGATCCCATGCGCCCCGGACATTGTCTCTTCCACCTTCTTCCGTCAGGAAAAAGATACAAAAGTCTGAGGTCACACACCAACCGACTCAAGAACAGCTTCTTCCCCGCTGCTGTCAGACTTTTGAATGGACTTACCTCACATTAAGTTGATCTTTCTCTACACCCTAGCTGTGACTGTAACACTACATTCTGCCCTCTCTCGTTTCCTTCTCTATGAACGGCATGTTTTGTCTGTATAGCGCGCAAGAAACAATACTTTTCACTGTATGTTAATACATGTGACAACAATAAATCAAATCAAATCAAAATCAAAGAACAGACGCTGGAGTGTGATGATTAGGGGATTTTCACAGTAACTTCACTGTAGTGTTAAAGTAAGCCTGCTTGTGACACTAATGAATAAACTTTAAACTTAGCCCTGAACTTTTTTTGACTTCAAGTATTTTGAAGACTGTTAAGCATCTTGTGTACTCTTCAATGGATCCATTTCAGGCAATAATGTGTTCTCGTATTAACAAAGGAATCCACGTTTCTAAACGCACTCACTAAAAAAAAAGTTACAGAAGTTCCAGCAGGAAATTCAGGAGAAACTTTGTTACCCAGAGAGTGGTCAGAATGTGGAACTCGCTTCCACAATAAGTGGTTGAGGAAAATGGCCTTGATGCATTTGAGGTGACGCCTGAGGGAGAAAGGAATAGAGAGATATATTGACGGGGTTAGATGGCATATGGTGAGAAGCACTTTGTGTGGAATATCTGCCAGAATTCTACCCGCCATGGGAATCGGAGTGGCGAGGAGCCGCCAACTGGAAGGGCCATTGATCTTGGGTGGCATTTTCCGGTCTTGGGTCAAGCGAGGCCGTAAACTCCCACCCACAGATACCAGAGCAGCCCCTTCCTGTGCCATGAACACCTTGCAATACCCTGCCAATATTGACTGGTGCAATCCGAGCTCATGGTCCTCTTAGGCAAGAAATCTCGGTGGGATAAATATCTGAAGCAGTCTAAAGCAGATCCCAAGACTGAAGTGCTGATCATGCTACATTACTGATCTGAAGTAGGGTGCCAGTCACAATTTGCCTCAGCTCTCAATGGCGCTGGCAGAGGAAGGAATAATTCCTGTGCCTGATCACCATCTCAATGAAGGCCATAAGTGCTCAGAGGTCCGTGACTTGGCTTACGTCAAGCACGGTGGCACAGTGGTTAGTGCTGCTGCCTCACAGCTCCAGGGACCTGGGTTCGATTCCTGGCTTGGGTCACTGTCTGTGTGGAGTTTGCACATTCTCCCCCCGTGTCTGAGTGGGTTTCCTCCAGGTGCTCCGGTTTCCTCCCACAGTCCAAAGATGTGCAGGTTAGGTTGATTGGCCATGCTAAAATTGGCTCTAAGTGTCCCTGGATGCGTAGGTTAGAGGGATTAGTGGGTAAATATGTGGGGATAGGGCCTGGGTGGGATTGTTGTTGGGGCAGACTCGATGGGCTGAATGGCCTCCTTCTGCACTGTGGGGGATTCTATTCTATGGAAGGGGTACCAAATTAAAACAGGTTTGAATCTCAATGCAAATGAATTTCAGATAACACACGAACAGACAACTTCAAAGACCCGGTTGGAAGCTAAATACACAGTGATCACAAAAAGAAAGTCTCAGCTGGAAGTCAGGCTGGTAGAAAAATATTTTGTCAAAATACTGAGTGAAGATTCACCTTCATCACCATTTCACATAAAAAGAAGTGTTTTTTTCCTTGCCTGGTTCAGCTGTGAGCTCAGTGGGTAGCGCTCTCACTTCTGAGTCAGATGATTGCGGGTTTAATTCCCGCTCCAAAAATGTCAACACCTAATCAAGGCAGCGGCTTCGGTGCTGGTTAAGACATTAAAAACCAAGGTCCTACCTGCCCTCACAGGTGGACATAAAAGATCCCAAAGCCACCATTTCAAAGAACAGTGGGAAAGTTCTCCCGGTGTCACAGCCAAATTCACTCCTCGACCAATTAAAAAAGCGTTATCTGGCCATTACAAGGATGTTACCGGGACTGGAAGGCTTGAATTATAAGGAGAGGCTGGTAGGCTGGGACTTCTTTCCCTGGAGTGAAGGAGGATGTGAGGTGACCTTATCGAGGTTTGTAAAATCAGGAGGGGCGCAGGTAAGGTAAACAGCCAAAGTCTTTTCCCCAGGGTAGGGGGGTCCAAAACAAGGGACCCTAAGTTTAAAGTGAGAGGGGAAAGACTTAAAAGGGAACTGAGGGGCAACTTTTTCACACAGTGGGTGGGTGCGTGTACGGAATGAGCTGCCAGAGGAGGTGGTTACAATTACAACATTTAAAAGACATTTGGACAGGTACATGGATGGGAAAGGTTTAGAGGGAAATGAGACAAATGCTGGCAAATCTGACTCGTTCAGCAGAGGCAACTTGCTTGAGATGGAAGAGTTGGGCTGAAGGACCTGTTTCTCGCTGTATATCTCCATGACTCTTATCTCATTGCTCCATGGAAATTAGCTGCTGCAATTTCATACAACACTTCAAAATTGGCTGTAATGTAAGTGTTTAAAAAGGTGCAATGTAAATTCAGGTTATTTCTTTTAAACTGCAGTGGCTGACGAATCTGCAAGATGTATGCACTGCTGGGGGAGACTGAGAGCCAGCCAAGACTAGAATCACATATAGGCCAGAATTCTGAAACTGAGGTGATGGATATTTTCTCACTTCATTCGAGGCAGGGGCCCAGCATTTGCCTTTGATTAACAAGCTTGTTTCTGCTTGTGTGACTTCGAGTCACTCCCTCAGGCAAACCGTCTTTCCCTCCCAAACCAGAATTCTGTTTCGACCTGCCCGATTGCTTTGTATCCAGTCGAGTGTCCAGGACCCAGTTAGCACTGCTGCCTCACGGCGCCAGGGTCCCAGGTTCAATTCCAGCCTTGGGTCACTGTCTGTGTGGAGTTTGCACATTCTCCCAGTGTCTGCGTGGGTTTCTTCCGGGTGCTCCGGTTTCCTCCCACAAGTCCAAAGGTGTGCGGGTTTGGTTGATTGGCCATGCTAAAATTGTCCCTTAGTGTCAGGGGGATTAGCAGGGTAAATACGTGGGGTTATGGGGATCGGGCCTGGGTGGGATTGTGGTCGTTGCTGACTCAATGGGCCGAATGGCCTCCTCCTGCACTGCAGGGATTCTATGATTCTATGACCCAGAGCGAAGGACATCTTTACCTGCCCCTGAAATGTGATTCAGTGTTTATCCTACCACCTTCAACTCAGAAGGGGGTAGAATAAACACACCTGACATAGATCATGGTTTCTGCTCCAACACTTCAGTTTGGTGGTTTAAACAGTAAATACCTACTGTGAAACAGCAAAAGAAAACATAAGAAGAGTCACTTAACCATCCTGAGATGTGACAGGAAAATAATAGTTGTTTCTGCTGCTTCAAACTGCAACAGGAACCAGGCCAAATACAACATTCCCGAATATTAACCTTTCATGTGGAAGTTTATGCCCTCCTTTCTTTGCCCACTTAGCTGAGTTTTTTCCATGGTTCCCCCCATCCCAAACTGATGTTTCTTTCTATTCTCTCCTATCTCCCCTCATGCCTTCTCCAAGCTCACCTTGTCCACGAGCCATCTCCTGAACCTTCAACCTTACTCTCAATAAGCTGCTGGACACCCAACTTCCTCTCCAGACCCTCGCGCTTGCCGATAAATGGTTTCCTCTCCTCAACCGCTCTCCTCCTCTTCCTCCTTCTATTGAAATCTGCTGCCCTGACCCTCCAACCTCCCTCAAAAAAACCCACTCTGGAACACTCTCGTCCTTGCAATTTACCACCCATCCTCAATCTCCATTTCCTTTACAAAGTTCAGGGGGATTAGCAGGGTAAATATCCAAATCCCTGCCCCACCTTTCCTCTAACTCCGTATATTTAGCTCTCCAATTGGATTTCCATCCTTGCCACAGCCCTGATCAAAGTCCCAAATGACATCTTCCGTGACTGTGATTGAGGTGCGCCATCGCTCTTCAACCTGTCCACAGCCTTCGACACAGCTGAGCATGCCTCCAAGTCTTCTGCTCTGTCCAGTGGAGTCAGACTCTCCTCTCTTGGTTCCACTCTTACCTATCATTTATAGCCAGAGAATCTCCTCCAATGGTTTTCTTCTCACCCCCAACCAACTGACATTTCTATATATTTAAAGTTTATTTATTAGTCACATTTAGGCTTACATTAACACTGCAATGAATTTACTGTGCAAATCCCCTAGCCGCCATACTCCGGCGTCTGTTCAGGTACACTGAGGGAGAATTTAGCATGGCCAATTCACCTATCCTGCACATCTTTGGACTGTGGGAGGAAACCGGAGCACCCAGAGGAAACCCACGTAGACACGGGGAGAATGTGCAAACTCCACACAGACAGCGACCCAAGCCAGGAATTAAACCCGGGTCCCTGGAGCTGTGAGGCAGCAGTGCTAATCACTGTGCCACCGTGCCACCCCACTGTGCCACCGTGCCGCCCCCTTTTCTCCCCTTCAAGTATTTATCCAATTTCTTTTCGAACACTATCGATATCCACCACAATATCAGGGAATGAGTGCATTCCAAATCCTCACCACACTTTGCATAAAGGCTTTTCCTCAGGTACGTGGCCTCTGGTTCTTTTGCCAATCAACTTAAGCAAAGTTAAATCTGGACTATCTGATTCTTCAGCCATTGGAAAACAGCTTCTATTTATTCCATCTAAATCTTTCAAAAATGTAAACACTTCCATCAAATCCCCTCAGGTTTCTTGGTTCTTAGGAGAACACTCCCAGCTTCTCTGGAATCCCTCATCCCTGGGACCATTCTAATAAATCTCTTCTGGACCCTCGACAAAGTCCTCACATCTTTCAGGATTGAGAACCATGATCATAATTGGGTTTTATACGGGTTCCACATAACTTCTTCACTTTTGTACTCGATTTCCAAAGCCCATCAAAAGCTCAGGTTTCAGTATGATACACTTTGCAGCCATGGCTCTGTCAAACAATTGCACACAATTTGGGTCATTCATATTATGCAGCCAGTTCTGTTTTTTTGAACCTGGTCCTATACAATATCCAGACAGCAACATCCAATAGACTGGAACCTCAAGCATCACAGACAATAATCCCATATACAAATAAGAAAATCTTGAACTCTCAGTAATATATTCAACTGGTGTACGATTCCTAGTCTCAGAAACATGTAAACTAGGAGCAGGAGTAGACCACTTGGCCTTTCAACTTTGCTCCGCCATTCAATAAGATCATGGCCGATCTGATTGCAACCTCAACTCCACATTCCTGCCTCTCCCCAATAACCTTTCACCCCTTGCTTCTCGCGAATCTATCTACTGCTGCCTCAAAAATATTCAAAGACCTTGCTTCCATTGCCTTTTGAGGAAGAGGGTTCCAAGGGCATGCAACGTTCAGAAAGATTTCTCCTAATTTCTGTGCTAAATTGGTGACGCCTTATTTTTAAATAGTGGCCCCTAGTTTTGAACCCATTCTTCTCTCCCTCAAACTGAATGTAAAATTGAATCATATTATGATCGTTGCTACCTATGAGATAACTAATTAATCCTATATCATCAGTGGCAGAAAATGCTGTTCTACAAAAACTATCCCGAAAACACTCTATGAATTCCTGTTGACATTCAGAGACTTGAGTTTGCTTCCACAAGGAATATGAAAAGTTAGCACGTAGATGCAGCAAGCAATTGGGAAGGCAAATGGAATGTTGACCTTTGTTGCAAAGGGCTTGGAGTACAGGAATAAAAACATCTTGCTACAATTGGACACGATTTTGGTGAGACCACACCTGAAATATTGCATTTAATTGTGGACTCCATCTTTAAGGAAGGATATCCTTACTGGGTGAAGCACTGGCATCAATACATCGAGTGCCTTAAATGATTCCTTAGAGCCAATGGAATAGGGCGGGAGAAGAAACAGCAGATTATCCTGTTGTCAGTATGCAGAGCCCAAATGTACAACCTCATTCAGAGCTTAACTTCCCCTGAGACCCCCGATACTAAACCTTTTCAGAGGCCTTTTGGTGACATTAGTAAGGGAGCACCTTAATCCCAAACTATCTATAATCATGCAGTGGTATAAATTTAACTCAACAAGCAGGGGCCCAGGAGAGTCTATCACAGAGTTTGAAGCCAGATTGAGACAGCTGGCTGAACAGAGCAATTTTGGAACCGCGCTCCAAGATACCCTCAGAGACAGACTAGACTGTGGGGTGAACAATTTGACCATACAGAAATGCTGTATGCTCACATTTGCCAAAGCCATGGAGATTGCACAGGTTACAGAGAGTGCTGAGATTGGTTCTTTAGGACTGCGTGCAGCATTGCGAGGTGAATGAGCCTGGGGGAGGGGCCCCTTTGGCACCAAAGATGAGGGCGCGGAGGACTGCACAAGCAGGAGCAGTGAACAAGAGCGGGGACAAAGGAACAGGAAACTGGGTCAGTCGACCCAGAGAGTGGACGAGTGTTACCAGTGCGGGGGAGAACACCATCAAGAAGCATACAGGTTATACAGGTTTAAGAGTGTAGTGTGTCCTGAATGCAACCGTGGGCTTGACAGAGTGGACACTGAGGTTGTTTCCATTGGCTGGGGAATCTAAAACATGGGGCACCGTCTCAGGATAAGGCTAGGGCAGATAACTATTTAGTCTTTCGGGGAATCAAGAGATATGGGGAATGGGTGGAAATGAAGTGAAAGTCAAAGAATTGTGGAATGAAAGTCAAAGATAAAACGTGATTGTATTGAATGGGAGAGCGGGCTCGATGGGCTGGATGGTCTTCTCCTGTTCCTGTCTCATGTTCAAAGCGGGAAAGCTACAGACTTTGATCAAAGCAATCAAAGAGTCTCTTCTGTAGTCAATCTAGGACCGGAATTTTCCTGTCCTGCCGGCCACGGGAATCGTAGCGGGCGCGAGCAGACCATGCAACGATCCGTTGACCTTGGGCGGGATTTTCTGGTTTTGGGGCGATCGCGGCCGGAAAATCCCACCCTATGGCCGGAATTTTACCGGCACACAGGCTCACAGAACGGCATTCTCTGCTGGCCTTGGGCAGGATCTTACGAGCCTCGGACAGGCCGAGGTGGTAAAATCCCGCCCTAGATCTCCAATCTGTCACAGATGGTTAAAACTCAGAGGGACATCGATGGTATCCAGCTAGAATTTATGCTCCTGCGCTTACTCGTAAAGGTGCATTTAAAAAAGAACAGTGCAACAATTAAAGTGACTGATGGATACGGCGTGAACACATCAGCAGCTATTTTAAACAAGAGAAGGCTAAGCAATATATTTCTGACAGCTCCTACAGTTCTGGCCTCTCCACACAATAAAAAAAATGACAGAAGCACTGGAGAAAGTGCCAAAACGATTTACAAGGGTATTGAGAGATCATCGCAATCGGGAAAGATTTAACAGGTTGGGAGTTTTCTTTTTCAAGACGAGAAGACTTAGAGGTGACCCAATAGAAAACCGTAAATGGATTGGACAGCATAGTTTGTAGAGAATGTTTCCATTTGTAGGAGAGTATGAAACTAGGAGTAATGAATACAAAGTCATGGCCAATAAATCCAATTGTGAAGGGAAGCGAAATGTCTTTTACTCACAGAGTGGCTCAAATGTGGAACCTGTTACCACAGGAAATGATTCAGGCAAATAACTTAGATGCTTTCAAAAAAATGGATTGCTAACTGCATTCCAGAAAAAGAGAATAGCTAAGGTGGGGTAGTGAGATTGGAAAAGGATTTCTCTGGAGTATTAAACACTAGCAGAGACTCTTTGGGCCAAATGGTCTGTTTCTATGCTCAATACTCTATGTAGGTCAGCCTTGTTTATTGACTAAAATGAAGATGTCTCTAGGATATTGTCCTTCCAATTGAACACTGGCTTCGAATAAACATCAAAGAGAAACAGTGAAAGCAATTCAAGGATAATACACTTTTCTGAAAAAAAATTTTGAAATTACTTTAAATGCAACTCACATCCTTCTGCTTTTAAAAAACAATCTATGATGTGGAAGGCAACCTAAATGCTTGGCAGCACAGCCGTACATTTACACCAATAGCTCTGCACACAGGTAAGTTATTGGGAGGCAGTAGTACCAGATCCAGGGTAATGCTCCATGGACTCAGGTTCGAATCCCGCCATGGCAGATGGTGGAATTAGAATTCAATAAAAATATCTAGAATTAAGAATCTACTGATGACCATGAAACCATTGTCAATTGTCAGAATAACCCATCTGGTTCACTAATGTTCTTCAGGGAAGGAAATCTGATGTCCTTACCCGGTCTGGCCTACATGATTCCAGACCCACAACAATGTGATTGACTCTTAAATGCCCTCTTAAAACTGGCCGAGCAAGCCATTCGGTTCAAGGGCAATTAGGGATGTGCAATAAATGCTGGCTAGCCAGCGATGAACGAAATAAATTTAAATATTTATTTTCCCAAAACCTTGCAGGATTTAGTGCTGAGTATCCATGCTTTTTTTTGTTTCCCATTTTTCACGGGACGTGGGCATCGCGGATAAGACCAGATTTGTTGCCCATTCCAAATTGCTCTTGAACTGAATGGCTTGTTGCATCATTTCAGAGGGCAGCACAAGAGTCAACCACATTGCTGTGGCCCTGGAGTCACATGTTGGCCAGGCCAGGTGAGGACGGCAGATTTCCCTCCCTAAAGGACATTAGTGAACCAGATGGGTTTTCACAATAATCGACGATAATTTCATGGTTACCATTACTGAGACTAGCTTTTCAATTCCAGATTATTGAATTTAAATTCCACCAGCCGCCGTGGTGGGATCCGAACCCTCGGCCCCAGGACGTTAGCCTGGGCCTTTGGATTGCCGGTCCAGTGACGTTACCACGATGCCACTAGTAAATAAGGAGCAATTCTTTCCCTCGGGCAAGTGCGCTGGTAACCAAGGCACACAGTTGCCAGGTAATTGGCAAAAGAAACATGAGGCGGAGATGACGAGTTGATGAGCTTGATGGAGGAGATTCTAAATTTCAGAAAAGGGTAATTAGATATACACATGAAAATGGGGGACAAATATCGTAGGGCTATGGGGAAACAGCTGGCTGAGTGGGGCTAACTGGTTGACTTTTTCATGGTCTACTTCTGTGCTCCTAAATTCTGTGGTGTGTTAAACAAATTGGGAGTGTTATCAAATTGAGGTGAACGGCTACCCAAAGGTTCACTGCAACATCATGTTAATGCCTGTCCTCTGCTGTGGTAAATGTTATTAGTAGAATTCACACAGCTAAGATCTCACCCTATGTGCCAGCTGAACGAGCTTTCCTCCCCCACACCACTTGTGTACGTGCTATCGAAAAATATAAAAACTCCTGCATTAATGCCCAGTGCAAAATACTAGCGACATCTAAAGAACCTGGGCATTTTTATCCAAATCTGTTGAAATATGAGGGTGCAGGAGAAGCTTCTCTGAGTCCAGTGATGATTCCTGATAATAGGAGAAGTCTCTATGAGTTGTTATATCCGAGATGGATATGTTTTTGGTAGCCTAGAGCACTGAGGGAGGAAATAGAGTCGAGGCACTCAGGTAGAGTTTGATGAGCATCAACTGTGGCCTCACTGAGTGATTAAAAGGCACAAGGAGCTAAATGGCCTTGTCTTGTTCTGGTGGCCTTAAAATTGTGTAGTGCCCATTTTGGAGCGTATTAGCTGTAAAGTGCTAACAGTCTGTACTCAAATGGGGTGACCCAAGAAACCTGGGGTGGTGGGCCTCATGTCCTATTGTCATTTAGTGGCACGGTGGTAGCAGACCTCACCAATTTTCAGCTAAGTGAGGGTCCAGGAGGATGAATGACTGGGCCTAGGAATGTGATCAGATGCCTTTCAGGTTGAGGAAGATGATTTCAGAGTTCTAGAGTCTTTTTAAAGTGCTTTGGGGTGGGAGTGGGAGGGGTGGTGTGTGTGTGCCAAGACTTCAGACTGGGGTGAGATTCAGGGTTTGCCTGGAGGTTGGAGGTTTTGGAGGCGGGGGAACTTGTGTTTATGATAAGTGTTTAACTTGTTTTGAAGTCCGTGCTGTTTTGCTTGCTTTTCATGGCGCTGGGTGTCTCGAGTTCAAACAAAGTTGCAAGAGATAGCAGAAGCAGACATTAGACCCCTTATCTGCATTGTTAATGCCCCAATTCCTGATGTGGGTATAAGGTGTCTCTTGTTTGGCCTTTATCAAAGTGAGGTCCAGAACAGCCCACACTGGAGCTGTTTGCACAAGATATTATTTTGGAGGTAGTAAGGCTGCTAAAAATCAAGAACTGCATTTCAGGTTCTATAGTCCTGAACTTTAATCCAATCCAGTCCACTAGATGGGGCATTCTACTTTTTAAATGAACCACCTTTCCTTTTCCTCTCCATAAATGGTGGAAATTCCTGTTATTGGGTGTTCTTTAGTACATAAAACAAATAGGCTCATCTGTCCAGATCCTAATTAGAGAAGTTGATTTTAAGCAACACCTTGAGACAGATATTAGAAAATACTTCAAGTTGAAGTGTTATAAAGAACAAAGAACAGTACAGCACAGGAACAGGCCCTTCGACCCTCCAAGCCTGCGCTCAGCACCTTGTCTACCTCGACCAACTGCTTATATCCCTCTATTCCTCGTTTGTTCATGTGCCTATCAAGATAAGACTTAAATGTGGCTAACGTAACTGCCTCAACCACCTCACTTGGCAATGCATTCCAAGCACCCACCACTGTGTAAAAAACTTCCCCTTCACATGTCCACTGAACCTTTCCCCCTTTATCTTGAACTTGTGCCCCCTTGTAATTGTCATTTCTGCCCTGGGAAAATATAATTCAGGTCAGAAACTCCAAGGTATTTTATGAAGTCTGCCTGGATCATAGGTTTTGCACTTTCAATTTGGCTAGGGTAAGCATGAGATATTTCACTTCAGGTATGATTCAAATGACCCACTAGGGAGCTTTTATCAAAGTTTATTTAAGAATACAGTTAACATATAGAAAGAAAATCAGCAATAATTTTTACCAATTACAAACAAGAAAAACAAACAACAATGATATTGTATAAATCGTAACAACTAAATACTGTTCCAGCCAAAGAAATCCCATAAACAAACACTTTTTTGGGATTAGCACAGGAAATAAGAATGCTCACATGATTTTGCAACTTAGTCCTTTGGTTGGAGAATTGAAACTCTGACTTCCCAGCCTTGTAACTTCCAGCAGACCTCGAGGTATAGATAATGCCACTGCTGGTCTCTAGCTTTCAGTCAGTAAACCACTGCAAGAGACAAAAGCAATCCTTGCCTCTAGTTACTAGCTAGCAAACCACCAAGAGCAGAATTTTCATTCCAGGAAGGCAAGAAGACCTGCTTCCAGCTAGCCAGCAGAATTTACAATACCAGGGAGAGAGGAACTAAACCTGCCTGCCTCTGAACCAAACTCAAAGGAAAAGAACCCCTGTCACTTGACCTGTCAATCATTCTTTCCCCCTAACAATTCAAAAGGTTGCAAAACTCTCAGAAAGTGCATTAGGCCCAGATTTAAAATAAACAAAACCCCATTTAAACCATTTAAGCAGCAATAAAAGGACATCTAATCAGGCAGCCGATGCCACAACAAAAACAAAAGGCTGGTTTACAAACTGCAGAGAACATGATTAAAAATACATTTCTTAAAAGGTAGAGTAGTTGTACCAAGGTGATATTAGTGGCAACACACTGATGCAGTTAAAGGACCGAGCACCCCTGGCTGCTCTCCCACATTCTACTCTCCATAAACTGGAGGTCATCCAAAACTGCTACCTGTGCCTTAACTCGCACCAAGTCTTGTTCACTCCTCACTGCTGAGTTCACCGACCTTATGCTGGCTCCCAGTCAAGCCAATCTTGAATTTATAATTCTTATAGAACATAGAAAGCCACAGCACAAACAGGCCCTTCGGCCCACAAGTTGCGCCGATCATATCCCTACCTCTAGGCCTATCTATAGCCCTCAATCCCATTAAATCCCATGTCCTCATCCAGAAGTCTCTTAAAAGACCCCAACGAGTTTGCCTCCACCACCACCGACGTCAGCCGATTCCACTCACCCACCACCCTCTGAGTGAAAAACTTACCCCTGACATCTCCTCTGTACCTACCCCCCCAGCACCTTAAACCTGTGTCCTCTCGTAGCAACCATTTCAGCCCTTGGAAATAGCCTCTGAGAGTCTACCCTATCCAGACCTCTCAACATCTTGTAAACCTCTATCAGGTCACCTCTCATCCTTCGTCTCTCCAGGGAGAAGAGACCAAGCTCCCTCAACCTATCCTCATAAGGCATGCCCCCCAATCCAGGCAACATCCTTGTAAATCTCCTCTGCACCCTTATCGCTGTTTCTAAGTTGCACCACGGCCTCGCTCTTCCCCCCATTGCCTCCAATCCCACAACCCTCCGAGATATTTGCCCTCGGCTAATTCTGGCCTCTCGAACATCCCCGATTGCACTGCGCCACCGCTGAACATTAGAATATAAGTGGTGGCCATACCTCCCACTGCCTGGGTCCCAAGCTTTGGAATTCCCTCCCCAGACTTCTTTACCCAAAGAGCAGTGGAAATGTGGAACTTTCTACCACCAAGATTGGGTGAGGAGAATAGGTGCATTTAAAGAGAAGCAAGACAAGCATTTGAGGGAGAAAGGAATAAGGGGGTTACCATGAAAGGTGAAGCTGGTGAAAAATGGGAGGAGGTTCTGATCGAGCAGAAGCATAGGTTGTTCTTGGTACACACTGCTCCCACTGTGTGTCAGTGGTGGGGGGAGTGAACATTGAAGGTGGTGGATGGCGTGCCAATCTAACAGACTGCTTTGTCCTGGATGGTGTCAAGTTTCTTGAGTGTTGTTGGAGCTGCACCCATCCAGGCAAGTGGAGAGTATTCCATTACACTCCTGACTTATGACTTGTAGATGGTGCCTCCTAAATCGAATTACTTTAAATCGGGTCACTTCCTCAATCTCCAAAACTCAAAGGAATGCAGGGCAGGTTTATACATCTTGTTTCAAATTTTGCTCCCCACCTGGCTTCCAATCTCACCTCTGAGTCAACCCGAGTACCAGGCTCCTGATTTCAACTGTGTCAGCATGTAGAGGTGGGAGAGATAAGAAACATAGAAGCAAAGAAAATAGGTGTAGGAGTAGGCCATTCGGCCCTTCCAGCCTGCACCACCATTCAATATGATCATGGTTGATCATGCGCTTTCAGTATCCCACTCCCACTTTCTCTCCATACCCCTTGATCCCTTTGGCCACGAGGGCCACGTCCAGCTCCCTCTTGAACATACCTAACGAACTGGCCCCAACAGCTTTCTGTGGTAGGGAAATCCACACGTTCACAAATCTCTCAGTGAAGAAGTTCTTCCTCATCTCAGTCCTGAATGGCTTACCCCTTATTTTAGATTGTGACCCCAAGTTCTGGACTCCCCCAACATCGGGAACATTTTTCCTGCAACTAGCCTGTCCAGTTCCATCAGGATTTTATATGTCTCTATGAGATCCCCTCTCATTCTTCTAAATTCCAGTGAGTACAAGCCCAGTCAATCCAGTCTCTCTTCATATGTCAGTCCTGCCATTCCAGGAATCAGTCTGGTGAAACTTCGCTGGACTCCCTCAACAGCAAGAATGTCCTTCCTCAGACTAGAAGACCAAAATTGCACACAATACTCACTACGGCCCTGTATAACTGCAGCAAAAGCCTGAACCTCTCCACAGGACTCAACAAAGGTCATTCCAGGACTAAAGGTTCAAATAAAATGATAGGCAATTGGATCGATCTGATACAGTCCTGCTATTTGCTCCACACCCTTACCCCTAATAATCTATCGCTCGCCCCAAAACCAGAAAATCCCGCCCGAGGTCAACAGACCTTTGCATAGTCTGCCGCTGCCCCACCACCGCCTGCTACGATTCCCATGACAGGCAGGACGGGAAAACTTCCTCCTTTGTCTTTGAGTGCAATGAAATGGGTCCATCAACATCCCACAACTAAGTATATGGCATTTGAAATGGCAAATCTAACACATGCCCAATGGGAAACAAACTGCATGTGGTCAGCGCTAAGCCATGTTACCACCATCGGTCTTCCAGTATCGTTTCTTTTGGAGGATGCAAAGGCCAGCTTCCATAGGTGGATATGAATGAGCAGGAGAGTTATTCCCGGTGTCCTGACTAATGGTTATTCTTCAATCAGCACCACAAAAACATACTAGCTGGCTACTATCACACTGCTGTTAGTGGGATCTTGCTGTGCACTAACTGGCTGCCACATTCCCTCCATCACCCCAGTGGTTACACCTCAAAAAATACTTAATAGGCTGCAAAACACTTGAGAGTTACCTAGCGGTTCTGAGGGGGCGCAATAAGAACGCATTATTCCTTTAAAAGTGACTGTCTCTTTGGGGAGGCGATGGCCTAGTGGTATTATTGCTAGACTATTAATCCAGAAACTCAGCTAATGTTCTGGGGACCCAGGTTTGAATCCCGCCACGGCAGCTGGTGGAATTTGAATTGAATAAAACATATCTGGAAATAAGAATCTCCCGCTGACCATGAAACCATTGTCAATTGTCAGAAAAACCCATCTGGTTCACTAATGTCCTTTAGGGAAGGAAATCTGCCATCCTTACACGTGACTCCAGACCCACAACAATGTGGCTGACTCTCAATTATCCTCGGGCAACTAGGGATGGGCAATAAATGCTGGCCAGCCAGCAACGCCCATGTCCCACAAGTAAATTTAAAAAAACTTTGCTGCTCTATTTGCTGTTGGTTATATTTGAGGAATGGCCCTTCTTTTGGGAGGTGGGGGACGTCAGTTTGAATAATATAAAGGGAAGTGACAAATTCTCCAGGCTGCGTAATCCACTGGACACCATGAGCTTTGATGACACACGATCGACTACAGGGGTTGGGGCCGTGAGTGAGAAACGCACGTGTCCTCGGTTTTATTCACTTGACGGATTTGCTGCTGGCCAGTGGGGAGTGAGTACCTGTTCCGTCTCCATCAGATGACCGCGCTTTGTGTATGTCTGGGGTGGGGGGAACCAGCGTACTTCAATGGTGAGTCAGTGCTGCAGTCAAGATTACTCAGGACAATGAAAGGAGCTGAAGCAATTTTTTTGTTTTTTTTAAAAAAGAGTTTAACAACTTGGTAAAGCTGGCTCGCTGACGATTCTGAATGATGTTTGATTTGATTTATTATTGTCACATGTATTAACATACAGTGAAAAGTATTGTTTCTTGCGCGCTATACAGACAAAGCATACTATTCATAGAGAAGGAAAGGAGAGGGTGCAGAATGTAGTGTTACAGTCATGGCTAGGGTGTAGAGAAAGATCAACTTAATGCGAAGTAGGTACATTCAAAAGTCTGACAGCAGCAGGGAAGAAGCTGTTCTTGAGTCGGTCGGTGTGTGACCTCAGACCCTTGTACCTTTTTCCCAACGGAAGAAGGTGGAAGAGAGAATGTCCGGGGTGCGTGGGATCCTTAATTATGCTGGCTGCTTTGCCGAGGCAGCGGGAAGTGTAGACAGAGTCAATAGATGGGAGGCTGGTTTGAGTGATGGATTGGGCTTCGTTCATGATCTTTTGTAGTTTCTTGCTAGTGCTTGAGGCAGGGCCAATGCGCCTGAGGTTACCTCCCTTACAGCGGTGGGTGGACGATCAAAGGCCTAATTGGTCGCAAGTTGATGATGGACCAAGATCTTCCCAATGTCAGATGGGCCCCCCTTTCTGAGGCGGGCAGATACCTGGGGGGGTGGTGTCCTGGGCAGAAGAGCCAGGCAGAGGAGCCGATGCTGCCCCCTCTCAATCGCCCTCATCTCGGAAATGCTACAAGCAGAAGGTCACATCCGAGGCCACGAATAATCCTGTGGAGGTATTCCCACCTCACAATGGTGGCCTGCGAGCTGTAATCATTCTCAATTTTTAAAGTTTTAGAATGCCGCAGTGAAGATCTCCGTTTTGAGACATCCTCACCTTTGCCTACCCACCTCTCCAGCACCCACCTACCCAGTTTGGGCTGCTAGCCATTCAGAGTTTCAGACCTTCTCACTGGACCCGTCCGCCATCCCCCTGGCCACCTCCCAGAAGATCGCAACGACGTGCAAGACAGCCAATAAGACAGCAGCACGGTCGGAAACCACATTTGGCCCCGACAGTGAAAGAAATCTGAAAGCTGGTGAGATCCCGCACAGTGTCTCTCCATTCTGTACAGCAATTACATGCAACGTTTCGTGACAGTGACACTCAGGCAGCACCGTCCTGCTGAAGAAAATAAGTTCAGAAATTAACAGCTTCAGCTAACTGCTGCTACTTAATCAGCTCCAACCTTGATCAGGCATGTTGCAAGAGGACCTGTCAATAACTCTAAGAAGGAAGACAGGAAGAGGACAGAACAGAGACTTTCTTCTTCCTATCAGCTAACCTCATCACAACCTGGGTCTTAACACTAGTCTTGTTAGAGACACAACTTCCTGTTATGCAACATGAAGCTAAGATAGTAAAGCTTAGTCATGGTGGTCAGCAGCAAGTCTAAATTAAAGGCACCCGTTTTAAACATCAATCCTTCCAGCCATGTCAACCAAACCAATGTACCAGGGCGTACACTTCTAGTGCAGTGGCTTCAAGAACTAAGCGATAGGTAACAAAAGCCAGCGTTTATATAATGCTTTTCATGACCAGCAGGTGTCTCAAAGCGCTTCACAGCCAATGAAGTACTGTTGAGATGTGCAGTCACTGGTGTAATGTAGGAAATGCAGTTGCCCACAGCAATGTGATGATGAACAGATCACCTGTTCTTGGCCAGGTTGGACGGGTGCAATGAGAAGGTCCTAAACTCTGGATGGCGAGCAGTCCAAACCGGGTAGGTGGGTGCTGCCGAGCTGGGTAGGGAATTGTGAGGGTACCTCAAAATGGAGATCCTCTCTGCAGCATCCTAAAACTTAAAAATGGAGAATGGCCACAGCTGCCAGACCACCACTGTGAAGTGGGAATCCCTCCCCTGTTCTTGTGACATTGACCGAGGGAACAATATTGACCAGGACTTTGGGGATCGACTCCCCTGCTCTCCTTCAAAACAGTGCCACGGGATCTTTGACATTCAATCTGGTCAGGAAGAATGGGTCTTGGCTTAACGAATGCCTCATCTGCAAGACGGCACCTGCGGCAGTGCAGCACCCCCTTCACCATGTACTGAAGTGCAAGTAAAGCCTTGATTTTTTTGTGTTTAGGCCCTGGAGTGGGACTTGAACACGGAACCTTGTGATTCAGAGGCGGGTGTGCTACCAACTGAGCCACGGCACACATGCAGCTAAATGTAACTGAGAAAAATAATTACACTTAAAAAATGATAAACACCCACGCTCTATTCTCAAATGCCTCCCAAAAATGCATCAGAACACAGGCTAGTTGAAGCACTTTCGATTTACAGTACTTAAAAGCTGCACCATCTACTGGAGTCTCATTATTCGACTTAGGCTAGTGTTACAGAGAAAGTGTTTAAATTCCATCAAAGCAGTTTGAAAATGTGTAATTAGATCTGTTTTATTAAAAATTCTAAAAATAAAAAGGCTGGTATTCATGAAAATAGTCATTAAGGTGTTGGATTGAATAAAAACCCAACTGGTTCACTAAAATCATTTCGGGAAGAAAACCAGTTGCTCTTATCCAGTCTGGCTGACATATCATAGAATCATAGAAACCCTACAGTGCAGAAGGAGGCCATTCGGTCCAATGAGTCTACTCCAACCACAATCCCACCCAGGCCCTATATACCTCTCAGAAAGCCAAAAACGTCAGCCAGTCAGTCCAACTGGTCTATGGCAGCTTTATGTTGCATAACGTACCTCTCCTTATCAAACCTGAACAGCATAATCCTCTGTTCGTTTCTAAAGTTAAAGTTTATTAGTCACAAATAGACTTCCATTAACACTGTAATGAAGTTACTGTGGAAATCCCCTAGTTGCCACACTCTGGTGCCTGTTCAGGTACACCGAGGGAGAATTTAACATAGCTAATGCACCTAACCTGCACGTCTTTGGACTGTGGGAGGAAACCGGAGCACCCGGAAGAAACTCATGCAGACACGGGGAGGACGTACAAACTCCACACAGACAGTGCCCCAAGCTGGGAATCGAACCCAGGTCCCTGATGCTGTGAGGATGCTATTCATCTCAACTACCCACTGTGATTGCAAGGTCCACATTTAACTATTCTTGGGTAGGATTGTTCCTCCTGATTTCCCTAGGTGCCAATTTATAGCTCCTAGTTTTAACCCCCTCCACAAAAGTAGGTCACGGCAGGTCGGGATCTTGGTGAAGCAGACTGGGAGGAGTGTGAAACAGACAAGGATCACTATGAAGCAGACCGGGCGGCGTGTGCAGCAGGTCAGAATCACTGTGAAGCAGACCAGGAAACGTGTACAGCAGATCAGGATCACTGTGAAGCAGACCGGGCGGCGTGTGCAGCAGGTCAGAATCACTGTGAAGCAGACCAGGAAACGTGTACAGCAGATCAGGATCACTGTGAAGCAGACTGGGAAGAGTGAACAGCAGATCAGGATCACTGTGAAGCAGACCGGGAAGAGTGAACAGCAGATCAGGATCACTGTGAAACAAACCAGGGGGAGTGTACAACAGGTCAGTGTCGCTGTGAAGCAGACCGGGAAGAGTGAACAGCAGATCAGGATCACTGTGAAGCAGACCGGGAAGAGTGAACAGCAGATCAGGATCACTGTGAAGCAGACCGGGAAGAGTGAACAGCAGGTCAGAATCACTGTGAAACAAACCAGGGGGAGTGTACAACAGGTCAGTGTCGCTGTGAAGCAGACCAAGAGCAATGTGAAATAGATCAGGATCACTGTGAAGTGGACCGGATATGATCTTTACGAGGATGTTGCCAGAACTGGAAAAATACAGCTAATCGGAAAGATTAAATTAGCTGGGGCAGTACTTCTCAGAACAATGGAGGCTGAGAGAAGATTTGATTGGGACGTGACAAATTCATGAAGGGCTTGTTTAGAGTGGATTAGAAGTATCTATTTATCTCAGCAGAGAGGTCAGTGACAAGGAGCAAAGATTTAGTGATTGGTAGAAAGGTTACAGGGGAGAAAAGGAAAGATTTTTTTCACCCAGATGGTGGTAGAGGTCTGGAACTCACTGCCTGAAAGAGTAGGAGAGGCAGAGACCCCCAACTCATTTAAAAGGTGTCTGGATTTGCCTCTCAAATGCCATTGCCTGCAGGGCTTCAGAGCAAAGGCTGCAAAGTGGGAGTAAGCTGGGTGGCTCAGCACAGGCACGATGGGCTAAGTGACCTCTTCCTGATCCATAAATATTCCATGATTCTATTCTGTGACCCAGTTGAATCGGAATCAAGGATTAGCAGCAGGTTCCTGTGCTGTAACCATTCTGCGATCTGCGCTGTGTTTACTCTTTCAAACCCTTTCATAATGTTCAAGACCGCTAACCAGTCAGCTCTCAGTCTTACCGTCTTGAGAGTAAAGAACCCCAGCCCTTTCAATCTTTTAAGTTTATTCATTAGTGTCACAAGTAGGCTTACGTTAACACTGCAATGAAGTTGCTGTGAAAATCCCCTAGTCGCCACACTCTGGCGCCTGTTCGGGTACACAGAGGGAGAATTTAGCATGGCCAATGCACCTAACCAGCACGTCTTTCGGACTGGGGGAGGAAACCGGAGCACCCGGAGGAAACCCACGCAGACACGGGGAGAACGTGCAGAATCCACACAGACAGTGACCCAAACGAGGAATCAAACCCTGGTCCCTGGCGCTGTGGGGCAGCAGTGCTGACCACTGTGCCACCGTGCTTTCCTAGATAGGCTTTCCTGACAGGTATAGCTCATTCGTTCTGGTATAATCCTTGTAAACCTTACCTCAGTGGGTTGTCATCTTGGATACATAAACATACAAAGAAAAACACCAAGTCATACCTAACGCGATCCTTCTTTTGATCCAATGGAGATTTAATTCCATTAATGACAAACATTCGCAATTCTGAAACAACGATATATTTTTGAAAAGCCGCCGTGGTTTTAAATCTTGGTCACCGATCAACAACCCTGTTCCCGCAGTTAGGGGGCATTATTGAAAACCCGAGCAGAACAACTGCATGTGTATTGCCAGGTTACCGCTACTCCTCCTCGCCTATTGACATCAGCTTCTGAGTGAGATCAGGTAACAACGAACCGGGATCAATGTAAATAAAACTGAAAGCAGTTAAACTGGAATGTAAACCACTTAGCAAAAGACGGAATTTGAAAGACAGCAAATGGGTCGCGGAAAATAACTGAACCAGCAAAGGCAACTTGTGGGGAACGATTCATGTCCCTGGATGATGCAGGCAGGGGAGTGCTTTTATTCATTCGTGGGAAATGGGCGTCGCTGGTTGGGCCCGCATTTATTGCCCACCCCTAGTTGCCCATGGAGGGCAGTTGAGAGTCAACCACATTGTTGTGACTCTGCAGTCACATGTAGGCCAGACCAGGTAAGAATGACAGATTTCCTCTGGTTGGACATATAGAAGTCATTATTCAAGTTGATAATCCAGCTGTGGGACATGGGCATCTCTGGTTGGCCAGCAGTTATTGCCCACCCCTAGTTGCCCTTGAGATGGCGGTGGTAATACAACTGAATGGCTTGCTAGGCCATTTCAGAGGGCAGTTGAGAGTCAACCACATTGCTGTGGCTCTGGAGTCACATGTAGGCCAGACCAGGTAGGGACGACAGATTTCCTTCTCTAAAGGACATTAGTGAACCAGATAGGTTTTCCCGACAATCGACAATGGTTTCACGACAATCAGTAGATTCTTAATCCCATATTTTTAAAATTGAATTCAAATTTCACCATCTGCCATGGTGGGATTTGAACCCAGGTCCACAGAACGTTAGTCGAGTTTCTGGATTAATAATCTAGTGATAATACCACTCAGCTATTGCCTCACCATGTGAGTGAGTTATCCTACAATGCAGAAACCTCAAAACAGGAAATATCGAACCAGTCTCGCTCTAAAATACTTAGGCGTAACATCAGGGTCAATGTAAATCATAGCTTTGGCTCTCCTTATTCTTCCAAGTCCTTCCTGGAAAATTTCAGGGTCCTTGTTGAGAGCCTCATACAGTCCCCCGCGCCCAGCCTGAAGATCTCCTGCCAGTTCAGACTGATGTGCTGGAGCCAATCTCTCCCCATAAGGTTAGCACGTTGTCCCCAGACAATGATGAATAGAAATCGAGCTTACTGCTGCCTGTAGGTCACGAGGGTCGCCGTGGTGCCCTTTATCTGCAATGATTCCCTCGTGTAGGCGGCCAGTCTGACCTTGTTGGATTGTCACATTGTTAATTCCACAGACCAGCATATCTCGCAACTTGTCGTTCAGGGGTGGCCCGAATTCACATTGCTCTGCCAATTTTCCTAACCCGGTGAGAAATTCGGTGACTGATTCCCCAGGGGCTCACCCAGCCGTGTTAAAATGGTATCACTGGAGTATTATAGAAGGTTTCGGATCATAGTAGCCTTTAACCAAGTCTACCACTTCATTATATATTTTTTTCATTCGTGGGACATGGGCATCAAAGAATCATAGAATCCTACAGTGCAGAAGGAGGCCACTCGGCCCATCGAGTCTGCACTGACCACAATCCCACCCAGGCCCCATCCCCACAACCCCATGCATTTACCGTAGCTAGTCCCCCTGACACTTAGGGGCAATTTAGCATGGCCAATCCACCTAATCCGCACATCTTTGGACTGTGGGAGGACCCAGAGGAAATCCACACAGACACGGGGAGAATGTGCAAACTCCACACAGAAGTAACCCAAGCCCAGAATCAAACCTGGGTCCCTGGTGCTGTGAGGCAGCAGTGCCAACCACTCTGCCACTATGCAGGCCAGCATTTATTGCCCACCCCTCATTGCCCTGGGAGGGCAACCATACTGTTGTGGCTCTGGAGTCACATTTGGGCCAGAATAGGTAAGGACGGCAGATTTCCTTCCCTAAAGGACATTAGTGAACCTGATGGGTTTTTCCGACAATCGACAATGGTTTGATAGTCATCAGTAGATTCTTAATTCCGGATAGTTTTTATTGAATTCAAATTCCAACATCTGCCATGGCGGGATTCGAACCTGGGCCCCCAGAACATTAGCTGAGTTTCTGGATTAATAATCTAGCGATAATACCAGTAGGCCATCACCTCCCCTGCTCATTAAAGGTTTTTGAGTAAGGGAATCCGGGTAGGTCAGGCTTTTTTATCACACTGAATATTGGGACCCTACAGATATCAACAGGATCACTTTCTGCTTTTCACCTCCTTGGAAGAAAGAACACATGTAAGCCCAGTCTTCTATGCATGCATCATAGATTTCAAGTTTACAGAAGTGAGGCATTTTTCTTGCCAGAGGATTACTTGTCTTGATAATGAAGGTTGTCCAGAGGGAAGATTAATAAAAACTCTTTTTACTCATCACCAATATAATAATCTTACCAAGGCCAGCCTTCCATCACCAACACCCTCTACTTACAAGGTGAGTAAAGCACTGCTCCTGTGGCTACACTGCACAGGTCAAGTCCAGGAGTCCTTTGGCTACCAGCCCGAGTAAAGACAGTTGATTTTATACTCCCTCTGCTCCTTTCCTATTGGGCGAGTCTCCACTCACTCAATAGGGGAGCTCGTACTCCATGAGGTCCATGATAGTATAAAATCAACACCAGTCAGTTCCAATAAGCTGTCTCCAGGTGTGATTGATGGGGAATGACCCAATCATCTCCACTTTAGCTGTGATTTTGGTATCACCATCCACAGCCCAAAGTTTATTGACCAGATTTCCGCTGTTGATCTGGGTAGCTTGAGATTTCCCCAGTCGGCAGACCCGCCTCATTTTAAAGGGCACCATTTGACCTAATTTTCACTCGGCAGAGTTGGGGCTGGGATAGAATCAGGCCCAGCAACTCTGAAATTAGATTGTAGGCAGCCGCAGGGACAGGTGAGTGCTGAGATGTTATGGTTAGTTCTCTTGGACTTCATTACATTTGTTCTAGAATCTGTTAGGATCTTTAGCCCTCACCCCCTCATCAATGCCCCATAGCCGTCATGCCTCCCATGGCTATTCCATGCCAACTCATGCCTTCCACGCATCCCTGTGCCCCTCATACTCTCTTGGCTTCTCCATGCCAACTCATGCTCCACCCATTCCCATGCCAACTCATATTGCTCCCCAATGACCCATAACTCCACATCATCTCCACAGTCGATCGCCTATGTGTTCACGGTTAAGTGAGCATTGCTGTCAAGGCCAGCATTCACTGTCATTCCTGGACTGCCTTTGAGAAGATGGTGGTGAGCCACTTTCTTGAACTGTGACAACCCATGTGATGTAGATACACCCACAGAGCTGTTAGGGAGTGAGTTTCAGGACTTTGACCTAGCAACAGTGAAGGATATACTTTGAAGGATGCTGTGTGACTTCTTTTAGGTAGTAGATACCACAGACTATAAGGTACTGTTGAAGAAGCCCTGGAATCTTGTAGGTGGCACACACTGCTGCGAATTGTGCACCAGTGGTGGAGGGAGTGAATATTTAAGGTGACAAATGGGGCATCAATCCAGTTCTCTGCTTTGTCTTGGATAGTGTCCTTGCCTTTCGAGTGTTGGTAAAGTTGCACTTATCAAGGCAAGCGGGAAATGCATAAAAGCAAAAAATCAGCAGTTGGGAATCAACCACATTGATGTGGCTCTGGAGTCACATGTAGGCCAGACCAGGTAAGGAGGGCAGATTCCCTTCCCTGAAGGACATTAGTGAACCAGGTGGGTTTTTCCAACAATTGACAACGGTTTCATGGTCATCAGTAGATTCTTAATTCCAGATTTTTTTTATTGAATTCAAATTCCGCCATCTGCTGTGGCGGGATTCGAACCTGGGTTCCCAGAACATGAGTTAGTTTCTGAATTAATAGTCTAGTGATAACACCACTAGGCCATCGCCTCCCCGTTAATACTAGGGAGCATGCACTTAAGGTGAGAGGGGGAAAGTTCAAAGGAGATGTAAGGGGCAAGTTTTTTGTACAGAGGTGTCTGGAACCTCCCCTGGAACAGAGGTGCCAGGGGTGGTGGAGGCAGATACGATAGGGACGTTTAAGGAGCTTTTAGATAAGCACATGATTATGCAAGGAATAGAGGGATATGAACCAAGGGCAGGCAGAAGGGATTCGTTTAATTTGGCGTCATGTTCAGCACAACCTTGTGGGCCGAGGGGCCTGTTCCTGTGCTGTACTGTTCTATGTTCCATGTTTTATGTTCCATGAAGATCCAGGAAGAGAAACTCCACTGAACTAAAAGAAAGGGCAAGAGGTCCGTGTTGGAGGCGAAGATTTGATTTTCTTTGCATTCTGCTGACTGACTGTTCTGCTATCAGTTCCAAACAAATGGGGATGAAATGGGTTGAGATAACAATCAGCTTCACTTCATATCCAAGCACTTGACAGACACCAGAAAATGGTAAACCGAGCACTAGACAGAAAACAATGAGTCACCCAACAGCTTCAGCAAGAGTGAGCATTTTAAAACTCTCATTAAAATTGCGTAACATTCCTGAAGTGGCAGTGAGTCCAACCATTCTAATTGAGCACTCAAATATTCATGTATCCAAAACCTGAAGACAACTATTATTAATCTGTCCACAGCCTACAAAGACCGAACTTGAAGGGGAAATTATACTGTCAAAAAATGCTAAAGGAACAAACTTTATTTTTTGTCATTCTATTCAAACAAATTATGAATGACGCATACAGGTCTCTTTGAGGGGAAGGGAGGGAACAGACAAAACAGCGTTCAATGCTCTCAAAACTTTATTTAGCAACAGGGCCCACAATAACTAATAGTGATGTGACACAGGGTTATGTGACAGTACTCATTTACCTATTCACTGAGCAATTAATTGGCTCGAGGGACCATATTACAGGGAAAAAAACAGTTCAAACTGGGAAATAAGCATACTGGGTCTAAACTGTTTTTTCCTATTGGGATGGTCTAATCCTGCTCCTATTTCTTATGCGGCATGTGTGTGTGTGTGTGTGTAATCATTCATTCAGCTAATTAACTTTGCAGTAACCAATTACAATCAGTGAAAGAATGAGCCTCCCATCAGGGTACTCCACCCACATACGACAGCTGTGAAGGCTTGCATCTTCCAAGAGGATTAGCCATGAGGTGTGGCAGAGAAATCTTGTCCGTCTACAATGAGTCGCTGCATCTCCAAGACTACATTGGTTCCCATGGGTCGATGGATTTTTGCAACTGTATTTACCCAATGAAATGCTACAGATGGCCCTCAAGTTATCTCCGGCCATAACACAGAAAGTGCTGGAGAAACTCAGCAAGTCTAACAGCAAGTGTGGAGAGAGAACAGAGCCAATGTTTCGAGTTTGCATGACCCTTCGTCAGCTCTGACGAAGGGTAATTTGTCTCCACAGATGCTGTCAGACCTGCTGAATTTCTCCAGCCTTTTCCGTTTTTGTTTCAGATTCCAGCATCCGCAGTATATAGGGTGGTACGGGTAGCACAGTGATTACAATGCTGCCTCACTGGCTGTCTTGGCTGGAGACAATACACATCTTTTTAGCCTGTCTTGATGTTCTCTCCACTCACGTTGTTTGTATCTTAAAGACTTGATTAGCTGTAAGTATTCGCATTCCAACCATTATTCATGTAAATTGAGTCTGTGTCTTTATATGCCCTGTTTGTGAACAGAATTCCCACTCACCTGAAGAAGGGGCTTGGAGCTCCGAAAGCTTGTGTGGCTTTTGCTACCAAATAAACCTGTTGGACTTTAACCTGGTGTTGTTAAACTTCTTACTGTGCCTCACAACGCCAGGGACCTGGGTTCAATTCCCGGCTTGGGTCACTGTCTGTGTGGAGTCTGCATGTTCTCCCCACATCTGCGTGGGTTTCCTCCGAGTGCTCTGGTTTCCTCCCACTGTCCGAAAGACACGCTGGGTAGGGCATTGGCCATGCTAAATTCTCCCTCAGTGTACCCAAACAGGCAGTGAGAAATGCGTTTGACATCTTATAAGTAAAAACACAGGTTAAGTTTGGTAACAATTTTCTTACACTTTTGTGGGCAAAACCAGCCTTTGGAATAGCCTGGTTTCTAGAATCAACTCCAAAAAAAGGCAACATCAAAAATTAAAATTCTCATCCAGTAAGTCAAGTCAAGACTAAAAACCTGCACTGTAATCCTGGGAGGCTTCTCGAGCCACAGTGCTGCCTGTGGAGTATTTTCACAATCTGCTCTGGCACAGTAACACACAGTTACCTGCTGAGTATTCTTGGCCATCTTTACTTCTTGCATAAGAGAAACATATGCAAGAGCAGCCCTCTATTCAAGCCATGCCATGGGATCAATTGTGAATTACATACATAAGATTACCTCGGAAATAGGGCACAGTAACAGGCTATTCAGCCCAACCAGTCCATACTAGCATTTATGCTCCAGTTGAGCATCCTTTCATCTTCCCTTATCTAAATCAACAATTGTAATCCTCTATTCTCTATCCTCTATTCTGGGGCTGCACAGTGGCACAGTGGTTAGCACTGCGGCCTCACAGCAACAGGGACCCGAGTTCAATTCTGACCCACTTGGGTCACCATCTGTGTGGAGTTTGCACATTCTCCCCGTGTCTGCGTGGGTTTCCTCCGGGTGCTCCGGTTTCCTCCCACAGTCTGAAAGACGTGCTGGTTAGGGTGCATTAACCCGAAAAGGCACTGGAGTGTGGCAACTCGGGGAATTTCACAGTAACTTCACTGCAGTTATTTGTGACTAATAAACTTTTTCAAAAAAAAATTTTTTCTCCTCTTCTTCACACGCTTTTCTGGCGTCACCTTAAATACATCTGTATTATTCCCTTCAGACCCTGTGGTTGCTGGTTTCGCGTTTTCACCACTCATTGGGTGAGGAAGTTTCTTCTTAATTCCGTCTTGGATTACTTGGTGACTGTCTTCCATTTGATCTCTAGTAACGCGCTTGCCAACCAGGGGAAACATTGTTTCTGTATCCACTCCATCATAACCTTCCGCAATTTTCAAAACCTTCAAATAAAAGTAACGTCGCCATAGTCCCAGATGACCATAGACTGGAAGTGGTGGTGATTTAACCTGAGGGTCACCACACTTCAGGCGAGGGGCAAGATTGAGAAGGCAGGGTTTTCATGAATCTCAGCTGGTATGGGAATTGAACCCACGCAGTTAGCTTTGCTCTGCATCACAAAACAGCCGTCCAACCAACTGAGCTAAACCAATCCCCAAAATGATCAGCTGAAGGTGTGATGGAAGGAAAGGTGCCGCACGTGGCTCAAACTGGATATTATAGATTCAGACATATTCCACTTTCATGATCTGAGCACTTTCCTTGAGAGATCTCCGTATGGTGGAATTCATCACATTCCTCATTATTCTTCTCGTCCTATATCCAACGGGCTTCAAGACACACATTTGGGGCTCTTTCTTTCTTCATTTCTCCTCCCCTACCTCTTTCAGTTTTAGTGATTGTTTTGGGAGGTGAGTTTTACCTTGCTTCAGACTATAACATCTCAATATATGGGGTTATGGGGATAGCGCCTGCGTGGGATTGTGTTCAGTGCAAACTCGAATAGCCTCCTGTAGGATTCTATGATTCTATTTCCAGATGAAATTTTAAAACGGAATACAGGGACAATGACAGGTGTTCAAATGGGTGCTGTATGAATAAGACATGTCGGCTTTAATACAAAATTTTAATTCCAATTTGCTGATTACCATAATTTAAATTTGTCCAGTGCTGAGCGGGCACAATATTGCTGGGGAAGAATGTTCGATGCGCTGGCACCCTCTCTCACTCGAGGATTGCTCTGGCTGACACAGCACGATGGAGGCTATTCTCAATGTGAAGGCGGGACTTCGCCTTCACAAGGACTGTGTGGTGGTCACTCTTACTGATACTGTCATGGACAGGTGCCTCTGCAGCCGGCAGATTGGGATGAGGATGAGGTCAAGTATGTTTTCTCGTGGTACGTGGTAACCAGTACGAGGTTTCCTTGCCCATGTTTAACATGAAGCCATGAGACGTCATGGGGTCTGGAGTCGATGTTAAGGACTTCCAGGGCAACTCCCTCCCGACTGTATACCACTGTGCGCCACCTCTGTCCTGCCGGTGAGACAGGGCACATCCAGGGATGGTAATGGTGGTCTGGGGTGTTATCTGTAAGGTATGATTCCGTGAGAATGACTATGTTGCTTGACTAGTTTGTGAGACAGCTCTCCCAATTTTGGCACTGGCCCCCAGATGTGAGTAAGGATCAACAGGGCTGTTTGTTTTGCCGTTGTCTTTTCCGCTACTGAGGTCGATGCCAGGTGGTCTGTCCGGTTTCATTTCTTTGTTGAGGCTTTGCTGTGGCTCTAGAGTCACATGTAGGCCAGACCAGGTAAGGATGGTAGATTTCCTTCCCCAAAGGACATTAGTGAACCAGATGTGTTCTTCCAACAATCGACAATGGTTTGATAGATTCTTAATTCCAGATTTTTTTTATTGAATTCAAATTCCACCATCTGCCCTGGTGGGATTTAAACCCGGGTCCCCAGCTGAGTTTCAGGATTAATAGTCCTGTGATAATACCACTAGGCCATCACCTCCCCTGACTCGTAAGTAACTCTTTTCTTCATTCGTTATAGAGCACATGCATTCAGATTGGCTGCATGTTAGAATTATCGAATAGTACAGCACAGAAGGAGGCCATTTGGCCCATTTAGAGTCTGCGAGAGTCTTTTTGAAGAACAGTTTTCCTTACTCACCGACTCTTTCATTATATCCTTGAAAAGTTTTCCCATTCAAATTTCCATCAGATCCTTTTTGAAACTTTCTATTTAATCTGGTCCCAACACCCTATCAATCAATTTATTCAAAACCCTAGCCACTTGTTGCATAAAAAAGTTTTTCCTCCTGTCACCTCTGGCTCGTTTCCAAACACATTAGTTAGAGTCATAGAGGTTTACAGCACGGAAACAGGCCCTTCGGCCCAACTTGTCCATGCCACCCTTTTTTTTTAAACCCCTAAGCTAATCCCAATTGCCCGCATTTGGCCCATATCCCTCTGTACCCATTGTACCCATGTAACTATCTAAATGCTTTTTAAAAGATAAAATTGTACCCGTCTCTACTACTACCTCTGGCAGCTTGTTCCAGACACTCACCAACCTCTGTGAGAAACAATTGCCCTTCTGAACACTTTTGTATCTCTCCCCTCACCTTAAACCTATGCCCTCTAGTTTTAGACTCCCCTACATTTGGGAAAAGATATTGACTATCTAGCTGATCTGTGCCCCTCATTATTTTATAGACCGCTATAAGATCACCACTCAGCCTCCTACGCTCCAGAGAAAAAAGTCCCAGTCTATTCAGCCTCTCCTTATAACTCAATCCATTAAGTCCCGGTAGCATCCTAGTAAATCTTTTCTGCACTCTTTCTAGTTTAATAATATCCTTTCTATAATAGGGTGACCAGAATTACACACAGTATTCCAAGTATGGCCTTACCAATGTCTTGTACAACTTCAACAAGACATTCCAACTCCTGTATTCAATGTTCTGACCGATGAAACCAAGCATGCCGAATGCCTTCTTCACCACTCTGTACACCTGTGACTCCACTTTCAAGGAGCTATGAACATGTACCCCTAGATCTCTTTGTTCTGTAACTCTCCCCAATGCCCTACCATTAACTGAGTAAGTCCTGCCCTGGTTCAATCTACCAAAATGCATCACCTCGCATTTTTCGAAATTAAACTCCATCTGCCATTCGTCAGCCCACTGGCCCAATTGATCAAGATCCCATTGCAATTGGAGATAACTTTCTTCACTGTCCACTCTGCCACCAATCTGGTTGATAACCAGAGGAGATCTGTCTCCTCTGGTTATAAACCATTCAACCATTGAACACAGCTCCTTTATGATTTACCCTTCATGATTTTAAACCCCTCTAGTAGGTCTCCTCTTCATAGAATCATAGAATCCCTATAGTGCAGAAGGAGGCCACCAACAGAGCATCTTACCCAGGCCCTATCCCCGTAATTGTACGTATTTATCCCACTTATCCCCTAATCTACAGATCTTGGGACACTAAGGGGCACTTTACCATGGCCCAACCCAGCTAACTTGCGCAACTTTGGAGTGTGGGAGGAAACCGGAGCACCCGGAGGAAACCCACGCAGACACAGTGAGGATGTGCAAACTCCACACAGACAGCCACCCCCGAGACTGGAATTGAACCTGGATCCGGGCGCTCTGAGGCAGCAGTGCTAAGCACCATATCACAAGAAGGTTCTTAGCCTTCCCTGCATTCAGGTCTGTCCAGATAACTTGTTGAATTCTCAAACTCTGTCTGCAACAGGAACTTTGTTAAGACATCAGAGGAAAAACCAACTGCTTAAATTGAACCTGGACACTTGTCAGCAGGGGGATGAATCGATAGAGGTTTTAATGATAATGAAAAGGTCTGATAAAGTCCTTGGGCAGGATTTTCCAGTCCCACCAAAGGTGAAGCAGAAGACCTGCCCTATGTTTCCATCTATCAAGGAGTCCAATTCCAGAGGGTCAGAATTATACAACAGTCACTAATGAATCCAATATGCACTTCAAGAGAAACTTCTTTATTTAGAGTGTTGGACTATGCTACTATAAGAAGGAATCGAGGCAAACAGCAGAGATGCCTTTAAGGCAACTTAGATAAACACATAATTAGAAACACACACAAACACATATATTTGGAAATCTGGATACCAGTCTTTAAATTTACCAGGAAATTTAGACAAACAAAACAACTCTAAGATTAGTACCTTAACTCCTTAGTGCCGCACAGGCAGTCGTCCAATATTTGACCAGCTTTTTATTGTTTGCCTTTCACTCAATACCTTGGCTCAAACCATAGGCTCTAGCTGCTGCCAATATGCTGAGCAGAATGATTGGTGGAAAGTTTGTCACGTGTTATATGTTGTGAAGGTAATGCTAAATAAAATTCAAACATGCCATATTTGCACAGTTTACCAATGTTAATCAAATGCCTTTGTACCGAGTTGACCTCAGAGGTTAACCCATAAAGTACATTTCTCAGAGGGCAGAAAAGGTTGAATTACTGAAATGTTGACCAAGACCTGTATGGAATAAAGGACATGCATTGTAGCTACAATGTCCAAATGCTCTCTTCAGCCTATCTTGGCAAGAATGGAAAGTAAGCACGATCAAAATATTATTAACAATCATTGAGTGATATAGACAGAAAGAGGCTCATTTGCCCATCAAGCAACTGCCAACAGAAATAGAGACAGAATGCCTGAGCTATGTTATTATTAGCTGTCACCTGAGGGTGTACTCTCCTCAAGACCACCATTGATTAAATTTGTGGCACAGTACTGCTCTCCAAGTCAGAGACGACTGTAACCTGAGCTTGCCTGTCATGGTTGGCTACATTTATTCAATAGGCAAAACACTGAATGGTCTAGAAATCTGGCAGAATCCAACCTGTTCCACTTAAAACCCAACCTCTTGGCACCTGAACACAGAACAGCATTCACGGTGATGGAGAAGAATTTTGGTCACCCAGACCATGCTCCCCGAGGTGTTCGCTATGGCTCGAACAACATGCATGGAGTAAGAAGCTTTCTATTAACAACTGCAGTCTAGATTTGAAACTTCCTTGCAGATATTTAGCACATCAGGTTTCACACTGTAGTGGGAAGGCGCTGCCCATTAGTCAGGACAGTTTTTCTGAGGCTGAAGAGTTGAATCTTTGCCTTAACCACAATTTGAAATGATGAATTTCAAGTTTCTTCCTTTAATTGCAAGGACAAATCCAAAAGGTAAATTCCAAACACTCATAACCGATAAAAATAGATTGGGACTAATGATCGTGGCACTAGTGTTTCACACAGTGGAGCGAGCTTGTTAAAAAGCCACCCAGTCATGCATTATAATCAAGCGTCAGCTTGGCTTTGCTGGCAGTGCTCTCACCTCTCAGTCAGGAGGTCACGGCGGGCACTTCAGTGCTGCATTATTCAAAGATATTTTTGTTTAATGACATGTTAAACTGGAGGCCTCATTTGCTGGTTCCTGAAGACATCAAAAACCCCACAGCACATACTCACGAGAACAGCAGGTGCTCTTTATCTACCACCTCCCTGCAACCATTCCCCCCATGCACCCCCCTCCACTACCACTACCACTACCCACCACCTCCCCGCCACTGTCTCCCCCGTGCCCCCCCCCCCCCACCACTACCACTACCCACCACCTCCCTGCAACCATTCCCCCCATGCACCCCCCTCCACTACCACTACCACTACCCACCACCTCCCCGCCACTGTCTCCCCCGTGCCCCCCCCCCCACCACTACCACTACCCACCACCTCCCTGCAACCATTCCCCCCATGCACCCCCCTCCACTACCACTACCCACCACCTCCCCGCAACCATTCCCCACCATGTACCCCCCACCACTACCACTACCCACCACCTCCCTGCAACCATTCCCCCCATGTACCCCCCACCACTACCACTACCCACCACCTCCCCGCAACCATTCCCCCCATGTACCCCCCACCACTACCACTACCCACCACCTCCCCGCAACCGTCTCCCTCGTGCCCCCCCCTCCACTACCACTACCCACCACCTCCTCGCAACCGTCTCCCTCGTGCCCCCCCCTCCACTACCACTACCCACCACCTCCCTGCAACCATTCCCCCCATGCACCCCCCTCCACTACCACTACCCACCACCTCCCCGCAACCATTCCCCCCATGTACCCCCCACCACTACCACTACCCACCACCTCCCCGCAACCGTCTCCCTCGTGCCCCCCCCCTCCACTACCACTACCCACCACCTCCTCGCAACCGTCTCCCTCGTGCCCCCCCCCTCCACTACCACTACCCACCACCTCCCTGCAACCAGTCCCCCCGTGCACCCCCCACCACTACCACTACCCACCACCTCCCTGCAACCATTCCTCCCATGCACCCCCTTCCACTACCACTACCCACCACTTCCCTGCAACCAGTTCCCCCGTGCACCCCCCACCACTACCACTACTCACCACCTCCCCGCAACCATTCTCCCTCCTGCCCCCCCCCCACCACTACCACTACCTACCACCTCCCCGCAACCATTCTCCCCCACTCTCCGGTGCTCCACCACCACCACCCAAGCTAAACCACCACCACGAAAAACAATCAGCTCTGCACACACTCATTTCGAAAGGCGATTTATATTCATGCAAAACACTTTGGAATGTCCTGGAAATACAAAAAAAGCTCAAGAGCTCCACAAAAGCATTAGTTTTTCCCTCACAGTTTTTTTTGTAAATTGCTGGTTTCACTTCTGGTAACTTGGAGGATATGTTGTCTTATGGGGTGGGACTGCAAAAATATATTCCAGCAAAAAACAAGGATTGTAAGAAAAGGGAGAACCAGCCGTGGATAACGAAGGAAATAAAGGAGAGTATTAAAATAAAAACAGCTGCGTACAGAGTGGCCAAAAATAGTGGAGAAACAAGTGATTGGGAAAAATTTAAGAAACAACAAAGAGAGACTAAGAAAGCGATAAAGAAAGGAAGGATAGACTATGAAGCTAGGCTAGCAATTAATATAAAAAATGATAGTAAAAGTTTTTATAAATATATAAAAAGGAATAGAGTGGCTAGAGTGAATGTTGGACCCTTGAAGGACGAGAGGGGGGAGTTAATAGTGGGAAATGAGGATATGGCTGAGTCTTTAAATAAGTTTTTTGTGTCGGTCTTCACGGTGGAGGACACAAATAGTTTGCCAAATATTAACGATAGAGGGTTGGCAGCAGGAGAAATACTTAATACAATTAATGTTACCAGAGAAGCAGTGCTGGGTAGACTAATGGGACTGAAGGTGGACAAGTCCCCGGGTCCGGATGGAATGCATCCCAGGGTATTGAAAGAAATGTCAGAGGTAATAGTGGATGCGTTAGTGATTATTTATCAAAACTCGTTGCATTCTGGGGTAGTGCCGGTTGATTGGAAAACGGCTAATGTTTAAAAACATGTTTAAAAAAGGAAGGAGACAAAAGGCGGGTAACTATAGGCCGGTCAGCTTAACGTCTGTAGTAGGGAAAATGCTGGAATCCATTATTAAAGAGGAGATAGCAGGGCATCTGGATAGAAATGGTTCGATCAATCAGACGCAGCATGGATTCATGAGGGGAAAGTCGTGCTTGACGAACATGTTGGATTTTTATGAAGATGTGACGAGGGCGGTTGATGGAGGAGAACCGGTGGATGCGGTGTTTTTGGATTTCCAAAAGGCGTTTGATAAGGTGCCCCATAAAAGGCTGCTGAAGAAGATTAGGGCACACGGAGTTGGGGGTAGTGTGTTAAAGTGGATTGGGGACTGGCTATCCGACAGGAAGCAAAGAGTCGGAATAAATGGGTGTTTTTCCGGTTGGAGGAAGGTAACTAGTGGCGTGCCGCAGGGATCGGTACTCGGGCCGCAACTGTTTACCATTTATATAGATGATCTGGAGGAGGGGACGGAGTGTAGGGTAACGAAGTTTGCAGACGACACAAAGATAAGTGGAAAAGTGAATCGTATGGAGGACGGAGAAGATCTGCAGAGAGATTTGGACAGGCTGAGTGAGTGGGCGAGGATATGGCAAATGGAGTATAACGTTGAGAAATGCGAGGTTATACACTTTGGAGGAAATAATAACAAATGGGATTTACTATCTCAATGGAAACAAATTAAAACATGCTACCGTGCAAAGGGACCTGGGGGTCCTTGTGCATGAGACGCAAAAGCCCAGTCTGCAGGTACAACAGGTGATCAAGAAGGCAAATGGGATGTTGGCCTATATCGCGAGGGGGATAGAATATAAAAGCAGGGATGTCTTGATGCACCTGTACAGGGCATTGGTGAGGCCGCAGCTGGAATACTGTGTGCAGTATTGTTCCCCTTATATGAGGAAGGATATATTGGCATTGGAGGGAGTGCAGAGAAGGTTCACCAGGTTGATACCGGAGATGAGGGGTTTGGATTATGAGGAGAGGCTGAGGAGATTGGTTTTGTACTCGTTGGAGTTTAGAAGGATGAGGGGGGATCTTATGGAGATTTATAAGATAATGCGGGGGCTGGATAGGGTGGAGGCGGAGAGATTCTTTCCACTTAGTAAGGAAGTTAAAACTAGAGGACACAGCCTCAAAATAAAGGGGGGTCGGTTTAAGACAGAGTTGAGGAGGAACTTCTTCTCCCAGAGGGTGGTGAATCTCTGGAATTCTCTGCCCACTGAGGTGGTGGAGGCTACCTCGCTGAATATGTTTAAAGCGCGGATGGATGGATTCCTGATCGGTAAGGGAATTAAGGGTTATGGGGATCAGGCGGGTAAGTGGTACTGATCCACGTCAGATCAGCCATGATCTTATTGAATGGCGGGGCAGGCTCGAGGGGCTAGATGGCCTACTCCTGCTCCTATTTCTTATGTTCTTATGACTGTCTTAACTCCCGCAAGCAATTGCCCCTTGCACCTGCATCAGAACCAGAGATCAGTTTGCACAACTGAGTTTCTCTCCCTCCTTTATACTCTTTTTCGCTGCACAACATAACATTGTATTCTTGTCACCTCTCTGCCTCAGCAGGGTCGCTATGCCTCACATCCCATCAACAATGCCTTGCCCTTTCAATGGGAGTTTGCACTCCATGAGCATAACCAGAGAGCAACTTCCAGTCCCTCTCTTCCACAGTCCTCAACTGTCCCCATCCCTCCATTCATCATGGTCTGCTACACACTCTCAATCTCTCCCCCCACCTTTACTTTCCTCTCTCTTGACCTTCACAATGCAAAAAGGAGTCTGTGAGGAAGAGTGATCATAACATGGTGGATTTTTATACTGAGTTTGAGAGTGAGTTAATTAGATTAAGGACTCTTGTCTCAGACTTCAGTCAAACTACCAAGGAAATGTTAACTAAAGTCATTGGGGAAACGAGAATGGAAGATTTGATGGCTAGGCAATAGGAAACAGTTAAAGTATTAATTCATAAGTCAAATAAATATACATTCTCTTTAGAATAAAATTAGAAAACATGACCAACGTGAAAAGTTAAAGACAGTATTGAAGGAAGAAGCTTTTACAATTGCCAAAATGAATAATACAGCTGAGGATTTGGGAGAATTTTAAAATTATACCTCGGAGCTCCAAATTTCCTCCTTCACCATCTCCTTCTTGCCTTCAAAACCGTCCAAAAAATCCTTTCCAATGAGCATGCCTAAATCCTGTTGACCCCTACATTTGTGTTCTTCCTACACGATGCTCACCATTTTCCATCTCATTAAATGTTCCGAAATACTGTTACGATCCCAGCTGATGTCAAGACTGGACATGTCAGATCTCAGAATGAAACGTGGTGTGGTAGACCCTAACTGTTTTTTTTAGAAAACCGTGGAGGTCAGTTACTGAGTACATTCACAAGAAATCTGCCCATATATTTTAACACAAGAATAACATAGAACATAGAAAAACTACAGCACAAACAGGCCCTTCGGCCCACAAGTTGTGCCGAACACATCCCTACCTTCTAGACCTACCTATAACCCTCCATCCTATTACGCTCCACGCTTTATTAAAAACAAAAACAAATTAATACTGCACTAAACAAAGGATTGGAAAGATTTCAATATAAATGCCGGAAAATGATTCAAGCTCACTCTGTTCCTTTTATCCCAATAATATCCTTACAGACACAAAATATCCCAGTGAAGATTTACCACTATCTTGGACTGGCCTAGTTTCAAACAGACTTCTGAACATTCACTAAATGCTCTTGGTGTCTCTCTCTGAAACACCCAAAAACTGCACTCGAGACTATTACTTTACTGAGTTCCCTAAACTCAGTTCCCCAGCAGCATGCAGGGCTCCATCCCAGAGAATTTTAGACATTCTGCCTGCACTCTCTTGGTGTCCACACACTAACTGACCGAACAGCCCCTCTCTCTTTCCTCTATCTCTGAACCTCTGTTGCTAGGCAACAGTACAGCTTCTGTACTTTATGTTTTTGTTTGAATTTCACTAGACCCTTAACCCCTTGGTAACCCATCTCTTCACGTTAAGAATTATAAAACCTCATCAAAAATGCATCTATACAAACTTGATTTGATTCGATTTATTATTGCCATATGTATTAACATACAGTGAAAAGTGTTGTTTCTTGCGCGCTATACAGACAAAGCATACTGTTCATAGATAAGGAAAGGAAAGGGTGCAGAATGTAATCTTACAGTCATAGCTAGAGTGTAGAGAAAGATCAACTTAGTGCGAGGTAGGTTCAATCCTGATGGCAGCAGGAAAGAAACTGTTCTTGAGTCAGTTGGCGCATGACCTCAGACTTTTGTATCTTTTTCCTTATAGAAGAAGGTGGAAGAGAGAATGTCCGGGGTGCGTGGGGTTCTTGATTATCATAGAAATCATAGAAACCCTACAGTACAGAAAGAGGCCATTCGGCCCATCGAGTCTGCACCGACCACAATCCCACCCAGGCCCTACCCCCATATCCCTACATATTTACCCACTAATCCCTCTAACCTACGCATCTCAGGACACTAAGGGGCAATTTTTAGCATGGCCAATCAACCTAACCAGCACATCTTTGGACTGTGGGAGGAAACCGGAGCACCCGGAGGAAACCCACGCAGACACGATGAGAATGTGCAAACTCCACACAGACAGTGACCCAAGCCGGGAATCGAACCCAGGTCCCTGGAGCTGTGAAACAGCAGTGCTAACCACTGTGCTACCGTGCTGCCCATTATGCTGGCTGTTTTCTGAGGCACCGGGAAGTGTAGATAGAGTCAATGGGTGGGAGGCTGGTTTGTGTGATGGATTGAGCTACATTCATCCAAACAGGGCCGCAATTCACAAAAATCACTCTGGATGAAACTAGACTCAGGTTTAACCATTTTTAACATACAGGTACAAAATATAAATTAAACTTAAAGCTATACATTGTTCCTAATAATATTTTATTTGCAAGAGGAGTGCTATCTAAATTTTAAGTTGCTATGTTGGGAATTTGTTTAGACTTTCCCTTGTGCATGCTGTAGATTTGCATAGAGGACAAAATATGATGATTAAGGAAGAGAAAACGCAGAAATAAGATTGATATGGAATGCCAACACAACTCTCATGACAGTTCAACCTCAACTTCGACCTGTACTCACTGGAATTTAGAAGAATTTCTATTTCAGATAAAGCTCGGCACAACATCGTGGGCCAAAGGGCCTGTTCTGTGCTGTACTGTTCTATGTTCTATGAATGAGAGGGGATCTCAAAGAAACATATAAAATCCTGATGGGACTGGACAGGCTATTTGCGGGAAGAATGTTCCCGATGTTTGGGAAGTCCAGAACTAGGGGCCACAGCCTAAGAATAAGGGGTAAGATATTCAGGAATGAGATGAGGAAGAGTTTTTTCACTCAGAGTTGCGAACGTGTGGAATACTCTTCCACAGAAAGCAGTTGGCGCCAGTTTGTTAGATATGTTCAAGAGGTAGCTGGACGTGGCCCTTGTGGCCAAAGAGATCAAGGGGTATGGAGAGAAAGCGGGAGTGGGATATTGAAACTGCATGATCAACCATGACCATATTGAATGGTGGGGCAGGCTCGAAGGGCCAAATAGCCTACCCCGCCCCTATTTTCTACGTTTCTATGAGATCCTGAATGTACTAAATTAAAACAGTTTAAAAATAAGGGGTCTCCCATTTCAGATGGTCATGAGAAAAATTTATTTCTCTCAAAAAGGTTGAGACTTTGGAACCCCCTTCAGCAGAGAGTGGTGGAGGCAGAGTCATTGAATATTTTTAAAGCAGAGATAGATGGATTCTTGACTAACAAGGGAGTCATCATCGGGGATAGGTGGAATGTGGCATTGAGGCCGCAATCAAATCAGTCGCGATCTTGTTGGATGGCGGAACAGGCTCAAGGGGCAGAATGGCCTAACCATGCTCTTAATTTGTATGTTCATAAAATCTCTGTATTCAGTGGCATCTCACCGATGAGTAGGCTGGGGCACAGTGAGATGTTAGTGAATCGCTAATCATATGAAATGAATAAATTAACAATTCATACCTTGTGAGAAACATCTTTTTCGGAAGTTTCTACATCACCATCCAGGAAAGGCATGGCAAACGAACTGAGGTCCTAAGTACAAAAGAACAAACATAATCATCCATTTTATCTCAATCTAAAAGTGTTGCATCAGCTGAACTTTTACATTTTGCAATTAAATTTTACAGTAAATTCTGAAAACAAAAAGGAAACCCATTCCATATTTCCAGCTGCAGTCTTCATAAGCCACCAAATATTATTCAGGCGTACTTAATCGATTCAGATTAATCCAAATGCACGATACAACCATTATCACATTTATGATAGCCGTTCTAAACTATCTGAACAGTCGCAAGTGACAAAAAAATGTTTTACTCTTTATGATTCCTTTCTCAGGTCGGAGAAGTACAAGATTTTTTGTTTCAGGTTTGCTTATACCATCAGCTCTGGCCAGGTGGAAAGCGCTTTCACTTCTGAGTTACTAAGATCCTGGTTCGAGTCCCACTTCCAGGTTTGAGCCCAAATATCAAAGCTGAACACTCCAGCACAGTCCTCGGGGAGTGCTGCAGTGTCCGACTTGCCACCTTTCAGGTGAGATGCTAAACCAAGGCCCCACCTGTCTCCTCAGGTGGATGTATAAGACCCCAGGGGGCTATTTTGAAGAAAAACAGGGGAATTGTCCCTCAAGTTCACGAAACAGGTGATCTTATCACTCACCTGATGAAGCGCTCCGAAAGCTCGTGCTACCAAATAAACCTGTTGGAGTTTAACCTGGTGTTGTGAGACTTCTTACTGTGGCCACCCCAGTCCAACACCTGCATCTCCACATCATGATCTTATTATCATCCTACTGTGCTCCAATTGGTGATCGTGGTTCCGACATTACAACAGTGACTACACTGCAAAATTACTTCATTTGCTGCAAGTGTGGGACTTGAGCCAAATCAGTCATAGAAATGCAAGTCTTCCGTTTGTTCTATGTGTGGGATCTGGAATATTGTAAAGTACTGATTACGGGTATAGTTACATTACCTGGGGAAGTGATCCAGGGAACGGAATGTCAAATCCCACCATGACAATTTGAGAATTTGGGTTTAGTTTAATAAAAAGAAAAACTGTAAGCAAAAAGAAGGCTGTATGTAATACAAAGAACAAAGAAAGGTACAGCCCAGGAACAGGCCCTTTGGCCCTCTAAGCCTGTGCCGATCACAATGCCCTAACTAAACAAAAAAAAACACCTTCTGCCCTTACTTGGCCTGTATTCCTCTATCCACGTACCCATCCAGGTGCCTCTTAAACATTGTTAATGTGCCTGCTTCCACCACCTCCTCTGGCAGTGCGCTCCAAGCACCCACCACTCTCTGCGTGAAAAGCTTCCCCGCACATCTCCCCTAAAACTTTCCCCCTCTCACCTTGAACCTGTGCCCCCTTCTAATTGACACTTCCACCCTGGGAAAAAGCCTCTGACTACCCACCCTGTCTGTGCCTCTCATCATTTTGTAGACCTCTATCAGGTCTCCCCTCAGCCACCGTCTTTCCAGTGAAAACAATCCTAGTTTATTCAACCTCTCCTCATAGCCAACACCCTCGAGACCAGGTAATGACAGCACAATTCCTAGTTTGTCTTGGAGCTGATTCTGTAATCAACCATCAACCATTAGTCATGTCTGGAGACCCCACATAATTTCAATTATGCATCCATTATCCTTCACTCGCTGTATTGTATTGGAGAAATAATCCTGCTTTAACCAGGAGACTTTGCTGTAGTTTTGGTCGTAAGTTTAGCTACTGCAGGTTTCCTTCCTTGAAGGGCATTCGTGAACTAGTTTTTATTTTAATGACAAACCAACAGTTTCATGGTCATTTTTAACAATTATCACATTTAGAAAAGTCAAAGCCAGTATGCTGAAGCTGTACTGGGGCTTGTAGTGGGGCCAACAGGAAGCAGCCTCTTTACCCAGCCAACACAGACTCTGTAAACGATAGTAGCTAACCTCATGACCAAAACTACGCTGAAGATCGTACACACAGTTGCCATGGTTTATCGTTGGTGGATGGAGTGCATGTTTGTGGAAGGGGTAGCAATCAAGCAGGCTACCTTGTCCTGGATGGTGTCAAGCTATTTGAGTGTTGTTGGAGCTGAACTGATCCAGGCAAGTGGAGAGTATTCCATCACACTCCTGACCTGTGCCTTGTTGATGGTGGATAGGCTTTAGGGGATCAGGTGGCGAGTTACTCACCACATGATTTCTAGCCTTTGACCTGCTCTGGTAGCCACAGTACCTATATGGTGTGATGATACTATGCTATTGATATATTTCATGGATAAGGGGGATTGTTTTAAGATTCAGTGTATTGTTACAGGGAGTTAGTGTGTCTGCTAAAACATGCAGCTCAGATGCTGGACAGCAGGATAATTACTCATGTTAGCCATGTAGTCTTTATTTAGCAGCAGGCTAGTGGGCTTTTGTTTATAAATGGGAAAGGTTCCCTGGGTTTTTTTGATTAAAGGAATTGAAGGTGTTTAGTTGCTAACGGGCTGTTTAAAGACAGAAATCTGCTCTCTTTCTCTCTCCACAAAATTTCTCTTGAAGCTCCAAGGCTGTAAATCCAAGTTGGAACAAGTATATCTGCGATTGGTAACTATATTTAAAGTGGGTGTTAAGTCCACAGGAAGAATGTTGCTTATTTGGAACTGAAATAGTGATAAATTAAAAATTAAAGCTGATTCTTTTCCTGTATAAAGAGTATTCAACTGGTAAGAGTTAAACTACTTCATTTTGTTTGAGGTATGCTTAGACTGTGTTGTGAATAAAGCCTGTTTTGATGAAATATCCCTAATTTATCAGTGGAATTACTCCTGGAAGTGAAGCATCCTTTCCTCACATTTATGCCAAAATAGAAAAATTGTTGGCGTCTAGTCCGGCTGCATTATATACCTTGTGGTTCGGGTCTGGGATCCTAACAATAGCTAGTCCAGTTCCACTTTTGGTCAATGGTAGCTCCCAGGATGATGATAGCAAGAGATTCAGCAATGGTAATGCCATTGAAAGTCAAAGGGCGATAGTTAGATCAGCTCTTGCCAGAGAAGGTCATTGCCTGGCACTGGTACGGTACGAATGTTATTTGCCACTTGTCAACCAAAGCCTGGATATTATAGAATCCCAACAGTGCAGAAGGAGGCCATTCGGCCCATCGAGTCTGCACGGACAACAATCCCACCCAGTCCGTATCCCCTTAATCCCATGTATTTACCCTAGCTAGCCCCCCTGACACTAAGAGTCAATTTAGCATGGCCAATCTACCTAACCCGCACGTCTTATTGTCCTCATCAAGCCCTTATTGTCCAGGTCTTGCTGCATTCGGACACAAATTGCTTCAGTATCTGAGGAGTCACGAATGACATTGAACATTGTGCATTCATCTGCACCTTATGACGGAGGGAAAGTCATTGATGAAGCAGCTGATGATGGTTTGGCTCAGGACACTACCCCAAGGAACTCCTGCAGTGACGTCCTGGAGCTGTGATAATTGACAGCCAGCCACAGCAGCCATCTTCCTTTGTGCCAGGTATAATTCCAAACAATGGAGAGTTTTCCCCCTGATTCCCATCGACTCCACATTTGCTAAAGCACCATATTGTCATACTGGGTCAAATGCTGTCTTGACGTCAAGGGCAGTCACTCTCACCTCTGGCATTTAGCTCCTTTGTCCATGTTTGAATGAAGGCTGTAATGAGGTCGGGAGCTAAATGACCCTGGCGAAACTCAAACTGAGCAGCCTTGAGCAGGTTATTTCTGAGCAGGCGCTGCTTGTTAGCACTGCTGCTGATCCCTTCCATCACTTTGCTGATGACGGAGGGTAGACTGATGGCGTGGTAATTGGCTGGGTTTGATTTGTCCTGTTTCTTGTGTACAGGGCATATCTGGGCAACTTTCTACATTGCCGGATAGATGCCAGTGTTGTAATTGTACTGGAACAACTTGGCTAGGAGAGCGGCAAGCCTTCAGGACTATTGTCAGGGCCCATATTGTATCCAGTGCCATTTCTTGATATCTGATCCGTTGGTTGTGGGATCGCTCGGCTCTGTCAATTACTTGCTCAGTGATGGAAGGTGTGTAGTAAATAGTGTTATTAAGTGGCACTTACTCAGCAACGACCTGTTCTGACACTCAGTTTGAGTTGCACCAGGGCTACTCAACCCCTGACTTAATTACAGCCACAGTCCAAACATGGACAGAAGAGAGGTGAGAGTGATCATTTTTGGCATCAAGGCAGCATTTGACCAAGTGTGGCATCAAGGAGACCTAGCAAAACTGGAGTCAACTGGAATCAGGGGAAAACCTCTCCACTGGCTAGAGTCACACCTAACACAAAGGAAGATGGCTGCGGTTGTTAGTGATCAATTATCTCAGTTCAAGGACATCGCTGCAGGAGTTCACCATCTACAAGGTGCAAGTCAGGAGTGTGATGGAATACTCCTCACTTGCCTGGATGGGTGCAGCTCCAAAAATCTCAAGAAGCTTGACACCATCCAGGACAAAGCAGCCTGCTTGACTGCTATTCCTTCCACAAACATTCACTCCCTCCACTACCGATGCACAGTGGCAGCCATGTGTACCATCTACAAGATGCACTGCAACAATTCACCAAGGCTTCTTTGACTGCATCTTCCAAACCTGCAGTCTCCACCAGCTAGAATGCCAAGGGCAGCAGATACCCGGGAACACCACTACCTGCAAGTTCCCCTCCAAGCCACTCACTGTCCTGACTTGGAAATTATTGCCGTTCCCCGTCACTGGGTCAAAATTCTGGAATTCCCTCCCTCACAGCACTGTGGCTGTACCTACTAACCTTCTCACAAGCTTGCATGACTCAACAAATAAGACCCTCCCCATTCCCACCACCTCCCTAACTGTATCCAAACAAAAACACCAATAGCTGCCTGTTTAGTGTTATCTTCAATGCCACGTCTACTGATTATTGTGTCACCACTAATTAAATTGTTATTCTTACATTGAGAATTATCTAGACAATATGACTTCTGTGTTATCAGATTGTTTCTTAAAAAAATTAACAAACTGGCTCCTCTGCCTAGTGGGGACAAGTCAACATGTTCAAGACCTTGAATAAGGAATTTAGCCCTGTTTAAACCATTTAAACATTGATACTGTGAGCCTGAACTTAACATGGACCAACACTATTAACAGTATCATTTAACGGAAGTATTTCTTTAATACACATCTGCTTATATTTATACCAGATATCAGTGAGCTGGAAAAATAAATTGGCCAGTGAAGCATTCATACGCCTCAACGAACACTACTACATGCATTTATACATTTCCCCTCAACAGAAATAAAAGATCCCAATGCGCTTCACACGCATAAACCATTGAAAACATTCTTTCTGGTTGTACCACAGCTTGCTATGGCTCCTGCTCTGCCCAAGACCGCAAGGAACTACAAAAAGTTGTGAATGTAGCCCAATCCATCACGCAAACCAGCCTCCCATCCATTGACTCTGTCTACACTTCCCGCTGCCTCGGCAAAGCAGCCAGCATAATCAAGGACCCCAGGCATCCCGGACATTCTCTCTTCCACCTTCTTCCGTCGGGAAAAAGATACAAAAGTCTGAGGTCACGTACCAACCGACTCAAGAACAGCTTCTTCCCTGCTGCTGTCAGACTTTTGCATGGACCTTCCTTATATTAAGTTGATCTTTCTCTATACCCTAGCTATGACTGTAACACTACATTCTGCACCCTCTTGCTTCCTTCTCTATGAACAGTGCTCAGTCTGTATAGCGTGCAAGAAACAATACTTTTCACTGTATACCAATACATGTGACAATAATAAATCAAATCAAATAAACATAGAAAATAGGAAGGAGTGTGAAGCCATTTGACTCTTCAAGCCCACTCAACCATTAAATATGGCTGATCCTTTATCTCAAAGCTGTACTCCTGCGCTCTCCTCATTCCCCTTCACACCCTTTGGCTTTCAGCCAAAGCCTTTGGCTTTCAGGACCTCATTCCTCTTTATACCTATGTCATTGGTACCAATGTGGACCACGACCTCTGCCTGTTCACGCTCCTCCTTCAAAATGTTCAGTGACGCCCTTGGTCCTGGCACCAAGGAGGTAACACAGCATCCTGGTGTGACATCTGCAGCCCCCCACGTCCCCCCTGCCGCCATGCAGTTGAGCCACTCGTGTTGCCACGGACCTGACTCTCGCTGCATTCCCCTGAGAAACCACCTTCCCAACAGTATCCAAACAAAAAACGTGTTAGAGAGGGAGATAGATTCAGGGGACTCTTGCACTATCTTGCCTCGTGCTTTTGCTCTGTCTGGCAGACTGGTAGCACAGTGGGTTAGCACTGCAGCCTTACAGCGCCAGGGACCCGGGTTCAATTCCTGGCTTCGGGTGAGTGTGTGGAGTTTGCACGTTCTCCCCGTGTCTGCGTGGGTTTCCTCCGGGTACTCTGGTTTCCTCCGACAGTCCAAAGATGTGCGGGTTAGGTGGATTGGCTATGCTAAATTGGTGTCCAAGGATGTGTAGGTTTGGGTAGATTAGCCATGGTAAAGCCATGGGGTTACAAGGATAGGGCAGAGGGGAGGGATTAGGTGGGATGCTCTTTCGGAAAGTCTGTGCGGATTCGATGGGTCAGATGGCCTCTTTCTGCACTGTCGGGATTCAATGATTTTATTTCCTGTCTGCCTGTGCATTCTTTCCCTGCAGTGTGACCACCTCACTGTACATGCTATCCACGAACATCTCATCCTTGCAGATGATCCACAGTGACTCCAATCACGGTCCAGTTCCAAAGCATGGATTTCGAGTAGTTACAGCTGGAGACAACTCTTGCACGCGTAGTCACCCAGGACAGTGGAATTGTCCCTGATGTCCCACGCCGCACAGGAGGAGCATTCCACATGGCTGAGCCGCCCTGTCACGACTTATCCTTAAATTCCTCCCTTAAATTTTACTTCCTCCAGTTTAGGATTTGTTAGGGAGAGTGAAAATACTCACCAGGTACAGCTGCCGCTCTGACACCAAACACATAAGCAATTATGAGGACAGGTGAGCAAAAGCTTGGCAAAGTGGTAGGTTTTTAAGCATGTCTTAAAGGAGAGGAGGGAGTCGGAGGAATTCTAGGGAGGGAATTTTAGAGATTAGGCCCTGGGAATCTGCTGGATTGGCTGTCAGTATTGGAATGAATTAAATAGGGGAAGTCAAAGTTCGAAGGGCACAGAGATTGGAGGTTGCATGGCTGAACAATGCCATGGAGGGATCTAATGATAGAACATAGAACAGTACAGCACAGAACAGGCCCTTCGGCCCACGATGTTGTGCCGAGCTTTATCTGAAATCAAGATCAAGCTATCCCACTCCCTATCATCCTGGTGTGCTCCATGTGCCTATCCAATAACCGCTTAAATGCTCCTAAAGTGTCTGACTCCACTATCACTGCAGGCAGTCCATTCCACATCCCAACCACTCTCTGCGTAAAGAACCTACCTCTGATATTCTTCCTATATCTCCCACCATGAACCCTATAGTTATGCCCCCTTGTAATAGCCCCACCCACCCGAGGAAATAGTCTTTGAACGTTCACTCTATCTATCCCCCTCATCATTTTATAAACCTCTATTAAGTCTCCCCTCAGCCTCCTCTGCTCCAGAGAGAACAGCCCTAGCTCCCTCAACCTTTCCTCATAAGACCTACCCTCCAAACCAGGCAGCATCCTGGTAAATCTCCTTTGCACTCTCTCCAATGCTTCCACATCCTTCTTATAGTGAGGTGACCAAAACTGCACACAATATTCCAAATGTGGTCTCACCAAGGTCCTGTACAGTTGCAGCATAACCCCACGGCTCTTAAACTCCAACCCCCTGTTAATAAAAGCTAAGTAAGAAGTTTAACAACACCAGGTTAAAGTCCAACAGGTTTATTTGGTAGCAAAAGCCACACAAGCTTTCGGAGCTGCAAGCCCCTTCTTCAGGTGAGTGGGAATTCTGTTCACAAACAGAGCATATAAAGACACAGACTCAATTTACATGAATAATGGTTGGAATGCGAATACTTACAACTAATCAAGTCTTTAAGAAACAAAACAACGTGAGTGGAGAGAGCATCAAGACAGGCTAAAAAGATGTGTATTGTCTCCAGACAAGACAGCCAGTGAAACTCTTTGGGGGTTACAGATAGTGTGACATGAACCCAATATCCCGGTTGAGGCCGTCCTCGTGTGTGCGGAACTTGGCCATCAGTCTCTGCTCAGCGACTCTGCGCCGTCGTGTGTCGCGAAGGCCGCCTTGGAGAACGTTTACCCGAATATCAGAGGCCGAATGCCCGTGACCGCTGAAGTGCTCCCCAACAGGAAGAGAACAGTCTTGCAGGTTCGAACAAGACTTCTTCACCGCACGGGACCTTCAACCGATGCTATACACTAGATACATCGATGACATTTTCTTCCTTTGGACTCATGGTGAACAATCACTGAAACAACTCTATGATGACATCAACAAGTTCCATCCCACCATCAGACTCACCATAGACTACTCTCCGGAATCGGTTGCATTCTTGGACACACGCATCTCCATTAAGGACGGTCACCTCAGCACCTCACTGTACCGCAAGCCCACGGATAACCTCACGATGCTCCACTTCTCCAGCTTCCACCCTAAACACGTTAAAGAAGCCATCCCCTACGGACAAGCCCTCCGTATACACAGGATCTGCTCGGATGAGGAGGATCGCAACAGACACCTCCAGACGCTGAAAGATGCCCTCATAAGAACAGGATATGGCGCTCGACTCATTGATCAACAGTTCCAACGCGCCACAGCGAAAAACCGCACCGACCTCCTCAGAAGACAAACACGGGACACAGTGGACAGAGTACCCTTCGTTGTCCAGTACTTCCCCGGAGCGGAGAAGCTACGGCATCTCCTCCGGAGCCTTCAACATGTCATTGATGAAGACAAACATCTCGCCAAGGCCATCCCCACACCCCCACTTCTTGCCTTCAAACAACCGCACAACCTCAAACAGACCATTGTCCGCAGCAAACTACCCAGCCTTCAGGAGAACAGTGACCATGACACCACACAACCCTGCCACAGCAACCTCTGCAAGACGTGCCGGATCATCGACACAGATGCCATCATCTCACGTGAGAACACCATCCACCAGGTACACGGTACATACTCTTGCAACTCGGCCAATGTTGTCTACCTGATACGCTGCAAGAAAGGATGTCCCGAGGCATGGTACATTGGGGAAACTATGCAGATGCTGCGACAACGGATGAATGAACACCACTCGACAATCACCAGGCAAGACTGTTCTCTTCCTGTTGGGGAGCACTTCGGCGGTCACGGGCATTCGGCCTCTGATATTCGGGTAAGCGTTCTCCAAGGCGGCCTTCGCGACACACGACGGTGCAGAGTCGCTGAGCAGAAACTGATAGCCAAGTTCCGCATACACGAGGACGGCCTCAACCGGGATATTGGGTTCATGTCACACTATCTGTAACCCCCACAGAGTTTCACTGGCTGTCTTGTCTGGAGACAATACACATCTTTTTAGCCTGTCTTGATGCTCTCTCCACTCACATTGTTTTGTTTCTTAAAGACTTGATTAGTTGTAAGTATTCGCATTCCAACCATTATTCATGTAAATTGAGTCTGTGTCTTTATATGCTCTGTTTGTGTACAGAATTCCCACTCACCTGAAGAAGGGGCTTGCAGCTCCGAAAACTTGTGTGGCTTTTGCTACCAAATAAACCTGTTGGACTTTAACCTGGTGTTGTTAAACTTCTTACTGTGTTTACCCCAGTCCAACGCCGGCATCTCCACATAATAAATGCTAACACACTATAGGCCTTCTTCACAGCTCTATCCACTTGAGTGGCAACCTTTAGAGATCTGTGGATATGGACCCCAAGATCTCTCTGTTCCTCCACAGTCTTCACAACCCTACCTTTGACCCTGTAATCCACATTTAAATTAGTCCTACCAAAATGAATCACCTCACATTTATCAGGGTTAAACTCCATTTGCCATTTTTCGGCCCAGCTTTGCATCCTATCTATGTCTCTTTGCAGCCTACAACAGCCCTCCACCTCATCCACTACTCCACCAATCTTGGTGTCATCAGCAAATTTACTGATCCACCCTTCAGCCCCCTCCTCTAAGTCATTAATAAAAATCACAAAGAGCAGAGGACCAAGCACTGATCCCTGTGGCACTCCGCTAGCAACCTGCCTCCAGGCCGAACATTTTCCATCCACCACCACCCTCTGTCTTCGATCAGACAGCCAGTTACCTATCCAATCGGCGAACGTTCCCTCTATCCCACAGCTCCTCACTTTCATCATAAGCCAACCATGGGGGACCTTATCAAACGCCTTACTAAAATCCATGTATATGACATCAACTGCCCTACCTTCATCAACACACTTAGTTACCTCCTCAAAAAATTCTATCAAATTTGTGAGGCACGACTTGCCCTTCACGAATCCGTGCTGACTATCCCGGATTAATCCGCATCTTTCTAAGTGGTCGTAAATCCCATCCCGAAGGACCTTTTCCATCAATTTACCAACCACCGAAGTAAGACTAACCGGTCTATAATTACCAGGGTCATTTCTATTCCCTTTCTTAAACAGAGGAACAACATTCGCCACTCTCCAGTCCTCTGGCACCATCCCCGTGGACAGTGAGGACCCAAAGATCAAAGCCAAAGGCTCTGCAATCTCATCTCTTGCCTCCCAAAGAATCCTAGGATATATTTCATCAGGCCCAGGGGACTTATCGACCTTCAGTTTATTCAAAACTGCCAGGACATCCTCCCTCCGAACATCTATTTCCTCCAGCCTATTAGCCTGTAACACCTTCTCTTCCTCAAAAACATGGCCCCTCTCCTTGGTGAACACTGAAGAAAAGTATTCATTCATCACCTCGCCTATCTCTACTGACTCCATACACAAGTTCCCACTACTGTCCTTGATCGGCCCTAACCTCACCCTGGTCATTCTTTTATTCCTCACATAAGAGTAAAAAGCCTTGGGGTTTTCCTTGATCAGACCCACCAAGAACTTCTCATGTCCCCTCCTAGCTCTCCTAAGCCCCTTTTTCAGCTCATTCCTTGCTAACTTGTAACCCTCAATCGAGTCATCTGAACCTTGTTCCTCATCCCGACATAAGCTTCCCTCTTCCTTTTCACAAGACATTCCACCTCTTTCACGAACCATGTTTCCCTCACTCGGCCATTTCCTCCCTGCCTGACAGGGACATACCTATCAAGGACACCCAGTATTTGTTCCTTGAAAAAGTTCCACTTTTCATTAGTGCCTTTCCCTGACAGTTTCTGTTCCCATCGTATGCCCCCTAATTCTTGCCTAATCGCATCATAATTACCTGAGAATTGTAAAATTGAGACATTGCTGGACAATGTAGGTCAGTGAACACAGTGGTAATTGGGAAGCAGAACTTTGGGCAAGTTAGGATACAGGCAGCAGAGATTGGATGAGCTGGTGGGGACCAGGTAGGAGGTCAGCTGGGAGAACAAAGAACAAAGAAAATTACAGCACAGGAACAGACCCTTCGGCCCTCCAAGCCTGCACCGACCATGCTGCCTGTCTGAACTAAAACCCCCTACCCTTCTCTCTATTCCCATCCTATTCATGTATTTGTCCAGACGCCCCTTAAAAGTCATTATCGTATCTGCTTCCACTACCTCATCCAGCAGCGAGTTCCAGGCACCCACCACCCTCTGTGTAAAAAACTTTCCTCGTACATCTCCTTTAAACCTTGCCCCTCGCACCTTAAACCTATGCCCCCTAGTAAATGACTCTTCCACCCTGGGAAAAAGCTTCTGACTATCCACTCTGTCCATGCCTCTCATAATCTTGTAGACTTTTATCAGGTCGTTTCTCAAACTCCGTCATTCCAGTGAGAACAAACCAAGTTTCTCCAACACTGCCATTGTTGAGTCAAGAGGAGACATTTCTTCACCCAAAGAGTGGTGAGCCTGTGGAATTCATTACCACAGGAAGTAGTTGATGCCAAAACATTGAATGCATTGAAGAGGCGGCTGGATATAGCACTTGGGGCGAATGGGATCAAAGGTTATGAGGAGAAAGCAGGATTAGGCTATTGAGTTGGATGATCAGTCATGATCGTAATGAATGACGGAGCAGGCTCGAAGGGCCAAATGGCCTCCTCCTACCCCTATCTTCTATGTTTCTAAGAGGTAACAAAGGTATGGTTGAGGGTTTCAGCAGCAGATGGACTGAGACAGGGAATTGTACAATCATAGGCAATCTTGGTGATAAAGAGGATTTGGGGTCAGAAGCTGAACTCGGGGTCAGATAGAATGCCAAGGTTATGAACAACGTTTCAACCTCAGGCAGTGACTGGGGAAGGCTGGAGTCTGCATCAGGAACCAAAGACAATGGAACAACAATGGTTCGTGTGTCAGAAGGACAACATTCAACACTGGATATCCATTTAATGCAAACATAGATGGAACAGATTATGACTGAAATAAGGTCAATAGCCTTGCTGGGGAAAGAGCCAGTGTAATGGAGGACTGGAGAGTGGCGAATGTGGTTCCTCTGTTTAAGAAAGGGAATAGAAATGACCCTGGTAATTATAGACCGGTTAGTCTTACTTCGGTGGTCGGTAAGTTGATGGAAAAGGTCCTTAGGGATAGGATTTACAACCGTTTAGAAAGATGCAGCTTAATCCGGGATAGTCAGCACAGATTTGTGAAGGGCAAGTCTTGTCTCACAAATTTGATAGAATTTTTTGAGGAGGTAACTAAGTGTGTTGATGAAGGTAGTGCAGTTGATGTCATATACATGGATTTTAGTAAGGCGTTTGATAAAGTCCCCCACGGTCGGCTTATGAAGAAAGTAAGGATGTGTGGGATAGAGGGAAGTTTGGCCGATTGGATAGGTAACTAGCTATCTCACAGAAGACAGAGGGTGGTGGTGGATGGAAAATTTTCGGACTGGAAACCGGTTACCAGCGGAGTGCCACAGGGATCAGTGCTTGGTCCTCTGCTCTTTGTAATTTTTATAAATGACTTGGTGGAGGGGGCTGAAGGGTGGATCAGTAAATTTGCTGATGACACCAAGATTGGTGGAGTAGTGGATGAGGTGGAGGGCTGTTGTAGGCTGCAAAGAGATATAGATAGGATGCAGAGCTGGGCTGAAAAATGGCAAATGGAGTTTACCCCTGACAAATGCGAGGTGATTCATTTTGGTAGGACAAATTTAAATGTGGATTACAGGGTCAAAGGTAGGGTTCTGAAGAATGTGGAGGAACAGAGAGATCTTGGGGTTCATATCCATAGATCTCTGAAGGTTGCCACTCAAGTGGATAGAGCCGTGAAGAAGGCCTATAGTGTGTTGGCGTTCATTAACAGGGGGCTTGAGTTTAAGAGCCGTGGGGTTATGCTGCAACTGTACAGGACCTTGGTGAGACCGCATTTGGAATATTGTGTGCAGTTCTGGTCACCTCACTACAAGAAGGATGTGGAGACATTGGAAAGAGTGCAAAGGAGATTTACCAGGATGCTGCCTGGTTTGGAGGGTAGGTCTTATGAGGAAAGGTTGAGGGAACTTGGGCTTTTTTCTTTGGAGCGGAGGAGGTTGAGAGGAGACTTGATAGAGGTTTATAAGATGATGAGGGGGATAGATAGAGTGAACGTTCAAAGACTATTTCCTCGGGTGAATGGAGCGGTAACTAGGGGGCATAACTATAGGGTTCATGGTGGGAGATATAGGAAGGATGTCCGAGGTAGGTTTTTTACTCAGAAAGTGGTTGGGGTGTGGAATGGACTGCCTGCAGGGATAGTGGAGTCAGAAACTTTAGGAACATTTAAGAAGCTATTGGATAGGCACATGGAGTACTTCGGGATGATAGGGAGGAAATAGCTTGATCTGGGTTTCAGACAAAGCTCGGTACAACATCGTGGGCTGAAGGGCCTGTTCTGTGCTGTACTGTTCTATGTTCTATTCTATGTTCTATGTAATAGGAAGACATCAGGTTTTGGGTTCAAGTAAGATGATATTAAACCTGTGATTTTGCAAAATGGAAAGAAAGGACATTTCAATCCAAACCAATTTTATAATTGCCAGATGACACCCATCCCCTTCAACATTGCACAATGTCGAACAAGCCAACATTGAAGCACAAATCCTCTTAAGGCTGCCTATAATTGCCCTGCATGTTTGAAATTACCTCTCAGGTTAGTTAATAAGTCAGACTGCAAAATAGAAATCTTGCCTTTCTTTGAGGGAAACCATTTCAGAAACTGCAGGCATGTGAGCCCCAATAATTATTGGGATGGGGAGGGTGGGTGAGAAAAGGAATGTCGTGGATGATAAACCTGGAAGTAATGGTTACCCAAGGCTAATTTTTAAAAAAATTCATTTGTGGGTCATGGGCGTCGCCAGCATTTATTGCCCATCCCTAGTTGCCCGAGGACAGTTGAGAGTCAACCACATTGCTGGAGCATCTGTGGAGAGAGAATAGAACCAATGTTTTGAATCTAAACCACATTGCTGTGGCTCTGGAGTCACATGTAGGCCACATTAGTGAACCAGATGGGTTTTTACCAGCAATCAACAATGGTTTCATGGTCATCAGTCAAACCTAATGGAGATTGGAAGTCAGGAGGGAGTCAGATTTTGGGAGTAGTGTCTGATCGTGGGATCCTGATCATCAGAGTCCCAATCTGTGGCCGCCATAGTGGGTTTGCTGGTTGGGCTGGAAGAAACACGCTTGCCTTGACGTACAAGTAACGCTGTGGAGAGAGAATAGAGCCAACGTTTCGAGTCTGGATGACCCTTCATCAGAGCTTAAAACATTGGCTCTATTCTCTCTCCGCAGATGCTGAGATTTTCCAGCATTTCCTGTTTTTGTTTCAGATTCCAGCATCCACAGTAGTTTGCTTTTATTTGAAGATAGATAGAAATGTTTTAAGGCAATGGAAGGGGGGAGGGGGAGAAGGAAGAACAAAATGAAAGGTGTATGATAGGGTGGTGGACATTAAGCGACAAAAGATTTCATGGTACAAAGCGAGTACTAATGGGTATATAAAAGAAGCAAAATGTGTGTCCAGATGAGGTGGGGATTGGCTTTGTGGCAGCCTTCTGAATACATGAAAGAATAAAGAAAGAACTGAGACAAGACTGACCCAGCAAAAGAAGAACACAGAGAATAAGTTGCAGGAGGAGGTTCTGATCTAAAATTGTTGAACTCAGAGTTGAGTCTAGAAGGCTGCAGAGTGCCAATCAAAAAATGAGGTGATGTTCTTGCAGGAAGCTTCATTGGAAGACTGTAGGGGGCCAAGGGCATGAAGGTAGAATGGGAGGAAGGTGGAGAATTATAATAAAAGGTAAGAGGAAGTTCAGGGTTATGTTTGTGGACTGAACAGTCTGCATTTGGACAGCCCACTGTAGAGGTCATGATTATTATTATCAATTGTTACAAAAACCCATCTGGTTCACTAATGTCCTTTAGGGAAGGAAATCTGCCATCCTGACCCAGTCTGGCCTATATGTGACTCCAGATCCACAGCCAAGTGGGGTGACTTTTAACTGCCCTCTGCAATGGCCCAGCAAACCACTCAGTTCAAGGGCAATTAGGGACGGGCAACAAACGCTGGCCTTGCCAGCGACACTCGTATCCAGTGAAAGAAAAAATAAAAAGTAGAGGAGACCGCAACGTGAGCAGTGAATACAATATACTAAACTGAAAGACGTTCCAGTAAACCAATGTTTCACTTGCAAGAAATGTTTGGTGCCTTAGATGGTGAGACAAAAGTTGTATCTCCTGTGATGGCATGGGTAGGTGCTGTATGAAAAGGAGGGGTGTTTGGGGTGCGGGGGGAGTCAGTGGGGAGTGGACCGGGTTGTCACAGAGAGAATGATTCCTTTGAAAGAGGAGGAAGATGTGATGGGGTGGGTGGCATTGTGTGGGAGGTGGTGCAAATGTCGGGGGATGATTCCATCGATTATGGAGGCTGGTGGGGTGGAAGCTGAGAACAAGAGGAAGCCTATCATGATGGAGTAAGAGTGCGTGAAATAGAATGGACACGGTTGAGGGTCCTGCTAACCATACGGGGGTGCGGGAGCGGGGTGCTGGGTGGAGAAGAAGCGAGAAATCTTCGGTTGAGGAAGAGGGAAGAGATATCTGAAGCGCTGGTATGGAAAGGTTGCATCAGCACAACAGGTGCAATGGAGACAGAGAAATGGGGAGAATAGAATAGAGTCCTTACAGGGAGCAGGGTGCGAGCAAGTGTGGTCAGGCAGCTTCATTTTATTACAGAGGTTTCTTACCAAGCATAATTAATTTTTGTTTTTTGCAAATTTTCTTTGTTAATTTGCAAGAGCTACTAACATGTGGCTGCAGCCACATAAAAAAGAAAAACTTATTTTGGATTATTTTATATATTTCGTTATACAAATATGCATCTGATGTGGATCCACTATCACCACACAACGCAAAGGTGCAAACGAGAGTATCCTTCAAGCCAGTCAGATGGACATACATAGATACAAATCTTAAGATTGGCATCTGCAGTATATCATTCATTACACAAGTAAGATCAAGACAGCTTGACATCTTAATTCAGACACAGCAAGGCAGTGCACATGTAGTTCAGCAGTCACAAGATCCCAGCAGATAAGAATCCCTATTCGACCCCATCTTAATTCATCCGTCCAAAACAATTCCCCGAATGCAGCCCTTAATCCATTTCTACGAAAGTGAATTCTTTCAACAACCTGCCTCGCAAGTCTATCCTCAACATCATTCATTCCCTGTGTTAAGAACCTCCTGATATCGATTTGAAAGTGACCTGTTGATAGTTTGAACCCTCGTTCTGCTCCCACTGTTGAATTTCAAGCGGTATTAAGTATTCCCCTTTCCCATACCACTTACACTTCTTTATGAGATCACCTCGCAGTTAACTTTTCCAGACAGAAAAGCCCGTACCTCTTCACCTTCTCCCCATGATGTGGACCTTGGGCACCAGAAACCAGCCTGGTCTCTCAAAACAGTTGAACGTTTCCATTATTTCTCAGCAACCAGAACCAGTCACAATGCTCAAGGTGTGGTCTCACCAGGGAATATTTTCTGTGACCTGCTCTGCCTTGCTTTAACTGTGTGACTCAACATACCATTAACTCTGTCGATTGTTGCTCTTCATTGGTTGGAAATGATGAGTACTGAATGCACAAAGACTCTTAGCTCGTCACTTCAAAGACATTCACACGCTCGTCTTTCCTAAATCTCGGGATAACTGTGAAAGTGCAGCGCCAGCAGAAAGATTATTCTTCACTGGAGCCAGGAATGAAAAATGTAATAAGAGTGACGCAATCAGCTCAAACAAGTACATTAGCACAATAATTGTTCCTCAGTTACTGTGGAACCAGGACATAAATAAAAAGCTACAGTCGCCATAGTCCCGGATGACCAGAGGAGCGGTGACAGGTGGTGATTTAACCTGAGGGTCACCACACCTCAGGCAAGGTTGAGAAAGCAGGGGCCTTCATGAATAACCTCAGCCGGTACGGGAATTGAACCCATGTTGTTGGCGTCGTTCTGCATCACTAACCAGCCGTCCAACCAGCTGAGCATAAATAAACTGAGCAACTGAACGGTATCCTCAATTTATAAAATTATGAGAGGTATGGATAGGGTGAACAGTTGGAAGCTTTTTCCCAGGGCAGAAATGACAATTACAAGGGGCACAAGTTCAAGGTAAGGGGGGGAAAGGTTCAGTGGAGATGTGCGGGGGAAGTTTTTTACACAGAGGATGGGAGGGGGCCTGCAATGCACTGCCAAGTGAGGTGGTTGAGGCAGACACGTTAGCGACATTTAAGACTTATCTGGATAGACACATGAACAGGTGGGGAATAGAGGGATGCAGGCTGTTGGTCTAGATAGGACAATGTTATTGGTGCACAGTTGGAGGGCCAAAGGGCCTGTACCTGTGCTGTACTGTTCATTATAAATACCTCTATAATGTCCATCATTTAGAAGACACAGGCCAGAAGCACGATGGGATACTCTCCACTTGCCTGGGTGAATGCAGCATGATAAAGCTCAGCACAATCCAGGACAGGGCAGCCAGATGAATCAGCACACCATCCAGCACCTTAAGCTTTCATTCCCACTGTTGGTGCACAGTGTGTACCATCGATAATTTGCACTGGAGCAATTCTCAAAGCCTCCTTTCAATAACAACTTCCAATCCTGCAACTTCTACCAGAGAATACCACCACCTGCAAGCTCCCCCTCCAATTCATTCATCATCCTGACTTGGAAATATGTCACCACTCCTGCGCTGTCACTGGGTTACATTCCTAGAACTGTCTTCCCAGTAGCAAAGGGTGCAGCTATAACACACAGACTGCAGCAGTTGAAGAATGTGACTCACCATCATCTTCTTTCTCAAGGACAATAAATGCTGGCCATGCGAGCGACACCCACAAATGAAAAGAAGCAGAGAATGGAGTTTTGTAAAAGCAGCAAATTACGTGTGCATTTTCATTTGAATGGATTAAAATAACGTAATCTCCATTTCAGCACAAGTTTTCATAGAATCATAGAATCATAGAAACCCTACAGTACAGAAAGAGGCCATTCGGCCCATCGAGTCTGCACCGACCACAATCCCACCCAGGCCCTACCCCCATATCCCAACATATTTTACCCGCTAATCCCTCTAATCTACGCATCCCAGGACACTAAGGGGCAATTTTAGCATGGCCAATCAACCTAACCCGCACATCTTTGGACTGTGGGAGGAAACTGGAGCACCCGGAGGAAACCCACGCAGACACGAGGAGAATGTGCAAACTCCACACAGACAGTGACCCAAGCCGGGAATCGAACCCAGGACCCTGGAGCTGTGAAGCAGCAGTGCTAACCACTGTGCTACTGTGCCGCCCTTTTTTTTTTATTCATTCGTGGGACATGGGCATCGCTGGCTGGCCAGCATTTATTACCCATCCCTAGTTGCCCGAGGGCAGTTGAGAGTCAACCACATTGCTGTGGCTCTGGAGTCACGTGTAGACCAGACCGGGTAAGGACGGCAAATTTCCTAGCATTTTTAGGACAAATTGCCTTTTAGACTAGTTTGCTGAGAAAGTTGAAATGGAGTAGACATTTCACTGACTACGACAGTAAGCACATGTAACTTGCAGCTTTTACTGCCACTAATGTACTAAACCAGATGTGGTTTTCCGTCAATCGACAATGGCTTCATGATCATCAATAGATTCTCAATTCTGGATATTGCTATGTCCAAGCAAATATCACCTCTTTATACCAAACAGAAAACATCATCTTACGTTGCATGACGCTTGGTTACTGGTAGTCTAAATGCCCACTGGCACATGATGCTCGCAGACATAGATTTAGCATCAGATATTTGACCTACACCTCTTCTCACTCGCAATGGAAAGGAGGAGAACGCTGCAATACATTGACTTGACAAAGAGAAGTACCATAAAATGCAGCATCATTGATAAGGATTGGATATAGCAACCTTCAATTATTCCCAATTTCCAAGGAAACTGCTCAAACTGTCACGGAACACACAATGATGGCACTGTTGCAGTGCGGCAAAGCTAACTATCCTGTCTGACCAACCCGACCTGGGTCAAAGGCTGGTCGAAAGCTTCAAACCTGTCACAGGCCAGCAAAGCACAAACCATGAAGCTATTCTGTTGCACAAAGATACATCCAACCTTTAGGCAATTAGTTTGACTTCTGCGGGGCTGCCATGCAAATACAAACTGACTGATAGGGATCATTTCATTTGTTCAGCACCCAAGCTATTATTTCCGAAAATAACATGAACCTGAAAAAGGAAGTTCGATATTCAATTGAAATGATCGAGGCCAGTTTTAATATGGAAATTCATGGTCAAATGTATATTTAATATTTTATTCCCTTCACCACAATCCCTTTATTTACAAACACGAACAGCAGTACACAGAGTGCTAGCAGTTAGCAGTCTACCTCCAGGGGTGTCAGAAGAACTGAAACTCCCTATTAAGTACAAGGCAAAGACTCCCTGATTGGCCGATCACTTGGATCCTTAATCAAGGAGTTCACACTCCAATAGGCCAACCTGCATGGCCTGATTGAAGTCATTACAGATACAAACATACGAATTATTAGCAGGGAGTAGGACCATCCAGGCTCGATGGGCCGACTGGCCTGCTCCTGCTCCTATTTTCTATGTTTCTGTGAGAAATAGAGGAGCTCAAGGATAGATCCTTGAAGGACTCCAGAGATAATGGTTCAAGAGTGGGAAGTGGAGCCATTGCATATGATTCTCTGGCTTTCATTTCATAAGAATGGAACCAAGTGTGGCCAGCCTGTGATTCAGCAACAGGCTGAATGATCTTGCCACACAGATAATCCCAGCAGGTTTTTTAATTACCTCTTAGGATGTGAACATCGCCGCAAGGCCAACATTTACTGCTCATCCCTAACTGCCCATGAGAAAGTGGTGCTGAGCCCTCTGTTAACTGACTGGCCTGCTAGGCCGTTTCTGAGGGCAGTTAAGAGTCAGCTGCATTGCTCTGAGGCTGGAGTCACACACAGACCAGACTGGGCAAGGATAGCATTACTTCCTCCCCATCAGTGAGTGCAAAAGATGGGTTTTTAAATAACAATCTGGTCATTTCATGATTATGATGATGGAGATCAGCATTTTATTCCAGATCATTAATTGAATTTAATTTCCCCCGATGCCATGGTGGGATTTAAACTTATGCGCATGATGTAGTGGCCATGCTAGCCATGGGCACAAATCCCTTTGCGGGGGGGAGGGGGATAGATCGCCCTTCAGAGATGGCACCCCGATCTCACGAAAGGCAGAAAATGGGATTTGTGCTAATGAGAATCTGATCTCCCTCACACCGCCCTCCCCCAACCCCCATGAAGCGATGAGGTTCGCACCCAGAAGGGGCGCAAGCCTGATTTGCATACATTAAAATCTCATTAGTGAGCTTGACATCGCTACTTCCGCCCAGCTAGTGTGACTTCACACTGACGCAAAAAACAAAAACCAGTCGTGATGACCACGTCAGGGGTACATATATATACACCCCGGGTGGTGAGAGACATGCCGGGGTTGTGCCAGGCTTCTGATGAGCCCGACTTGGTAGGATTCTCCTTATGTGTGGTGGTGGAGGTGGGGGGGGGGGGGGGTCATGCATCCTAATGCGTCCTGATGGATTGGGGGGCGGGGGGGGGGGTGGATGGATGCTCCAATACCTGTTGAGGAGGGGTGGTCCTCTGTGTCTTTGGGGGTTTGGGAGTTTAGTTTTTGCACAGATTGGGGTGCCCTGTGAATATGGCACCCCGGTCTCTGTGGTGCTGGCCTCGCTGGCTCTGCCCCATCAGAGTGATGGCGTGAACAGTGTTCCCAGATCCTCTGTGCACTGAGTGCCATGGAATCATAGAAATCATAGAAACCCTACAGTGCAGAAGGAGGCCATTCGGCCCATCGAGTCTGCACCGACCACAATCCCACCCAGGCCCTACCCCCCACATATTTTACCCACTAATCCCTCTAACCTACGCATCTCAGGACTCTAAGGGGCAATTTTTAACCTGGCCAATCAACCTAACCCACACATCTTCCAAAGATGTGTGGAATCTGGAGTGGAAACCCAGGGTGCAGCTGGGGAGCAGCATGCCATTGAAACTGACACTCTGACAAATCTTGTGTCTCTGAAGCATTAACCCAAAATGGCAGCACAGTGGTTAGCACTGCGACCTCACAGCGCCAGGGACCTGGGTTCGATTTCCGGCTTGGGTCACTGTCTGTGCGGAGTCTGCACGTTCTCCCTGTGTCTGCGTGGGTTTCCTCCGGGTGCTCCAGTTTCCTCCCACAGTCTGAAAGACGTGCTGGTTAGGTGCACTGGCCATGCTAAGTTCTCCCTCAGTGTACCCGAACAGGCACCAGAGTGTGGCAACTAGGGGATTTTCCCAGTAATTTCATTGCAGTGTTAATGGGAGCCTACTTGTGACACTAATGAATAAACTTTAAACTAAATATTACCATGAGACTACTGAGAATGGGTAAGGGCCTGATGGAAGATATTTCATTAAAACTGAAAGCTTATGAAAGAGAAAAACATTCTAACTAAATTGCTGCATGGAATCCATTAAGATGTTTGGATTTTGATTGACATATCCCTCAATTCTTATCTTCATTGACAAATAGAATAGTCCTTTGAAAGTATTACAATAAAACAGCTTCTGCAGCCTTTGTACTGCAGCTTTATTCCAACACCAGATTGAAATTTTCTCAATTTGTTTGAAAAATCCATTAGGGAAAATGGACAGAGTTTCTTGGCCGTTTTTTTGCAGTGGGTGAAAAGGCAGCCATCCACTAAATGGATTGGTTTTGTGGGGGAGTGGGGTAATTCCCCACTGAAAGAGAAAGATTGGCTCACAGCATTGACAGGATCGGAAGAGGTCTTCGTCAGTCACAAACTTCTCAATCAGCAACTCAGTAACATCCATTTCTCTTCCAAATCCTTTACCTGCTTCTCTGGGCAGTCCATTTCTCACTTGTAATGTAGTGCCTTTATTCAGGCAATTGAGGTGGGCCTGTTAGAATATGAACTCCCTAATTAAGGACTTGCCTTCCATGCCTGCTGGGCACCGCAGGGACTGGAGTGTATTATTGGTCCCTTGAATCACATTTTAATTTGATGTTTTAAGTTTCCCTTCCATAGAACCATAGAAAATTACAGCTCAGAAACAGGCCTTTTGGCCTTCTTGTCTGTGCCGAACCATTTTTTGCCTAGTCCCACTGACCTGCACTTTCAAAGAACAAAGAAAATTACAGCACAGAAACAGGCCCTTCAGCCCTCCAAGCCTGCACCGACCATGCTGCCCGACTTAACTAAAAGCCCCTGCCCTTCCAGGGATCATATCTCTCTATTCCCATCCTATTCATGTATGTGTCAAGACGTCCCTTAAAAGTCACTATAGTATCTGCCTCCATTACCTCCCCCGGCAACGAGTTCCAGGCATCCACTACTCTCTGTGTAAAAACTCTGCCTCGTACATCTCCTTTAAACCTTCCACCTTAAACCTGTTCCCCCATAGTTATTGACTCTTCCACCCTGGGAAAAAGCTTCTGACTATCCACTCTGCCCATGCCTCTCATAATCTTGTAGACTTCTATCAGGTCGCCCCTCAATCTCCGTCGTTCCAGTGAGAACAAACCAAGTTTCTCCAACCTCTCCTCATAGCTAATGCCCTCCATACCAGGCAACATCCTGGTAAATCTTTTCTGTACCCTCTCCAAAGCCTCCACATCCTTCTGGTAGTGTGGCGACCAGAATTGAACACTATATTCCAAGTGCGGCCGAACTAAGGTTATATAAAGCTGCAACATGACTTGCCAATTTTTAAACTCAATACCCCGGCCGATGAAGGCAAGCATGCCGTATGCCTTCTTGACTACCTTCTCCACCTGCATTGCCACTTTCAGTGACCTGTGTACCTGTACACCCAGATCCCTTTGCCTATCAATGCTCTTAAGGGTTCTGCAATTTACTGTATATTTCCTATCTGTATTAGACCTTCCAAAATGCATTACCTCACATTTGTCCGGATTAAACTCCATCTGCCATCTCTCCGCCCAAGTCTCCAACTGATCTATATCCTGCTGTATCCTCTGATGGTCCTCATCGCTATCTGCAAATCCACCAACTTTGTGTTGTCCGCAAACTTACTAATCAATCCAGTTACATTTTCCTCCAAATCATTTATATATATTACAAACAGCAAAGGTCCCAGCACTGATTCCTGAGGAATGCCACTTGTCACAGCCCTCCATTCAGAAACGCACACTTCCACTGCTACCCTCTGTCTTCTTTGACCGAGCCAGTTTTGTATCCATCTTGCCAGCTCACCTCTGACCCCATGCGACTTCACCTTCTGCACCAGTCTGCCATGAGGGACCTTGTCAAAGGCCTTACTGAAGTCCATGTGGACAACATCCACTTCTCTACCCTCATCAATCATCTTTGTCACTTCCTCGAAAAACTCGATCACGTTCGTGAGACACGACCTCCCCTTCACAAAACCATGTTGCCTCTCACTAATACGTCCACTTATTTCCAAGTGGGAATAAATCCTGTCTCGAAGAATCCTCTCCAATAATTTCCCTACCACTGATGTAAGGCTCACAGGCCAGTAATTACCTGGATTATTCTTGCTACCGTTCTTAAACAAAGGAACAACATTGGCTATTCTCCAATCCTCTGGGACTTCCCCTTAGCCAGTGAGGATACAAAGATTTCTCTCAAGGCCCCAGCAATTTCCTCCCTTGCCTCTCTCAGTATTCTGGGGTATATCCCGTCAGGCCCTGGGGACTTGTCTACCTTAATGTTTCTCAAGAACCCCAATGCCTCCTTCTTTTTGATCTCAACATGACTCAAACCACGTACACATCCTTTCCCAGACTCATCATCCACCAAGTCCTTGTCTTTGGTGAATACTGACGCAAAGTACTCATTTAATACCTCGCCCATTTCTTCTGGCTCCACTCATAGACTCCCTCCCTTGTCCTTGAGTGAGCCAACCCTCTCCCTGGCTACCCTTTTGCTCTTTACGTATGTATAAAAAGCCTTGGGATTTTCCTTAATCCTGCTGGCCAATACTTTTTCGTGACCCCTTTTAGCCCTCCTTACTCCTTGCTTAAGTTTCTTTCCACTTTCCTTGTATTCCACACTTGCTTCTTGCGTTCCCAGCCTCCTAGCTTTGACAAATGCTTCCTTTTTCTCTTTGACTAGGCTCACAATATCTCTCATTATCCAAGGTTCCCAAAACTTGCCATACTTATCCTTCATCCTTACAGGAATGTGCCGGGCAGTTCCCCTCCTTTTGGGGAGCTGTCACTTTTGAGATGCCCCTAAGTTAAGTTGATTTCGTTTATTTGGTTGGACACAAAAGAAGTCCCTGATTAAGGGCCAAATTGATGGGCCAATCAGGGAGCCTCTTGCTTTGTAGTTAACCAGGAGTGTCAGTTCCTCTGGGACTCCTAATGTAGACTGCTAACTGAAAGCACTCTGCATGCTGCTGTCAGACTTGTAAATAAAGGGATATTGGTGAAGGGACTTCTGCCTCTGAGGACTTAATACAGGCTGTTTGTGGTGTTAACATAAACTCTCTGTGCACTCCACCTCTCTTAAATCTCTTCCCTGGTTCTGGTTGTAGCCTGTGCAACAATCTTGAACATCAATTATCTGGATCCATTTGATTGTTAACTTAAGCGCCTTGAATAATTTTCTTTCTCTAAATTAAACACACTCAGGGTCTTCAAACTCTCCTCAAAGTTCATTATTTGCTATTGTTCATTAGCTGAAGGCAGCGACAGGACTCAAGGCAAAGCTTGAACTGTTTTTCAACCTGTAACCTCATGGTGAAACTTTATAACTGAAAGGATTGTAGTAAGATACACATTGCTTTCCTGATGTCGATATTCTCTTCTGGTGTTTTCATGCATGTAGCATCCTCGTTATATTAAGATTCTTGTGTAATTCTTAGCAGACAGCAATGGAATTTGAGTTTGATTTATCAAATGCTTTTCCAGCAGATCAGACCAAGCACACACAGGCTCACACAGAGACATACACACACAGAAACACACACACACACCGCACAAAGACATGCACCATACAGAGATGCAAAACACACACACACACAAACACACACACAGAAACATACACAGACACACACACCACACAGAAACATACACAGACACACCACACAAAGACATGCACCATACAGGGATGCAAAACACACACACACACAGACAGAGTTCTCCTGGTCCCTCTGTTATACAAACAGCACCAAACCAGAACGCTACAAATTGCTGACAGAGCAACTCTGTGATTGTATTTTAGTACTTTGCTGATGTGCTTCAGCTGTGTTGAGTCATGCCGGTTCTCCAGCCAGCCTCTCAACTTGCACTCTCTATAAACCTCAACTCACCCAGAACTTTGCTACCCACATACTAGCTCTCAACAATGTCCTGTTCACCCACGCTCTCAATGCTCACTGACCCACACTGACCCAACCGGTCTGACAATGCCTCGATTTTAAGATTTCTCATCCCTTGTACTGAAATACCTCTTGTGGCCTCGCCCTCCAAATCACTATAACCTCCACCAACTCTCAATCCTCTGAGATCTCTGCGCTCTTCCAATTCTGGCCTTTTGCATGCTCCCAATTTTCCTTTCTTCATCGCTGGTGGCCATGTCTTGCCTTCAGCTACCTAGGCCCTAAACTCTGGAATACCCACGTGACACATTTCTCCTCTTTACCTTGAAGACCACTCCTTAAAAACTTTCACCAAGTAATCCTAATATCTCTTTATGTGGGTTGATGTCCAAATTTGTTTGAAAAAGATGCTGTGAAGGGCCTAGGGACATGTTACACCATTATTGTTGCTGACTTGAAGAGATTCAAACATGGAGTCATGAAAATAGACTGAGTTTTGACAAGCTGCACAGGACCGAGTGAGGATGACATCCGTCTCTCGTGAAACTTAATTGTTCATCACCTTGAGGCTCAATCTTTGTGCTGTTCTCCTCACTGAACGGTCGTGCTCTACCCCACAGACACTCCAACAATCCAAGACTCCATCAGCCAGTCTCTATCCTCTACAAGTTAATATGACCTTAGTACAGAACCTTAGTTAGGCCTCATTTGGAATATTGTGTACAATTCTGGTTGCCACACTGCCAGAAGGATGTGGAGGCTTTGGTGATGGTACAGAAGAGGTTTACCAGGATGTTGCTTGATCTGGAGGGTATTAACAATGAGGAAAAGTTGGATCAACTCGGTTTGTTCTGACTGGATTGACGGAGGTTGAGGGGTGACCTGATAGAGGTTTACAAGATTATGAGTGGCATGGACAGAGTGGATAGTCAGAGGTTCTTTCCTCGGGTAGAAAAGTCAAGTTCTAGGGGATGTAGGTTTAAGGTGCATGGGGAAAAGTTCAGAGGAGATGTGCGAGGCACGTTTTTTTTACACAGAGGGTGGTGAATGGCTGGAACGTGTTGCCTGGGGAGGTGGTGGGAGCAAGTATGATCACAGCATTTAAGACGAATACATGAATAGGACGGGAATGGAAGGATACAGGCTACGTAAGTGCATACAGTTTTAGTTTAGGCAGACATCATGATCGGCGCAGGCTTGGCGGGCCGAAGGGCCTGTTCCTGTGCTTAATTTTCTTTGTTCTTTTATAACCCAAATCCACACCAACCTCCACTGGATTCCTAGCAAACTGGTTTCAAAATCCTTGTCATTAATCACAGATTCTCCCACAAAGTTGTCCACCTTACTCATATTCTCCAGGCTACTAATTAAGGTATGTTGACCAATCCCTCCTCTCTGTCACACACAGCCAGTAGGCCACTTGTCTCAAATTCTCTTCCAGACTCATTTATCCCTTGCTGCATCTCCTTCCGCCATCAAAAGCCTTCTCAAAACAATTTTCTTTGAGCTCACTGTTGTCACCAACCCAACTTTTCCACTAATTCCTTCCATTTTAAAGTTTTTTTAAAGTTTATTTTATTAGTCATAGAGGTTTACAGCATGGAAACAGGCCCTTCAGCCCAACTTGTCCATGCCGCCCAGATTTTATCACTAAGCTACTCCTAATTGCCCGCATTTGGCCTGTATCCCTCTGTACCCATTTTACCCAAGTAACTGTCATTAGTGTCACAAGTAGGCTTACATTAACACTGCTATGAGGTTACTGGGAAAATCCCCTAGTTGCCACACGCCGGCGCCTGTTCGGGTACACTGAGGAAGAATTTAGCGTGGCCAAAGCACCTAACCAGCACATCATTTGGACTGTGGGAGGAAGCCGGAGCATCCGGAGGAAACCCAAGCAGACATGGGGAGAACGTGCAGACTCCTCACAGACAGTGACCCAAGCCGGGAATTGAACCCGGGTCCCTGACGCTGCGAGGCAGCAGTGCTAACCACTGTGCCACCCATAAACAGGAACCTGCATTGGACAAACACGTCCGATTGCGTGTGGCCAGTATGGGGATTGATCCCACAACCTTGGGGTCATCAGCACCACGCTCTAACCACCTGAGCTAACTGGCCAACTCTTTCATTACCCTCTTTATAAAGTTCCTGGCGATGCATTGCCGCGTTAATGGTGCTATGAGTGAAACTTGACATTGGTGAAAAGTCCAGTCTTTAAACTACAGTTTAACTTGAATCAAGTGCAAAATTAACTTTAGAAAGATTCCTGGCTACTTTCGAGTGAATTACTTAAGAGGCTTTGTAAACTTCACTTTCAAACTATTTAATAACGTCTTTGGAATAGAGTAACAAAGAAAGTTTACTTTGTTAATTGGAAACAACTACTGCAAATTAACGAGACTGGACGTGCCAAACACTTTGTTAGTTAATTTCCACTCTTCCCTTAATCAGATCAGCTGTTCCTCAGCTTCCTGTTTGGTCCTCTCCACACATAACTGTACTGAACTGAGTAAGAAGTCTCATAACACCAGGTTAAAGTCCAACAGGTTTATTTAGTATCACGAGCTTTCAGAGCACTGCTCTTCCATCAGGTGAGTGGAGAGTTGGATTCACAAACAGGACAGAGACTCAATTGCAAGATAATGGTTGGAATGCGAGTCTTTGCAGGAAATCAAGGCTTTACAGGTATAGACAGCGTGAGTGGAGAGAGGGATAATCACAGGTTAAAGAGGTGTGAATTGTCTCAAGCCAGGTCAGTTGATAGGGTTTTGCAAAGGCCTCCTGCATATACATATTCTCTCTGGGCTCAGGGCCATGGCATTGCAGGAACAAAAAGAGGATCATTGTCTCTGCAGAACAAACCACATTCAACCATGGACATACAGCTTACGGCACGCACTCCTCCTCCAGCTCCACAGCAGGAATACTGAAGGGATTAACCCAAACAATTATTTCCCTTGTTCCCGCAGCAGAACAGTGTGACCTCCGCAGCAACGTACACAAACCCACACAAAATGGGAACACTCCCAGTAACCCAAACAGAAATATCACCAACCTCATATTAATGAAGATAAGGCAACCTTTGACAAAACCATCTCCTGTGTCTTAACCTAAACAAAAGGGATGAAATTCCTGGATTTGTTCATTTCAGAGATTAAACCACCCTCGAGAGAGCAGAGGTCCAATCACACTTTTAAACTTGCCCCCTAATTTATCAAGGCAGAAATTGAAGTCCTACCTCTGAAAAGATAAGCCCCTTCTTCAGTCATAGCACTCAACTGATTTAATATTTCAATAATTGGGGTGGCACAGTGGCACACTGGATAGCACTGCTGCCTCACAGCGCCAGGGACCTGGCTTGGGTCACTGTCTGTGTGAAGTTTGCACGTTCTCCCCGTGTCTGCATGGGTTTCCTCCGCATGCTCCGGTTTCCTCCCACACTCCAAAGACGTGCAGGTTAGGTTGATTAGCTATGCTAAATTGCCCCTTAGTGTCAGGAGATTAGCTAGGTAAATACGTGGGGCTACAGGAATAGGGGCTGGGTGGGATTGTGGTCGGTACAGACTCGATGGGCCAAATGGCCTTCTTCTGCACTGCAAGGATTCTATGAAGCCACCAACACTACAAACACTGTCCGTTTTCCAATGATTCAAGCTAACTTCTCCGTGAAAAACTATGATAACTGAAATCGCTAAACATTTTCTAACTACGCATTCAAATGATTTATTTTCTATAAAATAATACTTCGACCAAGATGAGAGATATCAGCGCTGGGAAATGGAAACTCTTTCCATTTCAATGACCTAGTGTCAAGCACTCCTGTGTCAAGTTGGGGTGAGATACAGAATAAAGTTTCCTGCATTCCACCATGAGGCTTACCAGCCACAACCTGAGTACAGCACATTCCCTGCTTGAAGAGGGTGTACAATTTTATACCAGCAGTCCCGTATGATATTACCAATCCAGGGGTAGCTTACGCTGTGGACTGATGCCTATTAAGAACTGGGTTGCAATTGCAGAAACTCATTTTGCGTGGGATCCAGAAGACCAAGATAACTTTCAGGCCTCATCCCATCAGTTTGGCTTGGATTCAAACCCCACTCCCACAGTCAAGTATAGCAAGTACAGCACAGAAAAAAGTCAGTGTCCCAACTAGTTTATGCAGTGTTTATCCTCCACATGAGCTTCTTCCATCCTTCTTCATCATCTAACCCTATCAGCATAACCAGGTGAGGGAGAAAGGAGAGGTTACCTACTCTCTACACTGAAGCGTATCTGTTCTATTCACCTCAACTCTTTCTTGTGGTAGGTGGCAAGCGTAGTGTTCAATTGTTCTCTAATTGATTAGGTGAATCTCTGTTTATTATTGATGTTCACTGTGCTTTATTGGTTGAGTTGGGGTGTGGACTCAGAGGAACAGAAACACACCATAGACGTTGCTGGAAGTATGGAACAGAGATTTTAAAGCAGTTTGAATGAAACCCGTTACACACATAGACACTAGTCTCATCTCCTAGAGAGGGTACGCCCCTGTCTACATCAATGGGGATGAAGTGGAAATGGTCAAGAGCTTCACGTTTTTAGGTGCCCAGATCACCAACAACCTGTCCTGGTCCCTCCACGTTGTCGCTATAGTTAAGAAAGCCCACCAACGCCTCTACTTTCTCAGGAAGCTAAGGAAATTCAGCATGTCCACTACGACTTTCACCAATTTTTACAGAGGCACTATAGAAAGCATTCTTTCTGGTTCTTTCACAGCTTGGTATGGCTCCTGCTCTGACCAAGACCGTAAGAAACTACAAAGTGTCGTAAATGTAGCCCAGTCCATCACGCAAACCAGCTTCCCATCCATTGATTCTGTTAAACTTCCTGCTGCCTCGGTAAAGCAGCCAGCATAATTAAGCACCCCACACACCCCAGACATCCTCTCTTCCACCTTCTTCTATCAGGAAAAAGATACAAAAGTCTGAGATCACGTACCAACCGACTCAAGAACAGCTTCTTCCCTGCTGCCATCAGACTTTTGAATGGACCTACCTTATATGAAGTTGATCTTTCTCGACACCCTAGGAACGACTTTAACACTGCATTCCACACTCTCTCCTTTCCTCCTCCCCTATGTACTCTATGAACGGTATGCATTGTTTTTATAGCTCGCAAGAAACAATACTTTTCAATGTATCCCAATACATGTGACAATAATAAATCAAATCAAAGCAAATAGCTCCGAGACATATAACAAACACCACAGTGGGTTCCATATTCTAACCATTCCCTGGGTAAAGAAGTTTCTCCTGACTTTCCTATTGGATTTGTCAATGACTATCAGACATATCGAACTCACTGTGCCAGCTCTTGTGAAGTTATACATGGAATGTATGAATTTGTTTCAGAAATGATTTTGATGTCCTGTGCCGTAAGAGATTTCTATAAAAGGCATTGTTACATAAGAACTCCAACTGTGACTGTGGTGAGACTGCATGGTGCACTGAGCATAAGCCTACTCTCCTAATGAGGAAATGTAGGATTACTTCCTAAAAGCATTAAATTCACAACATCAATGACAGATGTCAGCTTGACTCAATTGGCAACACTCTGTCCTCGGTCAGAAAGTTCAAACCTTTCCCAGGCATGTCGAGTGCACTGAGATGTCTGCGTTGTTGGAGGTGCTTTCCTCTGGTTGAATCGTTTAAAAACCAGGCTCTGTTGAGGACCTCCATTATAACAGTTGGAAAAAGACCAAGTTCTAGGCCCTCAACCACCAGGATCAAGAAACTCAATAACTGTTCATCCATCTTATTCCTGCTTCTGGACTCTTGCTGAGCACAAAATCACAAAGAGGTTGGTCAAACTAATTAATTTAATACGAAGCGCTGTGGGACATTTCTCGGTTGCGATATAAATAGTGCTCGCATTCATCATCAACACGAGATCAAAATAAGAAGTAAAATGAAGTGGCCTTAAAGTCACCTCTCAACATTAAGACCGTCTTCACGGTGGAGGACACAAATAGTTAGCCAAATATTAACGATAGAGGGTTGGCAGCAGGAGAAATACTTAATACGATTAATGTTACCAGAGAGGCAGTGCTGGGTAGACTAATGGGACTGAAGGTGGACAAGTCCCCGGGTCCGGATGGAATGCATCCCAGGGTATTGAAAGAAATGTCAGAGGTAATAGTGGATGCGTTAGTGATTATTTATCAAAACTCGTTGCATTCTGGGGTAGTGCCGGTTGATTGGAAAACGGCTAATGTTTAAAAACATGTTTAAAAAAGGAAGGAGACAAAAGGCGGGTAACTATAGGCCGGTCAGCTTAACGTCTGTAGTAGGGAAAATGCTGGAATCCATTATTAAAGAGGAGATAGCAGGGCATCTGGATAGAAATGGTTCGATCAATCAGACGCAGCATGGATTCATGAGGGGAAAGTCGTGCTTGACGAACATGTTGGATTTTTATGAAGATGTGACGAGGGCGGTTGATGGAGGAGAACCGGTGGATGCGGTGTTTTTGGATTTCCAAAAGGCGTTTGATAAGGTGCCCCATAAAAGGCTGCTGAAGAAGATTAGGGCACACGGAGTTGGGGGTAGTGTGTTAAAGTGGATTGGGGACTGGCTATCCGACAGGAAGCAAAGAGTCGGAATAAATGGGTGTTTTTCCGGTTGGAGGAAGGTAACTAGTGGCGTGCCGCAGGGATCGGTACTCGGGCCGCAACTCTTTACCATTTATATAGATGATCTGGAGGAGGGGACGGAGTGTAGGGTAACGAAGTTTGCAGACGACACAAAGATAAGTGGAAAAGTGAATCGTGTGGAGGACGGAGAAGATCTGCAGAGAGATTTGGACAGGCTGAGTGAGTGGGCGAGGATATGGCAAATGGAGTATAACGTTGAGAAATGCGAGGTTATACACTTTGGAGGAAATAATAACCAATGGGATTACTATCTCAATGGAAACAAATTAAAACATGCTACCGTGCAAAGGGACCTGGGGGTCCTTGTGCATGAGACGCAAAAGCCCAGTCTGCAGGTACAACAGGTGATCAAGAAGGCAAATGGGATGTTGGCCTATATTGCGAGGGGGATAGAATATAAAAGCAGGGATGTCTTGATGCACCTGTACAGGGCATTGGTGAGGCCGCAGCTGGAATACTGTGTGCAGTATTGGTCCCCTTATATGAGGAAGGATATATTGGCATTGGAGGGAGTGCAGAGAAGGTTCACCAGGTTGATACCGGAGATGAGGGGTTTGGATTATGAGGAGAGGCTGAGGAGATTGGGTTTGTACTCGTTGGAATTTAGAAGGATGAGGGGGGATCTTATGGAGACTTATAAGATAATGCGGGGGCTGGATAGGGTGGAGGCGGAGAGATTCTTTCCACTTAGTAAGGAAGTTAAAACTAGAGGACACAGCCTCAAAATAAAGGGGGGTCGGTTTAAGACAGAGTTGAGGAGGAACTTCTTCTCCCAGAGGGTGGTGAATCTCTGGAATTCTCTGCCCACTGAGGTGGTGGAGGCTACCTCGCTGAATATGTTTAAAGCGCGGATGGATGGATTCCTGATCGGTAAGGGAATTAAGGGTTATGGGGATCAGGCGGGTAAGTGGTACTGATCCACGTCAGATCAGCCATGATCTTATTGAATGGCGGGGCAGGCTCGAGGGGCTAGATGGCCTACTCCTGCTCCTATTTCTTATGTTCTTATGTAAGACATAGGAGCAGAATTAGGCTATTCAGCCCATCGAGCCTGGTCTGCCATTCAATCATGGCTATTTTTCTCATCCCCTTCTCCTGCCTTTTCCCCATAATAAGAAGTCTCACAACACCAGGTTAAAGTCCCCCATAACCCCTGATCCCCTTATTAATCAAGAACCTATCTATCTCTGTCTTAAAGACACTCAATGACCGGACTTTCACAGCCTTCTGCGGCAAAGAGTTCCACAGATTCACCACTCTCTGGCTGAAGAAATTCCTCCTCATCCCTGTTTTTAAGGATCGTCCATTTAGCCTGAGGTTGTGCCCTCTGGTTCTAGTTTTTCCTACTAGTGGAAGCATCCTCTTCATGTCCACTCTATCCAGGCCTCGCAGTATCCTGTAAGTTTCAATACGATCCCCCCCTCATTCCTTCCTGGAGGAATAGAGAGAAAGTAGAAAAGAACTCAAACGGGGACTTAGAAGGGCAAAAAGGGGTCACGAAATGTCCTTGGCAGACAGGATTAAGGAGAATCCTAAGGCATTTTATACATACGTTAGGAACAAGAGGGTTGTGAGGGAAAGGATCGGACCTCTCAGGGACAAAGGAGGGGAATTATGCTCAGAACCAAAGGAAGTAGGTGAGATCCTAAACAAATACTTTGCATCAGTATTCACAAAGGAGAGGGACATGTTGACTGGTAGTGTCTTAGAGAGATGTGTTGACCCGTTAGAAAAAATCTCAATTACAAGGGAGGAAGTGTTAGGTTTTTTAGGAAACATTAAGACAGACAAATCCCCAGGGCCTGATGGCATCTATCCTAGACTCCTCAGGGAGGCGAGAGATGCAATTGCTGGGCCTCCAACAGAAATCTTTGTCTCTTCACTGAACACAGGTGAGGTCCCAGAGGATTGGAGGATAGCAAATGTGGTCCCGTTATTTAAGAAGGGTAGCAAGGATAACCCAGGTAATTATAGGCCGGTGAGCTTGATGTCCGTGGTAGGGAAATTGTTGGAGAAGATTCTTAGAGATAGGATATATGCGCATTTAGAACTGAATAATTTCATTAGCGATAGACAGCATGGTTTTGTATGAGGGAGGTCATGCCTCACAAATTTGGTTGAGTTTTTTGAGGAGGTGACAAAAACGATTGACGAGGGAAGGGCCATGGATGTCGTCTATATGGATTTTAGTAAAGTGTTTGACAAGTCCCTCATGGCAGGCTGGTGCAAAAGGTTAAATCTCACGGGATAAAAGGTGAGCTAGCTAAATGGGTGGAGAACTGGCTTAGCCATAGAAGACAAAGGGTAGCTGTGGAGGGGTCTTTTTCCGGTTGGAGGTCTGTGACTCGTGGTGTTCACAGTAAGAAGTTTAACAACACCAGGTTAAAGTCCAACAGTTTATTTGGTAGCAAAAGCCACACAAGCTTTCGGAGCTCCAAGCCCCTTCTTCAGGTGAGTGGGAATTCTGTCCTGAACACTCACCTGAAGAAGGGGCTTGGAGCTCCGAAAGCTTGTGTGGCTTTTGCTACCAAATAAACCTGTTGGACTTTAACCTGGTGTTGTTAAACTTCTTACTGTGTTTACCCCAGTCCAACGCCGGCATCTCCACATCATGACTAGTGGTGTTCCGCAGGGCTCTGTACTGGGACCTCTGCTGTTTGTGATATACATAAATGATTTGGAGGAAGATGTAGCTGGTGTGATCAGTAAGTTTGCGGATGACACGAAGATTGCTGGAGTTGTGGATAGTGATGAACATTGTCAGAAAATACAGCAGGATATAGATAGGCTGGAACATTGGGCGGAGAAATGGCAGATGGAATTTAATCCAGATAAATGCGAAGTGATGCATTTCGGTAGATCTAATGCAGGGGGGGCTATACAATAAATGGCAGAACCATCAGGAGTATAGACACACAGAAGGATCTGGGTGTACAAGTCCATAGACCCTTAAAGATGGCAGCACAGGTGGAGAGGGTGGTGAAGAAGGCATATGGCATGCTTGCCTTCATTGGACGGGGCATAGGATATAAAAGTTGGATATGATGTTGCGCCTGTATAGAACGATGGTTAGGCCACATTTGGAATACTGTGTCCAGTTCTGGTCGCCACACTACCAGAAGGATAAGAACATAAGAAATAGGAGCAGGAGTAGGCCATCTAGCCCCTCGAGCCTGCCCCGCCATTCAATAAGATCATGGCTGATCTGAAGTGGATCAGTTCCACTTACCCGCCTGATCCCTATAACCCCTAATTCCCTTACCGATCAGGAATCCATCCATCCGTGATTTAAACATATTCAACAAGGTAGCCTCCACCACTTCAGTGGGCAGAGAATTCCAGAGATTCACCACCCTCTGAGAGAAGAAGTTCCTCCTCAACTCTGTCCTAAACTGACCCCCCTTTATTTTGAGACTGTGCCCTCTAGTTCCAGTTTCCTTTCTAAGTGGAAAGAATCTCTCCACCTCTATCCTATCCAGCCCCTTCATTATCTGATAGGTCTCTATAAGATCCCCCCTCAGCCTTCTAAATTCCAACGAGTACAAACCCAATCTGCTCAGTCTCTCCTCATAATTAACACCCCTCATCTCTGGTATCAACCTGGTGAACCTTCTCTGCACTCCCTCCAAGGCCAATATATCCTTCCGCAAATAAGGGGACCAATACTGCACACAGTATTCCAGCTGCGGCCTCACCACTGCCCTGTACAGGTGCATCAAGACATCCCTGCTTTTATATTCTATCCCCCTCGCGATATAGGCCAACATCCCATTTGCCTTCTTGATCACCTGTTGTACCTGCAGACTGGGCTTTTGCGTCTCATGCACAAGGACCCCCAGGTCCCTTTGCACGGTAGCATGTTTTAATTTGTTTCCATTGAGATAGTAATCCCATTTGTTATTATTTCCTCCAAAGTGTACAACCTCGCATTTCTCAACGTTATACTCCATTTGCCATATCCTCGCCCACTCACTCAGCCTGTCCAAATCTCTCTGCAGATCTTCTCCGTCCTCCACACGATTCACTTTTCCACTTATCTTTGTGTCGTCTGCAAACTTCGTTACCCTACACTCCGTCCCCTCCTCCAGATCATCTATATAAATGGTAAACAGTTGCGGCCCGAGTACCGATCCCTGCGGCACGCCACTAGTTACCTTCCTCCAATCGGAAAAACACCTATTTATTCCGACTCTTTGCTTCCTGTCGGATAGCCAGTCCCCAATCCACTTTAACACACTACCCCCAACTCCGTGTGCCCTAATCTTCTTCAGCAGCCTTTTATGGGGCACCTTATCAAACGCCTTTTGGAAATCCAAAAACACCGCATCCACCGGTTCTCCTCCATCAACCGCCCTCGTCACATCTTCATAAAAATCCAACATGTTCGTCAAGCACGACTTTCCCCTCATGAATCCATGCTGCGTCTGATTGATCGAACCATTTCTATCCAGATGCCTTGCTATCTCCTCTTTAATAATGGATTCCAGCATTTTCCCTACTACAGACGTTAAGCTGACCGGCCTATAGTTACCCGCCTTTTGTCTCCTTCCTTTTTTAAACAGCGGCGTAACATTAGCCGTTTTCCAATCAACCGGCACTACCCCAGAATGCAACGAGTTTTGATAAATAATCACTAACGCATCCACTATTACCTCTGACATTTCTTTCAATACCCTGGGATGCATTCCATCCGGATCCGGGGACTTGTCCACCTTCAGTCCCATTAGTCTACCCAGCACTGCCTCTCTGGTAACATTAATTGTATTAAGTATTTCTCCTGCTGCCAACCCTCTATCGTTAATATTTGGCAAACTATTTGTGTCCTCCACCGTGAAGACCGACACAAAAAACTTATTTAAAGACTCAGCCATATCCTCATTTCCCACTATTAACTCCCCCCTCTCGTCCTCCAAGGGTCCAACATTCACTCTAGCCACTCTATTCCTTTTTATATATTTATAAAAACTTTTACTATCATTTTTTATATTAATTGCTAGCCTAGCTTCATAGTCTATCCTTCCTTTCTTTATCGCTTTCTTAGTCTCTCTTCGTTGTTTCTTAAATTTTTCCCAATCACTTGTTTCTCCACTATTTTTGGCCACTCTGTACGCAGCTGTTTTTATTTTAATACTCTCCTTTATTTCCTTCGTTATCCACGGCTGGTTCTCCCTTTTCTTACAATCCTTGTTTTTTGCTGGAATATATTTTTGCTGAGAACTGAAAAGGGTCTCCTTAAAAATCCTCCACTGTTCCTCAGCTATCCTACCTGCCAGCCTGCTCTCCCAGTCTACCTTAGCCAATTCATCCCTCATCCTATCATATTTCCCTCTGTTCAAACAGAGGACACTGGTTTGGGACCAAACTTTCTCCTCTTCCATCTGAATCAGAAATTCGACCATATTGTGGTCACTAGACCCAAGAGGGTCCTTCACAATAAGATCCTTAATTCTACCTACCTCGTTACACAATACCAGATCCAAAATAGCTCGTTCCCTCGTCGGTTCCGTAACATGCTGTTCAAGGAAACTATCCCGACAGCATTCTAAGAACTCTTCCTCCATTCCACCCTTACCGACTTGAGTCTGCCAGTCAATGTGCATGTTGAAGTCCCCCATGATTATTGCCGTTCCGTTTTTACACGCATCCCTTATCTGCTTGTTTATAGCCCTCCCTCCCTCAACATTATTATTTGGGGGCCTATATACCACACCTACTAGTGTCTTTCTCCCTCTACTATTCCTCATCTCTACCCATAATGATTCCACGTTTTGTTCCTCAGAGCCTATGTCATCCCTCAGTACTACCCTGATATTATCTCTTATTAATAGCGCGACCCCACCACCTTTTCCTTCCTGTCTATTCTTCCTAAACGCCTGATACCCCTGGATATTCATCTCCCAGTCCTGGTCACCTTTCAGCCACGTTTCTGTAATGGCCACCAGATCGTACCCACTTGTGCTGATTTGCACCATCAACTCATTCACCTTGTTCCGAATGCTTCGTGCATTCAGGCAAAGTGTCCTTATTCCAGCTTTTATCTGGACCCGCTTTGATGAGTCGCGAACACCCTCTTCCTCTACTCCCTTATCTAAATTACCGCCTTCATTCACTTGCACCCTCTCCTCTACCATTAATTTTGTAATTCCCCTTACCCCTGCATCCTCCCCCCCATCAATTAGTTCCTTGATCCTAGTCAACTCTTCTAGCTCCCCTCCCCCCAACCTATCTAGTTTAAATTCTCCCCAGTAGCCTTAGCCAACCTACCGGCCAGGATATTGGTCCCCGTGTGATTCAAGTTCCACCCGTTTTTTGTATACAGATCACCCCTGCCCCTAAAGAGGTCCCAATGGTCCAGGAACCTGAATCCCTGCCCCCTGCACTAGTCCCTCAGCCACACATTCATCCTCCACCTCACTCCATTCCTGCCCTCACCTTCCCGTGGCACAGGCAGTAATCCTGAGATTACTACCTTTGCTTTCCTCTTTCTCAGCTGTCTCCCTAATTCCCTGTACTCCCTTTTCATGACCCCTTCTCCCTTCCTACCCACATCAGCGGTACCAATATGTACCGCTACCTCAGGCTCCTCTCCCTCCCACCTCAGGATTTCCGGGACGCGACTAGCGACATCCTGGATCCCGGCCCCAGGGAGGCAGACCACCATGCGAGAATCCCGCCTACCTCCGCAGAAACGCCTGTCTGTCCCCTTCACCATCGAGTCCCCGATTAATACCGCCTTCCTCCTCTTTTCCTTAGCCCTCTGAGTTACAGGGCTGGACTCCACTGTGGAGACACGGCCACTGCTGCTTCCCCCAGGCGGGCTGTCCCCCCAGCAGTACTCAAGCAGGAGTACTTGTTGTGCAGGGGCAAATCCACTGGGGTGCTCTCAACCACCCTAGCCTTACCCTTCCTGGCCGTCACCCACTTGGCCTCCTCCCGTGGCCCTGGTGTGACCACCTGATGATAGCTCTTGTCTATCACCTCCTCATTCTCCCTCATCAGCCTAAGATCCTCGAGCTGCAGTTCCAGCTCCCTAACACGGTCCCTCAGGAACCGCAGCTCGACACACCCCTCACAGATGTGGATGTCCGGGAGGCCAGATGCCTCCAGGACCTCCCACATCCTACACTGGGAACAACACACTGGTTTCACACTCATACTGGACACTACCCCGCTAATCCCTCTAATCTACACATCCCGGGACACTCAGGGGCAGCAATTTAGCACGGCCAATCAACCTAAGCTGCACATCTTTGGACTGTGGGGGGAAACCCACGCAGACACGGGGAGAACGTGCAGACTCCACACAGACAGTGACCCAAGCCGGGAATCGAACCCGGGTCCCTGGCACTGTGAGGCAGCAGTGCTAACCACCGTGCCGCCCATATCGACCATGAGCTCCACAGCCTTCCCTGAACTATCTAAAATTTACAAACAAAATGCAGAATTAATTATTTCCTTGGACCAATGGTGAGAACCCCATACAATGATCATTTATAAAAACTCCCCAAGGCAATTGCACAATACACAGTGAAGCCAATAATCAACACTAAATCTGGAAACACTTTCAAATATTTCTACATCATGTCTAATAAGATAGTTGAAAGAGCAAAATGTAGGCATCAAAATGTGTTTCTTTGGTGTATTTTAGATAATAATACCTTGGAGTGAGTTAAAAGGGGCTAAAGTCAGAGAATATTAAAGTGGAGGTTGTTCCCATGTCACACACGGTGTAACAGCCTCTCACTCACTGGAGTTGTACAACTGAAAACAGGAAGCAGGTTATGACACAAATGCCAGCCAGAGGCAACAGTAGAATCACCAGGATAAATATTCCTCCAAGTTGTCAGTTGTGGCTCAGCGTTAGCCGCTCTCACTTGTGAGTCAGAGGGCGGTGGGTTCAAATCCCACGCAGAGAAGAAAGCGCATAATTCAGGCTGAATGTCAGAAATGATGTTTCAGAGGCGAGATGCTAAACCGAGGCCCAATCCGTCCTCAAGGGTAACACCACATTGCATTAAGCAATATTTATCCCATCTGTGGAGAGGCAGTGGGCTAGTGGCAATGTCGCTGGACGAGTAATCCAGAGATCCAGGGTTCGAATCCCACCATAGCAGATGGTGGAATTTGAAGTCAGGTTAAAAAAAAAAATCACACAGTGGATGAAATTTAATGCAGAGAAGTGTGAAATAATCTAATTGGCCAGAACGAACAAGGATTGGCAATATAAAACAAAGGATACTGTTCCAATGGTGGTGGAGGAACAAAGGGATTGTTGAAGATGGAGGGCAGGTTAAGAAATTAGTTAAAAATGCTTATGAGATCCTGGGTTGTTTCAATTAAAAGGCTCAAAGTTGTGCTGAACCTTTATAAAACGATGGTTCAGCCTCAACTGGAGTACAGTGTCCAATGCTGAGGGAGGCCATGAGGATACTGTGGGCAGTACAGAGGAGAATCACAAACATGCTTCCAGGGATATAGAGTTGGTGCTTTGATGATGGATTTGATTGGTTTGGGACTGATTTCCTTGGAGAATAGAAGGTTGAAAGAGGTATTGAAGGGGTATGGACAGGGTAAGTAGTGAGAAACTGTTCCCACTCTCAAGAGAGCATCAAGAACTAGAGGGGGCACAGATTCAGAATAACTGGCAAAAGCAGTAAAAGTGATGCGAGGAAAAGATGTTAATCCCGAGAGTGTTTGGAGTCTGGGATCTAGTGAGAGTAATTAAGCTGCTCTTGTGACACCACAAACGCACACACAGACACGCGCATAGGCACGCGCACACAGAGACACGCGCGCACACAGACACGCGCGCACACAGGCACGCGCGCACACAGGCACGCGCGCACACAGACTCGCGCGCACAGAGACACGCGCGCACAGAGACTCGCGCGCACAGAGACTCGCGCGCACAGAGACACGCGCGCACAGAGACACGCGCGCAGAGACACGCGCGCACAGAGACACGCGCGCACAGAGACACGCGCGCACAGAGACACGCGCGCACAGAGACACGCGCGCACACAGAGACACGCGCGCACAGAGACTCGCGCGCACAGAGACTCGCGCATACAGAGGCACGTGCACACAGAGGCACGCGCACACAGAGACTCGCGCACACAGACTCGCGCACAGAGACTCGCGCACACAGAGACTCGCGCGCACAGAGACACGCGCGCACAGAGACACGCGCGCACAGAGACACGCGCGCACAGAGACACGCGCGCACAGAGACGCGCGCACACAGAGACACGCGCGCACAGAGACTCGCGCGCACAGAGACTCGCGCATACAGAGGCACGCGCACACAGAGGCACGCGCACACAGAGACTCGCGCGCACAGAGACACGCGCGCACAGAGACTCGCGCGCACAGAGACACGCGCGCAGAGACACGCGCGCACAGAGACACGCGCGCACAGAGACACGCGCGCACAGAGACACGCGCGCACAGAGACACGCGCGCACAGAGACACGCGCGCACAGAGACACGCGCGCACAGAGACACGCGCGCACAGAGACACGCGCGCACACAGAGACACGCGCGCACACAGAGACACGCGCGCACAGAGACTCGCGCGCACAGAGACTCGCGCATACAGAGGCACGCGCACACAGAGGCACGCGCACACAGAGGCACGCGCACACAGAGACTCGCGCACACAGAGACACGCGCACAGAGACTCGCGCACAGAGACTCGCGCACACAGAGACTCGCGCACACAGAGACTCGCGCACAGAGACACGCGCACACAGAGACTCGCGCACACAGAGGCACGCGCACACAGAGACTCGCGCACACAGAGACACGCGCACAGAGACTCGCGCACACAGAGACTCGCGCACACAGAGACTCGCGCACACAGAGACTCGCGCACAGAGACACGCGCGCACAGAGACTCGCGCGCACAGAGACTCGCGCATACAGAGGCACGCGCACACAGAGGCACGCGCACACAGAGACTCGCGCACACAGAGACACGCGCACAGAGACTCGCGCACACAGAGACTCGCGCACACAGAGACTCGCGCGCACAGAGACTCGCGCGCACAGAGACTCGCGCGCACAGAGACTCGCGCACACAGACTCGTGCACACAGAGACTCGCGCACAGAGACACGCGCACACAGAGACTCGCGCGCACAGAGACACGTGCACAGAGACACGCGCACACAGAGACACGCGCACACACCTGGCAAGTTGTTCGAAAGATAATGGTGGTTTTATTCCGTGGCCTTCCGATCGTAAATAAAGATAATCTGAATTGACAACGCAACATGCTGCAGGAAAGTTTCCAAAATGGCTGACTATTTGCTGATCAGACTTTGACCCTGTTAGCTCCACATGCTCACTGGCTGTTGTGATGGAATCTCGATTTGCTCTGATCAGCAGGTCCATGGTATTATTTAAAACCCCCTCTGCATCATAGCACTTGTTTACCATGGGGAGAGAGAGAAAAATCAATCCCTGACCCAACTGCGCCAAGTCTCATTGTGAAAACACAATTGCCGACACACAATGGCCACTCGATTGGAATTATCCTGACTTTCAGAGTAGATGTCAGCGTGCCACATGTCGCAACCAGTTTTCTAGATAGTGTGAAAGAGCTGTGGCCGGGGAGGGCTGCAGTGGAAAAACATGCTTCCCCAGTAAGTTAAGCAACACGAGTGGGAGCGATAGACAGCAGAACAGGAGCAACATACCCGAACCTACGCCATTGAGACTGACCTGGTGCAAGTTGCCTATTCAAAAATCTCACTAGCTCATAAAAGCAAAAATTGGCCAAGTGTTGTTTAAAATCCTTCTTTCCCACTCTCGGTTCAGCATTGCAAGTTGTTTGTCCAGTCATCAGATGCACAAGTCCAACACGAAAACAGGAAAGCAAAAAAGGAGGTATTTACGCACATTTGGATCGGGGGTCTTTAAACTTTGAGTATTATGCCAGTGAATTTCAAGGCTGGAAAGTAAAAGAATAAATTTTTATGGGCTGAACATTTGTACAGGGATGGGGAAACAAAAATCAAAGCCCGCCTGCTTCTTCTGGAATGTCAGACTCTCTCCAAACCCCACTGCGTTATATTTGAGACACGTGGACAGGGAGTGGTTTTGGGTATTCCATGTTGTGGAGAGGACCACATCATGGCTACCATCGACACCACAAACCGCCGGCTCAAAGTGGAGAGGATACCAACCTCTCCTGATGAAGGAGCAGCGCTCCGAAAGCTCATGATTTCAAATAAACCTGTTGGACTTTAACCTGGTGTTGTGAGACTTCCTACTTGGGTATTGCGAGCTGCGATGGAACGTGGGAGGAGTGTGGAGGAAGAGGGGGGCTGGTTAGAGGGCCCACCTCAGTTCCCAGGCACAACAGTCCAGTACCCGACGTCATTGTTACGCCCCCTTAATCTCACCCTCACATTCATCCTCCACGCCTCTTCCATTATGAGTAATGTATTAGCATGGATAGAGGATTGGTTAACTAACAGAAAGCAAAGAGTGGGGGTAAATGTGTGTTTTCCTGGTTGGCGATCAGCGACTAGTGGTGTGCCTCAGGGATCAATGTTGGGACCGCAATTGTTTACGATTTACATAGATGATTTGGAGTTGGGGAGCAAGTGTAGTGTGTCAAAATTCGCAGATGACACTAAGATGGGTGGCGGAGCAAAGTGTGCAGAGGATGCTGAAAGTCTGCAAAGGGAGATAGATAGTCTAAGTGAGTGGGCGAGGGTCTGACAGATGGAGTACAATGTTGGTAAATGTGAGGTCATCCATTTTGGTAGGAATAACAGCAAAATGGACTATTATTTAAATAGTAAAAAATTGCAGCATGCTGCTGTGCAGAGGGACCTGGGTGTCCTTGTGCAGGAATCTCAAGGAGTTGGTTTGCAGGTGCAGCAGGTAATTAAGAAGGCAAATTGAATTTTGTCCTTCATTGCGAGAGGGGTGGAGTTTAAAAACAGCGACGTTATGTTGCAGCTGTATAAGGTGCAGGTGAGGCCACATCTGGAGTACTGTGTACAGTTTTGGTCTCCTTACTTGAGAAAGGATATACTGGCACTGGAGGGAGTGCAGAGGACATTCACTAGGTTGATTCTGGAGTTGAGAGGGTTGGCTTATGAGGAGAGACTGAGTAGACTGGGGCTATACTCATTGGAATTCAGAAGAATGAGGGGAGATCTTATAGAAACATATGAGATTATGAAGGGAATTGATAAGATAGAAGCAAGGAAGTTGTTTCTACTGGCGGGTGAAACTAGAACTAGGGGGCATAGCCTCAAAATAAGCGGAAGCAGATTTAGGACTGAGTTGAGGAGGAACTTCTTCACACAAAGGGTTGTGAATCTGTGGAATTCCCTGCCTAGTGAAGCAGTTGAGGCTACCTCATTGAATGTTTTTAAGGCAAGGATAGATACATTTTTGAACAGTAAAGGAATTAAGGGTTATGGTGAGCGGGCGGGTAAGTGGAGCTGAGTCCACAAAAAGATCAGCCATGATCTTATTGAACGGCGGAGCAGGCTCAAGGGGCCGGATTGCCTACTCCTACTCCTAGTTCTTATGTTCCATGCACACCCCCCCAACCCCGCTCCACCATGTATATCATACATAATCACTTACCCTTATCCACTATGGATAGATCTCAGGATGTCTTTCAAACAGACACTTTAGAAAGCTTCTAACAATCTATTAGAACTGTCGTTCAAACACGTAGCAAGCTTTAAAAACTCTCATTCACAAAAGCCACTTAAAAAAAATGAAATCCCTGTTGTGAAAATGATCACTTTTTCATTTAGCAGATCCAAGCATTTTAATAGTGTCTTCGTTCTAAATCTGAACACAGCAGCATGCTAAGCAAAGTGGTTCTATAGCTTTTGAAACTCACCCAAGCATTATCAATAGACTGAGTTACAATAAACTCAATGTAAGAAATGTAAGAAATGTAAGCAATGAATTTTATTGAAACTGAAAAAACGGATGGCCTTTTTTCCCAAGCCACATCAGATATCCTGTTAGACAAAACAATCCAGGTGGCTGAGTTTTCTTGCTCTCTAATTGGAGGCTATTTTTTCAATTTAAAAGGGCTCTCGGCATTTAAATTAGATTATACACTAGAGATCCTACACAGTGTTTTCTTCCATTTTGAATGCATATGGGATTTATTTCCATTGGAAAAAATACTATATTGCATCTTAATATTTAAACAATATTGATCAATGTAATGGTCATTTTACCCTTTGAGGACTGAGTCCTGTGATTGAATCATTGCAGTTAAAACACATTGACATTACAACATCTAACAAGGTGGTACAGTGGCACAGTGGTTAGCATCACTGCCTCACAGCACCTAGCATCACTGCCTCACAGCACCAGGGACCTGGGTTCAACTCCAGCCTTGGGTGAATATCTGTGTGGAGTTTGCATGTTCTCCCTGTGACTGCATGGGTTTCCTCTGAGTGCTCTGGATGTGTAGGTTAGATAGATTAGCCATAGGATAGGTTGGGGTAGTGGGCCTGGGTAAGATACTCTGTGAGAGAGTTAGTGCAGATCTGATGGGCCGAATGGCCTCCTTCTTCGCTAATGGGATTCTCTGAGTGACATTTGAAATTGTCAAAATATTTGACACTCACCAGTGAGACAATTCCTGACTCCTCAACAGGCTTCCCCTAGTGGTCATGATTTCTGCAGCATGGGTTTTTTTTTTAAGTCTTCCAAAACCCACCCCAGCGCATGTTAAAAGCTGAGGAGCAGAGTGAAGGGGAGACACAGAGGGAAGAAATTCAAATTTCACACATGGTTCACAATGGTGACCCTGATCGCACAAAAGGTGTACGCGGGGTTGAAGTGTGCATCATGTTGCGGGGGCTGGAAGTGACCTGGTTTTGGACCCCATGCACTGACTAAAACCCAGAGGTTGACTGTTTGGAGTTGGGTTCTGTAGTGACTTCAATCAGGCTATTGAGGTTGGCCTATTGGAATATAAACCCCCCGATTAAGAAGTCAATTGATGGGCCAATCAGGGAGTCTTTTCCTTGTATTTAACCGGGACTGTCAGTTCCTCTGGCACTCCTGAAGGTAGCCTGCTGACTGATAGCACTCTGTGTACTGCTGTTGGAACTGTAAATGAAGGGATTTTGGTGAAGGGACTTCTGCCTCCGAAGACTTACTACAGGTTCCTGATACACTTCCACTCTTTGCCTATCCAAAGGCACCCCACCTTTCCTTTCCTTCACGCGCCACCCCCCAACTATCAGCACCCAATTCCACCCGCTCACTGATGTTAAAGTTTCCACAATACAGTCAAAATATCAACTGCAACAAATAATTGGACTCGGCCGTACAATAAATTTCCATTCAGGTTCTGACAGCTGGTCTCGCCCTGAAGCATTAAGATGCCAATCTTGTTTAGGATGTGTGTGATTGATTGCAGTGTATTTCTGGTATGCCCTGTCTTTCTTTAAAATTTCGAGTATCAAGCTCTCACCACAACTGGTTCCTTTACGCTGGAGAACCTTTGTTAAGTGTCAAACAGCACGGCTTCAAATATGCGAAGAATCTTGACCCAAATGCCTCCAACATTGGCCGAAAACAAGGTGGACAGGAGTAGGAATGTGGCCCTGAGCTCTTGTTGTTTTTAATGTCGGTTCCAATGGAACCTTGATACAAGCCGGCACAGACTCTGCTTTGCAAAAAAAACCTGGGAAATATGGATTTTTAAAAAAAAACTTCTGAGAATAAAATTATCAATTTGCAATTGCCGTTTTGGAAGGGGCAGCTCAGTAACTGTAGAAAATCCAGCAAGAGGTGAAAAGTCAACAAGGTATCCAGAGGCAATTTTATTTTTTAAAATTCAGCTGGAATTCAGGTCAGGTTGTGTGTATGAGGAGGTGTGTGTGTGGAGTGTGTGTGGGTTGTGTGTGTGAAGGGGTGTGTGTGAGGGGGTGTGTGTGGGTTGTGTGTATGAAGGGGTGTGTGTATGAAGAGGTGTGTGTGTGGAGTGTGTGTGGGTTTTGTGTGTGAAGGGGTGCGTGTGGTGTGTGTGTGAGAGGGTGTGGGGTGCGTGTGTGCATGTGCATGTCTGGGATGGGGTGTGTGTGTGTGTGTGTGTGGGATGGGGTGTTTGTGTGGTGGGGTGCGTGTGTGTGTGGGATGGGGTGCATGCGTGTGTGTGGATGGGGTGCATGCATGTGTGTGCTTGTGCGGTGGGGTGCGGGTGTGAGAGATGGGGTGCATGCGTGTGTGTACTTGTGTGGTGGGGTGCGTGTGTGTGTGTGTGCGTGCGTGTGTGTGTGTGTGCATCTGGGGTGGGGTGTGTGTGTCTGGGTTGGGGTGTGTGTGTGCATGTGCGTGCCTCTGGGCTGGAGTGGAGCCATGATGTGGAGATGCCGGTGTTGGACTGGGGTAGGCACAGTAAGAAGTCTCACAACGCCAGGTTAAAGTCTAACAGGTTTATTTGGTAGCATGAGCTTTCGGAGTGCTGCCCCTTCGTCAGGTGAGTGATGAAGGGGCAGCGCTTACCTGATGAAGGGGCAGTGCTCCGAAAGCTTGTGCTACCAAATAAACCTGTTGGACTTTAACCTGGTGTTGTGAGACTCCTGACTGGAGTGGACAATGTGTGGGTGTGCGAGAGTGTGTGGGTGGGATAAGTGCATGTTGCTGTTGAAGGGCAACAGCGCGTTTAAATGCCGCAGAGCCCGCTGGTCTGCATTGTTGAATTGGCACCTTCAGCTACTGAAGCTCCAGGAATTCAGGAAAAATACTCATCCTCTACTGTCAGGTAAAATTGCCAGATAATCCACTCAGACTGTCTGAAAGCATCAGCAGTCCAAAATCTTCCTCTTGAAAGCAAACACAGATTGTTTGTGAAATAAAAAAACCATTCTGGGCCTTTGGGCATTCCTGGCCCCACCCTAGGCCTTCTTGTTTAACAGCTAATAGCTGTTTAATACAGTGAGTGGGTCTGCCAGGTCACTGCCGAAATCTGGCATGAGGGTGAGGGGACTTGAATCATATACAAGCCGACTAAATAATAACAGCAGGTTCGCTTCCCTAAAGGGCATTAAGGAAAAATGTACATTGGTTTAAGTAGATTTGCAATTCCTTCTCTGCTCTTTTTACTCACGAATCTCACTCTATATTTTTCACAATGATACTGTAAAAACAATTATTGGTATTCCATGAACATAATCCCTCAAGATGTTTGACATCATCCAAGACAAAGCAGCCCGCTTGATTGGCACTCCCTCCACCACCGTCGCACAGTAGCAGCAGTGTGTACTATCTACAAGATGCACTGCAGCAATTCACCAAAGATCCTTAGATATACAGCACCTTCCAAACCCATGACCACTTCCATCTAGAAGGACAAGAGCAGCAGTTACCTGGGAACACCACCACCTGAAAGTTCCCCTCCAAGTCACTCACCATCCTGATTTGGAAATATATCACCATTCCTTCGCAGTCACTGGGTCAAAATCCTGGAATTCCCTCCCTGACAGGCAGCACGGTGGCACAGTGATATGCACTGCTGCCTCACAGCGCCAGGGAACCTGGTTCGATTCCCGGCTTGGGTCACTGTCCGTGTGGAGTCTGCACGTTCTCCCCGTGTCTGCGTGGGTTTCCTCCAGGTCCTCCGGTTTCCCTCCCACAGTCTGAAAGACGTGCTGGTTAGGGTGCATTGGCCTCAGGTGCTAAATTCTCCCTCAGTGTTACCCAAACAGGCACCGGAGTGTGGCGACTAGGGGATTTTCACAGTAACTTCATTGCAGTGTAAATGTAAGCCTTACTTGTGACTAATAAATAAACTTTAACTTTTACTTTAAGGGCACTGTGGGTGTACCTACGTCAAGTGGACTGCAGCAGTTTAAGAAGGCAGCTCACCACCATCTTCCCAAGGGCATTGAGGGTTGGGCATTAACTGCTGACTTAACCAGAAACCCCCACATCCCTTGAATGAATAAAAACATTGTGCTGCAGCGTTGATTTTCTGCAGGATATGATATTGCTGTCTCTCTCACTTTGAATGGTCAGACTAACTCAAGGTCACACAAGGTTTCCCGACTGAATTCACTGATATCAACCCATATGGTTTTTTTAAAAATTCTCCAGGGCAGAGAGAAATTTCTTTAATTCATGTGGATGGCAGAAGTGGCTTTCAATATGATTTGATGTCAAGGCTGGGGTAAAAAACCTGGTAAATGTTAACAACAAAATAATACAACTGCTGAAAGACAGGTTTTGATGAAACGCAATGCAAACCTAACACAGTTTGTTTGGGGGCGGCACGGTAGCACAGTGGTTAGCACTGCTGCTTCACAGCTCCAGAGACCTGGGTTCGATTCCCGGCTTGGGTCACTGTCTGTGTGGAGTTTGCACATTCTCCTCGTGTCCGCGTGGGTTTCCTCCGGGTGCTCCGGTTTCCTCCCACAGTCCAAAGAGATGCGGGTTAGGTTGATTGGCCATGCTAAAAAA